>NC_140589.1:1823011642-1823611642 GCF_964204655.1 Triturus cristatus | reverse complement strand
CCAGATTTCAGCTTCAGGTGGCAAAGGACGGCAAACATCAACTGTCAGAAGTGCAGACAAAGGCGCGGCGCATAAAAACGCAACCAGGGGTGTTCTAGAGTGTGGTTTTGGGTTTGATTCTGTCTTTATACCTCCCCTTTAATGCAACAGCAGACGATATGTGCAGAATTAATGATCCCATAATGCACCACTTCCAGACACCCTTAATTACTCCTTGCTCTCCAGGGGTTTCTGTTGAAGGCAGTGCGGGCAGCAGAGCGCTGGTGAATGAAAAACATATCCCACTTTTCTTTTAATCTTTGTGCAGAATATAGCTGATTTTTGGCCCTTGCTTTCACATGCTCCTGGATTTCCATTGTGAGATTATGCTCTGGCCATGCTAATGTTAGCTTGCTTTTACTTCCATCTTTTTATTCTTTTCTTTTGTCTCGACCTCACTCTCACCTTTACATGGAGAATGCCTTGTCACTTGCTACATAATAAAGCAAAGTACTGTAAACCTTGTTCTCTTCATTGGTACCCCGAAAAGATCAAAATGAATATCCACCCATGTCACCATTTCAACGAGGCATGTTTTGGATCAATGAAAGCATTAGAATTCCACAAGTTGTCTATATAACCAGCTGATTGACTACCATGTGTGCTACAATGGCATTCAAGTTCCTCTGTTAATCATTTGAGCATGGGAATTTAAACCAGTCCACGACCGCATTTCCAATTAAGAATTGCTATTTCAAACCAGTGTAGCTCTCGACATGGTTCACAGACGTGGGGTAACTGGACATTCCCGTTCCCCCCCCCCTTTTCAGCACTGGGGGATGTGATGAATCTTTTACCTGTTGTATGACTTCCTTTTGTTTAAAAAAAACTTTTAAAAGCGTCACTAAATATTCAGATATATAACCGGCAATATCTCCAGGTCTTGCATAACACTGCCTTTATTTAAAAACATAACAAACATGCCGCTGCTATGTCCAAGTGTGTCTAAGAAATTCAGAGGGTTGCCTAATCACTCATTGGTGGCAGAACATCTTCTTTCCTGTTATGAGGTTTCATTCATCAATCTGTGCAGTCTGTGTTGTAGTTTGTTCATTGCCTTGGATGAATGCACCCCCTAAAAAAGGATATGAGAAAGAAAAGCCTCGGACTGTAAACACAGTGCCCTGTCAACACTGAGCGATCTGGAAAAACTACGTTTACGTGTACTCAAGAGATTGTTATGGAGGAACTTCTGCTGTAGATGACCCACACCATACGTTTTGAAAAAGCACTTGCAAAGCTAATGGGTCTGACCTGCATTAGGTTGCATAGGCCAATCTGTTGGCTTTGCTAATGCTTGTATTAATTCTAATTTATTTGACACATTTTAAAAATGCAGGCATCACATAGCCTTGCAACAGAGGGAGTAAGTGTGCTTTTCAGCACCATATGACAGTTATCCAGTGCTTTCATCTGTGCTGGTGTGAACTGCTAATCTCCCCCCTTTGCTCATTAATGGAAAGTATGACCCTGAAAAGTAGTGGTAGACAGGTTACATAAGTACACTCGTCTTTAGGACTACTTTTCTCTGCATTGGCTCTGTAACTGATTATTAGACTTGACTTTTTCAGCAGGTTCACCCGAGACCTTTTGGCATCCTGTTTTTGACCTATTTTTCGTTGGTTTTAGGATGCTGGGCACTTTACCACTGCTAATCAGTGCTCCAGTGCATATGCTCCCCATGTACATTGTGTTTGTGGATTGGTGTTTCCATAATTGGCTTACTTGATTTACTACTCAGTCCCTATTACAGTGCACTGTGTGTGCCCCCCCAGGGCCTGTAAATCAAATGCTACTAGTGGGCCTGAAGCACTGGTTGTGCCACCCACAGAAGTTGCTTTTCAAAGGCGTCTCGGACCTGCCACTGCAGTGTCTGCGTGCAGTTTTTAACTGCCATGTCGACCTGGCAAGTGCACATACTTGCTAGGCCCTTCCCTTCGTTTTTAGGTCTCTCCTACGACACCTGCTGTATCTGGTACATGGGGTGGAAGAACCTCCCGTGTGTTTAGTTGGCTCCTGTTAATGGCCTTTGCAAATGGCTGCTTTGCGTTGGTGAATGCAGTTAATTTGTACTGCCTTTTGCTGTCCCGGACCCACCCAGGAGACTGCCCCTTCCTTACTTACTTGTTTATTTTTTTTTAGGTTTCTTTGTGGCACTATTTTCTTTTTGATCTAATGGGTGCCTGCCACCTTTCCGCTGTTAACATGCCGGCTGCGATCTCTATGCTCTTACCACCACAGGAGAGGGTTTCTGCTCTTCACCCTCCTCGCTATGTCTCCCCTCCCCCCCCATCCCAGCTTCCTCTGGCCGCACCGCAGCTCCTCTGCCCACTTGTATTTTTAGGTCTTGCCTGAGGCAGCGCATGCGCTGCTCTGGCGAGACTTTTAGTAAGGGGGCTTCAAAAAGCTGACCACACCCTTTTGCTTGTTGCCTAAAGCTTGCGGTTACGCACATAGTTATGCGCACAGGTGCCATCTGGCTTTCCTCTCTTGTCATGGCTCATTAAGCGCATCGCTCGCGGGCACCCTTACAGCGTGCGCACATCGCACACCACTAGCAAGACGTGCCTCTTTGTTTTGCGATTTATACACTTCATTATTAAACACACAACTCCGTCACGTTATTAGCGGCCCTTTAGCATTTTGAACTCGCGTGCTCTCTCTCAAAGCCAGCCTTGTCCACAATTGATACACTTTTTAGGCATTAAACAAACCTATCCGGCGCATAATTGTGAAATAAATAGAGCGTGCCCTTTTGCATTTTCAACTTGCATGCTCACTCACCAAAGCCAGCCTCGTACACGATTTATACACTTTTTCAAGCCAGCGTCGTCCACAGTTGATACACTTTTTAGTCATTAAACAAACATATACAGCGCATCATTTTTAAATAAATAGAGCGCGGCCCCAGCAAACACATCATTGCAGTGCCAGCAGTGTGATTTTTGTTGTACTTTTACAAGCACGCGTGTGGCGTGTGAGCGCGGCCCTTTTGCATTTTCAACTGACATGCTCTCTCACCAAAGCCAGCCTCGTCCACAGTTTGTACACTTTTGCGTTAATAAACATTTTGGGCGCTTTATTATTAAATAAATAGAGCGTGCTCTCTCTCAAAGCCAGCCTTGTCCACAATTGATACACTTTTCAGGCATTAAACAAACCTCTCCGGCGCATAATTGTGAAATAAATGGAGCGCGGCCCTTTTGCATTTTCAACTTACGTGTTCTCTCACCAAAGCCAGCCTCATACACGATTGAGAAACTTTTTCGTTCTTAAACATTTCCGGCTTATTATTAAAAAAATAAATCTAGCGCGGGCCTTTCGCATTTTGAACTAGTGTGCTATTTCCCCAAAGCCAGCCTCGTCCACAAGTAATATACTTTATCTAATTGAAGCTCATTTTCGCATTTTCCTCTGTCCCGGTTAATATTAGATTAAGCATTTACTAAACGCCAGACAACCCTGCTTCTCTTTTTGTTGTACAAATAACTGTTTTTGTTTTGACTTCATTATTGAACATCTCTGTTTCGGTCTCTGCTTTTGACTACTACAAACATATGTGCAACTGCAGTGACGCCACATTTGCCTCTCCTAACGCTGATACTGATCTTTACGAGGAGGAAACCATTGTCTTTATTCAGCTTCGGCAGACTCCCATTTAACCACAGGTAGTAACTGTTCGTACGTTTCACACCAGTCCAGACTGGATGGCGGCTACACTTGGGGAGTCTTTTTCAAACAAGGTGTTGATGCATTGCAAAAGGATTCCATTTCACAGCTTGACAAAATGCTACATTCTCCTTAACTTCTCTGCTTGCCCTTTTTTTAACATCCTTTACATTAAGTTTTAGTTCAGCTTGAGATATAGTATGTAGTTAAAGGAGAGTATGGTGTTGCTATGTACGTATTGTGCAAATGCTTTACACATTAACTCGGGGATAAGCCAAACTGCTAGAAAACTTATTTCCATATACAATAAAAGCAAAAAAAAAATGTAATTATCCAAAACAAAATCCTTCGTGCAAAAACAACTGCTACATTGCAAAAAAATTATAAGATCCCAAAGGCGAGACCTATTGGCTATGCCAATGCTTGTTTACACTTGCTGTTTCTCTGACCAGCCAGTGAGGTGCACATTTTTTTTTAGAACAGCTGCTGTTTAGTTGTGTGTCAATAAATACCTCTTTCAAACATAGAAGGCGAGGGTTCTGAGGGCTGCTTTCTTGTCTTGGGGGTGCACTTTACATATTTTAGACCTTTCATTCTTACCGAGCACAAACTCTTTCACCTCTGAGACCAGAGGCAGATACTTGCAGGCAGTGTTGAATTACTTGTAGCCCAGCCCCTCCACCGCTCATCACTCCTCTGCCAAGGAGATCCATGGCCCCAATTTCCTCTTAAAACTGAAATGCCTTAAGCACTGAGCCAGTTTCATCTGAGCCATTTTAAATTCTGAACGCATTGGCTAAACAAGAAGTTGACTCTCAAAGATTCACTTCTTTTTAATACTTAAACAAAACCTTGTTCCTGCGTTCCCTCTTCCGCTAACTAAGCCAAGCGGAAGCTGCTACAGTGGCGAATGGTGAGAGGGCCCTGGTTAGTGCTTCCAGTGCCCACAGAGATCTGTAATTCGCTCTCCAGGAGAATGCATGTAATCTTTTGGAATCACAGCTCCAGCAGGAGTCCATGTGGCTCATATTTAAAGTTGTGACTTCATACACCTAAACACCATTACTTATAAAGACAAAAAGCATTCAGCTATGCATAATTAAACACAAGGCTACGCAATTCCACAACACACAAATGCACACCACATAATTCCACTACAGAAACTATTTCAACATCGCATAATCCTGCAGCACACAATTCAACACTACATCACTCCATTACGTGCCATGTAATGACATTTCAACTCCACAAATCTCCTCTCCACTCCTCTCCATACCACGCAATTCCAGTTCACATAGTACCACTCCATGCAACATAATTCCATTGCGCTCCACGCAACACAATTCAACTCCAAATAATTTCACTACACATATTTATACTCCAAACTACATAATTACTCTTCTTGCCACATATGTTCACTCCAAATATATCCACTCGGCCCCAAAACATATTTACACTCAACAGAATTCAACTCTGCGATGTGAGCCATATTTACACACCACATATTTTCACACCATGCAACACGATTCCACTTAATGCCACAGCACACATTTCAATGCCACACAACTCCATACCACACAACATAATTACACTCCACTCCATACCACATAATTACTCAACATAAATCTACTTGATGCCACATAACAATCCACATAAATACACTCCACACCATTGCCCATGATTTTACTCTAAATATTATCACCCAGTGCCACACAATTCTACAAACCTCAATTCCACACAATTCCATTCCACCGCAGAAAATTCCACTCCACAACACAATTCCTCTACAAACCACACACATCCAATCCACACCACATAGTTCCACACCATGCCACATAATTCAGCACCATACCACATAATTCAACACAATACATACCACTCCTCAACACACCATACCACTACAAGAGTCCGCTACACTTAATACCACATAATTACTATCAATGTAATTCCATTGCACATGCAAACACTCATTAAGCATTTCTTGTATTGGTTTACTTCACATCTTTCAAATACCACAAGCATTGAACACCACATGATTCAACACAACCCCACACAATTAAATACCATGCAATTCCACAACACACAAGTGCACACCACATAATTCCACTACACAAACCATTTCAACATCTCATAATTCTGCACCACACAGTGGAATTCAGCATTATTCCATTAGATGCCACATAATGACAATCCACAAATTTCCACTCTGCTCCATGCCACAATTCCACTCACATGAATGCACTCCTTACAACATAATTTCATTACTCTGCCCGCAACACAGTTCATCTCCAGATAACTGCACCACACATATTTACACTCCAAACTACATAATTACATTTCACACTACATAATTACACTTCACACTACATAATTGCACTTCACACCCCATATTTACACTCAACATATAGCCACTCCGCTCCAAAACACATTTCACACTCAACAAACTTCAACTCCACAGCATGCCCCATATTTACACTCCACATATTTTCACACCATGCAACACAATTCCACACCACACAACATAATTACACTCCACATAAATCTACTCCATGCCACAGAGCACTCCACATAAATACACTCCACACCATGGCACATAATTCCACTCCAGGGCTGGACTGGCCGGAGCGTGCACCGGGCAAACCCCCGGTGGGCCGCACTGGTGGGGGCCGGTTTTGGGCCCCTGGGGGACGATTTTGTTACAGGGCCGTTTTTGCAGCATAGCTGCAAAATCGGCCCTGTAACAAAATCGGCCGAAAACCGCCCCTGGCAAAGAGCTCGGTGGCACCCCCAACCCCCTGGGGGGCAGGGCGGCCGAGCACTTTGCCAGGGCCGGTTTTGGTTCCTAGCCCGGCCCCGTTTCACTCTACATATTTTCACTCCATGTTGCGCAATTTCACACAACACAATTCAACTTCACACATTTCCATTCCACTCCACAACACAGTTCCACTACACACCACATACTCTCGATATACAACACACAATTCACATCATGTCACACAGTTCCACATCATGCCACATAATTCAGCACTGCACCACATAATTCCACACAATACATGTCTTTTCACAACACACAATACCACTACACATAAGTTCACTACACTTACGACCACATAATCATGATACACAATAATTTCATTGCACACACTCAACCATCATTCCTTATATAGGTGCACTTCAGGTCTTTCAGCACAGTTTCTTTACCATAACTTTTCAAAAAATCCAAACCGCAAACACTCGCTCTCCTTCTTTCAGTGTCTTCTGCATACACAAGCGCAATCTCTTTATGCGCCTATAACATTCTCTCCCCTTCATTCTCTTTCTCACACACTTTCTACTACTCTCTCTAGAGTTCATTCAGCACTTCATATACAAACTACCTCTCCCTCTGTATTATTTCGTATCTATTTTATACAGCTCTCACCCTTAGCTATTCACCATGCCACATATTTCCAATACACAAATACCCTACACACCACATAATTCCACCCTACACAATTACACAACTAACAATTCCAATGCAAACCACATAATTCCAGTACAAACCTACATCCACTCCACTACAAACAAAAAACATAAGTAAAAAACAATCTAATTTACAACGCAAATAGCTCTAACTTTCACAGATGCGATACCAATTGCATTCCAAATACTTGTTCTTACATCTAAGTCACCCCTAAGGTAAGGGTGCAGTGTATTTTAAAGGTAAGACATGTAGTGGTATATGTTTGCATGTCCTAATGGGGAAATACTGTGTATTTTGTTTTCACTGTTGAAAGACTGTCTCTCCCATAGGTTAACGTCGGAGCTGCTTGGTATCACTTTACAAATGTTTTCAGTTTTCTGAAGTTTAAGCATGTTTGTGTTAAAAAAATATATATACAATACAGAAAGCTAGATAGAAAAGCAAGTAAAAGTTTCATCAAATATTAACAGATCTACCTTTAAGTCACAAAAGGGGAACATCTTGCCTCCTCTTTCTGTAAGTAGTGGGGTGGCTAGCTGGCCCTTTATATCTGGTGTGGTGAGATGTATGAGAGGATTCCATGGCAACATAGTCCATAAACGAAGACGTGGCATGTTGTAGCGACAAGATAAAAAGTTGAGTCCAGAAGTACCTAAAAGATACTCCACCTCTCAGTTTTGCAGAAATTCTTGAATCCGTTTTCTGTATGCACCCTTTTACATTTGTCCTTGTTGTTGGTTAGTGCATGCACTTTGGTTAAGAAAAAAATACTCACATATTTTGCATTGTTTGTCAGATATGTGGTTGACACAGTTACAGTTTATATCTCAGTGCATGTTTCGCTCACCCTTGGTAACTACTTCCTTCAGGAGTTGGTCTGATTGCCTCTGGCCAGTGTGATGTGGTGGTAGCAGGTGGGGTGGAGTTCATGTCAGACGTGCCCATTCGCCACAGCCGGAAGATGAGAAAGTTCTTGCTGAACCTCAACAAAGCCAAGACCATGGGTCAGAGGTTGTCCCTTCTCGCCAAAATCCGTCCAGATTACTTTGCACCAGAGGTAAGACTGCCGCCTCCTGTCTAAATACAACCTCAAACAAGACGTGCCACGTAGAAGATCCTGAACAACAGCAAAATTATTGTATCGGCCAAGGATAGCCTGCTTTATACAGAAACCATGTCAGATTACAACATGTTTTGTTTGGTTGAACTGTTCTATTAATTGTTGAATAGCCATTGGTAAAATAATGCCTTCTGTCACTTGGTTTATTAATCCAATGGTTTTGCTGATTATTTCTTGAATATTTCCATTTGTGCAATCTGAAGGAGGTGAGAGAAGACTGAGTTTAATGCCGAGTTTGAATTAATTCTCTAAATGTCATACAGAAGTTGACTTTTTCGTTGTGAGATTGTGAGGCGTTGGGAGAAGAGGCACTGGTTTAAGTCTTGGAGCTAAATGTATCTTTTTTGGAAAATTGAATTTGAGGACTGTCTGTATTCTTAATTTAAGTTAACCACTGGGGACTAACTGTCGTGGCTTGAATGTGGAGAAGGTATTTAGAATCTGGCGATCAAATGGAGTGACTGGCTTGGCTGTAGATTGATGCATTAGGCAGGTTGGAAGCATCTTGGGACTGTGGCTGCTATTAGTGATCTTAACAAAGGACCAAGAGTGCTTTTTCTGTCAGGAGTCATGAAATTAGCAAAGTTTTTGGTTTGCTCTTTGTCCCATCTGGAATGACTTCTAATAATTTATTAAACATTTCCTCCTTGGAGTATCAATTGATGTAGCCCTTTGTTATGTACCAGCCCTTTCGATGGAATCTGTCAGAAATAAACGGCTGCTACTTCATATCCTCTTTGAAATGACTCCAAAAACCAGGCCATTGAAGAGGCTCTTCTGACTGCCTTGGAAATCTGTTAAACTGTTCTTTAGATTTATAAAACAGATTCTTTCCAGCATTTCCATAACTGTCTAAACCGGAGAATTTATGTTTATGAAACTAAATTTCATGCTTTCATATACAAAAAGGTAGATAGTCAATGTAATCAACACTTTAGATTTTTTCCTTGCCTACTTCTAGAACATGGTCGTTTTAGACGGCCATTGCAAGCGCATGCTGTCTTCTTGCATTGGAATTCAAGTTCAGGTTCGATTTCTTTTGGACTTAAAGCCAAAAATTGAGAGGAAGAGGGTTGAATATCATTGTCCGATAGCTGCCAGTTTATTTTGTATTTCCTCTAACAAGGATATGATGAGGTGTCTTCTTACCTCCTCTCAGCACATCAGTGTTCTGTCCTTCATTTTGTCAAACGCAAGTTCCTTCAAAAATGTTCCAGCTGAATGAGACTGTTCCAGTAAAGCAGTCTTCCGCACAGTGCGGTTCGTATCTCTGAAGTCCCAGTGCGGTTGGGGGTGTAATCTTCTTCATAGCTATTAAAGTGGTGGTTCAGTCACATTTGCAACAGCTTAGATCATTGTTTCACTTTTCTGTCCTGTCGCAAAGAAGCTATATGCCATTTAAATTGGTTAATCAGAAACCCGTTTGATCCAGGTCTGTCTGTGTGTGGAGCACATAGTCCTGATTCCTTTGCAAAGATGTGTTTATATGCTGTCTGATTAACCTGATTGACAGAGTGCTGGGGATGACCATCACAAGAGAAATCATTACAACAGGAAATCATTTTCTGACTTTATTTTATACATCTATCTGCTAGTTCAGCCGCTTGGCGTCCGGTTTCCCAGCAGTACCACTAGCTACGAGACTTTAGGAAAAGGCCAGTGCAGCCTTTTCCGCTAAGGGCACCAGGAGAGGTATCTTCAACAGTTTGCTCCTGACCTAACCTTGTTCTATGGATCTTCTTCTAGACGATGCAGGAAATATGTTATCAGGGTGTAAGGGGATTCACTAATGCAGACTGCCTGGTGTTCTTTGTACTTACTACCTGGAGTCACGATAGGAGTGACGCCCCAGCATGACTGTGCTAAGCAGCACCTTGTCACTTTACAGGCCAGGTTCTTTAACAGTGTTACGACTTCAGTTCTACTTCTATAAACACTGAGCCAGCCATGGCATCCAATTTGTTTAGATGCGCTTTGACTGGCCTTGTGATGTTACTCAACAACCAAGTTGCATATTTAGTATAATAACAAATCCCCCTAGTTTCCTAGAAAAAGTTGATTTTCTTCTCCCAAGTTTCTAATACTTTTATTTCATTATATTCACTAAGACTTAGTTTTTAACATTATCGTCTATCACCTCCAGTGACAACTGTAAACTTTAAGATCACAAATACAGCATCTTTATTAGGTTGTATAATGGAATAACAAGTTCCTCAACCCCGCATACCTAAATAACGCGGTCTGTATAATGACCGCGTCTTTACCGTGTATTGCTTTACCACGCATGCCTTTACCACAAATTTTCGTGGTAATGACATGCATGGTAAAGGGGTATGCATGGCTAAGGTCACCACCCCCCTCCCCACCTCCTAAAGTACAAAATCCCCTCCCACCCTGAAGTGCAAATACCCCTACCCCCACGCTGTGTCCTCATCCTGCCCTAATGCCTAAACCCGTGTCCCTTAACCTCACCCTGGCCAGCCCTAAAAACGGCCCCACCCTCCCCTAAGCCCTAAAAACTACCCGACTACCCATTTCCTCCCCCTGCCCTGAGGCCTAATACTCTAACCTCTAATTAATAAACGACCCCAACACTTGCCCATCCCTTAAAAACGACTCCCACTCCTCAGCCCTAAAAATACTCCCACCATCCCAGCCCTGAAAACTAGCCCCAATCCCCCCAGCCCTGAAAACTAGCCCCAATCCCCCCACCCCTGAAAACTAGCCCCAATCCCCCCACCCCTGAAAACTAGCCCCAGTCTCCCCAGCCCTGAAAACTATCCCCAGTCTCCCCAGCCCTGAAAACTACCCCCAGCCCTGAAGACTAGCCCGATACCCCCAGCCCAAAAAACGACCCCTGCCCACCCCCAGCTCAGAAAACTACCCCCAGCCCAGAAAAATACCACAAAAGTACCCTGAGCCCCCCCAGCCCACAAACGTATCCCGAGCACCCCCCCCCCCCCCCCACACTCACCTCACAGCGGATCTCTCCCGGCTTCTGTCTGTCCGAAGCTAGACTGCCCCTAACCCCCTCCCCCTCCTTACCATTGCTAGGTGACATCCATCCAGTAACACAGGAAGAGGCGGGGCATTTTAACTGGTTGAAACCTACTTTGACCAAACCAAACAACTCCATTTAAGGAAGAAGGTCCTGTGAAAGGAGAATGCAGTTTGCTATGTCCACAAAATGGCTAGTCTGCAGGGAGACAAACCATGTAGTGCAGCAGGCACACAGTGTGCCACGGACACTACTAGTCACCCTTACTTTGTAAAATGCATTCACAGAAGCTACCTACAGGAGCTCTGCAGATGAAAAACACAATAAAACATGGAGCTTCTCCAGTGCAGTTGCAGATGTTCTTGTTCGCTAGAGGAAAGGTATAGGACATGCAGGCAGCTGGTGGGAGCGTGCTAGAGAACCCTTAATCTTGTGGCCTGTCACTTTTACATAATAGTAAATATTTCATACATTTAATAGAATTTGTTTCCAGACATAGCTGCTTTTAGGTCATTTAACTTCTCTTACATTGTAAGAACGACATTTATTAAGACTGTCAGATATTTAGATGTAGAGCGTGTTTACTGCTATTCGTTTGGTCCACAAATCTGCAATGTCAGTGTGCTGTATGGGAATTGCAATCCCACTGAGCCCCTTTCTGAAGTGATTGATATCCTTCATTGTCAGTCATTAAGTGGGCACAGCTGCTCTGACATGTTTGCAGATCAATGTAGCTGACAGCTTTCTGCATCACAGTGTGTGTGTGTGTGTGTGTGTGTGTGTGTGTGTGTGTGTGTGTGTGTGTGTGTGTGTATGTGTATTAAGCATGTCTGAGGTCGGACAAAGACCTTTTGTCCGACCCCGTTCGGGGGAGAACGGGGCAAGCAGCCACAGGTAGTGTGGGGGTGCGCAAGCAGAGAGCTTAACAATCACACTGCAGCACAGTAACCAATTATCCAACCCAATGCTTGACTCTTTTAAAGAAAGGCTCTTTAATACACATGTAAAACTTAATATCTCACAGAACATTCTACAGGTACAATTATGTTACTGAAACTTGGGCTACTATGCCCTGGGTTCTTTTCCTTCTGTCCTCCCTGTCCTGAGTGCCCCTCCTTTGAGTAATTAGGCAGATCCCTCCCTTCTGGTTTAGAGCCCTCTAGGGCAGATTATCCCTTTTAATAGTTTGTGCGCCAAGTTATCTCAAATCCGCCCTCTCCCAGTGTTCCAATTCTCAACACAATTCCAGTCCTCTTCGGGAGGCCATCAGGACCCACAGCACATATCCTTCTTGGTCCTTTTTCCAAGCGGAAACGAGCCAGCTGAGATTCTTCCTGCTTCGGGTGTGACAGCAGTAGGTAGCAGCGAGGATTGCTGCCCAGAGTCCGTGCAGACGTGTTGAGGCTCCATTGCTGAGACAGGCTTCCGGCTTGTCGACGAACCCTCTACTGGCTCAAGATACTGAGATTGATCTGTGGGGTTCAGTCACAGTGGCTTGGCTGCCCTCAGGCCAGTTTCTACATAGTAGCACATTTGGCTCGGGTACCATTCTTTAATACAGCGGCACAGTCAGATAAGGCATGGTTCTCCGATGCACCGACCTCTTGAGATCAGGTTCTTATTATGGATCCAGAATGGAACAGTTTATACAGAGAGACTGTGCCCACGTTCCTCATGGCACGTACATCACTTTCCTCAGTCTTCTTGTACTGGTGGGCCCAGACACCACCGGGGTTAAGCTGCTTCTGGCTCTCTCACAGTCCAGCCTCCTGATGGGTTGGCAGGTCCGTACCCCTCTCAGGCTGGTTGGGTTGGCTTAGGAGTGCTTCAGGTCAGGGTAACTATGGATTCACAAAATATATGTTGCCGCCTCCACCACCACTGTACATTCTGAACCCACAACAGGAACAGTTGTCCACTGCCAGTAAATTGGGGGTCAAGTTTGGTTTGACCCTTCAGGTGACGGGACAGACCAAATACCCCGCTCTTGTCAAAGGACAGGCCTAGGTCTCTGCTCATACACTAGTTTAGTGTGAGGCTAGGACCAGCAGTCAAAAACCAGGATTCCAGATAACTCGCAGATGGGCACTTGAGGCAGGGACACACAACTGCACACAATGCAGCTGACGTCCTTGTGCAACAATTTTCTTTTGCTCATACAAAGAAGTGTTTTTGCTTTGAACAGGAATGTTAAAATGCGACGCCAATATGTCGTTTTTAAGCAATTTTGTGAATGGTGACTTCAACTTTCTTTCTCCCCAGCTGCCTGCTGTGGCTGAATTCTCTACCAGTGAGACCATGGGGCACTCTGCAGATCGCCTCGCTGCTGCTTTTGGAGTGTCTCGAGTGGAGCAGGATGAGTATGCCCTGCGTTCTCACAGTTGTGCCAAGAAAGCTCAGGATGAGGGACTGCTCTCAGATGTGATACCATACAAAGTGCCTGGTAGGACACCATTTTTAATCCTGATCATTGGAATTGTGCTCTGGCGATGTGATGAATTAATGGATGAGACAAGTGAGAAACTGCAATGTGTTTTGCTCCTATTAGATAGTGAACGTGTTGGTGTATACTTGTGGGGCACTGTGTAATGAGGAGTTGATAGTTCACTCCGTTTGTAAAACCTGTTTAGTACTAGAATTGGTGAGTGGCGTAATATTAGCTGACTCTTGTTGCAGTGCATGTTGTTGATTGGGTAATGGAATTGTTGAATTTGAAAGTGATTGCACACTCATTAGCTGCACATGTTTCCAAGCGCTTCACACATTTTAAAGACCTACCACTTGACTTTCCGCAGTCTAAAGGCCCATAATATTCCGCCAGAATTTAATAATTTAACATATCAAATCAGCTGATGGCACTCGATGTGAGTGGTTATTTAATCATGTGCCAATCAGATTAGCAACGCTTTTCTGTAAACCGTTACTTAAAGCTTTGACATTTGTGCCACCTGTGACACTCAAATTGTTATATTTGCTGGGCTTAAGAATGTATGTTGCGGATAGTTTATGCTACTCTCTGTGCTAGCTGGATATTTAACATTGTTCCCTAAGTTTCATAACTGCTATTCACAAAGTTGTGGTTGCTGCTTGTAAGATTGCCAATTTCAGATGCAGAAGTAATGTTGCACTAACGGTGTAATTAGGAGTGAGCAATTTGTTTGTCAATCCACAGTATGCGAACCCTACGGGCAGTTTTATAATTCTCACAGGATCCACATCTGCCTGTGATGCCTGAGCAATACAAAAGGGGCTACGGTTGAAATGCCATGCCTGCACATACAGGTCTTGATTCTTGCACTGAGAATTGCAAACTATGTGGACAGTTCTCATTTCTCACTGCTAGAGAGCCATGTGACAAATGTAATTACTGTAACACACTTACCATTAGGTTGCCAGACCCTTGGCTTGATTTATGAAAGTAACTGTGCTGTACTTTTGCTAAAAAAGTGTTTTTGCTTCAGTGACCCCGATTTCTCTCCATAGGCAAAAGACAGGCAGCATGCTGGATACTTAAGTAAAGTAATGCTCTCTAACACTGTAAATGTTTACTAAACCAGAATGTGTATATCTAGAGGAGTTGGTTGACTGCTCGATCTGGTACGAGTAGAGATGAGTCTACAATATAGCTATAGTGGCAGAGTTGTAGTAGTTTTCCAGAATCGTTGCTAGCATGAAGCCATGTAAACTTCTTGACAGTGTACAGCTGCACCTCACAATTGGGTGAAACCACTCCTATCCAAATAGTTCTCTGGCATGTGGGAGCACAGTACAGCATTGGCAGAACAATACCATGAAGGGTAGCATCAACCAGGAGAAAGCTGGATTGGCAGATGTGTGCCTGAGCCAAAGAAATGCAAAAGTGGTTGCTGTTTAAGATATGGCTACTTTGGGTGTCGAGCTAAATTTCCTCGCACCGATTTGCATGAAGTGTCCAACCTTTGCCTATCAACGGAACATGATGAGAGAGACTGTGACGCATGTCGGTCGTTTCGATTGAAGAAGACGCTCCGTGACCGTCGCGCTCGACGTCTCGAAATGCACCAACAAAGCGGCTCTGCGTCGGGTCTCCTCGGAGACTAATCCGAACATGAAGAATCCCACGTACTGGAAGCCAAAATGGAGGAGGAGTACATCGCCGTATCTGAAGCCGACTCCGATGCCAAAGAGCTCTCACCGGGACAACAGATCGTGAGGAAAGAGACTTACTTCCCTACCATCTCCTCTATAAAAAGGCTCTGATCCCTCCTCTGCCTTTGGGCCAAGGTCGGCATCAACGTTTTGAACGCCTTGCCTTCGGGCTCGGTGCCGGGACACAAACAGCCTTCTGGCTTGGGCCCTACTCATCCCCACTCCGGTGCAGACCCGAAACCTTCGGCGTTGAAATCTAAGCGCGTTCTGGTTTCTGTGCCAGCGTTGCATAAGGCTAAATATTTGGAACCGAAAACTTCAGAGTTGAAACTTAATTTATGCCATTTGTATTGCTGCTGCGGTGTATGCTTCTCATTGACCAAGTTATTCTCAAGTCAAAAATACTTGCCTACTTGAAATCAATAAGGCCTGTTTAGTTGAATTTCATCCCTTTAACACTGTGCATTACAGTATGATTCATACATTGCATCTCTTTATCCTGTATGTGATCTCTGTGCCATTTACAATTTGTATATTTCATATGTAGAATATTCCCTTATTGTCAAATTCATTTTTATACTTCATTTTTACAGGTAGAGATACTGTGGTAAAAGATAACGGAATCCGTCCTTCTTCCATGGAGGCTATGGGAAAACTAAAGCCTGCTTTCATAAAACCCCATGGGACTGTCACTGCTGCAAACTCCTCCTTCCTGGTAAGATGCAGCCGTTCCCACGTGTTTTAATACACAGACATCCTTCACAAAAATAAGCAGCATTTTATTTTTGATAGTACCACGGTATTCATAAATAGAGGTCTCTCTATGGTAACACCTTAAATTGCGCTTCATGGCAAAGCTCCTCCTATCAAAGCATGTTGAACTCTGTGCCACTACAAGTTACTCTACAAAGTTAGATAGCTTGTCATCTCTCTACACACATTCTGAGTGAGAGGCGACTGAAAACTAGACTGTTGCTTTCTTGCCTCGTGGCCTTTGTTACATGATTGCAAACAACGTTGACGTTTATTGTCCTACCTTAATATCGGAAAACCTTTACATTGAGAAGACAGTTAACTAAACTCTCTTATCCTTAACATAGCTCCAGCAGCCAGATTGATCGAACTAAACTTACAGTCCTATTTAAATCCGGGCGATGGCTTGTCAGCGTGATTGGTGTAGCTATTGCACTATAACTGTGGTCTGTTATAGTAGTTGTAGGAAATTGATTTTTTGCTGCATTTACCCAATCCACCAACCCACCCACACACCCACCCACACACACACCCACACACACACACACTTTTTGCCTTTTATTTGATGAAACTTTACTGAGGTGTACTGGGTTCCTGCTAACCAGGTACCCAGTACCAGTGTTCTTTCCTGAAACTGTACAGTTTTCCCCCCAATTGACAAAAGCTTTAGCACCCTCTGTAAGTCCCTAACAAATCGTACCCCTGGTACCTAGAGCCTGAGGTACTAAAGAGGGTGCCTAAGGGCAGCAGCACGAATTGTGCCACCGTAAGGGACCCCTCACCAAGCACATGCAGACAATAGTGAAAAAGGTGAAAGATCTAAGACTTGATATGACACCTGTAAGTCTTCATTAACTATCTTTCAAGTCTTGCATCATTTCCATAGGAAGTCATCCACAAACCACTGCCCATTCATGCAAGAATGCCATGCCAGGGAGTATGAGTTGGTGTCTCTCAGTCACAGAAGAGGTCTCATATATTCACATGCTACTAATCTAGATTCTTGATCTCCTTTGCCTGGCTTGCGCTGTTCTTGCAAAGGATTGTAATACGAAGATACTAGAAAACCTAGGAGAAGCTTTGATTGGGCATGAAGTGGCATAGATTCAAAGATCATCAAGGAGCTAACAACGGGGACAGAAAAAGAGATAGTTAACTTCATCACATCTCAGATCTGATGAAAACGTGGTGAACGCCATTAACCAATGAAGCCCTAGACAACTGAGCCTTTGAGGGGAACAGTGAATAGTCTCCTTAACACGATACTCCAGTAGTGTCCTTGAGTGCTGTTCACTTCTAGGAAGCTGGCTCTGTGTGAGATATCACAAATCTGATATACTATGTAAAGAGTCCATGGGTTCCCCTATGTGTGGACAGGGGCTTGCTATGGCAATCCGAAAGTGCTCTGTTAGGGGGTAGTGTGGGCGAGCAGACTTAGGCCTAATACCGAGGAGTGCCAGACATTTTCAAATACACGCAATAATCAATAAATGTCACACGTCTCAAGAAGGAGATCCACACCAATTTATAAAAATAGCAAGTATCTTTATATCTGTTTAGGCATCAGAGAAAAATCGCTCAGTTGAGTACGTTTTTATCCACTGCCATGACACCTCCATTCCTTCACAAGGATAATGAAATGCATCCCAGGAAGGTGTAAGTGGATAGCATTCTGGCAGCGGGTTTGAAAAAGGAGACTGGTGCTTCAGAATAGTGTTGATGCAAAAAGAACAATTGATGGACCGAATGCTGAATAATGTCAAAGACTCCCCACCCAGTTAGAGATCTGGGTCTAAATCCATTGTTTTATTTTTTTCTCACCACACCACCCCAGTTTGGACCCAGCCATATGCAAATCAGTCTTGACCCGGCTAGCCGCCCCATAGGAACAGTCCAGTTCGAACTGCCGGGCCAGAATCTTCCAGGAACTGAAACCAGCATCCTAGGACTGATTTCAGGGTATCGCCCTTCATCAGCCAGGATAGCTTGAATCCAGTGGCATGGCGAGCACGGAACCCTTGTGTGGGCATCCCCGTCCCGCTTAGAGTGACAAGTGCGAAAAGAAGAATTGATGGAATGAATGCTAAACAATGTCAAACACTCACTCCAGTCAGAGATCTGGGCCTAAATCCATTGTTTTTTGTGCTCGCCACGCCAGCCAAGTTTGGACCCAGCCATATACAAATCAGTCTTGACCCTGCTTATGTTATGAAGTGCGACTGTCATCTACTGTTTGCGGGCATTTTAACCCATGTGTTACCTGACAAGCGGGGGTGGCTAGGTACAGGACCCCCGTGTGGGAAGCGTAAGCTGTATGACATTGGTTGACTCCTAAGCTTCTGGGGAGGCCAGTCTTGCTGGCTACAGTGGAAGCACAGTGCCTTTCCTCTTTGAAGCTGTGCTGCTTCTCTTATTACTTCCTTGCCTGTTTTTCCTTTTGAGAAACTGGTGTGTTAAGTGACCCAAAATCCAATCCAAGAGATAAGTCAGAGTATAGTCATATAGTACGTATTGATGACATTCAATGTCTCTGACCGGTTTAAGATGTTGTGTTTGTGTAGTGCTCTACTCTGGAAGGCTGAAAGTGTGTGCTCTTATGTGTGTATTTGTACTACGTGTTATATAAACCTTGGGCATTCAGACGTTTTCTTCGATCAGTGTCTGATTATACTGGGGACTGATGTTCTCTAAAACCTCTGAATTCAACCATAAGATTAGCGGAGTGGGTCCTACTTTGCTGTAGAAGTCAAAGGATGTAAAGTGTTGCTTCAGGCTCCATTGGTGTGAATTTCCTTGGTGTTTTAACATATTGGGGGGGTGGGTCCGTTTTTGTTCCGGTTTTGTAATTATTCAATCTTTCAGAGGATGACTTTGAGACTGGTGGTGTAAATCCCATGACATTATAACATTGACCCATTAATTCCTTATAGTTTCCTTTTTCCATACCATTGTATGCATATGGAGCTGCTGACCATTCTGTTTTATTTCCTTTTTCTCACTGCCTAGCATGTTCAGTAAGGTGCTTTTGGCCAGAGACGCATTTTTTGTATTGCTGGACTAGATAGCAGACAAATATTCTATGACAGTCCTATGACCCCTCAAACTTGCTTTTAAATATGTTGTTTAGGACTTCATTGATCTAAGACTCTGCCCCGCCTCTCCTATAGTGAGGTTCTGTGTTCAACATGATTGACAGGGAATCGCTTTTCCAGCCATTTGCCTTCAAGGGGACTCCAGGTCCCAGGACTTCGTGCTCTCCCTGGAGGGAGGAGTGTGCTGCTGCTGTGGTGTGCTGAAAAGCGCCGGTCTTCTCCCGCGTGCGGGAAGCACTTGTCGAGCCACTTGCCATTTGCCTTCAAGGGGACTCCAGGTCCCAGGACTTCGTGTTCTCCCTGGAGAGAGGAGCGTGCTGCTGCTGTGGTGCGCTGAAAAGCGCCTGTCTTCTCCAGTGGCGCGGGAAGCTCTAGTCCAGCCACTTGCCATTTTCCTTCAAGGGGACTCCAGGTCCCAGGACTTCGTGTTCTCCCTGGAGAGAGGAGCGTGCTGCTGCTGTGGTGTGCTGAAATGACCGGTCTTCTCCCGCAGCGCGGGATGCGCGCGGGCCAAGGGCAGGCCCTTCCTTGCCCGTCACTGACCGGAGGTGGCCGGGACGGGCTATACCCTTTGCGTCTATTACCAGCCAACTAAGTACTCCTCAGTAGACTGCATGCCGCCTTACAGTAAGTGACGATCACTGTGTAGCCCGGGTGGAATTGAGCCAGTACTTGTGTTCAGTAGTGCTTGAAGTGTTGTGTAGCGGCATCAAGACCTTGCAACTGCTTTGTACCCTGTGTCCTGTGCTGTGCCAGCAGTTGTTGGGTGAGGTTCGCCTGGGAGCCCTTTTTGAGCAGGTTATGGGGAAGAGGAATGACCCCCCTATGGGTTTATCCCCGAACACACCCAAGGGCACTATTGATTCCTTCCTAATAAAGGCAGTGGGAGCAATCACTAAAGAAATTGATAAAGCAGAGAGACGGCTCTCGCTGGGCAGGGCTGGTTCACCAGCGCTGACATTAGAAGGGGAACCGGCACTGGTAGCTGGAAACATGGATTGAAATGGAGCAGGAACTATTCTAAGCCAGAGGCAGGGGGGAGGAAGGTGAAGAGACCTGCAACGTAAACGAGAGGCCTAGTACCAGTTCGAATACCCAAGCAGTGGGGCAGATCACACGGAGCAGGGCCGCACTCTCCACTAGTCGGTGTATGGAGTGGAGTGGTCCACCAGCCAAAAAGAGACAGCGCAAGGTGCAGAGCAAATTAGCACCCAAGGCGGCGTAGGATAATCCTAAAGACTCTGACTCTAGGCGAACTATGGGATCGGGCAAGGACGTAGAAGAACTTTGGGGGTCTCAGGGAAAAATACAGTCATTGGTGACTGGCCTCTTAAAGGATTTCTTAAGTGAACTATCAAACACTATCACCGACATTAAGGTATCTCTGTCGAACATTGAGAAAGTGTTGCCCCTGGCTGTTGAGTCCAGGCAGGATGATGCGTCTACTCACACCTGCCAACAACAAATAGGCTTGAATGTTATGCCACGCTCCGAGAGGGTCTGAGTCCCAGATCCCGTCAGTGGCCACGGATAAAACAGGGCAGGAGGGACGGGGGTTTGTGGAGGGCAGGCCAGCTGATCCAACACAGCAGGGATCCGAATGAAAGAGGTGATCAGGGGGGTTCTCCCCACCGGGGACAGCGAGCTAGTGGTGCCGCTCAACTAGCCCACACACACACAGAATTTGCCAGTTATAGACCTCCCACCGGCATGTTACCCGTACACGGTGGTATTAGTGGTGGTACCAGGACTTGACATCTCACAGGAAGAGTCTAGCCACCAGTTGATAAATAAGGCTACCTACTGGCTAAGAAAACATTTTGTCTTTAATAGCTGAGACCACAGACATGTCCTGATGGCAAGAAGGGTTGCGTGGATTGGCAGGTTCAAGAAAATATTCAAAGGGGTTCGCATGATTGTCACGCTGAGGTACCCTTCAATAGCCCAGAAGACTTTGTTCTCATCCTCTCAATCATTTATGGCAGACTCCGGGATTAAACCAGTACCACTGGGCTTCTTTTATAAACCCCCACCCAAATCTTTATTCCCCCACGGTGCGGCTACACATGAAGCAGGTCCGATTTGGAGAGGGGGTCCATTGCAGCTAAGGAATGCCTTCGCTCCATTGAGGGAACTGAACGACATAGATGGACTTGTAGAGGGAGTGAGTACAAAAAGACTGAAGTGTAATCAGGCAACACATAACAAAGTCCGAGGGGGGTGGCTGATGACGACGGGGGCTTACTGACACACATGTTGAAGGATATAGGGACCTTAGGGAATGCAGGTCTCCCAGCATAGATGGGGATAAGAGCGATGCCTCATGCCACCAGGTGAGGTGAAATCGGGATGACTTAAAACGGATCTCGTGGAACGTGTCAGGTTTGACGAGTACGTTTCAGGACGAACAGTGGCTCCATTATATTAGAAAGTTTGATGTAATAGCCATCCAGGAAACATGGGAACCAGTAAATACCTTCTTTTTAGAAGGGTACAAAACTTTTTTTTGCCCAGCAAGAAGGTCTAGTGCAGGGAGAGCCAGCGGAGGTCTGATAATGTTTGTAGATATAAAGATACAGGGGAGGTGGAATTCGATCCCATGGGAGTCGGAAGTAGTACAGGGTCTAACATTTGTGAGCACGAACTACCGTTAGGCATTTATTATTTATTATAACGCTCAGCCAAATTTGCAAGGCTCAAAACCCTTTGAGGAACTAAGGCTTTGCTTAGGGAAACTACAAGCAGAAGGACGTGCCCAAGCACACCTAATAGTAGTGGGAGACTTTAATTGCCACCTGTGTCTAACTTGAGGGTGACTGAATGTGATTGGCAGACATGTACACTAAACAAAGGGCCTCACATGGAGCACACCAAGTCAGGAAGTGAGCTGAGCATGCTTTTAAATACCTTTTGGGTTGACCCATACAATGGATTTGACTGTCAGCCACCCAGATACACCCGTGCCCCCCACGTATAAGGGTAGAGGCTGTGCATCATTTATTTATTTATTTGTCTCTCATACAGTGAGGAGATTTATTACTAGTTTTAATATTGGGTATCGTATATTCAGTGACCACAATCTGGTAACTTTGTCACTTGTTGCTCCACGACAGTATCTGGTTCCGCACAGTCTACCCTTCACCTTGTGCTCTTGTGTTCGTATTACTTATTCCCGAGAAGAGTGCATCTCAAGGGGCTTTTAAGGAAACATCATTTTAAGCAGGCCCGGGTGGCCCTACTTTAAAAAAAAAGAAAAAAAAAAACTGTCCCCTGATGCTTTTACATTATTTCGTGTCACAAATTTTTTAAGATCTGCAGTAAAGCTAAGAAATACGATGGGAATATAAAAGGAGGAGTCCTTCAAGCACATGGTGCATTAATGGGGATAGTGTGTGGTACACCTTTTAGTGTTTTTTAATGTTTTTATGATGTTTTAAGATGAGTATTGCTTCTTATGCTGATGCGGTGCCCTGGCTACCCATGATTATCATTGTACTGTATTGTTGTGCTGATAAATGTGTATCTTTTATGGTCCTATTTTTTTAATGTTTGCCGAATAAAGATTATTATTATTATGATTGATAGCCTCAGGTGTACAAGGGCCTTTCTTCTTGCTACCCTCTATGGCCCGGCCTTTCCATCAATTACACCCCTTTACCTTCCCTGGCATAGTTTTTATAATTTAATTACACCATTCCTAAATAATCAGTTTGTTATGGTTGCTCTTTCAGACAGATGGCGCATCAGCTGTTCTCCTTATGTCAGAGGAGAAGGCCCTTGCTATGGGATACAAACCGAAGGCCTACTTAAGGTAAGTGGAGATGGTGCTCTATTCTTGCTTGATCATACTCACATTTCCTCTATTTACCTTATGGTTTCTTTCATACAGGGATTTTGTATATGTCTCTCAAGACCCGAAAGACCAGCTCTTGCTAGGGTGAGTAGGAAACTGTTTCTCCTACCTCCATTTTACTAGTGAACATTATCTTGAATATTTTCTGGACTTGTAATTACTTTTGCATTTTCTGCTATGTAATTGGCCCTTTTGCAATTTTGTTGCCTATGTTAAACAAGCATTAGCAAATTAATAGGGTTCATCTTCTATGCCCTCTTCACAAAATACAGACCATGCATCTATTCTAGATTTTGGAGAGAGGGTTAGCTATCCTTGCACCTCAGTGTACCTCCTACATACGTTTACTTGCACTGGTTCTCTTCTCTGAGCCTGGGTGAACTTCAGTGCATTCAAAATTCCATCTGTTCCGTAGCACCATCATACCATAACTCCCCATAGTATACCAGCATTAAGCTGGGGTGGGCTCCATCATCTCCATGCATGCCCCAAGCACGTCATGAATTGCCATCATCATGCAGTCATCCGCATTATAGCAGGATTGCCTGCCATGGATGTCCACAGTATGCAAGAATTACACATGCAGGCGTGCACACACACTTCAGCAGCTTGTTTTTTCCAAACTTGCCTAATGCTGCTGAGCTACATTCCTCATTCCCGCTAGTACTTTAGGCTGCCTCTTCTTTCCCTCTAATGGTGGATGGCTGCTTTCTGATTGGCTCCCCTGGGAGATGGGCATGGGTGTACACGTAGCCTGTGGGGGAGGTAGCAGTAGTGCCAAAGCTGGACAGGGGTCAAGGAGATGCTCGCTCTGCCTGAAGATGGTAAGGAGGAGTGCCTTGCAAGAGCATCGGGGCACAAAGTGTATGTGTGGGTGCCCGGGAGTGTGGCATCCAGTACTTGTGGGTCCATTCTCAAGTGTGCGGGCATAGTTCCCAGCAATAGGAAAACCTCCAACTCTAGTAGAAGCTTCCTGCTTCCCCCTTACTAGACAGGCTTGCACAGAAACATGTTTTCACCTTTTGATGTCCAGGTAGCAACAGTGTACTTTTGTTTTTCATGGACTTTAAAGCAAAAACACACTTTGACTCATGATGTAGTAGCACTATTGAAGCAAAACCTAAAAATTGTTACGTGATCCTTCAACGGAATTGTCTGCATATAATGTAACTATCTTCTAACTATTCTTTTTTGTACTCCCTCTCAATTTTCCTTCATGGTTTGTAAAATGGAGCTTGGTTTATGTTTCCCTATCTATCTTTCAGTAGTGCTGTAACCTGTCCATAAGGGAATGTTGTCTTACAAGATAGCTACAATAAATCTAAGCTAGGTGAATGTATCATCCATGCAAGATGGCATCCTGTTTTATCGCCAACACTGTATATTCTTCACGTTTCGAAACCTGTTTCTTGACAGTCTCAAAGCTTGGTGCTGCTTGCCATTGGCATTGGGGGCGAGGCATTTTTATAGTGCTTTCTACCCGTGGCAAGGCTCTGAATCTCTTGAAGGACAGGTAGCAGGCTACTCACATTGAAGATATTGCCATGCATTTTGGGTTGGTTCAGTATATTATGTGCACATGGGACATTGTACATGTGCACACAATAGTGGGTTCTCTTCTAGTCCTCTTAATAGTCCTGTGAAGATTCGAACTGTATGTCTTTTGTAATGAGTTTCTACTCCAAAGCACCATAGGTTTCTAGAGGTCTGAGGAGTCTGTATTCACTTGATTCCACAGCAGCTTTTGTCTACACCTAAACTTCCCTATGCCAACCTTTCTGTGTTGTGCTAGGCATCACCTTGCAATCAAAGATACTTGATTGAGAGTGCCTGGATGCAATCCTGAATCCGTGGCCCACTGGAACTAGTCCTTTACTGCCTCCAGTTAGAAAATGGAAACGCCTTGGTGATCCACTACATCTCAATTAGAGGAGTGTTTGAATTTCTATATAGAACGCTGACAATTTGGTTGGCTGTGGCTTTCTGTCATTAGCCGCAACTTTAGTTAAGTACTGTTACCTTGGGATCAGTATTGCTTTAGACTGTCTGGACTTTCATGTGCACCAGCCCAAACAATGCACATTTCAGAGATGGGACCTTCCTTTTGGCTGTCCTCTTCCAACCGGTGAAGCCCTGTTGCTTCTTCTGTTTCCTAGAAGAAGAGAAAGCTTTATGTTGTGATTTGCGAGAAGAGGAGTAGCCTCTTTATTAGGAGGGCCAACAGGAATACCTGGGGGCATGTAGTGAGTCTGGAGCCAGGGCAGGCCCTCTGTGCACTAAAAAGACCTGTCTTTGAAGTTTCACCCACTTCAAAGGCACCACTGGGTATAAGTACTGGACCTCAGACACCACCAAGACGTAAACTTCTGGACCTGTGGATACTCTGCCAGGAAGAAGGACTTCTGTGCTGCTGAATGGCTGTCACTCTGCTGGACTCCTGCTATGTCGGACTCATGCTTTACTGTTCTAGCTTGCTGCCCCCTTGCCTAGGCGAGAAGGACTGAACCTGCATCACCTGACCCCAGAACTCCGAGGGACTCCAAGGCTAGCTGGCTGGCTTCCTGATCTTAAGTCTCAGAGACATAAGAGTTCCAGCCCCTGCACCTGGACTCTGCCATCTGTGTGTCTACCCTGCCAAGTGGTGCCACCCCAGTCCTGAACCCTTGTGGACACAGCCTATTCAGTGTTAGGCTGGGTCCAGCTTCTCCCTCTAATCCTGCCAGTTTGGTCTATCAAATCACACCTAAGCTTCTATTTTGTGTGCCTGTCTAGGAGGAATATACAAACCCCAGCTGTCACCTACCTCAGAGATGTGATCAGAGTCCGGCAGCAGGCACTAAAATGGCTAAAATAAGAAAATGGCAACTTTTTAAAGAATTGCAATTTAAAATTCGAAGTAATCATAAGTTTGGATTTTAAATTGTGAGTCCAGAGACTCCAAACTTGATTCCAAATATCTTCCCATTTGGAAATTACTCTTCTAACATGTAATAAGGTATCCTATGAGAGATATAGGCTTTACTGTAGTGAAAAAATAATTTGAGTTTTTTGCTACCAGGACATGTAAAACTTAAACATGCATGACCTACTGTTTTTTTTAATTTACTGCACCCTGCCTTTTGGGTTGTCCAGGGCCTACCCTAGGGGTGTCTTATAATAATTAAAAGGAAGGCTTCGATCATCGTCGAGTAGCTCATTTAATGGAGCAGGTCCACCACCGGGGCATCCTGGCATGCCTACTCTCCCTGGCTGCTGAAAAAGCCTTAGACTGGGTTGGATGGGTCTTCTTGCGTGTGGGCCTGCAGAAAATCGGCTTAGGCCAGACTATGACATCCTGGATTATGGCATCTTGTGCTACTCCTACAGCACAGATTTTAGTTAATGGTCATCTCTCCGCACCCATACACATACAAAGGGGCATCAGGCAAGGCTTCCCGCTCTACCCTTTGCTCTTTGCCCTGGTGGTGGGCGACCCCTTTGGGCATCCCCTTTGGTGGCTCTGAACACAAGGTTGCTCTATTTGCAGATGATCTTTTATTTGCACTGACCACTCCTAGGATCTCCCTGCCAATACTAGTATCTCTCCTTCGATCCTTTGAGAAGCTCTCTGGATTAAAAATTAATAAGGCCAAATCCCAGGCTTCAATCTATCGATTCCTCCACAGGAAATACTCGAACTACAATCACTCGCCCCCTTCCATTGCTCATCACTCGCTCCGTTATTTAGGTCTCAACTTGACCCCATCCCTGTCCTTATGGTCTCAAGCCAACTGGTCAGAATGTAGATGATCCATTCTTGAAGACCTGCAACTTTGGTGACTGCTCCCTATGTCCTGGCTTGGTCGTCTCAATATGGTCAAGATGTCCATTCTACTGAAAGTTGTATACGTATTCCAAACCCTGCTTACCCCTATCCTGCAGGTGGATATCCTACGCCTTCAACACGACGTGAACACTTTATCTGGGGGAGGAGGCAAACTTCTCATGTTGCCCAGGGACCGGGGGGGGGGGGGGGGGGGCTAGCTTGCAACAAACTCTTGGCTTTTTACTGGGCATCACACCTCTGCTACATTTCGGAATGGATTGTTAGCGAAAAACATTGGTTTCGATCGCACAGTGGCTTGTAGACCCCTTTGGAACCTGGCCTGGCCCTCGAGACCTACTCGGCCCGAAGTGCGTACATAGCCACCCCAACAAAAACGGTCCTCGCAATCTCCAGGAGTCTCGCCTCCGTCACTTCACCCAACACCCCACTGGCTTGTGATCCTAGCTTCCCTTCAGCCTTGCAGTCACAATCATTTTCAGCCTGGGGTGAGGGGAAATGCCGCACAATCCAAGATCTCTTTGAGGGGGATGTATTCAAAAAATTTGACCAATGCAAGAGAGACTTTCACCCTTACTGACGCATCTAGACTGCAATGCTACCAACTCCGGCACTAGCTGCTCATACCAATGAACGCACAGGGAGCAACACAGATGCTCACTCCTTTTGAGACACTGGTGGGCTCTTTCGACGACATGCAGCTTGTTCTCCCGTATATACCAGGGGTTACAACACACAACCCCATCCACCTTCAGAATGGGTCTTTCGGGCCAAGTCTTAAATTGGTTTGCCTCTTTTTTTTCAGAACCACACACAAATAATCAAAGTTAACCATTCCCTTGCTTCTAGTACCCCAGTCACCATTGGAGTTCCTCAAGGCTCCTCACTTTTGCCCACTCTTTTCAACCTCTTTATGGAACCTCTCACCGATATTCTGGCCCGTTCTAACATTCTTTACCTTATGTATGCTGATGACACGCAATTGTACTTGAAGATCTCCTCTCCAGAGGACTTTAAAACCTTAAATGATGCACTCATACAAACTCAACAATGGCTAGCCCAGAACCATCTCCTGTTAAATACTATCAAAACAGAATTCCTTCTGATTGACCCCCGCAACCACTCTGCACCTACCCTGGACTTGGTTAAACAACTCACTGCCCTTAACTGCACCCCGCATGTTGTTGACTCTGCTAAATAGTTAGGTATTACCTTGGACAAATACCTAAATATGCAAGCACACATTAGTGCAACTACTAGGGGAGCCAATCTTCAGCTCAACATCCTCAAGAAAATCAAGCCTTTCCTTCCGCCAGAGGACATTCAGCCTGCAGTACAATACCTGGTTATCTCTCGATTGGAATATGGTGTGGTGACCCTTGCAGGGCTTCCTAAAGCTAGTTTAGCGCCGCTTAGAGCCACTCTAAAAGCATTGGCCAGGCAGGCTCCAGAAAACATGACCACAGCACGCCAGACCTAATTCAATTGTCTAAAGAAGCTAGGGTACGTTTCAAGATAGCTTGCGTGACGCATAAAGCTATCCACTACAACACCCCGATTTACTTGGCTAAAAAGCTTGAACTATCTGGCTCGAGTCGGAACTTAAGAAGCTCGACCACCCTACTTTTCAAAAAGAAAAGAACTTACAATCGTGCTTTCACTGGTCTTGCTCCAAGAATTTGGAACGCACTTCCTTCAGAAATCAGATCAAACCCATCCACTGCATCTTTCAAGAAACAAGTCAAATGGCTAATCTTGAGTGAACATCAACAGCTTTAACCTGACTTACCTTACCCAGACTCCTCTCTACCAGGATTTGATACTTCTTTTATACCGTTTTGTTTGAATCTTCTGCTTTCTGTTTACTTGTTATCTCGTTCTATGGTCCTGCTGAAACTGTACTGGCCCCTCTTATCGGGCTGACTCTCCTGCCCCTTGACCTGATTGTTCCTCCCCTTGTTTGACCGTGTGATTATTTTACGAAAGCATTTGTTCCAATGTTTTGTTTTATTCTTGCTTTCGCCACTTTGTACAGCACTCTGATACCTGTTCGCGCTATATAAAACTTTTCAAATAAATAAAATACTTACCGAACGCTATGACACACACTCTACAGAGGAAATTTCCCTGAAACACTGGGAACATCTATGGCGCGACATCCCTAGAATATACAGGAGCATGTCCCAACGCGAAACCGCCTATATACTCATGACCCCCGTGTATTACACACCAACACATTTACAGAAAATGTTCCCCGCTTCCTCTCCCCTTTGCTGGCGCTGCCAACCAGCGACTGGTAATTTCATTCATATTTGGTGGTCCTGCCCACCACTCACCATATTCTGTAAGGAAGTCCTGAGCCACATCAATGACACTGTAGGTTTCTCCATACCGAACTCACCCACAGTGGTCATCCTGGGTATCCAGCCCCAACAGCTCATAGCCATGACCCATTCCGATTGGCACCTCATCGCGCATATGCTGCGGGCGGCTAAACAAGTCCTTGCTCTCCCCTGGAAAAAGCCCTCTGCCCCACCCATTTCCTTGTGGTTCACGCGCCTCTGGCGTGTCATGGCGATGGAACTCTTTAACATGCCGGATTACGCATTCAGAACCCAAATTCACTTATACTTGTGAACCACTGATCAATCACTTATCCAAACTGGAATATTCCTGCTTCTCTCCTCCCTGATTCCGAACCCTCCAGCTCTTTGAAGATTTCCTCCTGGCCCGTGGAGCTGAAACTTCATGGTAAGATGCCCAACCCCATCATATGAGAAATTCGCTATTCTCCCCCTAGCCCCCAACGGGGGTCCTGACGGGCCCTTCCCGGGAAGCCCTGCACCCTATTCTCCTTATCCCTCCACTCCCTCCCTCCTCACCTCTGAACCTTACAGCCTGAGACAAGAACCAACAAGAAGAAGAAGAGCAGAAGGACCGAAGAAGCCGTGCTGAACTAAGAAGAGGAGGACACCCACTGACTTGGCCCCAGCCCTACCGGCCTGTCCCCACCTCGAAGCTGCTCCAGCAAAATCCGGTGTGTCCTGCAGCCAGCAGCCCTCAAGAACCCTAATGACCTACCCTGCCTTCCAAATCTCAGACTTTGTCTCCCGTGAGCACCGGACTCTGGCTCCGGCCAAATTCGCGAGTCTGCCCAGTTCGAGTGGCTCAACACCACGAGGAGGTCTCCCCAGCGATCCTGACCTGGGATCTGGTGATCTCTGACCTGCCTCGAATCTCCAATCTACGCCTGCAGCCCCTTTCTGGAGGATCCCCCCTGACCAAGACCGGAGCTGGTAAGAAACCAGGCGCCTAAAGACACCCCTGCACCCGATGTCCCATGGTCTTGGGTGGCCCAACCAACAGTGTCCCAGCATCACCAGGCATCCCAACTTACCTCTCCAACCGGTGGTCACCTCCAGAACATCTTTGTCCCCGAACCTTCAGTCTTTGTTGCAACCCGAGAATCACCACTGAAAACAGGGCATCTGACGCCAAACCAGAACCCTCCATCCAGCTGCCCCTGCACCGCTGCGGGTACACTTTGTGTGCTAAACCGATCCCCCTTTGCCCTGAACCTACTTCCAGGAGTTTTGCTCCCACAGCCTTTTGGACTGCTTGTGAGCAGCCACCAACCAGAGGCCCCCTATCCCCCATTGGATAAAATTGGGCCTCAGCACTCTGCACCCAGCTGCCCTAGTGCCGCTGAGGGTGCTTAGAGAGTGCATCCTCGACCCCCTGGGAACCCTGTTTCTAACCCGAGAAAACCAACTCCCAAACCCAAGTATTTACTTTGAAACCAATAACATCATTTCCTCCGATAGGAGTGCATGGACTGCTGTTTTTTTTTGTGAAAATTGTTCCAAGTGTGGAGTTTGTTTTGTATGAAAATTTTAAAAACTGCAAATATATAAAAACGGCTTTACTTACCTTTTCTCTAGGAAATGTCCCAGTGTGATATCTTGGCATATCACACTGAGTAGAAAATGTAATCCATAAAGAAATCTGAAAAGTAATCAAAAGTAATCTAACAGTAATTTCAGCTGTATTCAAAGTATTTACAAACCTGTAACAATCATTTTCATTTAGCTTGCTTGCATTGTTTAACCTGCCTTGAAAATAACCGTTTACACTTACCTGTGCCAGGTTGCTTGGTTCTAGAAAATAAATATAACTAAACGATATTTTAATACATTCAAAATTGGTCTGAGTTCAGTCTTTGTGTGTGAGACATCATTTGCTGCCTGAGTGTGTACAACTCATGCTTAACACTACCCTCTGGTAAAGCCTTACTGCTCGCCCACACTACCACAAATAGAGAGTAAGGTGCTACCTACTTTTACCTCTGCCTACCTTTGGGGTTCCACTGGACTCTGTGCGCACTATACCTCATTTTGGTGTATATAAACAGCCAACTTCCTACAACCAGCACCTGCCTGTTATATGCCTTACACTGTGGTATGTGTTTGTGATATTTAATAATAATTCAAAAAAGACTGGACGGAAAAAGGAAGGCTTAGGCCTAGCAAAAGGCTTATTTTGCCAGGTCGAAATGACCATGTAAACTCCACACACAGGCTCTGCAAATGCAGGCCTGAGACATGGTTAAGGGGCTACTTAAGTGGGTGGCACAATCAGTGCTGCAGACCCACTAGTAGCACTTAATTTACAGACCCAGGCCACAGTTAAGTGCACTTTTCTAGGGACATTTAAGTAAATTAGATATGCCAGTTGGGTATGAGCCAATATTGCCTTGTTTTAGGGAAAGAGCAGAAGCACTTTAGCACTGGTTAGCAGTGGTAAAGTGCCCAGAATCGTATGGTTTCTTGATAACACGATTCATTTTCATTCTTCACTTTTCTTTGTGTAGACCAACCTATGCCACTCCTAAAGTTCTGGAGAAAGCAGGCTTGGCCTTGGCCGACATTGATGCCTTTGAAGTCCATGAAGCGTTTGCAGTAAGTGTTCAAATGCAAGTTTTTTTGCTAATTCCTCTCATTTAATTCATTTCATGTAAGTGTGTTGTATCCCTGACTTGCCTGTTGATCCAGAGATGCCATCTACAGCAGTTTTGCTTAGACCTATATGATTCACTTAATAATTAATAGACAAGACCTTGAGTTGCCTCGTCAGTTTAGGCCGGAATAAAATATCAGTATTTTTGTTTCGATTTCCTCTTTTTTTTTATTTTGGTTCCACAAAAGCTTCTAGCAGGAATGCTGTAGAAATAGAAACATCCCATACATAGGCGATGGATCTGAAAATAGTTTTACGTCACTCTTTCAGGTTTGGACCATTATATCCGTGTCGCACATTCTCTCTGTGCCATCTTGTTTTCCACCACAGTAAGCTCTCTTTCAGTTGGGTTATCTAACTGCCCCTCTTGACGTCAAAGTCCTTGGCGTGGCTTTATGAAGCCATGCTGTCGTATCCATTTATGCTTTCTGGCTAGCTCTGTATATCTTTTCTCCAGTGTGCTCAACAGCATTGCAATCCCACTGGATGTCATCAGAAATGTGCTCTGTGACCTCTAATGGCTTTGGTGTTGTCTCAATATCTAGGCATCCGAGTGCAGCTTTGATGGAGAGATGACACCTAAAGTGTGCTCTTCTTGGTAATTTCAACTTCTGTCCTCTACAACTAAAATATGTATGCATTTCCAATGGCAGCCATATAATCTGAAATAAGGGGGCAGATTCAGGCCTTTTTTCTAGGATCATATGGATTAAGAGGCTGCTTACTGCCCTCCCACTAAAAGTAAAGCCACATGCAGCTGTGGGATCTTGTGCTTCACGATGACATCGACTTGCATATTACGGATTTATGTATGTATATGTGGTATTTATTTAGCGCAAACCTAGCTTAGAACACATGGGGGGGACTTATCCAGGTCAAAGGCAAGCGTAAGTCTAGGAGTGATAGAAGAGGTAGCTGGTTTATGGATTGTCACTGCATCATAAGGTCGTGTTCTTTAAATAGGTGAGTCTTCCACCTTTTCCTAATTTGGATGATGCTTGGGGCGGTCCTCATGGATACAGGAATGTTTTTCCTGATCTTGGGTGCATCGATAGAAAGGGCCTGCTGCCCTGTTTTTTCTTTTTTACACCACTTGGTCTCAAGTCTGATGGTAGGCTGGCTGCAGGTGTTTTGAAACCCACCAGAGAAGATGAGCTTGTGTGCAAGATAAGCGAGGGTGATGGTCATGATGGCTTTGTAAATGATACAGCTGGTCATTAAGGTGGTGCGGGCCGGCAACTGGAGCCAGTGGAGTTCCACAGGATGGGGTGGTGGGATCATATTTCTTTTGTCCCTGGGCGAGATGTGCCTCAGTGTGTAAAAGGCCTAAAGTGTGGCCTCAGGGAGGCCATGAAGCAGGGTGTTACCACGATCCTGCCTCTGACCATTTGTGTGTGTGGGGTCACATGTTCCTGAGCAGGTGAATTGTGTACTCCATTGGACTCCACATCGGTTGTGCCATACAAGATGGTGGATGCCTTTGAGGCTACTAGTGTCCTTCTCAGACACCAAATCATGTATGTGCACCGCCACTCTTCCTACCTGTAAGCGCTTGTCTCTGTTGTGGAAGAGGTAACTAGCAAGGCCGTTTTCACATGGCTGTATTCCCGGCCAGAATGAAACTTCCCTTGCCTTTGTGCTTGAGACGTGTATAACTTTAGAAACCGCCTTCTCCCTGAAGCCCTTTTATATTCCTCCTAAGTTAGTCGACCCTAAGGAACCACTAGTCGACCCTAAGGAACCTGAGGGGCGTTGCTAGCAATAGAAATTCCTGTGACGCTTGGTCTTCTTACACCTCCGATGGTGGGGACCGAACTCTGCCCAGCCACCTGCTTACCCACACCTCCTATGTGCGCTGAGAGGACGTTTGCTAATATGGAGCCTAAACCTCCGATCCTCTTCTCACCCAACCTGGTTCCGACTAGTCCCAACGCTTTCCGAATCAGATATCCCCCCCAAACTTATCTAAAAATGCAGCAAAAAACTTCAAACATAGACGACTTAAATCACATCTGGAATCCTTCATCTCAGACCCCTACTTCTCTATCAGAAAGGGTGCTGCCATAAATGACCTCATCTTCTACACTAAACGTCATGCTCAATAGCAGAAGGCCATTCACTCTCTGCTCAAGATCTCCACTTCCCTGAAAACGCCACATGGTCTTAGATGGATAGTGGCGCCCTCCGCGGATTACAGAGCTGAAGCCACCATCTCCCTCTACAAAAATGGAACCATTCTTATACAATCCTCAGACCGCAATCTAATGTTATTTGACACATTTTTCCCCACCATCTTGAATACAGTGGCTAGTGTCCATCCCGCACCCAGAGGAAGGGCGGGACCCCAAGCGGTCCTCCAGCACTCGCAAACTTTATCCCCTACCTCGACACCACCATCCGCTGATCCCACATCTGCTCCGATGGACCCCCCTCTTCCTACCCTAACGCCTAATTACTCCCTCGCAATGCACGCATTGAACGAGCTGCGCCAGTACAGTCATCACGTGAACCCTCCTGCTTCCCCCCCCCCCCCCTTTATGGTTAGCTGGCTCTAAACCCCATAGCCCCATTGCGTACAAGACTGCCCTGATTCTCCCCAAGTCTCCTTCCTCCAGCCCAACTCACACTCCCATCAGGCTCCCACTGGCCTCCAGTCGTCTCTGTCCATCATTCCCCTCCTCCCCTATCCTGCCCATCCTCCAAAACCTGCAGTGCCATTTCCAAGAATCCCTCCCCTTGGGGCACATTCAGTCACCTACTGCCCTACCTTCCTCCGACCTCACTAGCTCCTCCCCCACCATACCCTTTCCGAGCGTGCAGCTCTACTGCCCAGAATCTTTTCCTACTGGGCACTTCTGTGAGAAGCTGACTTGATATATGCTGTCCACTAGTTATAGTGGGCACTTTGTGCCAGTCTAAACAACCCTTATTGATGAATAGGTTTAAAGACCACCTTTATTGAAAGCTATCCTAATGGTAGCTATGGAGAGCAGCCTTCAGGCTGAGTCTTGAAGGAGTGTAAAGCAGCTTGGTTTACCAGATTATAACCTCTTGAGTTACAAAATACAAGAAGAACCGCACCAGGTATATATAAAATATATGTATTTATTTCAAAACACTCACTACTAATCTCTTTGAGATTAGAGTCTAAGATGCACATTAATACAGTTCTAAAACGACAATAAATAGCACAATATACACTGGGCCCCGGGGGGGACCAAACCATATATTAGGACAGTGGTATAAGAACCACGACATGAGACAGTGCCTAGAGCAAGTAGAATCGCTGGGACCCCAAGGAACCACCCAAGGTAGTCACACAGGTGACCCACTGGGGACGCGTGCAGTGTGAGAACACAGCCCCGAGCTCCCGTTCTATTCTATGGGGAAAGTCGCGGTTGGAATTTTACAAGTTTAGGACACTTAGGAGAGGACTTTAAGCAAACCCCTTTAGAGTTACCTCACCCAGGGAAGTCGGGTGCATAGGTTTCAAATGGTGTCGGGGAATCGTTGTTGATTTCAATGGCGATCTGCTGCAAAGTGCTGCTGCCGAGAAGACGAGAAGTGTCCGGGGTGATCCAAGCCTAGATCGAAGATCAGAAGAACCTGAAAGCAGAGGGGACAGTCTGGGTCACTTGCCAGTGACCAGGGGCACGATAGACGAATGCCCACCAATGTTGCGTGTTTCAGGTGCGAAGAGGTGAAGCTAGACTCTGCAACCACGAGGACCAGGAGGCGTCGACTACAACCAGGAGCTCGATTTGAGCTATCCCACGAAGGATGTTGCGTGCTGCGGTGTTGGTGCTCGGATTGAACCCAACAAGCCTTGGCAACCGCAACCCACGCAGGAAGAGAAAAGATGCTTCGGTGCGGACCAGCAAGGTCCTGGGGACTCCCCAAGCGATGGAGAGTCAGGGCACATCTGGAGCAACCAGTTAAGCCCAATTAGAATGAAAGTTGCCTTCACAGGGACCCACCAGTCGACGGACCAGGGATCGCGAAGGGACCTCGAGAGAAAACACAAAGGGCCAGTTCACGGAACACTCGTGGAGTATAGGAAGGCAATCTTTGGTGAAATTGCTGCTCGAGGTCAGGGCTACAAGTAACCCAAAGCTCAGCTGCAGGAGTCGCTGGAAAGCTGATGCTTCTGCAAAGTGACACGGTGTCCAGGTGTTCGGGTTGCACGGTCGCCACGAGGGATACGGGCCTCAGACTTGCTGTGGACACTGATTGACCTCTAAGACCACGGAAACCCACCTCCTGGGTTGCAAAGTTCTTAGGAGTCCTCAGGAGCTTCGGAGATGCAAACCGGTCAGATGCGTCTTTGGTGCCTACCCTGCAGGGGAGTAACTCCTTTACTCCAAGGGAGATTCTTTGGTCGTCTAGTTTAATGTAGATCGTCTAAAGTTCCAGGATTCAGTATCTGAGTTTCGTCCAGGTGTAATCTAAAGTCCTGTAGCCAGGGGTTCCTTCTTTATACCCAAGGAAGGGGTGGGATAAACTCTAGGGACCCACCTATGGGAGGGTCAGGAAAGAGGGGTGGCTACACCCATTTCCTCTGCCCAGTTTCGCGCCAGAGCAGGGGATGGTAGTCCCTGCAACCGGTTTGAGCTAGACTATGCAAAGGGACACCAAATGTGCCCCCAGTGCAGACTTCAAAGCACTCTTGGAGTGCACCCACCCAGCCCCAATACACTAAAGCCTGTCTGGGAGGTGGTCACACCTCCCTGTGACAGGAAACCTATTGTCCAGGCCTCCCGTTACGGAGTTTCGTCCAGCAACAGGAGGGCAGAATCGTGTGGCTGCAGCATCCATTTTGTGATGCCAGGGCTCTGTTAAGTTGGTACCGGGTATACCGGTGCAATCATGTTTCTCCCTCTAGAAGGGTGGATCATACTCCCACATCAGTTACTGGTTATGATTCTAAGGTGTTTGACACCAAACACATGTTTCGATGCAGCCATCCCAAAGTTACCAGTAAGCGTTTGTTCATAATGCACTTAAGAGTATATGGTTTTGGCTGCATCACAAACAACCCCGGAATAAAGGTTTTGAAGGCTGCAGAGGGGCTCTGCTCATGCATGGGCACCCTCTCACATAAAACCCAGCACCCTGCCTTCAGGATTGGTAAGGCCTACCATAGGGGTGACTGATAGGTTTATATGTGCAGTTATATGGAGAGATATAGTGAACCTATATCTCAGTAAGGGGTGCATGCACCACCTTACACAGGCTGCTGTAGCAGTCCTGTTGTGTCATTTTGGAAGGCTTCCCAGGGGTGGCATAATACATGCTGCAGCCCCTGGTAGGCCTCTGGGGTACCTATGCCCTGGGTACATAGTATACCATATACTAGTGACTTATAAGGGTACTGCAGAATCCAATCTGGAGTGTACCTAAAGTACTTGTAATCAATTTTAGGGAGTAAGCAGATAGGCTGGGGTCCTGAATTGCAGGACCCCAGCCAGACTAAGTCGAAAACCAGGAAAAAAAGGGGGGGCAACCATGTAGTCAGATTCCACCTTCCTACAACTTCCAGTTGCCTGCCGCCCTACTTTCCCCTGACCTCATTAAGTCCTCCCCTAGCTTATCCATTCCGAGCAGGCAGCTCCGTTGTCCAGAATCTCTTCCCGCTGGACACTTGCAGTCTCCACCCGCCCTACTTTCCCCCGACTTCACTAGCTCTCTTCCGCTCCAGGATCCCCGGGACCTATCCTCCCAATCCCATCCACACATGTCACTGGAAGGCCGCTTGAGCGGGATAGCACTCTGCTTACAACAACTTAAGACAGAGGTCCGCAGTCTACTGCATATCACCAAGGCCCTGTCTGCAAACTCCAGACCAAGCTGCACTACCACAAAAAATCACCATCTCCGTTTGCTCCCTGATTGCAGGCGTACCGGGCTCCTTCCTCACCTCCCACCCAGCCCCCTCAACCCCGCCCCCCCCCCTCCCCCGCCCTTAAGCACGGAGGTCGCCGTCTCATGTCTCCCATATACCTCATAGGTGGGCCTCCGCTCCGCTCCATTCCCTTATGACCCTGCTCGCCCCTCCAGATGCAGAGCCTCCCTGTCTGATACAGATATTCATTCTCTCCTGCATTCTTATGTTCCAGCTCACCCACTCACCATAGCAAACTTGCAACAAATTGAATCCATCCCCACGGATCCCTTCAGGGAACCTAGGCCTAACACCAGAACCTTAAATGAGAACAACCTCACGCGAGTCACTACCATGCTACCCAATCCAACAGACTCCATTAGTCTCAAATGCATGCTCCTAAATTGTAGATCAGCAGCTAAACACGCTGCGGACATTGCCGACCTCACCCTGTTGCGGGATCTTGACCTTGTAATGTTCACGGAAACCTGGTGTTCGAGGCATATGAGCTGCAGATTACACACTGTGCATAGATTACCATCTGGATGTTGCAGTTGTTTTTCTCTTGGAAAAGTCTTTGGAAGTCACGAGGTATGTGACGACTCCTTTGGATCATATTGCGCATGGGCTTCGGCTCCATCCTCAGATTGTTTTTTACCGCAATCGGTCTCGGATGTGTTCTTCGCACTCCAGTTCGGATTCGTTCCAGTTTTCCTGTTCGGCGCGCAATCCTCCCCCCTTCGACGGTATTGCCTTGATCGCATTCTCCACACTCGACGCGAATCTCAACAATCTAAGTCTTCGATTTTCGGTCGTTGACGAAGGCCTTTGGGCCTACCTGGGCTCCGGTCCTGGCTGATGGAAAGGACGCCATTTAAAAAGTGTCCTCGATGTGGGTCGAAGTTTCCCCACACCGATCTCCATGAAGTGTGCAACCTCTGCCTCTCTCCAGAACACGAGGCAAGGGACTGTCCAGCTTGCGCCTCCTTCCGATCGAAGAAGACGATCCGGGACCGACTAGCAAGGAGAACAATGGCTCACTCTTCGACTTTGATCCTCGACGACATCTTCGAAGAAGGCGTCAATGTTCCGGAACAGCAAACCGAAGAGGGCCTCGTCAGCGCCTCCAAATCTGACGACTCCGACGTCGAGGACATCACTCCGGCACAGAGGGGCGTGAGTACAGACGTTGACCCCGACCCTAAACACCCCTCCACGCCATTGAAAAAGGCTTCGGTCACGCCTTCGGGCCTAGGTATGCACCAAAAGACTGCTTCCCATACCTCGCTTCCAGGCCCGGTTAAGAAGCCCATCAAGCCTTCAGGCAGCTCGGGCTCGAGCCAGCCTACCCTTGGTGCCGAAAAAATCTCATAGACACCAGCACCGAAAAAGAAAATGCCCCTTTCCTCGTCTGCGCCGAGCTTGACACTGAAGCACTCTGTGCCGAAGACTGGCACCGGCTCCTCGGCACCGATAACATCCTCGGAGCCGAGCAAGAAGCCGAAAAGCCTCGACTCGACAAACCTCGAAGCCGAAACCCGCCTCGGAACCGAGGAAGTAAAAAGACACTTCTAAACCCCACGGTTCCAAACTGAGAACCAGTGCCGAATCGATGCCTAAAAAACCCACGGCTCCAACACCATCGGCACCGAAGGATCTGCCCCATACAGAGGAACTGTTTCGACCTGATCCGTACCAAAAAACCCTCGTAAAGGATCCAAAGACTGGGCATTTGACGCTTAGCACCAAAAAAAGATCACTGGACAAGCCTGCACCAGTTCCACCACCAAAAAGGAGAGACTTTGCCACCTCCCCTTTGAGGATTCCTTCTCCTCCTCCTCCGCCACCGCCACCTCCCCCTCCTCCTTCTCCTCCCCCACCCCATCATTCTCCCACACCATCTCCAGATGAGCATGATGATGACATTATCCACGACACAGGGGACGGGGCGGACAACCAACCAACAGGGGACCCTACTCCTACAGGCTCCCCAGACCCATGGGACGACTACAACATCCCAGACGTCCCGCAGGACGATCTTTACCCTTCTAGACACTCTTTCAACCACCCCCCCCCCTCCCGTCCCCTACCCCCCCAGAGAACACGATGGGCTTTAACCAGCTACTCCATAGGGCTGCCCACTACCACGGGGTTGATCTCCACACAGACCCCGTAGAGGAGGATTTCCTCTTAGATACATTTGACACTGCACAGAGGTCAACATCAATTCTGCCCATGCTTAAGGGGGTTATTAAGCACGCACCAGAGGTCTGTAAAGACCCAGTTAGGGCAAGGTTCATTAACCCTCGCATTGAGTAAAAATATAAAGCCGCCCCAACAGATCCAACCTACATTAAAGGCCCGCACCACTAGACTCCCTGGTAGTCTCCAATGCGAGGAAACATGCCAATTGCCACGCATTTCAGGGTTCAAACCTGAGGTTCAGAGTTCCATCCTCAACCTCCCCTTTGATGAGAAACATCTGTTTGGCCCTAATGTCGATGTAGCCCTTAAAAATGAAAAAGGAAACAGATACGGCAAAATCTATGGGAGCCTTGCAGTCGCAAGCTCCCAGACGCTCCTTTTGCAGTTCCACCTTTAGAAGTACCACCAGAGGCTACTCCTCCGACAGCGCCTCCACTTCCTACTAGGCCCCTACCCAATCCACCTTCACTAGGTGTTACTAAAGAGGCAGTTACAGGGGTAACAACAACAAAGGCAGATGCTAAACTAACACCTCCCGCTCTGCCTCCACCCCCACCCAGTGACTTCCCTCCACTACCCCCAGTGACTTCCCTCCACTCCCCCCAGACTATTCCACTCCAGTCGGGGGCAGACTCCACAATTTCCTTTCTGTCTGGGCTACCATCACCTCAGACAGATGGGTGCAACAGATAATTCAATCTGGCTCGTGTCCAGAACTAACATTACCCCCCCCCCCCCCCCAACCATTCCGCCCAAACAGCGCCCAATGTCACAGGAACATTTGTCACTTTTAAAGCAGGAGGTGATCTCCCTCCTACAAGAAAATGCAATGGAACCAGTTCCTACCCACCAACAAAACAAGGGAGTTTACTTCCTATATTTTCTCATACCAAAAAGGACGGCTCTCTAAGACCAAAACATACACTCAGACCACTTTCACATGGTCACACTCCAGCAGGTGCTTCCTCTGCTCTCCCAGAACGACTTCCTGACCACCATAGACCTCAAGATCGCCTATTTCCACATTCCCGTTCACACCGCTCACAGGAAGTTTCTCAGATTCGTAGTGGACGGTCACCACTACCAATTCAAAGTACTCCCCTTCGGAGTCACCACAGCGCCACAAGTGTTTACCAAGTGCCTAGCGGTAGTGGCAGCACACCTGAGAAGACAACACATCCACGTCTTCCCATACCTATACGACTGGCTCTTAAAAGCCAGCTCATACAACCAGTGTGTACAACACACTCGCGCCTCTATCCAACTACTTCACGACCTGGGCTTCACAGTAAACTACGCCAAGTCCCATCTGCATCCGTCCCATGTACAACAATACCTTGGTGCCACCATAGACACCTCAAGAGCGTTAGCCTACCCCAGTGCTGCCAGGATAGGAAGCATACAGGCTCTTCGCGCCAAATTTCAACCACAACACTCTCTTCCAGCCAGAGTGTTTATGCAAGTTATAGGGATGATGGCCTCTTGCATATTCATAGTACCTCATGCAAGCCTCCAGATGCGTCCTCTCCAAGAGTGCTTAGCACACCAATGGAACCAGGCTCAGGGTCAATTATCAGATCTGGTGTTGGTAGAAGGTCGTGCCCATCGCTCTCTGCAGCGGTGGACCACCAAAAACCTTTCCAAAGGGCGACCGTTCCTAGAGCCGGTTCCTCAAATAGTTCTAACTGCGGACAGATCGCTCTCCGGCTGGGGAGCTCACCTACTACATCACACCATGCAGGGCAGGTGGACAACTCAACAAAAGTTACTCCACATCAACCATCTGGAGTTACTAGCCATATTTCTAGCCCTAAAAGCCTTTCAAACAAACGTCTCAGGCAAGGCTGTCTTAGTCCGCACAGACATGACAGCAATGTACTACATCCAAAAACAGGACGGCACACACTCTGCAGCTCTCTCAGCTAGCACAGACCATATGGAGTTGAGCCATACCTCAAAACATATTTCTCCTAGCCCAACATGTCCCAGGAGTCCAAAACACCATTGCAGATCTGTTGAGCCGCCAAACACAACACATCCACGAGTGGGAACTTCATCCACAAGTTCGTCAACCATTCTTTCAAATGTGGGGGCAACCACAAATAGACCTCTTCGCCACCCACAAGAACGCCAAATGCCCAAGCTTCGCCGCCAGATATCAACACCCATTGTCCAAAGGCAATGCGATATGGATGAGCTGGTCAAGCAGATTTGCGTAGGCTTTTCCGCCTCTCCCACTCATTCCATTAGTGGTGCGCAAACTACAGCAACATTTCCTACCTCTCATCCTAGTTGCTCTGACTTGGGCCAGACAACCGTGGTACACAACATTGCTGGAACTCTCCGTAGTTCCGCACCAAAAGTTACACCTCTCTCCACGCCTCTTAACCCAGAACCATGGAGAGATCAGGCACCCGGACCCAGCTCAGCTCAACCTTGCGATCTGGCTCCTGAAATACTAGAATTTGGTTACCTTAATCTTCCCCCCTGACTGTATGAACGTCCTTAAAGAAGCTAGACGACCTACCACTAGAGCTTGCTACGCAGCCAAGTGGAAACGTTTCGTGATTTATTGTCACAACAATGTCAATCCCTTAGATGTGTCTATCCAACACATCATAGGCTACTTACTACACCTACAAAGATGCAACCTAGCCTACACGTCTATTAGACTACACCTTGCTGCCATAGCAGCGTATCTACAAAATAGACATCATCTATCACTCTTCAGAGTACCTGCCATAAAAGCCTTCATGGAAGGCCTTAAGAGAATAAGTCCCCCTCAGAGTGCCACCCTCACCGGTGTGGAACCTAAACATCGTTCTCACAAGACTAATGGGGCCTCCATTTGAACCTCTACATAAATGTGAGCTTCAATTTTTAACATGGAAAACGGCTTTCCTTGTAGCCATTACGTCCCTCAGAAGGGTCAGTGAGATACAAGCACTCACCATTCAAGAACATTTTCTGCAAATGCATCATAATAAGGTTGTTCTCCGCACTAATCCAAAATTCCTTCCTAAAGTCATTTCTCCCTTTCACCTCAATCAATCTGTGGAACTGCCCGTATTCTTCTCGCAGCCACAAACCATTGCAGAAGGAGCTCAACACACCCTAGACGTCAAAAGAGCTTTACTCTGCTACATAGAGAGAACACAACCTTTTCGCAAGACCAAACAACTATTTGTGTCTTTCTCACCACCACACAAAGACAACCCCATCTCCAAATCTGGGATAGCTAGGTGGATTGTTAAATGCATGCAGATTTGCTACCACAAAGCAAAACGAACGCTATCTGTTCCCCCTAAAGCCCACTCTACACGTAAGATAGAGGCTTCCATGGCATTTTTTGGGAACATCCCCTTAGATGATATCTGCAAAGCAGCTACATGATCTACACCGCACACTTTCACTAAACACTATTGTGTAGATGTGCAAACTAAGCAACAAGCTAGTGTGGGCCAGGCTATCCTCAAAGCACTGTTTCAAACAACTGCAACAGATACTGGTGGTCTCCGCTAGGAAAGGGTACTGCTACACAGTCTATGCACAGTGTGTAATCTGCAGCTCATATGCCTCGAACTGAATATGCTACTTACCAGTATGCATCTGTTCTTGGCATGTAGAGCTGCAGATCTACACACGCCCACCCGCCACCTACCTTTATCTGTTCCAGTTTTATCTTATTTAGATACAACACACATTGGCATCTTTCCTGTTTCTTACAAAGCTCCATCATTTCCCCGCTGGCGAAAAACAATCTGAGGATGGAGCCGAAGCCCATGCGCAATATGATCCAAAGGAGGAGTCACATACCTCTAAAGAGAAAAACAACTGCAACATCCGTGCCCAACACCAGATGGCAATCTATGCACAGTGTGTAGATCTGCAGCTCTACATGCCAAGAACAGATGCATACTAGTATGTAGCATATTCCTTAATGACTCAGCTGCCCCCTTCCTGGACCTCTTAATACCTCCCAACTATGATATCATTAGGTTGGACAGATCCTTAGGCCAAGGTGGAGGTATTGCATGTTTACATCGGAGCAATCTTACAGTGAAGGTACTACAGGCTGATTTTCTGCCGTCCTGTGAATACCTATGCATTGAAGTGACTGGGTGCAACAATCACTCCTGCAAACTGCACATGTTTTACCACCCACCTCAGCCAATGCAGACTTCCACGGCTCCCAAATCTTCCTGGGAGATTTCAACCTCCATTGGAATGATGTAAACAATGTGGTGGTTAATAGCCTTAAATCTTTCCTTCTTGACCTCCACCTAATCCAAATCTGTGACAGCCCCACGCATATCAAAGGAGCTACCTTAGATCTCATCATTGGTAAGCCCAACTCCATCCTCCTGGATTCTATCCTCCCGTGTGATTGGACAGATCACTATTGCATCACCTTCCGTATCGTGGATTTGGTAAGAACGAGTAAAGCCCAGCCTAAGAACCCAAAACAGTTGAAAAGATGCCAACGGAACATCAACCCGCATGATCTGACTGCTCTCTGTGATAACATTCTGCCCCCCACCAAACATGTCGGATGTCCACGACCTTTATAATAACGTAATGCGGAATGTATTAGACTCTGTCGCTCCACTACAGTTCAAAAGAATCTCCTCTAAACTCTCCAAACCATGGTTTACTGATAGTCTCTATTCAGAAAGAAGAAACCTAAGACTTGCTGAAAGGCTGTGGCGGTCCAATCCAGCCCTTGAGCATCTCTTCCACCTAAGATTCCTGAGAAGCACTTCTAAACGCATCAGATGCTCAAAGGCCACTTTTTTCAGAACGCAGACCAAGCAAAAAAAGTCCAAAAAACAGTTCAAACTCATCCAGTCCCAAGCCAATAGACATCCGAACTCCGCATCACTGGGTCAAGGGACATTGCCCAACTGCGAAGAATTCTCAAATTTCTTCATAGATAAGACCAGTAAGATTGAAACTGAATTACGATCTGCCCATAACCACCTGTCGATCATTCCACTAACCCCCCTATACCCACCTGTTAGGGATTTCATGGTCCCGGCGCAACCACACCTCCCCAAAAACAATGCCTCCTGGAGTCTCTTCCAAACCTTGGATGAATGCGCTATATGCAAAACGCTGTAGACTCTGAAACCTTCCAACCGCTACAATGACCCGTTGCCTTCGAACCTTTTCCCGGAAGTTAGATCCTCCCTACTAACATTGTGGACTACGATCGTCAATGCCTCACTGCGGCAAGGTGCTATTCCAGATTGCCTAAAAATGGGTCAAATCACTCCGATTTTAAAGAAACCTACTGCGGATCCCTCGGACCATGATAACTTCCACCCAATCGCCAACATCCCCACCTTCGCAAAGCTCCTGGAGAAATGTGTGCTTGCCCAATTCTGCAACCATATCGACCATTTCCAATCCCAATTCTGCAACCATATCGACCATTTCCAATTCCTGGAACAATGCCAATCTGGTTTCCGCGTGGGCCATAGCACAGAGTCGGCCCTAACGCACATTGCTGATGATGCGTTAAGACTGCTGGACCACAATGAGTCGTTCCTACTGATCCTTCTTGACTTTTCGTCCGCATTTGACACTGTCAAACATGATAACCTAATTGTCCTCCTGGAACACAGGATGGGGTTGTCTGCACCTGTGCTTAACTGGTTCTCTTCATTCCTCCTGAATAGATCCCAACGCTTCAAGGTGAACGAATCCCTGTCCCATCCTGCACCGGTTACGCTGGGGGTTCCCTAAGGCTCAGCACTCTCTCCCACACTCTTTAACTTGTTCATGGAGCCTCTAACAGAAATGCTGAAATCATCCAGCATTCACTATCACATGTATGCGGACGATACTCAACTATACCTGAAGATCGCCTCCCCTGAGGACATTCAGTCCCTCACCTCAGTCCTGCTGGAAACGCAAAGCTGGCTGACACGTAACCACCTGAAACTAAATGCTCTAAAAACAGAATTCCTCCTTATCTCAGCCCACAAGCAATCACCAGTCATTGAACAATGGTTGAATCAGCTTACGGCTCTTAACTGCAGACCTCACCTCGTGGACTCGAAATCCTCACTTGGTATCATACTAGACAAAAGTCTGAACATGTAAAAACACATCAGTTCCCTCACCAAAGGATCAAACTTCCAACTCCGCATCCTTAGGAAGCTCAAACCCGATCTCCCTGCTCATGACCTAAAGGTTCCAGTGCAAGCATTGGTGATCGCAAAGCTGGACTATGGCATTGCAACACTGTGTGGCCTGCCCAGAGTGAAAACTGCTCCCCTTAGGGTGACCTTCAATTCTGCGGCTAGGCCCGTAACAGGCACAAAAAAATTCAACCACATCCCTACGGACCTGCTAGTTCTGAAATGGCTCCCATATGAAGCATGGATTCAGCTGAAAATTGTATGCATGACGCACAAAGCCATCCACCTCAAGACCCCGATGTACCTTGCTCAGAAACTGGAGCTCTCATGTGGTTCAAGAGCCTCCAGAAGTGCCAGCACCCTCTTACTTAAACCACAAATATTCAAGAAAAAAAAGACCTATAATGAAGCATTTTCAGGTATGGACCTGGAACTCTCTCCTCTTCCCCCCCCCCCCCCCCCAAAAAAAAGTCAGGGTGATCCCTTCCACTGTCCTCTTCAAATCAGAAGTTAAAGGGCTCTTGATGAAGAAATATCTGCCTCAGTCTGCCCTCCCCACTTGACTCCCGGGCTATCGACGCTGCTTTGAGTCCTTGAAGCTAGGCTCATGAGAATGTTGGACATTCTAAGTCTATGTACTTTTCGATATGTTGAATATCTGGGTTTGCATGTAGTCGTCCTACTGCTCAATCTGTAAAGCGCTCTGATACCCTCAGTGGTCATGTTCGCACTATATAAAACTCTCTAAATAAATAAAATAAGCTTGCCCAAACAGGATTAAAGAGGGCCAACAGGATTGCATGACCCCAGGTATGAGCTGGTCTTGCCCCTTCAAGATTTGAGGATATCCCAAAGATTTGAAACCTGCAAACTACTTGGATGGCCAGCCCTGGAGATCAGTGGAAGATAAATATTGGTTTAATTGACCAGTTTGTTGTTTGTACTTGACCAAGAAGAACCTGCACAACAATAGAAGGGAGGGAGACTACGCCAGAGCCAGATGTGGTACTGGTCCCTCCAGACTATAAAGTATTTGTGGGGCAGTCTTGTTGAAAGAAGGAAGACGTCCCTGCCTGCTGAAGAGCTAGAGTGCAGATGCGAGAAGTGACTAGCTTCATTGCCTATCAAAGCAGGCTGCTAGACGAGCCTACTTAGGAAACCTATCCTGGAAATGGGAAGAAAGCCAGCCGCCTAAAGGAAGCAACGCTGAGCACAAAGACATCTGCTTAACTACCGTGAAGGGGGAGCCTGCTTTGTCCCAGACTCCTCCCCCCCTCCCCCCCCATGCCCCTAGGGTGCCATGTACATAACCTCTGCTACCACTGTATGAAGCTTTGGAGAATCCAGACTTCGACCCCTGCCTTGTGGTCCCATTCCATCACTTGGGTGGTTTCCTGCAGATTATGTAACCTTCAGAGTTTAATTTGTAGCCCTTATGGTTCCATAGATATTGCCAGTTGAATCAGTCAAAGGAACTCCCTTGAGTCTAGTGGCTCCTGGACTTCCCAAAGCCCACAGTGGTTGTCACCGTCCCATAGCGCGCATAATTCCCTACAGATCAGTTTAACTTCTTTGCTACATTTAAATTACAGGTAGCCACCCTAGAAATATTAGAGGCACTATATTGTATTTGGATATGTCTGCAGAAACTGAACATCAATAGCGCCGTCTGGAAAGATGACCCTTTCAGTGCAATATGGTAATTAATCAGAAACTGGAAAAGGGGACATGCACGGTTTATATACAATCTATCTGAACATGTAATACCCACAAACATTGGACACATATATCAGCGTGCGCATCATATCCTGCCTTTGTGTACAGGACTGTTAAAAACCATCTGTTTGTCACTGTTCACATTTTCTTGCTTTTCATCGTAGGGGCAGATTTTGGCAAACCTGAAAGCAATGGATTCTGATTGGTTTGCACAGACATACATGGGCAGGAAAAGCAAGGTAAGGCCAAGAAATGGAAATCTATGTGATTAGCATACGCATTGTAAGAACTTGGCTACATTGTGTTTTTGAGACCTGCAGTGGCTAAATATATAGTCTTGTCCTTCGCTATTCAAGTTCTTTGAAACTAATTTTTTTAATATGTTGAAGAGAAATGACCAGCAGTATGGATGATTTTATAACACCTCTTATGGTCTTGAAAAGATTGACAATTAAATTGTGTAATATGTGTATTTAGCCAATACTGGTGACAAGCATACCCAGCTATATTGTCTTCACCTCTACTCTGCCATAGAACCTAGAAGATGTATCCTACAAATATTCAACCTGATATATGGGCAGAAAAATCAAGTCAAAATGTGTTTTTCATTCTGTAGAAAGGTAAAGGTTGTTTATTATTGAAGTTAATGCATTGGTTTTTTTTCTTTGATCTTTTCTTCAAGGTTGGAGCTCTACCCATGGATAAGTTCAATACATGGGGTGGTTCTTTGTCCCTTGGACACCCTTTTGGTGCCACTGGATGCCGGCTGGTAATGGCAACTGCCCACAGACTAAAGCAAGAGGGCGGCCAGTATGGGGTGGTGGCTGCATGTGCAGCAGGTGGCCAGGTAATAACCACATTACACTTTCGTTACATTATCTTGAGGTGAAGGACCACTAATGGGAATTTTTGTTTTTTTAAATCGACTAAATGCTATAGAGTTTCCTTGCATAGCATGGATATGATTGATCCCGTATACATCAACCTTTGTGCAAATGACTGGCAAGATTGTATGTTTGGTTAAAGTTTGGTTCTCAGTAGTGTTTATATTATGTAGGAATTTTTGATTGAAGGTTCAGGACTGCCCTACTTACTTTTTTTTAAGACAGTATGCACTCATAGGAATTGAAAATGTTTGCTTCTTTTGGGTTATAGTGACTTTCTCATGGATTCCATCTAATAGGGTAGAACATGGTGCAAAGTTAATAATTATTCTAGGTCTAGCTCGCAACGTATTTGGTCTGAATTTACTACTGAATAGCTGATTGACCAAATAACTCTCACTCATCTGCGCTGACCAAACAACTCTCACTCATCTGCGCTTACCCTATCAATCTCGTAGCTTAAGTATGGAAGAGATCTTTCTCAGACTTTCCCGGCATATGCCTGATTCTTTTAACCACATGTGTAGCATCTCCATGTTGCGTAGACTCTGCATACTCCATGTTGGGAAAAGAATGTTCAAAAATCGATGTGTGTGCTTGTTTTCATTCCATCACTTTTGCAACACTGGAACCGGTGTCATTCAGGTTTACGTTTATATATGTAGATGGTTGTGGGAAAGGAGAGATACATCTGAAGTGCACACTTCCAGTCAGGTGTCAGTTGTGGCCTGAAGTATTTAATGGAAAAGGCAGAACACCCACCCAGTCATAATGTTGTGGTTATTCACAAACCTATGCAGCACGTTTCCCACACCCATCTACGGTTATCTTTAAAATATCAACCCCATAAAGGTGCATTCATGTTTCTGCAGAGCAGGTGTGACGGGTGGGTGCTTCTCAGAGTAGCATTACACATTTTTAACCTCTTTAGAGTTATGATCTGGTATTTTTTGCACTTTGGAAGCCCTGTCTATTCCTCCAGGCAAAAGCTTAACATTCCATTGCTCTATTGGGCCTAGATTATGTTTGGCTTCTTTTTCAGCATCTTCATGCTACATTATATTCCATTTTGTGGTGAATGCTTGCAATAAGTGGATCACTCCTGGAAAGCTTCAAAGTATAGCCTTGTCCTGAATATGCACACATCCTTTTGCCAGAGCTAGACTAGGCTCCAAAACGCAGTTTTCAGCTTACTTTATTCCTTCACCTCTCTCCAAAACCACAAGCTTGGTTTTTTAAAACATTGGCTAAAGTAGATCTGATTTATAGAATTAATTTGGAGTGAAGCATCATGTACCATGTTGGTTTGGGTCCTGCTCAGAATAAGTGTTTGAAATCTGATTCCCATTGCAGTATTGATTTTCGATCAGCTACGTAGATGCTCACATGTTCCTCTCTTGGTGATATCTTTAGACCAACTACATATTTATCGTGCCCAGTACTGCTGTATGGGCCTGATGTGTCCCTTATATTCTTTTTCCCTTACATTTTCATTTCTTTGACCTGCTGATACACCTTTAGCTGTAAATGCTAGTTTTGTTATTTCTTTATAAAAATTCTAAAGGCGCATTCAGTCAGTATTGAATGAATAGAGTGGCTCAGTAGAGGTCATGGTGGTTTGCTACAGATTAAATGATAATGTCCAAATATCTTGTATGCAAAATTTCCTCTGGTTGGCACCCTACTATCCCTTAATTATTGTGTTATATTACGAACCCTGTGTCTCTTGCGAAGGGGGGGGGGGGGGGGTTGGGGGTTAAGTTGTGGTTAACCCTTGGCCCCTCTGGCCAAGAGGGTTTAGCTGGTTCTTCAATAAATGATTTCTTCTTCTCATTATTTGGTTGCCAATGTAAGATCTAGCATTCAGTACTGTCAATATTATGTTTGGCTAAAACTTCCATTTTGCCACCAGAGACTAGTAACCGTGTTCTTTTTCTGTTTTCCTTTATTTTCAGGGACATGCAATGATTGTAGAACTTTACCCCCAGTGATAGGATGGGATATTTCAACAGCAGCCGGTTCAATGCACTAATAAAACCGAAAATGCACACTTCCTTTACTAAAAGAGCATTTTCTTAACCTGTAAATAATTCTAGTTGCCTTGTCTGCAGTTTTGGGAAGAAAAAGTATTGGAGCACTTCAATGATATGGTTGTAGCGCTGCAGGAGGTTGTTTACCAAAGCCTTACAAAGAAGTATATGGGGTTCATTTTAGAAACCGCATTAGAATAGCAGCTTGAAGCAATATCATTGTAAAAGATGACTTCAAATTGTCTAGGTTCTTCAGGCTTATAATTCAGATTTTTGGCTCGCTTAATGCTCGCCATGTTCCACATATTGCAGAATATTCAGTCTCATGAATTTGTTTTTTAGATCCAGCGTACTGGAGATGGAAATTGTTGCTTCAGAGTCTCATTAAAGAAAATTATTTTGATGTGTTTCTTTTCTTGAAAACCTTGTGAATGTGCTGTTGAAGATTTCACACAAGTGATGATCCTTTTTGTAAAGTTTCTGTCATGTAAGGTTGAAGTTATCCAGAGGCTACTTCCTTTGACACAAGTAACTTTTATGTGATATATGGCCATTTACTGAGCTTGACTGGGGCCTTTTCTGATTGCCCAAAGTACTTAACTCCATAAGAAACTATTACAGACACTCCTTCCACTCGAACTTGAAGGCCTCCCCTATTAGGACTAGGATTGACCAGAATGATGAACCGGCTACATTGTCCACTGTGAAATTACTTAAGCAGGACCATCTCGAACTGATTTTATTTACAACAAACTGCATTTGTCCCAGTATCTTTAGAAGATAACTAATCGGATACCCTCTAAAAGGAATAGTATTTGAGTGCCTTTCAAGCCTGGATCTTGCTTTAAATTCTTTGTCCTTCTTCACTCTTGCACTTTGTAGTGATTCACTCAGAGGTGGTCTGGTTGAAGAGTGAGTTTATTGAAAGGAAGACTACACAGCAGTTGATAACCACAATATTTATACTTCCCTTTCTTGGTATGCACAGGAATCTTGATACGAATGAGATCACCCACATTAAGAGAAACAACCTTGACACCCGTTTGTCAAACCATACCTTTTGTTTACTCTGTACACAATCTGAATTAAACGTGACAATTTCCATAAGGGAATCGACATTGGACTCCGATTTTAACAATTTGCTCATCCATCCAGGCCTGAAACATGTATTGGCCCTCCTACCCCTTAGAAGCTCAAACGGGGAAACCTTAGCGGATGAGTGGGGTCCTAAAAAACCAAAGCATGCTTTCTAAAGACTTTATAACATCATGGTTACCACCCACAGCCCACGTAACCTACTCACCCACCACCATTCATTCTTTCTACAAGACCATTGGTCTGTGGGTGATCGAGGAAACTTTTTAAGTGTTTCACACCACTAGAAGTCAGGGAAAACTCAAATTCTTCACTTAGAAATTGAGTCCCATTATCTGAGACAAGGATCTGAGGAAACCCTTCTCTCAGAGAAACATATTTCAAGAAAGCAATAACGCTGGTAGAGCTAGCTTCCCTGACAACCTTAATCTTAGGCCATTTAGATGCATAGTCCATCAGAACTAGAATGTACTTCTTTCCCAAAGGTAGAACCTCGTATGGACCCATGATGTCAACTCCTACCTTTACGCAGGGACCAGAAGGACATTCAATAGGTGAAAGGGGAGGAGTAGAAACCTTAAAGGTTTTCTCAGCCAAGCAACACACAGAACAATTTTCCACCAGTACACCAATCTCCGCATCCATGCTCGGCCACCGGACGTCCTGACGAACACGACGTTTGGTGAGCATAACACAAATGTCCCTCGTGAGCTTTTTTGACAGTGGTAGGTTTAATTAGAGTGAGGAGGTATAAGTTTGTCACATCTCAGGAGTACAACATCCTCTAAAGAGATTTCAGATTCAACTTTCCAATAGGGCTGCAAGAGGGGAGACCATCCCTTTTCCCTAGGCCAGCCTTCTTTGACAAACACACACTTGTTGAAAAAGACTATCCTCTAACAAAGCTGCTCTCCAATCCTCTTCCGACCCAACAGCCAGATCAGAGACGTCCATGGCAGTCACAAAGCATCTTCAGCATCTTCCTCACACATTTCTTGGAAGCCAGTACCTTCACATCCATTACTGTTTTGAGGGAAACGATAAAGAAAATCTGGCCTAACATTCCTACCGCCAGGGATGTGAGAAACATCAAATTGGTATTGAAGCAGCTTGCTAACCATCCTTGTTATCCTGGGCGTACAACACTTACTAGGACCAGAACCAAGGGTGGAAACAAGAGGTTTGTGGTCTGTGACTAGTATGAAACGTCTTCCCCACACATAAGGACAAAACTTTTCAATAGCCCATAAACAAGCAAGTAATTCCTTTTCAATGACGGAATATTGGACCTCAGCGTTCCTCAGCACCCTAGACGCAAAGGCAACAGTGTTTTCTCTGTCTCCACAATTTTTTGTGTGAGGATAGCGCCTAAACCCACTTGACTAGCATCTACAGCTATACAGCCGGGCAAATCGGGGTCAAATGAGGTAAGAGCCTCCCTGTTCTTCAAAGAAGATTTGACTACATTGAACGCACGATCACACTCCTCAGACCAATCAAATTTGACTCCTAACTTGAGCATATTGCTAATGGGCCGAACAATTGAAGCATAATTAGGAATACATCTTGAATAGTATTCAAAGAAACCTAGCAAGGACTTGTCACCAGTCTTGTCTTTGGGTACAGAAGCATTGGAAATGGCATCCATAAGTCCTTGCCTAGGCTTAATACCTTCAAGTGATAGTAAATGACCAAGAAATTCAATCTCTTTGCAAAGAAACGTAAATTTTTTCGGACTTAAGAACAATGCAATTTGTTTTTAAATGTTGCGTACTTTTCTGAGGATGGTGTCATGTGAATCATTATCTTTGGCATAGATCAGCACATCACCCTGAAAGACCAGCATCCACCTCCCTCAAAAAGATTCTGCATAACCCTCTGGAACACAGACGCAGCGGTGGCAAGCTCAAAAGGCATTCTTCGATATCGGAATGTTCCAAGAGGGGACACAAATGCTGTGAGGGACCTGGAGTCGGGGTTTAGTTCAATTTGGTGATATGCGCTAGCCAGATCCAACTTCGAGAATACTTGTGCACCCTTGACACTAGTGAAGAGATCGTTCATTCTAGGCAAAGAATGGGAGTCAACCCAGATCTTTTGTTGAGAGATCTGAGGTCAACACAAATGCGCAATTGTCCATCACGTTTGCGGGCCACAACCATCGAGATGATTCTGTAGGTTCGATGATGCCCCTGTCACACAAGTCTTTGAGTTTGTTGTTAAGGTCATCCTAATGCTAAATGGGACACCTCTTAGTTTGTGCTTGACGGGAATAGCACCATCCCTTACAATTATTTTGTGTTTGAAACCGGATATTTTTCCAAGCTTATTACCAAAAACAGAAGGAAATTCGGTTTTCCATTTACTTCCCTCATCTTCACAGGTCACTAGCATAACTTGCTCCTTGGTACCCGGTTTGAGTACCATCCCAAACAATCCCTGGTGAAACCACCCGAGAATGTTGAGCCCCTTGACGGCAACGTAGATTTTCCCTCTGATCCTTCTATCTTTGAACATCAGAACATCTTCAATGGAACCTAATAGTTCAATTTTACGTCCCTCCTAGGAGACAGGCGAGCGGTCAGGAGGAAATAACTCTGTCACCCCATGTTTCGGTTAACAATTTATGAGTTATCATGATAATCCTAGCACCAGAGTCAACTAACAGTTGGAGTTTTTTTTATCCCCGAGTATTTCAACAATGGGGTCAACACATAGAGAAGGATGACCTGATACGGGTTCATTTGACACATTACTAGAGAAAAAATCATCACGAACAACAGAAATGATCTCATTTGTGTCGCCATCAGATTCTATAACACAAGCAACACTCTTTCTTAAATTTCCTCTTGACACAATTTAGCGTAATGACCCTTTTTTTTTTTTATTATTACAAAGGTTTCACATAACATTAGCAGCCGGGCATCTACTCCCTTTCGAATGAGGAGAGCTACCACAGCAAACACACACATTGTTAGGAATGGTAAAATCAGATTTAGGTTTGGTGGCATTGTTGCTACTGCTCTTGACAGACCTAAGTTTTAGATTGTTGGTTACTCCAACAGCATTGACACTTTCAAGAGGTTTTTCATCAAGCCCTTTCAATGAATCCTGTGAAATTTCAATGCTTTTTGCATCCTTAATTGTTTCTTCGAGTGACGGGTTCCCCATAGCCAGCAGTTTCTGCCTAATATGCTTATCCCTGCACTGGCAAACGAACTGTTCTCTAATAAGTTGATCAGTAAAGTTTTCGAAAATGCAAATTGAAGCCACCCTCCTAAGAACAGAAATGTAGGCATCAACATCTTCACCATCTGTTTGCTTCCTCTTCAAGAACTTGTGCCTTAGAACCATCAAACTCAGTTGTTTGTCAAACCGTAACTTGAGTTTGCGCACGGCTTCTTAATATTCATTGATAACTTAATTGTCGTCCTAGGTCTGTTCTGGTAAATATTTAAAGATGGACCTGCCCTCAAAACCTAAAGAGTGAAGAAGTAGACATTTCTTCCTCTCGGCACCAAACCTTAAAGCTCCAATGGCACCTAAGTATGTTTCAAATGCATCGAACCAGACATCCCATTTGACAGGTGGTTCTCCTGGGTTGTCTAGGAAAGCTGGAGGTGGTGAAATGGCTTGCATGGTACAAATGGCAGAAAACAAGTTTCAAACAAGAACAAATGAAGTGATGTTAAGGAAATTAAATGCAGGTAAGGTAAACAAAATGTCAAGTTAAAGGAATAATGTGTAATCACCATGATCCACGAAGAAAAAGCAGAGCATAACAAAGCAAAGAATACAATGTAGAAAGTGTGCGAATCACTGTGATCCACACTTAGGTTAAATTATTTGGAATATATTTGAAGCTCTCTGTGAAAAGTGTGTGACTCACTGAAATCCACAACTGGCAGTAGAAGGCAGAAGGTAGGTGAATGAGAGTGGAAATGGTGTGCGAATCACCGGAATTGGCAATGCTGAAGTGCAATCAGAGCTTAAAAGCAGCTCAATACATGTAGAATGCTGTAAACAAAAGGATCAGTCTGGAGAAAACAAAACGTTGAATAAACAGTGTGAAGCAGGAGGTGTGGTGAACAATGAGGATGGGTTGTCCAGGCTACGCACAGAAGACTGACATGAATAAACACATGCACCAGCGCGTGGGTATGCTCGCGCAGAGCGCTCGTGCAGAACAACTGTAGGAAGCTGGGAAAAGGGGACAAAATAGTCAAAATTGACCCACCAGCAAGTTGAGGGAAGGGGAACCAGGCGTGGGACCTTCAAAACAGACAGTAGCTGAACTGCGAAGAAACGACAGACCCTCAAAAGCAGGCAGCGGTTGGACAGCAAGGAAACGGAATCCAATCCTTGACTGTCCTGACAGCAGGAGCGAAAGACAGAGAGACGCAAGAGAAATCCACAATGAGACATAGAGGCTCCGTTGGCAGGCAAAGACAAACGGGCACGGTTGAGAAGAGTTCAGTACCTTATGTCCTTGGGTATGCATGGAGACTTGGTGAGAGGGAGTAGCCGTTGGTCCACATGTTCTCCACTGTTTTTAGCAGTCAGACGACTAGATCAAACGCAGGCAGGTGATGAGGCATCCACCAGAAGAGAAGTGGCAGTGTTGAGAATGGCCAGGAGAATTGAGACCAAGTTGAAGAACTCGCGCTGTGGCTTCCGCTGTGTAGTCCAAATCATCGCCAGAAAATCTTTTGTCCTTCTTCACTCTTGCACTTTGTAGTGATTCACTCAGCGGCGGTCTGGTTGAAGTGAGTTTATTTAAAGGAAGACTACACAGCAGTTGATAAACCACCTGCACAGTACAGCGAAGCGTAGGGAGTGCAGTTACAGAGTTCACTCTTTGAACCATAACATTCTTAGCATGCACCTGACACTATGACATCACAGCATCAGCAGAGCAACATAGTAGAATACAACACACTTTTTATTTTTTATTTTTAGGAAGAAGGTAGTGTAGATACTCAATAGTTTGGCTTCAGGCCATGTCTTGGAATGGTTAAATAAAGCGGTCAGCCTCTGTTAATACAGTGGACCTCTAGTTGTTATACATTCAACATGAATAAGGAAGAGCTCCTATCTTCTAAAGGTGAAATTTTTCAGAGATAAGGGGAACCCTCCCAGGGATGAGTCTTGTTTGTTTTTAAACCGCCGTTATTCTTGACTTGAAAGACAGCTCCCAAATGGCAGTTTTATTCTGCTGATATCCAATTACTCTATGAAACCCTCTCCAGGTACTTTATTATAATAGTCTCCTTAATTAAAATAGTTGACTTCAGCATAATGTTTCCAAGGCTGGGGCACTCCTCCTCCGTTCCCACCCCACATTAAGAAACACACACATTTGAAGGGTGCAGTCCCTCACAGGTTAGTGATCTGGGTATTTACTACCTTGATGAATCACTTGGCAGGAGTACACATGCCGATTTTGTGAGGAAAAATATTTGTTCAAGGCATGTGTGCTATAGATACACATGCTTTGCATATTTCCGCCGTCTTGTGCTGGGCCCGGATGATTATAAGCTTTTGTTCCAAGAGGTTTTCTTCTAGTCACAAGGCTGTGTGACTCTTACTAATACTGCGCATGGTCATCAATGCCATCTTCAGATTGGTTTTTTCCGCCGACCGGTTCAGATGTAATCTCTCGTGCTCCGGTTCGAGACGCCTTCAGGCTCCCTTCGGTTCTCTAGTAGATCACTCAACGGTGTTGTCTCGATCGCGTAGTTTCATTGCGCCTGAGTGATCAACCTTTTGGGTAGCTGGTATAAGGCTTGCTTCCTCACCCACGGCCACGCCCAGCTGGGCCTCTCTCCACTTCCAACCTCCTTTTGAGAATGACCTGCAAATGTAACCAATTCATTCCATTTCTGTCCAAAGTGTCACTCTATCCCCTTACGACCAACACTCCGTTTGCAACCTATGCCTCTTGCCCGATCATCAAGAGGAAAGCTGTGAGGCCTGAAGTCTTTTAGATCAAAAAAGACTCTTCAAGATAGATGTGCTCGATGGCAAGAAATGCAGCGTAGGCAAGCGGACGATGTGCTGGACATCTTCAGTCAACAAAAGGAGGAGGACGAGGAAGCTTCGGCAGCACAAAATGAATCACTATCTAGGATTCCGAGTCCTAATCAAACCAGGACTCTGCCACCATTCAGTTCGCACTGAAGCTTCGGACAGTGAATACTTTTACCCCTGATCCAAAGCCCAAAATATCGGCTCTGACCAAAAAGACGTGCACTGAAAAACTTACTCTGAAGCCCCGCCCTCTGGCTCGCCTTCGAAAATTTGGCCTGCAGCAGGGGCCTCCGCCTTCTCAACCTCTGGATTTACAGCCCCTCGATTATCGGTCTCGGCACCGAAACTAAAAAATACTGTTTCGGATCCGACCACAGCTCCGAATAAATCAAAGCTTCCCCACTGAAATGCTTCATTTTCGGGCAGAAATCTCCACCGGGCCGATCCTCAATGTAATGCAGGAATGGATTGACCCGAAGAAAAAAAACGCTCCAGATTAAGGCTGGAACTAAGAAAATAGTGCTTCAACCAACAAAACCTCACTCTACAAAAAAGAACAATTAACTTTCAAAGAGGCTTTGGATGTTCCTCCAAAGAACAATGATGCTGCCACTAGCCCATTACACATCCCTATTCCAGCTTCACCTAACCCACAAACACCACCCATACCATCTAATCCACCACCTCACTCACCACAGTTATTTGAGGCAGGTAATATGTCTCCTCACTCACCCATGGTAGAGGATGATGAGAATATACCATAAAACATACCTCCTGGGGATGCTTGCGATGACTGTCTTTGAACCACAAAGTCATACCGACCCTTATATCTATCCCACACAACCGTCACCACCTGATGATGCTTCTGCATATCAGGATTTAATATTAAGGGCAGCAGCTTTACATAATATCCCCTTGCATAAGGGCACAATAGAGGAGGATTTTCTTTTTGAAACTTTATCTGATGCTCCGAGGGGGGCACAACACCTACTGCTCCTTAAAGGCATGGTGCGTCACAAGAAATATTTTAAAGACCCTGTCAAAGCTAGAGCCATAACACCTCACATTGACAAAAAATATAAGGCTGCACATCAGATCTTATATATATATATATTTGAGGTCAGTTAACCCCATACTAGCCGGTAGTCTCAAATGCGAGAAAAAGGGCTCACTCCCAAACATCAAGAGATGCACCACCTCCAGAGATTAAGTCTAATCTAACAGATGCTTCTGGAAAACGTGTAGCTGTACAAGCAGCTAACCACTGGTGCATAGCCAACAGCCAGGCTCGATTAGCTAGAAATGACAGGGCCCACTGGAGCGAAATGGAGGGGCTCCTCCAACACCTCCCTGAGGAACACAGTTAAAGGGGGCAGGAAATTATTAATGAGGGAAAGCTTATTACCAACAATTTCATAAAATGTGCATTAATGTAGCCGACATGGCTGCAAGTGATATAAATACTAGCATCCTATTACGTAGGCATGCATGACTGTGTTTCAGGATTTAGGCCTGAGGTACAAAAGGCAAATTTAAATCTACCTTTTGATAAGGAGCATCTTTTTGGCCATCAAGTGGACAGAGCCCTTGATAAAATGAAAAAGGACTCGGATGGCACACAATCAATGAGGGCTCTACAAACTGGCACATACGGTGGTTCCTTTCGCAGGCGCAACCGTAAGCAAGGTGCAAGATCTACCTCCTCAGGCAATACTGGGTCAGCATACAGGGACAAACCTCCACTCCAAAAACATTCTACAGAGGAAACGATTTTAAAGAAAGGTTGTGGGAATAATACGGTACCTTAAACGACTGTACCAAGCAATAACTTCCTTACCATTCCCCTAGCCCACTTAACACCTGTTGGTGGTAGTCTTCAAACTTTTCTCCCTATTTGGAAATCAATATCAACCGGTCAATGAGTGTTGGATATTATCCAAAATGGTTACTATTTGGAGCTCATTAAAACTCCAAATATCCCACCTTTCAAACACAAACTATCAATTCAACATCAACATCTCCTACAACAAGAAATAACAGCTCTACTACAAAAAGGAGCAATAGAACCAGTTCAAAAACAGTTCCAGGAAACAGGAGTATACTCTCTATACTTCCTTACTCCCAAAAAAAAGATGGGTCACTATGACCCAATCTAGATCTCAGACCACTAAATCATTACATCATATCGGAACACTTCCATATGGTCCCGCTTCAGGAGATCATTCTTTTTCTACAGAAAGGAGATTTCATTGCTGCATTAGACTTAAAGGGCGCCTACTCCCATATACCTATTCATCCCACAAACAGAATTTATCTGACGTTTCCCAAGGATACCATTATCAATTCAAGGTTCAACCCCTTTGGAATTATCACTGCACCAAGGGCATTCACAAAACCTCTAGCTTTAGTGGCAGCACATCTATGCACACAAAACATGCATGTCTTTCCATATATAGGCGACTGGTTAATAAAAGCAAACAGCCTCAGCCTTTGCAAACAAAATACTCAACAAACCCTAACCTTACTACATCAATTAGAGTTCATCAACCTTCAGAAGTCGCACTACAACCAGCTACCATGGAGTCATACCTAGGAGCTATGCTCAGCACACGTTCAGCATTTGCATACCAAAACGTAGACAGAATACACAGCATAGTAACTTTAATTCTACACTTTCAAACAGGGAGTCAAACCCCAACCAAAACATTTTTGTGACTGTTATTATTAGCTTTTATATAGCGCGTAGCTACCTGTAGGTGTCCCAGCGCTTGCGTCTAGACAGGGTTTTACAGCGGGTTATGCACCAGGTTGCTGGAAGAGCCAAGTCTTAAGAAGACTTCGGAAGGGAAGCAGATGGAATTCAGCTCGAAGGGAGGGGGGCATTGTATTCCACAGTCTGGCCACGTTGTAGACAAATGACCTACCTCAACTTCTTGCCGTATTTATTTTCGGGGTCACTGCTAGGTGGAGATTGGTAGAGCTGAGGCATTTTTGAGGGAGATAAAAGGGTGATCAAAATTCTATTAGCTGGGCCACTGCTCCAAAAAGTCCTATGGGCTATGCACAAAGCCTAAAATGTGACTCTATTGGTAACAGGTAGCCAGTGTAGCTTTCCAAGGGCTGGTTTGGCTGATTTATTTTTCGGTACCCCTAGCAATAATCTGGTCGCACAGTTCTGAGCCACTTTGAGTTTACTTAGCGTTGCGACTGGAGCTCCAAGGTATAAGGAGTTCCCATAGTCCAGGCGTGATAGGATCAGGGCCTGAATCAGGGTCCTCCTAGCACTTATTGGCAGGTGGGGACAAATTTTGCACAGCAGTCTCATAGCACCGAAGCAAGTGCCTGTTACTCTTACCGCCTGGTCTTCAAATTCAAGGGAGCTGTCCAGCCAGACACCCAAGCGTTTTATCTTAGATTTTGGAGAGGGGGCTGGTCACAGGCAAGTTGGCCAGATCTATTTAAGGTCCAGGCCAGAGGTGTTGCCCAGCAGCATTAGTTTGGTCTTCCCCCATTTAGCTTAAGGCAGGAGTGTTCCATCCATGAAGCCACTTCTTCCAGACAGGTTTCCAAGTTAAAGGAGTGGTTGTGTGGGCCATTAAGGGAGATTACTAGTTGGGTATCATCTGCGTAGGTGATGATTTTTATCCCATAAGGCAAGATGATGGCTGCATATACACATTGAATAACGTGGGGCTCAGGGAGGATCCCTGGGGGACTCCACAGCGGAGTCCTATAGCTTCCCCTGAGAAAACCTGGAAGGTCCTATTCTCTAGGTATGACTGAATCAACTTGAGAGACTACTAGGCATGATGGCATCTTGTATTTCAATAGTTGCACATGCCAGACCACACATGAGACCTCTCCAAGAATGTCTTTCTCATCAGTGGACACAATCACTGTGTCAACTTCACCATCTAGTGTTGGTAGACAGCAGCACACATCACTGCAATGGTGTAATCCACAGAATTTATCCAAGGGGTGGCGTTTCAAGACCCAGTTCCACAAATAATTCTCACAGCGGATGCTTTCTTAATTGGTTGGGGTGCACATCTCCAAAACCTCACAATTCAGGGGGTATGGGATACCAAACACAGGGGTCTCCATATCAATCACCTAGAGCTGCAACCTGTTCACATAGCAGTGAAAGCCTTCCTACCTCACAATACAAAGTTGTCCAACTCCAACAGCCAATATGACAACTATGTATCCTATACAAATGGGGGGGGGGGGGTTTGCTCTCTCTCCAATTGTCTCAGCACAGAAAATCTGATTAGCAATACTTCACAATATTCACCTCCAGGAACATGTCTGCGGAAAATCAATAAAATTGCAGACTTTCTAAGCAGGATGCAGCAACAAGTCCACGAATAGGAAGTCCACCCCATGGTCCTTCTACCATACTTTCAAAAATGGGGGGTTCCCACAAATAGATCTGTTTGCAACTGTACAAAATGCCCAAATTTTGCAAGCAGGTATCCACACCAACAATCTAAGAGCAATGCTTTATGGATGAGCTGGTCGGGAATATTTGCATCGTTTTTCCTCCTCTCCCAATACTTCAATTAGTAGTCCGGAAACATCTTTTACAATGATACTTATAGCACCAACATTGGCTCGCCAACCATGGTGTTTTTTTTAACACTGTTTGAGCTATCTCTTGTTCCGCGCAAGAAGCTTCACCTCAACCTGGACATTTTCACACACAACCAGTGTTCCCTGAAAGCTGCGCACGCACGCACCTCTGTGCCACCAAGCGCGCAGTGTCCGGTGTGAAGCGCGCTCATCCTGGGAGGGAATTCGCGCCGCATGCTTTTAAATCGTGAGCGGCGTGAAAAACGGTAATTTGCTGATTGCGGGAAGCCTATGCCCGCAGGGGCTCCTGCACTTGCCGCATTTCTTTATTAATGGAGCACGGCTGAGGGCTCTTTGTGGGCCTTTGTGAAAATATTTGTTAATTGCAACACCGTCATGCGCTGCAATTAACAAGTATTTTCACAATGGCCCACAATCAGCCCCCAGCCGCGCTCTATTAAGAGAAGAAATGCAGCAAGTTCAAAAGCACAACGTGTGCTTTACACGTCGTGCTTTTGGACTTGATGCATGTCTTGTCTTAATGAAACACGACTGCGGGCTGATTGTAGGCCATTGTGAAGATATTTATGTTAAATGCAGCGTATGATGATGCTGCAATTAACAACAATACTTTCACAAATGCCCACAATCAGCCTGCAGCCGTGTTCTGTTGGGAAAAGAAATGAAGCAAGCCCAAAAGCACGACCTGTAAAGCACACGTCATGCTTTTGGACTTGATGCATATCTTTTTTCATTCGAGCGCGGATGCGGGCTGATTGTGCTAATTCTTTGTGTGGCCCTGTGTAATGTTACTTGTAATATATATCTGGATCAATGGTCGAAGTGGGTGGGATCGGCAGGGCACGGCGGGCCCCTACTTCTTTAATTCTATAGATTCCGTTCCCCTACCTTTTTATTTTGAACATGCGTCCCTGGACATAAGAAACATCCAAGGTCTGCGGAGAAGGCTCTGCATTTGTGGCTGTTCGGGGACGGGCGGGGAGCAGAGAAGGAAAAGGTCTCCGTCTCTAGCTTCCTGCCCAGACAAGACAAGGAAGGTGTCCGCTTCTGCTCTACTGCTGGCAGCTGCCCCCCTCTCTTTCTTACTCATATTCCCTCTCTGTCTGTCTAACTCCTCCTCACTTACCGAAAACCGTGACTCAAGAAATGGTTCTCACCCTCTCTTTCTTCCTGTCATTCATTTGTTCCCCTGTGAAATGGATGCAAAAAAGAAAAACACTTTTGCTGGAAATGCCGTTTTGACATTTTTCTATTCCAAAGTGCAGCCTCGGAAATAAAAGGTTCAAAATATGAAAAATCAATAACTAAATAAAGCAAGACGGAGTGTTCTTAAAGTGGCCAGATGGGTTTTATTTAAACCCCAAAAACATTAGCGTCACTTTACTGACTTTGCCAGTCAAGCGCTGTTTTACCCAGGTGGGGAAGTTGGCCAAACCTGGAGGTACTGCAATACCTGGTTGATGGGTGGATTGGAAAACAAAATGTGTACGGCGGCTTTGTGTTCACGAATGTGGTCTTTTTAAACCATACTGCTTACGTTTTGTGAGCATATAAGCAGTGGACATTGAAATGGGTCCTTTCAGGGCCCTGTATTTTTCAGGCAGAAGCACTCACTGATTTCTGAGTAGTGAGTGTAAAAGCGTTAAGTTCACCATGTTGTTTCAGCTTACATTTCACATGCTTTATTTAATCGTTTATTCCCTATGAGTGTTTGCTTTTTTCAGGATGTTGTTACTTTTTCTTTTAGGCAGCATATTGCTCTTGTCTAGTGCTTAATTTGAATTGAGTCACATCCAGTTGTTTCTAGCAGGTCAAATTGGATTGTAGTTGAAGGCAGTGTGAATTTCTCTCAGTGGGGCAGTATGGTGTTCAGAGAGAGAGCGGATGTAGCACTGGGGGCAGAGCTGCCAAATTTAGAACTGGGGAACCAGGTTCAGCCTTCATGAGCAGTCCCCCAGACCACTCTCCTGAGGGAACACATTTCCATGCTAGACCTAGAAGGCCCTGCAAATCCGGAAAAGTCCTGGTGTCTTAACACCAGCAGGTGGACCCTAGCAGTGGCAAGTGTGGGTTCACCTTGAAGGCTTGCCCACCACAATCCATACTGAAGTTCACCTCCAGTCTTGCAGGCAGGCCTACGAAGTAGCGGACCCTAGAGCAACAGTACCTCTGTCACTGAGGTCACAGGATCCCCGGAGAAGAGCTGGCTCTAGGGCAGTGTGACCGCAACGGGTGCTGACTTTGGAAGTACTAGGCAATTCCTCAGCATAGATAGCGCAGAGGGTTAATGTGCCTGCTGCTAAGAACATGTACCATGCCCATCACAAAGTGCACATATTGTAAATAGGTCAGTGGGTTACTGCTTTTGTCAGTAAGATCCTTTTGCTACTTGAAGTTTATAAGTTAAAATCCTAACAAAGAACAGTGAGCTATTAACTTTCAGCTGCATACAGACTGCAAGGTATAAACTAGAGCTTTATGTTTTTTTCCCCTAAGCCTTTGATTATCCTAAGGTTGCAAAAAGTGTTCTTTCAGATAGAAATCAATAACGATTATTAAAGTGACCCCCCAATCATGGTATTAAGTTTTAAATTCTGAGTTTGTGTTTCTCCGGATTAATCACTATTAAACTATACTGCCTACTAATATGGTTGTCATGTGACTCCTACACCTTGTAGTCCTTTGTCTAATGTAACATTTCCCATACAGTGATTTACACACGTAAAATTGATTGTCTATATTGCTGACGACAGAAAATCCATGGCTCGGAAACAAATGGCTTGTGCTTCCACTTTTAAGCATATTTGGGACATTCTGTGATCAGAAACATATCCCACTTTGTGAATTTATTTTAATGTCAATAACTCATATTAATCGTTAAATAATCATGTGTATCCATTGGTTGAATTACATAACATAATAAGTTGTAACTGGTCAGTGAAATGCCAAACAAATACTAAAGATTGGGATGTTTTGCAATCCTGGCCACACCTCTAACTCAGCCCACTGATCCAATCATCAGGTTATTCCCGCCTTCTGATTCTCCGCCCACGGTTCCCCTACTTTTTTTTCCCCCCACTTCGACCACTGATCTGGATGCAATGACAGAAGAAGCAAAATATCAGTCGGGTGGCACACTATTCTAAGCATAGATTTTTCGCTTAATTGCTTTTAAGCCATGCCCTTAATTGCATTGGTCACGCCCCTTTGATAAACCCCCCTAGTTTTTAATTCAACTTAAAGCCCGGGTCTACACACGCGGTCGGGTTCTTGGCGCACATAGCCTTGGCTGCAGCGCACAGAGACCTTACTCTGCTGCACATAAAAATTAGAGGGAACATTGCACACAACCAAGGACTACTAAGACATTCCAGTCTCAAGGAAATCAATTTTGCAATTTGACTCCTGAAGTCTTAGAATTTGGGTACTTAAATTTACCACAGGAAAATATGGACTTTCTTAAGCTTGCAAACTACCACAGGCATTGTTATGCGGCTAAATGAAAAGATTGTTATACACGGTCAGGATCAAAACATCAACTCTCCTAATGCAAAGTACAGAAAATAATCACTTATTGCATTTACAGACCACAGGGTTGGCATACACTTCTGTACGCTTACACCATCCGGTTTTTGAAGCCTATTTGCAAAATAGACAGCACTTTTCAATAGTTAAAATTCTTGTTCTTAAGACTTTTATGGAGGGACTTAATAGAATCATTCCTCCCAGGCTTCCTCCAGCACCAGAATGGAACTTGAACATTGTATTAACGACTCATGCATCCTCCTTTTGACCCATTCCCCTCTTGTCAATTGCAATACTTCTCAAGGAAACTCCCCTTTTTAAAAGCAATCACTTCACTTAAAAGGGTCAGTGAAATTCAGGCTTTAACCCTTAATGATTCTTTCTTCCAAATACATAGGGACAAGGTAGTACTTAGAACAAATCCTAAGTTCCTCCCAAAGGTAGTTTCCAATTTTCATAATAATCCATTGACTTACCTGTTTTTTTTCCCCCCGTAACCAGGTTCCGTTGCTGAAAGGGCAATACACACTTTAGATGTCAAAAGGGCCATAATGTATTATATTGACAGATATAAACCTTTTTACTGCCTCCGCACCTCCTCGTATGGTAAAGGCAGTTTCAAAACCATGCCTTTCAAGATGGATAGTTAAATGCATCCAAACTTTGATAGTCAAACGTCAAATAGCTTTGACCTGTTCCTTCTAAAGCTCACTCCACTAGGAAATGGGAGATTCCATGGATTTTTTTTAGGGAACATTCATATGACTGGGAACGCAAACCAACCCTGGCAATTGAATTGGACCGGCCGCAGTTGGGGTGGGGGGGGGCGGGGGGGTGTATGTGTGGAGGAAGGGGGTCCGCCTGGTAAACACTGCAGCTGCCTTTGTTACAGGGGGCCGATATTGCATTTAGTTGATTCACATGCGCCATCCGTCCTCCCAATAAACCCTGTGTATGTTGCAGTTCATATACATTATATAATTACATCATACTATTACATGGCCATCACATTGCTGATACAACACCGGGGGGGGGGGGGGGTCAATGGCTTCTTGTAAAAAGCAGACAAGAACACGCTATAGCCCATAGCTCGGTGCCCTTTGAATATCACAGATGACGGACAGGTTAATAAATGGCAGTTAATGATAGGAAAGGCGAACACTCACCCAGCTTGAGGCTGCACAACAGCCAACATTGCAGGGGGAAAGATCTAAAGGCACGAGCAAAACACAATGCAATGTATGAAAATAGTGTAGTTGTATTGCCCACTGTAAGAAGTCTTGATTAACTGTTCAATAAAATCTGTTTAAAAAAAAAAAAAAATCACATTGCTGATACATCTCATTACATTCTCCTACCTACGGCAAAATAACGGAAGTAGAGAAAGCGGTTTGGCTGGGCGTGGGCCAAGGAAGCGAGCTGAAGACCAGCTACGCAGAAGGGTGATCACTCCGATTCAATTAAACTACGTGATCGAGTCAATACCGTAGAGTGGAGTTCTACTAGAGAACCGAAGGGAGCCCGAAGGAGTCTTGAAATGGAGCGCAAGAGATTACTGTTCGAGGGAGCTTTTTTTTAGGGGGCATGGGGGAACTTCACCGAATGACCGAGGGAGTGATTTAGGGGCAAAAGGGGCAACTTAACTTGAGGCGGGGTGCCTGGGAACGCTCGCACTAAAAACGAAGGAAACAGATATGTGAGTCATGGAAACTAAGCCAAAAGGTTCAACAGATTTATTTAGAAGGTGCAACTTCAAGACACTTCAAGAAAAAAGGCATAAAAATATAAAATACAAATATAGTGACCTCGCATTCGCAGAGAGTCATGTGAATCAGAAGGCATTTCTACATGGAAGCATTGAACTTGTTTGGAGAGAGACACTTCAGAAAACCTCAAAGACACATTTATAAATGCATTATGAAAAACATAAGTTAAATCAAGGAAAATGTTCTCAGATTGCAAAACACACTTGATCTAAAATACTGAGAATACTCACATACCTTCCTAGAAGAAAACAGCCTTGCAAGTGTAATATAAGCATTAAATTCTCAATAAGAAAACACCAATTTAGAGACAAAAATAGCATATATATTGGCAAGTTAAATTGTATCTTAAAAACAAAAAACAAGAGCTCTTGTGGAGCACCCACACCCGCCTGCCATCTACTAACAGACGGGTGGGGTAGTCCGCCGAGAACTGTGTGGGCTTCCTTTTTATACTGTTTAAGGCTATGAGAAGCGCCTACAGTAACGTCATCTCACGCCACTTCAACCTACGTCAATTATAGCATGGTTTGCACATTTTATCAGATGTGTCGTGTCTATCCTACTAAATGCGGAACGTAGACTAGGTGAAAGGTTATATTCTCAGGCCAAGCGCTTGTCGTAAGTTGCATAGGGTAAGCAGAAAATATGTAATGCAAAGGAATAAAATATATATTTATATCTAGATATATGTGTCTGGGTTGCCACATTCATCACCCCGGTCTGACGGGGACAGACTGTTTTTGCAGTGGAAACTTCTCTATTCTCATGTACAGACCCAGGATGTGATGTGCAATATGTCGACAGAATAGAGAGACAGTGAACTCTGCGCCAGTGAACTTTGCGCACGGGTAGGGTGGGGGCTCTATAGTTTGGAGCAGGAGGCCTCGCAGAGAGATGCTGGCTGTGATTTTTGGTCAGACAAGCCTAGAGCCTGCTGTTCAGTAAAGATGGGCGCAGAACTTTGGTCAACTTAACAACAGGCCTACAGATCAGGCTGGCACGGCCTACGTAGGGGTTCATACTTCGCTAAGTGACAAGGATGGTCCAGGGCATTTGTAATATGGTAAAACCGGACCCTCTCTCATTTCCCTCCTCTTGTTCATTCTTGAACAAAATCCTTACAGCATACCTTTCAGGTATTTGGTAATGGTAGCAGGCTGCGTTTAGTGTAGTCCTATTGTTGTTACTTCTACAACTTCTATAAGTGCTAAGTTATTCACATTCCCTGTTCTATCCTTTCTCTCCCTTTGCAAATTATGCTTTTCTCAGGAGGTGCAACTTCTACGAACTTGGTGTGCTGACTGAAGAGCATATTGTACATTAGGACACAGCCCACGTATTTAGAGACAGGTATGACATTGTAACACATTCTGCTTTCTGTGTGGGAGTCTGGTAGGTGCAAACATAACATCCTGCCCTGTCAACTGTCCCGTCTTTATCAATGGCTATTTATTAAATGTTGTACAATAGTCATTATAATAGCAGCAGCCATGATCATTTTCTCTAATCGTTCTGATAGTCTTGAGGCATTGTTCCAATCATTGGTACGTGTGGCTAGTGTGAATAGTTGGAGGAATGTCTCATCTTCTGCTGTACTTTTACTCTTTTAAAAAAAGTCTGCAGAGTAATAATGTAGAGCCTCAGAGATGATACATGTAAACAGAAAAAGTAACCGTAGGTGCCTGTCTTCAAGTAATTTGAGAAGTTTGCAAGCACTTCTATTACTTAGACACATTCAATATGAAGAAAACAAAGTGATGAAAAGGTAAAGATGTCTCGTTGTCGCAACTTGTAGACTGAGGGGTTGGGGCGTGGATGTTTCCAGACGTTTTTTAGGTGATGTATCCTTGGGGCCTGCTTTACACACTCTTCCTTTCTCTTCTGTGTAGCACGTGCAACCCTTCAGGATGAGCTTGTGATACCATTCCCACTTGGTAGTTTCCGTGGAACACATGTAGTTTCTGTGTGGCTCCTTGCCACTTGCAGAACTCCTCAATCACATGTGAGATGAACACCGGTCCATTGTCAGAACCCAAAAGCATAGGTACTCAAAAGCGCGGTATTGAACTCTTTCAGGAGGCATTTGTCAATAGCATGTGCATTTGCTGCTCTTGTATTGGTATGCCTCAGTCCATGTGCTGATCATGCACACAATAACCAACACGTACTTGTAGTTTTAGTAGGGGGGTATGTTGATGATGTCCATTTCATGTGGGGAAATTAAGTGGCCTGGGGCAGTGGAAATACAGCATTAGCAAAACAGTCTGATCTGCCCATCACGTCCTACAAGTGATGAACCATGAAAAAGACGGGCCATGGGAGCAAGCATTATCGTTGGTAAACATATCTTTCCATTTGGGCCTATCCGTATTCATTTTCTGTTTGCATACATCCTCCCCTGTTCCCTTCTTCCTTTTCTTCCATCCAGCCCTTTCAATAATATATTTAGTGTCATAGTACATATCATCATATATCATGTGGAGTAGAAGCCATTTGAAGCATTGTGTACTCACAATCAGTTAATGCTATTATTTTTTGTACATCTGCATCAATAAATTCTTTACCACTTGATACATAGTCCTTGGAGGAGGTGTGTGAAGCACATTCTACAATTGAAACTTTGGTAGCAACAGGCCTTGTAATAGTTGAGCCACTAATGGTGCACGCTGCATTTGATGGCCAGCTGAGGCAAGGCGGGAACTCCAAATGAAGGAAAGAACCTAAAAATTATATTGGCATCCCTGTACAAGACTTTAAAAAGAAATTCATTATCTCCAAAAGCAAAAGAAGAATTACAACATTGTACTATAGCTTGACCCAACAGCAAACACAGATGAAAATCTCTGTCACAGTAACACCTTTAGGAATCAAAACACTCATAGTTGTCAAACTGTGCCCAGGGATGTGGAATTCCTATAGCCCCCACTCCCAGGACATATATATATATATATATATTTTTTTTTTTAGGTCAAGGGCAACAAGTTTTCATGCGTATTTCGTCCTTGGGACAAGTAGGCCCAACCCCTACAGCACAAACCCTTTGGCTGCCATTTTACAGTACCACATTATGGATCAGGGAAAGGCATAGTCTGCAATAAAGGTAATATTTGTGTCCATGTGTTAATGCTGTTCAAACTTGTATTTATTGTTCATTAATGCAAAGGCTTTATTATTAGGGTGAGCGCTCTAAGTAAATGTTGTAAGCTCAGACTGCACTACTGACAGTCGTTCGAGTATAAAAATGTGTACACACGTTTTCAATATTTAGCAATGTGAGGCTATGTATACTGCTCTCAGAATGCTCTTCAATTAGATACAAATATTTGCAGAAGCTTGATAGCAAGACTGATAATTCTTTGCTTTCAAAATAAAAATGTTCACAAAAAAATGCATTTTGCTAAACTACTGGAATAAGGTAGGTACCATTTTTTGCAACATAAAAATAAACAAGCATTGGTAAAGCCAATGAAATTGTTGGTCAGCCTTTTGGCTTTGTCAACGCACAACTTGTTTTGGCAATATTTTTGTGAAACCTCATTGGTGTGGGAGCTACTGGTCCCTGGCCATTATAACAAACATTGGCAAAAGCAGAAATTGTTTTGGTCTAAAAAATCACACATTCCACAGAAGTTCCTGGCACTGGATAAAACAACTGTGTGTCGATATGCTCCTTGTGAAAGAACAGAATGAAGTCCTTCACAGTGAATCTAGCCAAGAGAGGGAGAGAGAGACAACATTTTACTAAACATAAAAGGTCATTGTTAACGCCAGACCCAATTAGGGTCTGGCTTTTAAATGTAAATTTAAATAACGTGCACCCATGTCATTGGATTATGTGCAGATATACAACTTTTGTGAATTCACAAGACCACAGAAATAGTACTCCTAGAAAATATTTGTGAACTGCATTTAAGCATAAGCAAGTTCACTTTTCCTCCAGCCACTTTTTTTTTGTGAGCCAGAACTGTTGCTTACCATTACCTTCAGCCCCAGTATGTGCGGAAACGTGGCAACATAAGGGGATTGTTAGTATTCAAAGCCTACTATGGAAGGAGCCCCAACATAATCAGAGAGGCTATTTCAGAGCTCTTATATAATGACATTGCTGCCATAATTTGTCGATGCATTACATGGCACAAAAGGGACAAGAGGATTTTGTTACAGGACAAATATATTTAGGAAGCAACCTGCCCCATGAACAAGTAGATATTTCATTAAATTCCACACCCCTTTGTGCCAATCCCTTACACCTTGAAACCTGTTTTCAAACACCCTGAAATATTGCTCCTATATATTGAAAGACATATTAAATCTGTACGCATTGTATCCTTGAAGCATTATAATACGAAGCACTGTTATTCAATGCACACTATTCTTCTGTATTGGCATATACTCATTACTAATAATCAATACATAAACATAATATAAACACAACATTACTACTTTTCCTATTACTCATATCCTTTGTAGTCCCTGGTGAATGCACTGCATTAGAATGCCTTTTAGCACATTCCACCGTACAATGTAATTTGTTACAACAATATTCTCTCCAACTCTGAAGAATCTACGAATGAAAAACATTAATATACATACACATTATTTCTTTTAGATACACACATAAAACAGCGCTCCTCCTTGCGCCATTCAAATAGTCAAAACCCTTCAAGAACGCAATATACCTAGTGCTATTATATATATATATATATATATATATATATATATATACATCTGCTTGTAAAGATGGCGGTGTTCCCGTTGCGGCTGATCACCTGTCCTCTTCCTCTTTGGACTCAGGAATGATGGGGCCCTTCTCCCTGAATACCTGAGTAGAAAGAAACTTCATAGCGCGTGTTAACTTATACAAATATATTTCTACTTTCATAATTTCAATGTCACTGTTAGGTCGAGTTGATGTGACTTATTGTTCAGTGAGAAGTATATGGGGCGTTAGGTGCTTGTCAGAACATTGTAATATTTGTGAGTGAAAACAGAGTGATCCATGGGCAATAAACTATTTTTGCTTTCTCTCAATTTATTCATTTATTTATTTCCCTCAATTGTGGCTCTTATTTTGCCTGTTTTATCTTTAAGCAGTCCGTTCAGTCATTGCTGAAAGTTGTTGCTGCTTAATGGACACATGGTCTAGCTGTCATCCAAAGGTGTGGGAAAAATGTAGTAGACTTGAGACTGTGGCATGACAAATCTTTCCAGTGCAGTCTGCTTATTCTAAAAATGTTGCAAAAACCTCGAAACCTCACTTAACTCCGAAAGCTGAAAGTGAACGAAGAACTAAAACATTGTAGTCTAATAGGTCCCAGGAGATAGGAGCCAAGAGGAAACTCGTAGTGGTCGAACTGCAAAATATATGCAACCACCTCTAAAGTCTGCAACTCTACTTTTAAAAGGCCTCTTTAAATCCACACCTATTATTCTGACAGCACTGCGATACTGAGCGTTGCTTACTTCATGCATACCGTCCTTTAACATTGAGATCTACTTTATATCGACACGTATTATTTATTCTTTTGTATTTTCCTAGCACTGGGGTATGTGTGAAGGAAGTTGGTGTGGTGGCTACCTGTGGTAATCTATTCCTATGAATCTCTGGTTGTCTCATATTTTGAAGGCTGCACACAGCTGTGCATATCCGAACACTTATGCCTTATCTCCTCCCACCCATCTGCACATAAACACATACATATTCCTTCACTAAACTGCACAACGTGAAACCTGAAACACTGCATTCAATCTCTGCATCCCCCGTTACCAAATTGTGTGATTCTAGGCAACTTATTTCTCTTATTTTTTTTTTTTTAACTTCCACAGCCCATCGTATAATATATTTCTACACATACATATTTTTCCTCTCAAGCTCATGTTCGTTGCCAACCACAGGAAGTCTCTTTCTTGTCTGGCTCAACGCCCAGAATCTGTGGTCGGCCAGGAATGCTACTTCTGAAGGCAGCCCAAGAAAATATCTATTAACCCTTCAACACCAACATGTGTTGTCTTTAATTGTAAGTAAAATATAGCTTATTTTAAAATAATATGGCTTTTTTGTAAAGCGCACATTCACTCAGAATGGTATTGTGGCGCAAAATAGCAAATAGTTATTGTTCCCCTAACTCAATGGTACTCATTTTATCCAACTTGGAAAGATGAAAGGCTGAGGAGACCTAGCAGCATTTGACGTGTGACCAAGAAGTCAAACCATGGGTGTAGCTAGCGTGCATTCCACTCCATCTTTTTATCTCCCCTCTTCTGTGCACAAGAAATCGGAACAAATAGAGAGATATTCATATGCATTTGAAACTGAAAGTATCTTCTTTTCTGCCAGGAAACTATATTACTTATATTGATGGCATTTTTAGTCTTTCAACATTGTGGGCCACAGAACATTGTATGTACTATGTTAAGCCTATGATCCAAAAATATCATAGGCAGTGCACAAGAGAAGTTCACCTATATATAACATCTCCTGTGGTACCACTGTGAGAGAAAGAGATGAGAAAGGCCCATAAGCCAGATAAGAGAGGGAGAGACGCAAAATGCAGAACGAGAGAAGGAAATAGAGTATAGCTATTAGAGTACACCGCATGTAACTAAAGAAGGCGGAGAACAAAGGACACTTTTTACAATGAAGAGAAAGATGTTGAAAGGCGTTGGCAGAATTAAACGTTCAAACAATACAGTTTACACCACATAGGTAATCAAAACTCAAAACAAATGTGAGTTGCCAGATGCAGTCCCATACACACGTATTTGTGACACAAAGTGGGAGACGCCAGACGCAACCTCCTGTCACCAAGTACATGCTTCAAAATATAAACGTGAGGAACTATTTAAATTCGGGGTATATTGTTGTGCACTACGTGGTCAGTTATCTGAAAGTGACCTGTGCTAATTAAATGTGGTGCTGCGCCACATGGGTCAGACAGGGGCTTGGGGGGTAAGGGGTAACTATATAATACTATTTATTCACAAAAAAAGCAACAGCTTTGATATATAAAAAAAACAATTACAATCCTAGTTATTATTGGTCTCACTAAATACATGAAAGGTCGGTGCACCAGGTACAGATGCTTAAAAAGACAACCACAATGCATGCTAAAAAGGGCACAATAAAAAAATATTTGACCATAAAATATTCGCACTTCAATTACACAAAATGTGAAGCATATTATTTACACGTCTATCTATATATATATAAACCCACAGAACTATTTGCGCATTCTCCTCTGCTGGCCTAAATGCGTACAGAAGGATGTCTTAAAATAACATAGCAAAAAATAAACGTCTTTACATTTCATTTTAACACAAAAAGAGAACAGAAAACCACATTGGAAAGCCTTTTGTTCACAAACCATAATCACATAATACTCCTGTTGACTGTCTTTGGAAATAAAAATATATACTGACAGTCCCTCGCAAAAGCCGATGAAGTCTGAGAACTGTTTATCATAAATCCTCATGTGCCAGTCACAAGACGTACAGTGGCACATCTCATCCAGGACTCGGAACTGCTCCTGAGCTCGCAAATAGCTGAGACTTGCAGCATGCAACCGCCTTGCCTTCCTGCACAGGCGTAAACTCTATGTCCACTGCACAAAATGCTTTAATAAATAGTTTTTAAAAAACATAATGTAACCCAAAAAAAAAAACCAATGCTTAAGCTAGCGAAAATATAATATCTAATACATCATCCCGGGGAAACCACTTCTAATTTACTCTAAACAGGAGATATCCGTAAGTCCGTTAGCCAGACGGGCTCAGAAATCGACCTCTTCCCCATTAGTATTGAAATGGGGGCCCCTCTGAGTCTCAGAGAGGCTCCAAAATTACTGCGTGAAAACTCATGACACAGTTCACTTCTCCCTATGTAACTAAGATATATTCTCAGAAAAGCACATAGTTACTGAAAGACCCCAAACACAATCTTCCCTTCCCTGTCAGTCCTTGTTACCAGACAGAGGCCCCTCCCTGGCTCTCAGAGAGGCACGGTAACAACTTATAACAATGATAGAGCAAAATGAGCACTGAAAGATGACAGACGCAGTCTTCTCTCTGGCTCTACGAGAGGCACAGTAATAACGTATGTCTATTTATAAAAAGATAAACACATAATTCAAACAACTTCCTAACATCACCCTCTTGGCTCAGTCCACTACGCCGCACATGTTTCCTCAGCTTGGGAATGTTCTTTTAATAAGCGAGACTAGCTAGACAGGAAAACTAAAACAACAAACACAGATGTCCACCGGCCGCTCCTCTAAGACTGTTCCCAAGAGACACAGCATATCTGGCAGCAATGACTTACCCGAGCGCTGTTCTCTGTGGTCCAGTCAGAAAAGAGGCATGGAGGGTAGTCTGCGTCCGGGGTCCCAGTGGGGTCTCCTGTCATCAGCCAGTAATGCTTATCACGTCGGGGTCACCACATGTTCGAGGGAGCTTTTTTAAGGGGGGACAGGGGCACGAGGGACCTTCACCGAATGATCGAGGGAGTGATTTAGGGGCAAAAGGGGCACCTTAACTTGAGGCGGGGGTGCCTGGGAACGCTCGCACTAAAAATGAAGGAAACAGATATGTGAGTCATGGAAACTAAGCCAAAAGGTTTAACAGATTTATTTAGAAGGTGCAACTTCAAGAAAAGGGCATACAAATATATAATACAAATATAGTGACCTCGCATTCGCAGAGAGTCATATGAATCAGAAGGCATTTCTACATGGAAGCATTGAACTCGTTTGGAGAGAGACACTTCAGAGAACTTCAAAGACACGTTTATAAGTGCATTATGAAAAACATAAGTTAAATCAAGTAAAATGTTCTCAGAATGCAAAACACACTTGATCTAAAATACTAAGAATACTCACATACCTTCCTAAAAGAAAACAGCCTTGCAAGTGTAATATAAGTATTATATTCTCAATAAGAAAACACCAATTTATAGACAAAAATAAAAACAGAAAACAACAGCTCTTGGGGAGCACCCACACCCGCCTGCCATCTACTAACAGACGGGTGGGGTAGTCTGCCGAGAACTGTGTGGGCTTCCTTTTTATACTGTTTAAGGCTATGAGAAGCGCCTACAGTAACGTCATCTCACGCCACTTCTACCTACGTCACTTATAGCATGGTTGCCCATTTTATCAGACGTGTCGTGTCTATCCTACTAAATGCGGAACGTAAACTAGGTGAAAGGTTATATTCTCAGGCCAAGCGCTCGTCGTAAATTGCATAGGGCAAGCAGAAAATATGTAATGCAAAGGAATAAAATATATATATATATCTGGATATATGTGTCTGGGTTGCCACATTCATCACCCCGGTCTGACGGGGACCGACGGTTGTTGCAGTGGGAACTTCTCTATTCTCATATACAGACCCAGGATGTGATGTGCTATATGTTGACAGAATAGAGAGACAGTGAACTCTGCGCCAGTGAACTTGGCACACGGGTAGGGTGGGGGCTCTATAGTTTGGAGCAGGAGGCCTCGCAGAGAGAGACTGGCTGTGATTTTTGGTCAGACAAGCCTAGAGCCTGCTGTTCAGTAAAGATGGGTGCAAAACTTTGGTCAACTTAACAAAAGGCCTACAGATCAGGCTGGCAGGGCCTACGTAGGGGTTCATACTTTGCTGAGTGACAAGGATGGCCCAGGGTATTTGTTATATGGTAAAACCGGACCCTCTCTCATTACATCCAGACCGGTTGGCGGAAAAAAACATCTTAAGATGGCGTCTATGACCATGCACAGTATTACCAACAGGAGTCACACAGCCTTTTGACTCGCAGAAAACGTCTTGGTACAATACAATTTGTAATCATCCGAGCCCAACAGTAGATGGCGGACTTATGCAAAGCATATGAATTTACAGCACTACATGCCAAGAACAGATGCTGACAGGGTACATAAAATAATCCTTTTAATCAATCATTTATTCCAATTTTCAAAATATCATTAACTCCGTTCTCATGTGTCTACAATTGTGGTAGGGTCTGTTGTGAGTTTACAACTTGATTACAGGAGTATCCGGTAATTTGCTTCCTAAAAACATATTCAACACCCCCAGCCCTCATCAATCTCGAATCTTTGTACTCCAGAGCGTCCAATCTAACTCAGAGCATCCATTGCTCCATTCTGGACCTTATGAACTTCCTGCACCTCGCTGAGCTCTCCCTCTCGAACCTCAAACCACGCTTACCTGCCCCCCACAATTAAATGAGCCCCCCAAGCACCCTCTCTCACTTCCCCTAAGACACCTACTCCCGTGCAAGCAACCCTGCCGCATCTCTGAAGAGGAATCCCGAGCTCTGGTACTCACCTACAATCCCCCCCCCACCTCCCCTTCCCCATCTGACCTCACGGAAGACGAAATCCTTGCTATCCTCCAAGATTACAATACTGCCCAAGCCAATTCTTGCCCACCTGACACAGGTCATGCACACCCCATCAGCACGGTCACCATCAACCCCAATAGGCCAACCACACGACATAATAGAAATGTGGTTAAAAGCAACCTTGCGCCTATACTCCCATCATCCCAGACACCTGACACTCCCCCAGACCTCCCGCTATCTGGTCTCCTAATCAACTGTCGATCAGCAGTTAAACATGCAGCCGATATCGCTGACCTCATCCTGAACAAAAACTTGGACTTAGCTATTCTAACTAAATCCTGGCTAAATGAATACTCCTCCCCTTGTCTGGACTTATTAGTCCCTCCTAACTACAACATTGCTAGACTAGACAGGCAGTCTAGCAGGAAGGGTGGAGGCATCGCCTGCATCTACAGATCCTCCCTTCTGGTCAAGGAACTCGGAACGCTCACTACGGACTCCTGCGAGCACCTCGCCCTCTACCTCTCCAGCAACGCCCTACATCTTTGCAATTTGCACATCTTTTACCACCCCCCAGGCTCTAATGACTCTTTCACCGATCACCTACTGGAAGTCATCACCTCGAAAATGTCCTCTAACCAAAGAGATCTTCCTCGGTGACTTCAACCTGCATTGGAATGACCCCAATGACCCTTACGTCAACACCATCAAAGACCTCCTAAATGACCAAGCCCTGACTCAAGCCTGCTCTCTACCAACTCACTCAAAAGGAGCCACCCTTGACTGGATCATATCCAAGGAATCTGCAGTCAAACTCATCTCCATAGACCCTTGTGACGGGTCCGACCACCACACCACCTCCTTCATCTTACCTGGATCACTCAAGACAAAGCCCCTACAACCGGTGATTCCCAAACGTTGGATTAGAGACACCAAAAACCTTGAACTTATGAAGCTGGAGGCTCGCTGCAAACTTGACCTCTGCCCGTCCTCGAACACAACTACAATCAATGACCTCTATGAACACTACTCGGCGTCTATATCGAACATTCTAGGCGACCTTGCCCCCCTGAAACTAAAGAGAACACAAATCAAAGACAGAAACCCCTGGTTCTCCGCCTCCCTCAACTCAGAGAGGAGATCCCTACGACAATCTGAAAGAATCTGGAGGCAGCACCCGTCTACTGAGCACCTTAAACTTCTCCGGCAGGCAAGAAACTCCTACAATAAACACATCCTCAACTCAAAAAAAGAATACTTCGGATCTGAACTGGGGAATGCAACGAATAGACCCCGCATGCTCTTTGAACTGGTTAAACACCAATCAAACAAGCTGGCCAAAACCCCTAAAGAATCCCCGAAATCTCTTATATCTTCGGATGAATTCTCCCCCTTCTTCGCCGAAAAAATTGCCTCCCTAGGACTTGAACTCAGTACCGCCTCTTGCTCTCAACCCCCTCATGACCAACTGCACCTACATCTCTGACCTTACCCAAAAACGGAGCTTGCGGGACTGACTTCGAAGTCTATGACGAAGATTCCATTGCTATAATCCTCTCTTCCTTAAACCCAAACAACCACTTCAATGACCCGCTACCATCCAACTGCCTTGCTGCTGCCTCCCATGCCATTGTTCCTTGCTGGACTGCGATAATCAACGCCTCTCTCCAGCAGGGATCGATTCCAGACCCCTTGAAAGAGTGTGGGGGCTGCAGGAGTGCAGCAGTCCCCCCAACCCCCTTCCAGGAAATCCTAAAAAAAAATGACTGACCCTAAGTTAATAGGGTCAAAGAAATTATGACAGTCATTGTCTTTTAGTCAATACTTCCCTTAGACTGGAACTTTTGTTCTACTGCCTAGGAGTGCAGTGACCTCTGTTGGTTTGCTGTATGATGGTTGCCTAAGTTGATCAAAGAAAGAAACAGACACATGTAATGTGGTTTTTGCAATGCTTAATTTGCTGTTATTGCTGCTATGGCTGCATGTTTGTGGCCAAAGTTGATCAAAGAAAGAAACAGACACGCAGTGTGATGATTTTTACTGTGCTCTATTTGCTGACCGTAATGATTCATTCATTATATTAACTGCATACGGTTGCAATGCTTTAATAATTATAATAATTACAGATGGATTATGGTTACTCAAGTCGATGACATGGTGATGCATTAGGAAATGTGACTGTTCTATAAGTGTTTATGCTTGATGTAAGGTGACACCCTTGTATATGGTTTCTGCTGTATTGTATGGGAGGATGTGGTCTGATTTATGGGGTTATGGCCCTTTAGGGGCTAAATATAGTGTGACCAATGGTATTTCCACCAACCTGATGTATATTTGTAAATTACTCTGTAGTAGTAAGTAGTGTGTACAATATCAAACCAGTACCGTTCTTTTTCCCCGAATGTTTCACCACAAACGGATACGGATCACGTTGTAAGGTGCTTAATAGTCTTTAATGGTGCAAGTCGCCATGACGCGTTTCAGCCCCTCCTTAGCCTTGATCACATGACACGGTTCGACATTATTAAAGGTTATTTAAAGTGACTGGTGCAGGCGTAACAGTGACCCCGTGACTCATCACGCATAGGACATTGAAAAAAGACTTCAAAAGAAAATTTTCTTTGGTCATTGGAATCCTATATCACAGACACTATGCTTATATAACAATTATTTGCCTGATATTTTAGATACAATATTGATATATTACTTTCAGTATAAATACATATTCATTGATGTTTCTGTGACTCCACATTGAAACTGTGCAAAATAGTGCTAAAGTGCAAAAGTGAGTGTATTGTAAACGTTGCGTGAATATAAAAACACTTAAGCAGCAAATCAACTTTTCACATCTTCGATGTAATCTAATTCATTATTGTATCATTAGTCTAATATGTCTTGGTACTAGAGCCCCAGTTACCAGATCTTAACTGCCAAGTAAAAGGTGGTCTGGTTGTTCATTTGTCATGTCGGTATCAATACCATAAGAATCCTTGGTTCCATCTACAGTTTTACTATTGATTATTGTTTAACGCCATAGGCGTCGATTCCGATCCTGGAGAAACCGGGTACGAACCGTCGGATGGAGCATTTTCTCCGTCCGACTCATACCCGGTCAAAAAACATTACAAAAATGCAAGTACGATTCGTATGGAAACACCATTTCCGTACGAATCGTACAAAACACCGACCGACGAAAATATACATACAAATGTGATCCGGGAAAGCGCCGACGTGAAGTCGGGACGCATTCAGGCTGCATTTCACGAACCAGGAAGTACGATCCGTACCGACGTCACCCCGCACGGATTATATTTTCCGGCTGCCAAAAACTGCCTGGAAATCAGGACGACGCGCACAAAGAGCTCCTGTACGCGACGGACAGCCATGGACCCGAACCTACGTGTCATCCCGGCCCTCATAGCAGTCCACCTGCTCTACAGGAACCGACGCAGACGCCGCAGAAGGTCAGAACAACACCCAGGGGCAAAGGGGGGGGCAGGACACATAACCCCCACCCAAGTCACAAATCATACATGCCCTGGACATACCTGACCTGCAGGACCTGGTCACTTCGAGGGGGTGGGGGCGTGTCCAGCAACGTATGCGTCCGCCACAACGGAAGTGGATGTTGACGCGAACCGGCAACACAACAATTCTGGTACGTACCGTACCCACGCCTGAAGAGCGTGGGTACGGGTCGTACCACGTCCACCCCTACGTCACCCCAACAATGGCGTTATGGCCCGTACCCACGTTCTAAAGGCCTGGGTACGGGCCGTACCAGCAGTGTTGGGGTGATGTAGGGGTACGCGTGGTATGACCCGTACCCAAGCTCTGAAGGCCTGGGTACGGTGCGTACCCCTACGGCACCCCATTGGGGGTCCGCACCGTACCCAGGCCTTAAGAGCGTGGGTACGGGCCGTACCACGCCCACCCCTACGTCACCCCAACAATGGCGTTGCGGCCCGTACCCACGTTCTAAAGGCCTGGGTACGGGCCGTACCAGCATTGTTGGGGTGATGTAGGGGTACGCGTGGTACGACCCGTACCCACGCTCTGAAGGCCTGGGTACGGTGCGTACCCCTATGGCACCCCATTGGGGGTCCGCACCGTACCCAGGCCTTAAGAGCGTGGGTACGGGCCGTACCACGCCCACCCCTACGTCACCCCAACAATGGCGTTACGGCCCGTACCCACGTTCTAAAGGCCTGGGTACGGGCCGTACCAGCATTGTTGGGGTAATGTAGGGGTACCCCTACGGCACCCCACTGGGGGTCCGCACCGTACCCAGGCCTTAAGAGCTTGGGTACGGGCCGTACCGCCATTGTTGGAGTGACGTAGGGGTACGCGTGGTACGACCCGTACCCAAGCTCAGAAGGCCTGGGTACGATGCGGACCTCTACGGCACCCCAACAATGGGGGTACGCACTGTACCCACGTTCCAAAGGCATGGGTATGAGACGTACCCCGGCCCGCAGAGCGTGGGTACGGGTATGTACGGAGCGTACCCCCACCCGTGTATATATGGAGCGTACCCACACCCCACCAGTGTATGTTTGGAGTGTACCCCCACCCGTGTATGTCCCGAGCGTACATGGCCAGACATATGAGGGGTGGGTGCAGAGTCCCCCCAGCAGTGCCCAGACACAGGAGGGGTGGGTGCAGAGTCCCCCCAGCAGTGCCCAGACACAGGAGGGGTGGGTGCAGAGTCCACCCAGCAGTGCCCAGACATAGGAGGGGTGGGTGCTTATCACTCCCAGCAGTGCCCAGACATAGGAGGGGTGGGTGCAGAGTCCTCCCAGCAGTGCCCAGACATAGGAGGGGTGGGTGCAGAGTCCTCCCAGCAGTGCCCAGACATAGGAGGGGTGGGTGCAGAGTCCTCCCAGCAGTGTCCAGACACAGGAGGGGTGGGTGCCTATCACTCCCAGCAGTGGCCAGACATAGGAGGGGTGGGTGCAGAGTCCTCCCAGCAGTGCCCAGACACAGGAGGGGTGGGTGCAGAGTCCTCCCAGCAGTGCCCAGACATAGGAGGGGTGGGTGCAGAGTCCTCCCAGCAGTGCCCAGACATAGGAGGGGTGGGTGCAGAGTCCTCCCAGCAGTGCCCAGACACAGGAGGGGTGGGTGCAGAGTCCTCCCAGCAGTGCCCAGACACAGGAGGGGTGGGTGCAGAGCCCTCCCAGCAGTGCCCAGACATAGGAGGGGTGGGTGCAGAGTCCTCCCAGCAGTGCCCAGACACAGGAGGGGTGGGTGCAGAGTCCTCCCAGCAGTGCCCAGACATAGGAGGGGTGGGTGCAGAGTCCTCCCAGCAGTGCACAGACACAGGAGGGGTGGGTGCAGAGTCCTCCCAGCAGTGCCCAGACATAGGAGGGGTGGGTGCCTATCACCCCCAGCAGTGGCCAGACATAGGAGGGGTGGGTGCAGAGTCCTCCCGGCAGTGCCCAGACATAGGAGGGGTGGGTGCAGAGTCCTCCCAGCAGCGCCCAGATATAGGAGGGGTGGGTGCAGAGTCCTCCCAGCAGTGCCCAGACACAGGAGGGGTGGGTGCCTATCACTCCCAGCAGTGGCCAGACATAGGAGGGGTGGGTGCAGAGTCCTCCCAGCAGTGCCCAGACACAGGAGGGGTGGGTGCAGAGTCCTCCCAGCAGTGCCCAGACATAGGAGGGGTGGGTGCAGAGTCCTCCCAGCAGTGCCCAGACATAGGAGGGGTGGGTGCAAAGTCCTCCCAGCAGTGCCCAGACACAGGAGGGGTCGGTGCAGAGTCCTCCCAGCAGTGCCCAGACATAGGAGGGGTGGGTGCAGAGTCCTCCCAGCAGTGCCCAGACACAGGAGGGGTGGGTGCCTATCACTCCCAGCAGTGGCCAGACATAGGAGGGGTGGGTGCAGAGTCCTCCCAGCAGTGCCCAGACACAGGAGGGGTGGGTGCAGAGTCCTCCCAGCAGTGCCCAGACATAGGAGGGGTGGGTGCAGAGTCCTCCCAGCAGTGCCCAGACATAGGAGGGGTGGGTGCAGAGTCCTCCCAGCAGTGCCCAGACACAGGAGGGGTCGGTGCAGAGTCCTCCCAGCAGTGCCCAGACACAGGAGGGGTGGGTGCAGAGTCCTCCCAGCAGTGCGCAGTAGGAGGGGTGGGTGCAGAGTCCTCCCAGCAGTGCCCAGACACAGGAGGGGTGGGTGCAGAGTCCTCCCAGCAGTGCCCAGACATAGGAGGGGTGGGTGCAGAGTCCTCCCAGCAGTGCCCAGACACAGGAGGGGTGGGTGCAGAGTCCCCCCAGCAGTGCCCATGGAAAGAAAAGGGTGCAGTACCGACAGATACAATTCCCACAATTGTCAGTCAGGTGCTCAAAGACCCTGCAGAACACGTAACACATGTGTGCGAGGCTGGGAGTACACACATGCATAGTGTGTAAAAGGGAACATGTCCACATGAAGTCATGGCAATATACTCCATGCACAAGTACAGTGACCACCAAGGATGCCACTAATGATGCAGGTGGAGACATTGCCCAGCATGCATGGGCAAAGTTGAACGGATCCATCACACACCAAGGAAATGTAGACACAGCTCAGCACAGCATTTAGGAAACACCCTGCAGGGAAGATGTCAGGGTCCACAGAGGAAGGAACACACCTTGGGACAATGTCACCATGCAGTAAGAGCTTACATGAACAAAGAAATGTCGCAAATACCTTGTGATGGCACACAGATACCAGGGTCCACCCCATGAGCAGCACACTACTACATTTCCCAGACACCTAACACATTATCACCACCCCAAATCATGGAGCAGCACCACCAACAGCAATACCAGAAAAGCAGTAGTGTTCAAAGGAAAAAAAACATTGCTTTATTCAGCATGAAAAAACAATTGGTTAATAAAAGTCCAATATGTACAAGGCCCATAGGGCAGTCCATAGTCCTGGTGGGGGACACCTAGGGGACGCGTGTCCCCTAACTTGCCTGCACAGTTCATACCTCCTTTGCTGCCACAGGGGGGGTGGCATCATGTGGGGGGGAAGGACCAGGCACCGCAGGGACAGGAGGGGCAAGGGTAGGTGTTGTGGGTGCAGGGACGGAGGACTCCACCACAGGGGGTGGGGCAGCGCCAAAGGTGGTGGTGAGAATGGCGCTACACACGGTGGCAAGGTCCCCCAGCATCTCCCTTCACCCGAAGGAACCACAGGCCCCAAGGAGGGGGGGGTCGAAGGGATGGGTCGCAGCGCTACTGGGGGAGGGTGTGGACAGGGGGGGGGACTCAACTACCCTGACCGGGGACTCCTTTGACCGCTTGCGGGGTGGTGTCACCTTGGGGCTCAGGGACAGAGCGGCCATGAAGGAATCTTTGTTGGAATCTTGGCCAGGAGAGCAGAGGAGTGGAGGAGTGTGGCTCAATGGTTAGAGCGGCAGACCCTGAAGCAGAGTTCTGGCCAGGGACCAGGGTTCGATTCCCGCCTCGGCGGGGCTCGGGCTCAATTTCCTCGGACCTGTCTATTCTCGCCTCGGTGCCTATTCTAATCATGGGCCCCACGCTGCAACTCTGGGCAATAGCTTGCTTAGCCTCCACACCGGCCCCAACAGCGCTAAGGATGCCTGGCTTCACCCTGGGGGTGCCCAGGAGTGGACACTTCACAGGGAAAGCCAGGAGGGGTTCCACAGCGGTATGAGTATCAGCGCCAGGAAACCGCAAAGGCGACACCGCAAGGTGGCCGTCTGGTGACAGTGCGCTCTATAAGTACCTTGACATTTACATTTACATTTAGCAGAGGGGAGTGGATTTGGAGGGAGTGGGTTGTGAGGAATGTGGACTCCCACTGTGGCTGCGTGTCTTCCGTTTGCCCCCGACCCAGTGGGTGTGCCTACTTCACCCTGTGTGTGCGTGACAGGAGGTGTGCGCTTGGCCTTCCCTGGTGGTGTGGTGCCTGTGTCTGGTGGGGTGCGTGCATGGGTATGTCTGGGTGTGCCTGGGACAGGCATGGGAGTGGGAACTGTGGATGGTGCAGGGGTAGGGGGGGGACGCAGCGCTGCAGGAGACCCACTGCTGCAGTCAGTGTCGAGTCTATGGACCTCAGCAACTGGCGTTGGTCAGACTGCGCAGCTGAGATGCCCTCCATGTATGCCTCCATCTGGGTGAGCACTTGGGTGTGGCCATGGAGGACATTAAGCATCGCAGTCTGACCAACCTGCAACTGGTGCAGGATGTCCACAGACTCGGCATTCACGGCAGCAGTGGAGACAGGGGCAGGGGGTGCGGTGCCTGGCAAGAAGGAGACACGTGGTGACCTAGCACGGCGGGAAGGGACCCGAGCAAGTGGGATGCCGGTGATGTGAATGGAGGGGGCGGGTAGAAATGGAGTGCTGCTTTCAGCTGTGGGAGCAGCCTCCGCCCCCTCTGGGAGCTCAGCCTCGGACCCGTCAGCGTCATAGTTGGTGGTGGGACTGGACAGGTCCTCCGCCTCACTCCCCTCGGCCTCCGTGCCACTCGATGCGCCAGACTCGCCAGCACTGGTGGCACTGGTGCTGGATCCCTCCTCACGGTCCGTGCCAGTGTCTCCCTCGGAGTCCCCCGATGATGCTGTGGGCAAGGTGAAGAGACAGGAAATAATCAGACACCTGTATACATATGTCACATGAGTCAAATCTACATAGGTCACTGTGCATAGCTTGAAAAGCAACATGAGTAAAATCTACAATACAAGGTACATATGTAGGCCCTGCAACACACAGTTGGTTGACCCACCATGCCACTGAGAAACAATGGAGAGCATGACACAACAGCAAATTACTTGACCTCAAATTGGACAGAGGAGCCAGGCTCTGGGGACAATCGTGCACAGCATCTGCACCACACAGCGTTGCCAAAAAAGGGATGAGCAGGAACCATGTCTATTAACTTTTTGCACATGCTGCAAAGCTAATACATTAAACCATGCCCAACATGACTGGGTCACTGCACCGTGAGTGTATGTCCAGACAAACATCACACACAGGCCAGACCTAGCAAGGAGACTTCAGATTTTGACATGTAGGCCTTGCCCGCACAAACCACCCCCTACCTGAGACAATGTCATTCAGACAGAGGAAGTACTTACACCTCTTACTCTGGGATAAAAACACATGGCCTGCACTAAATCCTGATTGTACACAAACTACCCCTGGTGCGCCTGTCCACATATATCATTGACAATCAACCATCATCAGATTGTCGTACCAAGACACACAGGCACTGCCCACTGTGAGTATGCACAAGCAAAATTGGGTCACACTGTACAGTGGACACATGTAGCACACTTTACGTAAATACAGATGAGGCCAGGGTACAATGCCACAGAGCCCAACCTATGCCGAAGACACAGAGACTGTCCACATTGTTGGATGACACACATGATACCTAGGAAAAGGTGCCCCAGGGCACGGTAGTGGCCACACTCCTCCATGGTCCTGGATGGATATGACTGCAACTGAAGCAACCGTCCCTGCACTATGCATTACTCCTACTCATGCACATCATGTCAGAGGGCACAACATTGGACATGCATGCTGTAAGGCAGTACACTTTTAAGACACACTCCTATGTCGGGACTCACCATCAGTGCCAACAGTGACTGAACTGGCCAGGGCACAGGCAAGGTCCCAAAACCTGTTACACACCACCCCCATACATGATGCTGCAAGCATTGGGCACTTGGATTAACTGGCAGCCTAGATAACCTTGTGCAAGAGTGACTACACACAGACCAGGGAACACATGGCAAGGAGGGGAAGGGAGGAAGAACAGCACCGGTTTACTTTGGGGAACAGGTTATGCACTGCACATTTAAACCCTGGCAGTGTATCCATGCAACTGCGCACTTCAAAAAGCTGGTGACACACAACAAACACACATGTACCTACCCCCTTCCTGCTGCTGCTTCTCCCGTAAGCGCCTATCCAAGTCGGGGAAGACCACCGCCAGCACACGCTTCTGGATGTGTGTCAGACGCCGGCGCCCACGGTTCTTGTGGCTCTCAGGTGAGTCCCCCAGCAGGACCCGTGCGATCCTCCTCGTCCAGCACCGGATATCCTGCCAGCGTTTCCTCACCTGGGCTAGGCGCCGCTTCCGACCCTCCGTCTTCCTCACGGCACTGACGGCTTGCTTCCATATCTCCCCCTTGGCATGGGCGCCTACCTGTGAGGATGCAAAAGTGAGAATACTTTAATACACCTGAGCAATGACACAGAGACACACATATTAATAATTTGTCTTGTTTAAACAGGCCATGGTATGCAGGCAACTCATTGCACCTTTGTCATAGGGACATTATCCTCTGGGGGAGGCCAAATGCACTACGTGGCATTGAAAGTACACAGGTGGCATGAGGGGTGCCACACAATCAATGATCCTGGATCACACTGTGCATCACAAGCTACACCAGGATTATGTACAGCACCTCAAAGCAGTCACATGCCCCAGCCCACTGACGCAACCTCAGCAGAGTACACAGACACACACAGGCACAGGACAATCACCTGCCATTGCCAACTGCGGGTACAAACCTCACTCTGCCCATGTGCCACTAGACTGGGGGGTGTCACAGGTGTGGGGCTGGCTCAGCACGGCAGTCACACAGCACTGCTCCCTGCTCACATCAGATGGGCAGGGTATATCCATCCCTCATGCAGATGGTGTGCAACACTCCCCATATGCACTCACCCACATGACAGGGGACTTACACACACACACACCAATGTCCAGGGGACGAACACATCATTTGGACACTCACAGCACAGGTACACTAAACAAACACACATCTATGGGTACTGTCACCTGTCACACTGGGGGGACCACAGAATCACATCAGGACTGTAGAAACAACATTCCCAGGAGGAGTAGCCAGGCAGAATGTGGCATGCACCATGCATTGATTGTCACAGTAAGCACTATGCAAGTGAGGAGTGCACACAGGAACTACAGCATGCTCTGCATGGGAGACATGAGGCCTTCCCCACCCTGGGACCCACTCTAAACAACATTGCATGTCTGTCACACATGGACACAATGCCAGAAGTCACAGTCACAAAAAAGGGGCACAGTCTAAGCTAGTGGAGTCAGCACTCACCTGCTCCCCTGGTCGACCATACAGCATGGTGTACTGGGGGAGGATCACATCCACCAACGCCATATTCTCCTCCATGGTGAATGGCTGGGCCCTCTCCACAGACCTGGACATGGTGCCAGAGGAATCACGAGCAGCAGCAGTGTTGTGGAATGAAAGGATGTGCAGGCAAGTGCTCTCTCATGGGACGTGGCTGCCTTATATCTGCCTTGCTGGCCTGTTTCATTTACAGGAGTACAGAGTGATTGGTCAGTCACATTAGCATCCTACGTTTCCTCCAACCCCTTTAAACCTACCCCAGTGAGTGGCTTTGCATGGTTTAAAAATTGAGCATGATGTCAAGTCAACAACCACTTTGCAACAAAGTATATTGTTTCCAACCGACTTCTGCTGGCCACCTGATGCAATAATTCAAACTTTAAACTCGGTCTCCATGACAACCAGCATGCATTTAGGCCCTTATACTTGTCCCTCATGTGTCCCCTATGTTATTTCAATATTTACACACAGGTACGGTGCGTTCCACTGCCCTAGGGCACCCCAAATGCAGTGAAACGGACCGTACAGGCGTGTGTACGGTCCCTATCACTATGGGAGTGCTCGCGTATGCGTATGCCATAGTAATACAGACCGTACACGCGTGTGTAGGGTCCCTATCACAATGGGAGTGCTCGCGTATGCGTACGCCATAATAATACGGACCGTACACGCATGTGTAGGGTCGTATTACTATGGCGTACGCATACGCCAGCACTCCCATAGTGATAGGGACCCTACACACGCGTGTACGGTCCGTATTACTATGGCGTACGCATACGCCAGCACTCCCATAGTGATAGGGACCCTACACACGCGTGTACGGTCCGTATTGCTATGGCGTACGCATACGACAGCACTCACATAGTGATAGGGACCCTACACACGCGTGTACGGTCTGTATTACTATGGCGTACGCATACACCAGCACTCCCATTGTGATAGGGACCCTACACACGCCCTCAGAGCGTATGTACGGTGCATTTCACACCTGACAGTGGTGACAGGCGGCACACAGACAGGAATAGAGCTGTCATACTTGGCCAAGGCTGGACATCAAGGCATTGTCTGTGCAGTACTACATGTGTCGGGCACAGGTGTGTCAGGCAGTGATGTGGCACATTACCCCCGAGGTGTGAAGCAAAGAAATGTATGGTGAGCTGTGTACACATGTCATGTGTGATGGTGCACTATGTGCCACACATCCCCTTCACTCCTTTGACATGTGTGCATGTAGTACAGACTTGTTGAGCCATGCGTCACTGGCATGGCACAGTCACCGACACCCGCAACTGTCCCCTGATGCCAGGTCCACGGAATATTACACCTGACATGTGAATGCCCGCGTTGCACGCTGTAACTATGTCATGTGTGTGTCATGTGTTCCCATAGGTTTGCTGTAGGTGTTTGGTCAAATGCATCTGCAGTTGCTGCAACCAACATGTGTCTGTGTGTAGATGGGCATGGCACACTGTTACGCACACCAGCCCACATGTATAATCCGACGTAAGGTGTGTATGTATGCATCGACACGGAGTTTCAAAACAAGGACATATCTGCATACTCTCAATGTATGTGTGATTAGTCTTGACATGTACTCCTTCATGGCAAGGTGTGTGGTCTGTCCTTTTTCTATGACATGTGACCTGTGCCTCTAGTGTTCCGCAACCTGTCTGTATGATTCACATACTTATTCTGCACATATGCGGATGTCTGGCACTCCTGTGATGCGTCTGCCTGTTCACTCACACTGGCCCACAGCTAGTTTCATGCCATGTCATGTTGAGCTTAAGAATCCACGTTTGTGGCTGGCTCTTGGTAGGAGTGTCACCTGCCTGGCATACGTGTCCAGGATATGTTGCACAGACCTGACTCTGTATGTAGCATATGTGTATTGCCTGTTGAACATGTGCTCAGTACATTGACATTGGTGGTGTACTGTACTCACTCTTCGTTGTCCCTTCAAATTTACTGCAGGGCTCAGCCTCTCCCCTGACCAATGCCTGACTTGGCTGCCCTGAGGGAACGTGACTGTATACGCCGCTACCGCTTCAGCCAACCGTTGATTGAGGACTTGACCGCCCGGCTGGAAGCACACCTCCAACCGCTACACAGGTATCCTACTGCACTGACACCCAAGATGAAGGTGATGGCAGCCCTACATTTCTTTGCCACGGGTACCTTTCAATATACCATTGCTCATGTTGATGGCATGTCCCAAACCATGTACAGCCGTGTTCTGCATGATTTTTTAGAGGCCATGTTGGATCACCTGGATGAGTTCATTAAATTCCCAACTCCTGAGCAGTTGACAGGTGTCAAGTGTGAGTTCTATGCCCTGGGAGGGATGCCCCATGTCATTGGGTCCATAGATGGAACATGTTAGACGGACCGGGAGGGTCGGCCGAGGACAAGGGGAGAGGTCTCCGGGGAGAGCCGTCTCCAGCGATCGTACAGACGAGTAACTTCCCCCCCACAGATGTACACCACACAAAGATAGGTTTTAACGTTATTTAAAAGCAATCTTTAGGTACGATAGAATGGTACAAGGAGGTCAGGACTCAGGGGTCCCCTCGATTCTAGTCTCTCGGTTGGGAAAGGGGCGAGCGGGACAGTCTTGTTACCAATCTGGTAGATGCGATGAAATGATGGATAGCTCACAACCCTCGAGCTCGGTGTTCTAGTTGGACGGGCCGCGGCAGCGCCAGCAGGTCCCGGTGAAGGTGGTCGTTACACGGTCCGCGGCAGCGCCAGCAGGTCCCGATGAAGGTTGAGGTTACAACGGTCCGCGGCAGCGCCAGCAGGTCCCAATGAAGGTGGTAGGTACAACGGTCCGCGGCAGCGCCAGCAGGTCCCAATGAAGGTGGTAGGTACAACGGTCCGCGGCAGCGCCAGCCGGTCCCGATGAGGATGGAGGATGCAGAAGGCCGCGGCAGCGCCAGCAGGCAGAGTGATAGTTCACAGGGCAGGGCTACGGCAGCGCCGGTAGTCCATCAAGGATGAGTTCTTCTTGGTGTCTCTCGACTCCAGGATACAACTCCTTCCTGCTCTGGAGCTGCCCCAGTTATAGGTCTGGCGCCCTTTGATGTTCGGCCCCTCGCACTTGGAGGCCGGGAGGTCCGGGGTGAGGGAGTCCAGACACCCAGCAGGGGGGTGGAGCCAGCGCCCGGGGGAGCTGGGGGGGCGATCGGCACCTGGCGGGGGAGAGCCATCGACACTTCTTTCTCCCATCGACCTGCCAAGTGGTCCGTTCACCTCCTGGGTGGATGGTGGTGCCGGGATGTCGGGGCCTGGCCAGGCCCAGGGTTAGGGTCGAGCTGAGGCCATGCGGCCTCGTGGTGCAGTGTCAAAGATGGCGGCCGGGCCGGGCGAGGAAGCCGGTAGTGGTTCGGCCCCATGATACCGAGATGTCCGGGGGCAGGAGTCCCGTATGACACGGGGTGCGGGTTGTTTCTGTGGGTAACACCTGGGGGGCCGGGGCTCGGGCCCTGTCCTGCGGGGAGGGAGCAAGCCCTTCATGTGGCCTGTCCAACATGCGTCCCCCCCAGCTGAAGGCGGGGAGAGTCACCCATCCTCTTGGGGACTCTCCTCGTCGAGGCGGAAAAAGCGTGACAGGCCATCTGCGTTGGCGTGGTCTTGGCCCGGGCGATGTTCCACAGTGAAGTCCATCCACTGCAGGGAGATGGACCAACGCAATAGTTTGGGGTTTTCCCCCCGCATCTGCATTAGCCACTGCAGGGGTCGATGATCTGTTTGCACCCGGAAGTGGGTACCGAAGAGATAGGGCCGGAGCTTTTTGAGGGCCCACACCACTGCGAAGGCCTCCCTCTCGATGGTGCTCCATCGCTGTTCTAGGGCCAGGAGGCGTCTGCTGATGAAGGCCACCGGTTGGTCAAGTCCCTCGGAGTTCAGCTGGGAGAGGACCGCCCCGATGCCATGGTCGGAGGCATCCGTCTGTACGATGAATTCCCGACTGTAGTCGGGGGCCTGGAGCACCGGGGCAGTGCACATGGCGGCTTTCAGCTTCTCGAAGGCCGCTTGACAGTCGGGGGTCCAGTTGATCTTCTTCGGGTGGTTTTTGGATGTGAGTCCCGTGAGGGGCCCCACAATGCTGCCATAGTCCCTCACGAACCGCCGGTAGTAGCCGGTGAGCCCCAAGAAGGCTTGGACCTCGGTCTGCGTGACTGGGGGCTGCCAGGACTGGATGGCAGCGATTTTGAGTTGCAGAGGGGCCACCAGACCGCTTCCCACTTGGTGTCCGAGATAGGTCACGGACCCCTGACCAATTTGGCACTTGCTGGCCTTGATTGTGAGGCCGGCCCGTTGGAGGGCCTGCAGGACCTCTCGGAGGTGGTGGAGGTGGTCGGACCAGTGGCAGCTGTACACAGCGATATCGTCCAGGTAGGCGGCGCTGAACTCTTCGAGCCCCGCCAAGACCTGGTTCACTAGTCGCTGAAAAGTAGCTGGGGCATTCTTCATGCCGAAGGGCATAACTTTGAAGTGGTAGTGGCCATCGGGGGTAGAAAATGCGGATCGTTCTTGGGCCCGGGGTGTGAGACCGATCTGCCAGTAGCCCGCTGTCAGGTCGAAGATGCTGAGGTAGCGGGCAGCCCCCATGCGGTCGATCAGTTCATCCGCTCGGGGGATGGGATGAGCGTCGGTTCTGGTAACAGCATTCAAGCCCCGATAGTCGACGCAGAATCGGAGCTCAGGAGTGGTGCCGGGGGCAGCAGCTTTGGGGACCAGCACGACCGGGCTGGCCCAGGGGCTGTCCGAGGGCTCGATGACCCCGAGCGTGAGCATCTTTGATACCTCCTCTTGGATGCAGGCCCGTACCCGATCTGGTACGCGGTACGCCCGGTGTCTGATAGGGGGACTGTCCCCAGTGTCCACGTCGTGCAAGCACCAGGGGGTGACCCCTGGGGTGAGGGAAAACAAGGTAGCAAACTGCAGCAGGAGGTCCCGGCAGCCTTGGCGCTGTTCCGGGGTGAGGGCATCGGAGAGCCGGACCCCGTCCACGGAACCATCTTTTTCACGAGTCTTCAGGAGATCAGGGAGAGGCTCGGAGTCTTCTTCCGCTCCACTGTCTGTAGCCATCAGGAGGCTGAGCTCCGAGCGCACAAAGTGGGGTTTGAGTCTGTTGGTGTGGAGGACCCGGAGGGGGTTCCGTGGAGATTCCATATCGATGAGATAGGTGACGGGGCTCTTGCGTTCGACCACTTTGAAGGGCCCCGTCCACTTGTCCTGCAAGGCACATGGTTCGGTGGGGGACATCACCCACACTTGTTGGCCAGGTTCGAATTCGATGGAGGAGGCATTTTGATCGTACCATTTTTTCATGTCCTCCTGACTGGCCTCAAGGTTCGCTTTCGCCATCTCTCGGAATCGCCTGGTCTGATTGCGTAGGGTCAGGAGGTACTTGAAGACGTCTGGAGGGGTCTTTAGGGGGGGCCATCTCCCAACCTTCTTTGACTAGGCTGAGGGGCCCTCGCACCGGGTGCCCGTACAAGAGTTCGAAAGGGCTAAAGCCGAGGGACTTCTGGGGAACTTCTCGATAGGCGAAGAGGAGGCACGGAAGTAGTACATCCCACTGGCGACGGAGGGGTTCTTCCAACCCCCCAATCATTCCCTTGAGCGTGCGGTTGAACCGCTCGACTAGTCCGTTTCCTTGAGGGTGATAGCGGGTCGTTAATCGGTAGGTGACCCCGCACTGTTGCCAGAGGGACTTCATGTACTTTGAAATAAAGTTTGTGCCTCTATCGCTGACGACTTCTCGGGGGAAGCCCACCCGGGAGAAGATCCCCATTAAGGCCCGGCCGACCACCGGGGCTGTTACAGTTCGCAGGGGTACAGCCTCGGGGTAGCGGGTGGCGTGGTCCACCAGTACCAGGATGAACCGATGTCCTTGTGCTGTACGGGGGTCCAGGGGCCCCACAATGTCTATCCCCACCCTCTCGAATGGGGTGGTGACAACTGGGAAGGGCTGCAGAGGTGCTTTGAGTTTGCGGCCGCTCTTCCCGCTGGCCTGGCACGTGGGGCAGGACCGGCAGTGGTTGAGGACGTCGTTTCTCATCTTTGGCCAGAAAAAGTGGGTCACCAGGCGACTGTAGGTTTTGTCCTGGCCCAGGTGTCCAGCCAGAGGGACATCGTGGGCCAAATTTAACAGGAAGTCTCTAAAACGGAGGGGCACCACCAGCACTCGACTGGCCCCTAACTCCGCGATTCTCTGTTCACTGTACAATAGTTCGTTGTCCCAATAGATCCAATGGGCTCCGGTGGTGTCCCCGGCGCTCTGGGCGAGGGCTTGCTGGCGGAGTCCCTCGAGGGAGGGACAGGTCTTCTGTTCTTGACGGAACTGTTCCTGGGTGGGCCCCCCTTCTTGACGCCACTGAGCCAGGTTGGGAAGGTCCTGGGGCTGAGCGAGCCCTTCGGGGGTTTGCTTGGGGGGTCGGTATGGTCGGTGTCCTCTACTGGAGCGATCGGGGGAGGAGGTGCTGGCCATTCTGGTTCTTCTGGTCGGGGGATGGCATGGGCGGCCATGGACCGGGTGGTTACGCACGCCCAGTCCGGGAGGCCCAACATCCCCAGGTGCTCTCTTCTTTCTACGGCGGCCCACGGGGAACTCTCAAGATCATTCCCCAGGAGACAGTCCACGGGGGCATCATCTCGGACCGTCACCTTCAACATGCCGGAGACTCCTCCCCATTCGAAGGGGACGCAGGCCATCCGACATAGACTCTCCGAATTGTCGGCTGAACGGACGGGGCAGAGAATGTTCGGCAGGATCTGCTCTGGTTTTACCAGGTGACAGCGGACGGCCGTCACACTGGCCCCCGTGTCACGTAGTGCCTCGGCCCGGCGTCCATTAATGTTCACCCACTGACTATATTTCCTGGTGTTGGCGGGTAGGGGAGCCCGCGGGACCATGTCTCTTCCCCCTAGGCACGCTAGAACCATGGCGGCCGGTTCCCACTCTTGTTGACCCTGCTCGTATTCTTCCTGTTCTTTGGAGATTTGTTCTCCCCCCAGGGCGGCGGCAGCTACCTGGCGGGGTCTCGGGGTTTGGTTCTGTGGACAGTTCGGGTCATTGGCGTAGTGGCCGACTCGCTGGCATCGGTGGCACGTGACATTGGCTCGGAGCCCCGCGCGCATCGGGGGGTTGCCCCGGCTGGCCGGGGGCGGGGTGCTGGCAGCGGGAGCGGCCGGGACGGTGTCTCTTCCTCGTCCCTGGCCTCCTCCTCCTCCTCGGGGACGGTGCTGACCTTGGTTGTTCCGGTTCTGTTCGTGCGGCCCTCTCCGGCCCACTCGGGTGCTTTCCCAACGGTCAGCTTCGGCGGCGAGTTGCCGTGGGTCAGTCAATTTACTGTCGAGGAGGTGCTGCCTGAGCTCGACGAAGCAGTTGTTAGAGAGGTGCTCCCACACCATGAGATTAAAAAGTTGCTTGTAGGTCGTTACGTGGCTTCCCTTGATCCAACCCTCGAAGGCTCGGCTGAAATAGTTGACATATTCCACCCAAGTTGTACCCGGGATCCGGGTGCAGTCTCGGAACCTCTGGCGGTACATTTCGGGTGTGAGCCCATATCGGGTGAGGAGGGCAGCCTTCATGTGGTCATAGGATGACATCAGGTGGTCTGGGAGCTGTAACAGGGCATCGCGGCCTTCATTGACGAACCTCCCCCATAGACCGGCTCCCCAGTCACTTCGATCGATCCGGTGGGAGGTCATGGCGATCTCGTAGGCCTTGAACCACTGTTGTATGTCGTCTTCTCGGACATACTCTCGAACGACATCCTTGGGGATGTGGACTTTCTTTTCTGTCGCTCCCGGGGTGCGTGGTCGCTCGGGCACCTCCAGTTCTTTGTTCTGCTTCCGTAGGTCTATCTCTGCCAGTTTGCGCTCGTGTTCGTATGCTAATCTCTTTTCTTCGAGCTCTCTCTGCCTCTGTTTTTCTTCCCGTTCTTCTCGGAGCCGCAGATGCTCTAGGTTCAGTTTTTGTTCGGCTAATTTTAGTTCACCGTCCATTTTGAGCCGTGCCATTTCTAACTCATGTAGTCTGTTTTTTTCTCTCTCTTGGATCTCTTCCTGCGAGAGGCCCGTTCTTCGCTCTTCGGGAGCCGTGGTGTTCCTCTCTGATGCTGTAATGTTTTGGTCCGGGGATCTGGCGGCCCCGGTTTCTGCCCACGACTCAATGGCGTGCTTGAAATCGTGTTTGGTACTCAGGCCGGTGGTAGCAATGCCTAGTTCAATGCAGAATTGTTTCAATTCACGATGGCTGTACTCTTCCAATTTCTCCATCTGGAATTTCTCGGTGGATCCGCTCTCTTTGGTTGACATCGTGGTTTTGTCGTGGGGTGAGCTACTCTCTGTACGATTACGCGTTGATTCGGATCGCGCCGCTGGCCACCAATGTTAGACGGACCGGGAGGGTCGGCCGAGGACAAGGGGAGAGGTCTCCGGGGAGAGCCGTCTCCAGCGATCGTACAGACGAGTAACTTCCCCCCCACAGATGTACACCACACAAAGATAGGTTTTAACGTTATTTAAAAGCAATCTTTAGGTACGATAGAATGGTACAAGGAGGTCAGGACTCAGGGGTCCCCTCGATTCTAGTCTCTCGGTTGGGAAAGGGGGTAGCGGGACAGTCTTGTTACCAATCTGGTAGATGCGATGAAATGATGGATAGCTCACAACCCTCGAGCTCGGTGTTCTAGTTGGACGGGCCGCGGCAGCGCCAGCAGGTCCCGGTGAAGGTGGTCGTTACACGGTCCGCGGCAGCGCCAGCAGGTCCCGATGAAGGTGGAGGTTACAACGGTCCGCGGCAGCGCCAGCAGGTCCCAATGAAGGTGGTAGGTACAACGGTCCGCGGCAGCGCCAGCAGGTCCCAATGAAGGTGGTAGGTACAACGGTCCGCGGCAGCGCCAGCCGGTCCCGACGAGGATGGAGGATGCAGAAGGCCGCGGCAGCGCCAGCAGGCAGAGTGATAGTTCACAGGGCAGGGCTACGGCAGCGCCGGTAGTCCGTCAAGGATGAGTTCTTCTCGGTGTCTCTCGACTCCAGGATACAACTCCTTCCTGCTCTGGAGCTGCCCCAGTTATAGGTCTGGCGCCCTTTGATGTTCGGCCCCTCGCACTTGGAGGCCGGGAGGTCCGGGGTGAGGGAGTCCAGACACCCAGCAGGGGGGTGGAGCCAGCGCCCGGGGGAGCTGGGGGGGGCGATCGGCACCTGGCGGGGGAGAGCCATCGACACTTCTTTCTCCCATCGACCTGCCAAGTGGTCCGTTCACCTCCTGGGTGGATGGTGGTGCCGGGATGTCGGGGCCTGGCCAGGCCCAGGGTTAGGGTCGAGCTGAGGCCACGCGGCCTCGTGGTGCAGTGTCAAAGATGGCGGCCGGGCCGGGCGAGGAAGCCGGTAGTGGTTCGGCCCCATGATACCGAGATGTCCGGGGGCAGGAGTCCCGTATGACACGGGGTGCGGGTTGTTTCTGTGGGTAACACCTGGGGGGCCGGGGCTCGGGCCCTGTCCTGCGGGGAGGGAGCAAGCCCTTCATGTGGCCTGTCCAACAGAACACATGTGGCTTTGGTACCACCACAGGCACAGGAGGTAGCGTATAGGAACCGCAAGCATTACCACTCCATTAATGCCCTTGTGGTGTGTCTTGCCAACATGGTGATTTCACATGTCTGTGCTCGTTTTCCAGGATCAGCACACGATGCCTACATCATGAGGCGTAGCAGGGTGCCTGAAATGATGCTGCAGCTGCGCAACGAACGAGCATGTATTGTTGGTGGGTATACTCTGGCAGTCCTGTATTTAGCGTCATCTTCCGGTCTTACTGCTTCTCCTGACCCACTTTTGTCCATGATGTTTCCATGTAGGGGACGCTGGCTATCCCAACATGCCATGGCTGATCACGCCTCTCCGCAACCCCAGCACGGCTGCCGAGCACCGCTACAACAACGCCCATGGGCGGACCAGGCGAGTGATAGAGAGGACGTTTGGCCTCCTGAAGAGCTGATTCTGTTGCCTCCACAAAACCGGCGGCGCACTCCCATATGCACCGGTGAAGGTCTGCAAGATCTTCCTCGTGTGCTGCATGCTGCACAACATGGCAGTGGAGAAAGGTGTGCCACTCATCCTGGATCCGGATGAGCAGGACCATCCACCCGTGGAGGATGAAGGGCTTGGTGACGAGGCAAGTGATGTGGAGGAGGAGGAGGCGGTGGAGGACATCCGTAGTCGGCTCATACGCGACTTCTTTGCTTAGTGGTGAGTTCCAGTGTCTGAGTGTGCACGCATTGGGCCATGTGTGGCATGTGTTGCAATGTGTGTGTCCATCTGCATGTCTGCCAAGTGAGTCAGAGGTGTGTTTGGATGTGTCACTCGAGTGATGGTGCAATAGAAGAATGTTTTTCCAGAGTCATCATTGTCACCTAGCATGTTGACAACCTTATACGTGTCGAGTACATGCACATGCATGCGGATGTGCTTCTTTTGGCTGACTCCTTGTGTGTCTCTCATCCACAGGTACTTGCGCATGCTGGTGGCATTGTTGTGCTCCTGCTATTCCTCATGAACACAGCAACATGTGCTGAATCAGCGTTACATGCACGGACAAGTTTGAAAATCTCCTTAGGGTAAGGGATGCTGCACGGCTTTTTGGGTGTGGTATTTGTTTTGAATGTGTGTGCACTGCTCCTGTTCATGTTTGGTTACTTTGCATACATGTAGAATCACCATGGGGCACATGACATGGAGCTGAATTCACCTGAATTGATGGTCAGACTTGGTGACAGTCATCTGTAATGGGATTGTGGATTGTGATGAAGCCATCAATGTGTGTAACACTGCCCTTGGAAACATACGGGTTGCACCGGGTTGACATGGTGTGTGAATTCCCCATTAGAGGCTCAATGGTGTATAGCAGCCTCTCTGTGAGCAGCAGGGGGTGTTTAGCTGTAACCCGTCACTTGTGTGCCAGTTCTATGGATTTCCAGCATCTGTGGTGCAAAGGGGGGTGCCAGTGTCGGTCCCACATGTTCATCCACATGACCTGTGTATGTGTTGACAGAGTTGCATTAGCATTCCGACACACATGACTAATAAAGGTGTCCCTCTGCCTCCAAGGTGCCTCATCTCTGTCAATGGTGGTCTGTTGCCACTGTGCATGCGGCATGTCTGGCATAGTTATCAGAGATAGTGCATATGAGTCTATGTGTAGAGTAGCAAGATGCAAGCTGTTTGTCAGGGATTAGAATCTGTATTGTGCATGATGTCCATGGCTGTGTAGGTATTGTGGCATGTCAGTCTCCACGACGGCCACTGTGCTGCATGTGCATCCATTGTGTTTGTGTGTGCCATGTTGAACCAGACATTCCTTCCTTGACATACACCTTTTGCATAGTTCCTTCCTGAGATCCTTGTCTTTGTGTGCAACTTGTGGCATTGTTTTCTTGACATGGCGCATGCTGCTGCAGGCCCTGCAGCAAGGGCACCCAGTGTCCACGCAAACGAGCTGGTGTTCATCATGGATTGCTTGCTGACATGTGCTATGCTGATCAGCATCATCTGTACCTCATGCTGCAGCACACTCTGCATTATGCACAAGATCCCCAGTTCCATCCACCTCAAGGCAAGAGAGACCATCCCCCAGGTCAACTACAACATCCGTCTCTAATCCTACCCTGCACTCTACGGACATGTGCGTTACAACTCCCATGATACTTGTCCACATCCAGGGTGCATCTGCACAGCTCTGCTTCTACATCCGGCGACCAAGCCACATCAACGTCCAACAGGACGACCTTCTCAATCCACGCCCACACTCCGGATGCAGCCCACAACCCCAACACAACCTTGTGGCACTGTGATCCAAGACCCCATTGTGCCATCTCCATGCATCCAACCTTGGCCGGCCCACCATTCTCCACATCCGCCTGACTCAAGCATGCAGGACATGGTTCTGCGACCTGTGTACACATACCTGGGAGTAGCACCCCAGGACACTCCACATGATCCCTGACCTCTGCGCATGACTGTTGCTCTTCTAAATAGGTCTGTAGGCACAGTTGTGCGGGCACCCCCTCAGCTGGTTGGGCCCATCACGGGTGTGTATGGTGCTCCATGTCTGTATTGGATGATACATTGTGACCCATGTGTGTCCTGTGCCAGACTCAGACCCCAGGGTATGGATGGTTGTAGTTATTTAAAATTCTCAGGCATCGTTTGACTTTACAACACACACATGTAATGGAATAATGCAAAATGACGGCATCATCTCTTGATAGTGGTGAATTTTATTTGTGGTGGGGTACGTGTTTGGGGGGGGATGACAAGAGGTGCTTGCCGGGTGTGTAGAATTCAAAGTTCACTGGGGGAGTTGATATCCTTGCCATTGGAAGTCATCAGAGTCCATGCCACAGTCTTTGTCAACATTGGTCAGACAGTGACCAGCAAGTCCATGTGGCAGAGAATGTCATTTGCTGATGTGCTGCTGTTTGGCCAGAGGGCCAGGTGCCAGGTGCCAGGCCAGGTGACCTGGGAGATGGTGATGTTCCGCTGACTCTCACGGTCTTTTGCGTGGACGACCCACCTTCCTGCGGGGACCCTCAGAAGCAGGCCGTGACGATGCTTGTGATGCTCCGTCGGATGAATCCTCCTCCTCCTGATCCCTCCCTGTGGCTGGTGATGTTCTTCGCCTGGTGGCACAGGGAGGGTTGCCCATGTTTTCGGCAATCCGAAACGGGTCATGTCCGTTTGCACCGTCACGAGCTCAGCCAGTCTTGCCTCCATCCGTCCTTGGTGTTGCTGTTGACTGGCATATTGCTCGGCCTGCACGTTCTTTATCTGGTTGAGGGCCTCCACGGCCTGGCTGATGCCCCTGGTGTCACTCCGGTATGTGTCCAGGATGTTGCGGACGTGTGACATTACCGGTTCCTGAGCCAACTGGTCAGATTCGCGCCTCCGCCGTCCTCCACTCCCACCACCCCTGCCCACTTGCGCCTGGCCTGCCGTTGTGGGCACATCGGGTCTCCGGAGCCCCTGAGGGATGGCATTTGCGTTGTCGCCTGCCTCCTCCTGGGTGCCCGGAGAACCTTGTCCCTCCTGGACAGACTGGCTGTGTTGTTGTGTGCGGGCAGGGCTCCTGGGTGTCTCCTGGGATGTGGCAGGAATGGGGGTGGTGGTTGGCACAGTTGTACCTGACACAGGTGCTGCAGGTGGTTGGACACCAGAGGGGCCAGGTTGGTCTGGGTCATCCACGGAGTGGTGAGAGTCGTCACTGCCGGTGGGGTCCTCTTCACGCAGAGCCTGGTCCTGTGAGTCTTCCCCCCCCTGTGTTGGGGGGAGATCAACGACGTTGACCTGTGTGTGAGAGAGACAATGTTAATTGTGTTACATGCGACATCCATATTTTATTCATTTTTGAGTTGGCACAGTTCCTCTGGGTAGTTGGATATGTCTTGCATTCCTCTCACAGTGCACTTGTGCATGGGTATGTCCCTTGGCCACAGCTTTCGACACTTTACCTATGTGTGACACAATCTTAGTTGATGCATCTTTTTGGAACGCAGTCAGCAGTGTAGTGAGCGGGCGTAGCGAGCCATGCAGAGCCGCCTTACGTGTTGCACTGTACGTGGCCAAATGGTGTTTTTTCCATGCTATTTGAGAATGCAGGAAGGTAACTTAAGCATTTGTGACAGGGTTCTAACAAACACAGTGGGTGGGTATACTGGGTGTAAGGTTAGGTTTGTGCCTGCAGCACGGATGTACTCGTGCACAGATTGACACATGGCCCAGTGTTCATCAAAGGAAAAAGGGGGGGTTAAGGCACTGCCAAACCTTGTCTACATGCACACAGTCCACCTGCTGACGAGCGGACATGGCCACACCACCCAAGGGTGATTTGGTCTCCCTCTGTCTCCCTCTCTCCCTCCCACTGTCACCCTCCTCCCTCTGTCTGTCTCCCTCTGTCTCCCTCTCTGCCTCCCTCTGTCACCCTCCTCCCTCTGTCTGTCTGTCTCCCTGTGTCCCCCTCTGTCTCCCTCCCTCTCTCTCCCCCTCTCCCTCCCTCTGTGTGTCACCCTCTGTCACCTCAGCCCAGCTTCCTGGGCACACACAGTTTGCAGGTCTGTCAAAGGCCATTGGCTTGTTCATGTGGGTTTGTTTCTAATCACCGGGCACCCATTGGGCGGAGTGTCTGAGTCTACGCTGCTGCTGTGGCGGTGTGTGCTGACACTCTTTCAGAGTGTTGCATCTTCATTAGCTGCTGTTATGTGCAAATTGTGCCTTCATACCCATGTGATCCTGCAACGCGGCCACCATTTGCAGGCAACACAGTACTGTGTGGGGACACACTGTTTGTATGGCTGTGCCCTGGGCCATATGGGCTGAGGGCATTGTTGTGTGCTTCTGAGTTGCTCTATGTTAGTTTTGAGGCCCACCCTCCCGGCATCGGGGACATCCTGTCTTGTGTTGGTGTTTTGTGTGGCCTGTGACTTGGCATGGCCTTGCTTGGTGCATGGGGCATGGGGCATGGAGGCGCTAGTGGCATGTGTGTGTTTTTGGAGTGTGGTTGTGTCCGGTGCTGGCTTTGGGGGGGTTGCGTGCATGATTGGGATTTTGGTTGTGTATGGCGTTCCCCCCATGTGAGGTGAGTTGTTTGTGTACTCACCAGGGTCTCGGACTCCTTCTAGCCCGTGTACTCCCACCGGCGGCAGCGTGGCCATCAACTTCTCCTCCCAGGGATGGTATTGTACCCGTCTGCGGGGCGGCCCTCCTCCAGTGATGTTCCCCTGGTTGTGATCGTCCATCATTTTGCGGCGGACCGTCCTCCGCAGATCGTACCACCTGGCTTGGCACTCATGCATGGTCCTTCTGGTGGCCCCAACAGCATTCACAGAATTGACAATCCTCTGCCACATGGCTGATTTTTTGGCTATGCTGGTCTGTCTGATCAATGTTCCAAAGAGCTGTGGCTCGACTCTGATGATTTCGTCGACAAGGATCTCCAGCTCCTCCTTTGTGAACTTTGGATTCCTGTTAGTGGGCATGGTGTGGGGTGTGGGTGTGGATGGTTGTGGGGGTGTGGGGGTGGATGGTTGTGGGTGTGTGAGTGTGGTTGTGAAGGTGTGTGTGTGTGTGAATGTGATGAGGGGTGTTTGTGATGGTGGTTGTGTGAAGGAGTGCAAGTGTAAGGTGTATTGATGTATGTAGCATGGTGCAGTGCGTTGTCTCTGTGGTCTGGCAGTAGTGGATCTGTTGCAAAGGATCATGGTTTGTGTGTGTTGGGCCTTTTTATTGGTCCATTTGTGGGTGTGGCTGTGTTTGAACTTTGGGTGGGTGTGTTATAAGGAGTGGTTGTGTTTTGGGCCTCTGTTTAGCTGTTTGGCAGTTGCAGGTCAGTGTATAGGATGTATTTGGGCGTGTTGGACATGTTTTGTGGTGTTGTGCGAATCAAATTGACTCTCCTTGTGTTGTTTTGCTTTGTCCTGGTTCAGTACGAGTGTTTTTGGCGTCTGTACAGTGCGTAAATGGGCCATGTTGTTGTACAGTGCTGACCTTTGCTATGGCTTAGTACGACTCGTACATGCGCAATGTTGGGTGAGGGTGCTGGTGTAGGGGCCTGGGGCCGGGTGCGTACAGACACGGGCAGGGTGTTGGTCCGCACCGACCATTGGTGGTGGTGTTTCGCACCGTACATACAGGGGGGGCTGGGTGTACGCTCCATACATACACAGGTGGGGGTACGCTCCGTACATACACGGGTGGGGTGTTGGTACGCTCCATACATACACGGGTGGGGGTACGCTCCGTACATACACGGGTGGGGTGTTGGTACGCTCCATACATACACGGGTGGGGGTACGCTCCGTACATACACGGGTGGGGGTACGCTCTGAACATACACGGGTGGGGGTACGCTCCGAACATACACAGGTGTGGGTACGCTCCGAACATACACTGGTGGGGTGTTGGTACGCTCCATACATACATGGGTGGGGGTACGCTCCGAACATACACGGGTGGGGGTGCGCTCCGAACATACACGGGTGTGGGTATGCTCCGAACATACACTGGTGGGGTGTTGGTACGCTCCATACATACACGGGTGGGGGTACGCTCCGTACATACACGGGTGGGGGTACGTTCCGAACATACACGGGTGGGGGTACGCTCCATACATACACTGGTGGGGGTTCGGCACGTACATACACGGTTGTGGGTACGCTCTATACATACATGGGTGGTTGTACGCTCCATACATACACGGGTGGGGGTACGCTCCGAACATACACTGGTGGGGTGTTGGTACGCTCCGTACATACTCTGGTGGGGGTTCGGTGCGTACATTCGCAGACCGGGGGGGCGTTTGGCGCGTACATACGGGGGCTGGGGGGGTGTTCGGCGCGTACATACGAGGGCTGGGGGGGTGTTCTGCGCGTACATACGGGGTCTGGGGTGGGGTGTTCGGCGCGTATGCGGGCACATGTCTCCATGGTTGCTATGGGAGTTCGCTCCGTACGGTGTTTTTTCCATACGGTTGTGCATTCGGACGGATGGGACGGATCGTACTTGCGCGCTCGGACTTCAGTTTTCTGATTCGTACGTAAAAATGTCCGGGGACGTGTCGGACACCTTTTTCGACCCGAGGACGTGTCGGAGAATTTACCCAATGCGATTCGTATGGACTTTTTAACATACGAATCGTACTTGCCAGTTTGTACGGGACTTGTACGATTCGTACGGTAAAAAATGCAGATACGAGTTGTACGGGGAATATTTTTACAGGATCGGAATCGGCCCCTATATATATATTTCCCGTTTGAGTCTCCAAAGTAATATATGACATTATGCCATGCATACATATTTCAACATATAATATATACTTCAAGATAAAATAATATAAACCCTATTGGATAAAATTCATTTGAGTATAAATAAATAAATATATATATATATATATATATATATATATATATATATATATATATATATATATATATATATATATATTACCTACTGGCGGTCGCCAGTAGGTAGTTATAGTTAGGACCACGTTTCCATAGGAAAACCTCAACATTCTATTTTGAATAACTTTGGCGCTGGTCGACGAATCCTCGCGAATTTCTCAAAATAGGTGGGGCGCTACGCTCCGCTCCTACCCTGAAAGTCTCGGGGGGATCCGTCAAGCGGGGGCTGAGATAAAAGGGGGGTCCCAAAACGCATTTTTCCCATGCATTTTTCCATAGGACCTTTAGAACGAGCTACAGCCCGAACGGCTGAACAGAATTACTCAAAATTTGGCAGAGAGGTAGTCCCTAGGTCAAGGAAGTGCCTTTTGTAGGTTTGGTGTAAATCTGTTCAGTAGATTCTGAGAAAATAGCCTTTAAATCAATATATATATCTGAGCCCGCTTACGGTACGCTTACCGTACGCTTACGGTAAGCGTACGGTGGCGTGCGCGAGCGCGATTCTGATTGGCTCTTAGATCTTAGTAAACATTCGAATCGGCCGAAACCACGAAGCGGCGGCCGCCATTTTGTGTATTTCACTCTGAAAAAAAAGAGTGAAAACAAGGAAAGGGGGCAATGAGGAGAGTTACAGACCCCCTAACATTTGTAAGGGGGTCAAAGAAGGACAGAAAAGTACAAAGAAAACATTTATTGATTTTAAAAAAAATCACGGGGTACGCGTACGGTAAGCTTATGGTAAGCGTACGGTAGGAAAAAAAAAAAAAAAAAAATGAAAATCAGATTTAAGTGTTTAGATATTAGGGGGCTCTAAAAAGAGCCGTTGTGTTTATGAAATGATTTTTTAGTGGTACCTACAAGTAAGTACCGATGCAGAGTCTAAGGTTCAAGAGGAAGACTCTGTTCCCTTCATCATTGAAGTGCACACCATCTCCTCTATAAATGTCTTGCATGTCATAACGCAAGTTGTTGTGGTAAATGGCACCCATACCATAGTCACGGAGGAAAGCAGAAACAGATTTGTTGACGTGCTTTCTTGCTTTGTCATCGCACTGCGTGCCCACCGTGCGTGCACGGCACTAACTGCGTAAAGTGGGCGCGCGGTGCGCGAAGCGCACCGCGTGCTCACTGTGCGCGCACGGTGCGCGAAGCGCACCGTGCGCGCACGGAACGAACTGCGTTAAGTGGGCGCGCACGCCACGAATGGCGTAAAGTAACTTAGCATTTAAAAAACCGTACAAATTCACTGAAAAAACCATAGGTTTCACACACGTTATAGTTAGGAATTAGCATTTAAAAAACCTTGCAAATTCACTGAAAAAACCATAGGTTTCACACATGTTATAGTTAGCGGAAATTTTACTGATAAAAAACCAATGAAATTCCCCCGTTATAGTTAGTGCAGGCAACTATAACTCACGCGACCGCAATCTTCTGCTGATGACATATGTGTCTTTATGAAAAAAAAATATTTGTAATATATGTATAGCTAAAAATGTATGGAAGAAGACATGGGCAAATAAGTGTCTAAATACAGTATTAGCATCAGCAGAGGATTGCGGTCGCGTGAGTTATAGTTGCCTGCACTAACTATAACGGGGGAATTTCATTGGTTTTTTATCAGTAAAATTTCCGCTAACTATAACATGTGTGAAACCTATGGTTTTTTCAGTGAATATATATATATATATATATATATATATATATATTTATTTATACTCAAAGTGCCGAAGCTTTTGGAAGCGCACACTCGTCGAACTAAACCATCCGGCTTTCTCTTAAGGGCATCTTCTTGCGCTGCTGCTCCGTAGTAAAATTCCATTGACCTGACGCGTTTCTAGGCTCTTGCCTTTCATCAGAGGTCGCTCAAGAATGAATGAAAGGGAAGTGTCTGGTGTTCGGACCCGAATGCGGCTCGTCAAACTGGGGCAAAAGAAACTTGTACTCCACTCTGGGGCCCACTATGGGTGAAAAAGAAGCTTTGAAATGTAATGTTGAAAGGGACCAACAAAGGTTATTACTTGTCTGGATGGACTCTTATTCCCAACATGCACCGTAAGCACTCAGTCGAGTCCACGAGGGCGGGGCATGTAATCAAATAAATAAAGAACACCAGACACTTCCCTTTCATTCATTCTTGAGCGACCTCTGATGAAAGGCAAGAGCCTAGAAACGCGTCAGGTCAATGGGATTTTACTACGGAGCAGCAGCGCAAGAAGATGCCCTTAAGAGAAAGCCGGATGGTTTAGTTCGACGAGTGGGCGCTTCCAAAAGCTTTGGCACTTTGGTGGTATATATATATATATATATATATATATATATTACCTACTGGCGGTCGCCAGTAGGTAGTTATAGTTAGGACCACGTTTCCATAGGAAATCCGCAACATTCTATTTTGAATAACTTTTGCGCCGGTCGACGAATCCTTGCGAATTTTTTCAAAATAGGTGGGGCGCTACGCTCCGCTCCTACCCTGAAAGTCTCGGGGGGATTCGTCAAGCGGGGGCTGAGATAAAAGGGGGGTCCCAAAACACGTTTTTCCCATGCATTTTTCCATAGGACCTTTAGACACAGCTACAGCCCGAACGGCTGAACAGAATAACTTGAAATTTGGCAGAGAGGTAGTCCTCAGGTCAAGGAAGTGCCTTTTGTAGGTTTGGTGTAAATCTGTTCAGTAGATTCTGAGAAAATAGCCTTTAAATCAATATATATATCTGAGCCAGCTTACGGTGCGCTTACGGTACGCTTACCGTACGCGTACGGTGGCGTGCGCGAGCGCGATTCTGATTGGCCCTTAGATCTTAGTAAACATTCGAATCGGTCGAAACCAGGAAGCGGCGGCCGCCATTTTCTCTCTCGCACTCTGAGGGGGGAGCTGATAAACAAATGCCAAAAACATATAAAGGGGCTGTTTAGACAGCGCCCATGCACATAACCATATTAGTTGAGTCTTCAAAGATCCCCCAAGGCAAAAAACGGTAATTTTTTATTTTTCGAAAATTTCGCCGATTACGCTTACCGTACGCTTACCGTACGCGTACGGTAAAAAATTATTAAAAAAAAAAAAACCCACTCTCTCCACCCCGTGTGCAAATGGTGGCCACCATTTGTGCATGGCATATAAGAGCACAGCATTTCCCCAAAAAATTTCAACAGATTACCTATTACAAGGAAGCGCATAACATGTCCTCCATGTGCGCACGGTGCGCGAAGCGCATTGTGCGTACATGGCCCATCTAGCGTAACGTGGGCACGCGGTGCACGTAGCGCACCGCGTGCCCACCGTGCGTGCACGGCACTAACTGCGTAAAGTGGGCGCGCGGTGCGCGAAGCGCACCGCGTGCTCACTGTGTGCGCACGGTGCGCGAATCGCACCGTGCACGCACGGAACGAACTGCGTTAAGTGGGCGCGCACGCCACGAATGGCGTAAAGTAACTTAGCATTTAAAAAAACGTACAAATTCACTGAAAAAACCATAGGTTTCACACACGTTATAGTTAGGAATTAGCATTTAAAAAACCTTGCAAATTCACTGAAAAAACCATAGGTTTCACACATGTTATAGTTAGCGGAAATTTTACTGATAAAAAACCAATGAAATTCCCCCGTTATAGTTAGTGCAGGAAACTATAACTCACGCGACCGCAATCTTCTGCTGATGACATATTTGTCTTTATGAAAAAAAAATATTTGTAATATATGTATAGCTAAAAATTTATGGAAGAAGACATGGGCAAATAAGTGTCTAAATACAGTATTAGCATCAGCAGAGGATTGCGGTCGCGTGAGTTATAGTTTCCTGCACTAACTATAACGGGGGAATTTCATTGGTTTTTTATCAGTAAAATTTCCGCTAACTATAACATGTGTGAAACCTATGGTTTTTTCAGTGAATATATATATATATATATATATATTCACTGAAAAAACCATGGGTTTCACACACGTTATAGTTAGGAATTAGCATTTAAAAAACCTTGCAAATTCACTGAAAAAACCATGGGTTTCACACACGTTATAGTTAGGAATTAGCATTTAAAAAACCTTAGAAATTCAATGAAAAAACCAAAGGTTTCACACATGTTATAGTTAGCGGGACATTTCACTCGTAAAAAAACAATGAAATTCCCCCGTTATAGTTAGTTCAGCTAACTATAACTCGCGCGCCCGCAATGCACTACTGATGACGTCACATATTACATCACTCATGACATGGTCAGTGACATCACTCATGACATCACTGATGACATCTCAAATGACATCACTGATGACATCATCCAGTGAATGTGTCTTTTTCTGAAAATTACATATGTTTTATACATATATATCTCAAGGTCGATGGAAGAATCAATGGGTATATAAGTGTCTAAGTGGATGATTTGTTTTTGAAAAATTGATTGTGTAACTGACTGATTAAGTGTACCATAGTGAATACATGGCTTAGTGAGTAATGTTTAAATATGTAAATATCTGTAGCAGTCTCTCACTTTGTGTATAAGTGGCTGCATAGGTTGGTGAGTAGCTACATGAGTGTCTATATAGGTTATTAGTTGGTTTTTTGAGTATCACTATGAGTGTCTGAGTGTCTGTATGGTTCGGTGGGGGGTATTATGTAGTGCATAGGTGCATGAATGAGTGACTCACTCTTTGTATGTGTTGAAGACAGCATGTGTGCAGGACTGTATGGGTGGATGACTGTATGCATGGATGTGTTAGTGAGTGAATGACTGTCTCAATAGTGTCTTTATGAGTAACTACATATGTTTTAAACTAGTATATGTGACTATTGGTGTATATAAGTGAGTATATGTGAGAGTGAGAGATTGAAAGAGTTCCTATATGAATAAGTATGTGTTTCTATAAGTGATTGTTAAAAAGACTAAGTATGTGTAAGTTTCTGTTAAAGTAAGTGTGCTGGTGTGTGTATAACTGTATATGCAAGTAAATGGATGTTTGTTTCTTTATTAGCATGAGTGACTATGTGTGTGAGTAACTCTATGGATGAGTGGAATTGTGTTACAGGATGTTTAGGTGTATGAGTACATATGATGTGTGAGTACATGTATGAGTGACTGTATAGGATTGTTGGTGGATGAGTGGATGTGTATGTGGATCTTAGAATTACTGAATAGGTTGTTGTAACTGTTATTGGTATGTCCATTGTTTTGAAAATTTTAGTGTCTATTTTTGAATGTTTGTATCAAAGGTTATATTAGGGTGAGAGGAGGTCTACCACTCTGTCACAAGGATGATGTCATCAGTGATGTCATTTGAGATGTCATCAGTGATGTCATGAGTGATGTCACTGACCATGTCATGAGTGATGTAATATGTGACGTCATCAGTAGTGCATTGCGGGCGCGCGAGTTATAGTTAGCTGAACTAACTATAACGGGGGAATTTCATTGTTTTTTTACGAGTGAAATGTCCAGCTAACTATAACATGTGTGAAACCTTTGGTTTTTTCATTGAATTTCTAAGGTTTTTTAAATGCTAATTCCTAACTATAACGTGTGTGAAACCCATGGTTGTTTCAGTGAATTTGCAAGGTTTTTTAAATGCTAATTCCTAACTATAACGTGTGTGAAACCCATGGTTTTTTCAGTGAATTTGCAAGGTTTTTTAAATGCTAATTTTTTTTTCTTTCTTTTTTTTTTTTTACATATTTTTATTTTAATTTTCTATCCTTTTTTTAAGACTATGGTTAAATTTTTAAAATTCTATAATATGTTTTTTTTAATATATTTTATAAAATAAACATGTAAAATTTATTAGCAATACATTTTTTTTTTTTTTTTTTATTTTTTTTTAGTACGCGAACCGTAAGCTTACGGTAAGCGTACGGTTTACGCAACGTCCGTAATTTATCTACGCTGTTTGCGTATAGTTACGCAATTTACGTAGTCGCGCGTACTCCGCGTGGGACGCGTACGCGTGTACGCTACACGCGCACGTTACGCGGAAGTGTCGGGGAGTGACTGTTAAGCGCATGCGCGCAAGCGCGTGTCTTTTTTACGCGCATGCGTACTTTTGCCGTAAGCGTACCGTAAGCGTACGTTAGGTCATGTGATCATGAAACACAACTTTTGATTGGTTGAAACTACTTTCAGTTCTAGAACTCTCCTACACCACACCCATTCCCCTCATTTCTGCTTGTGATCCCTTAGGAGAAGGAGCTGGGTTGTCTTTGTGATACGATGGCAGAACAGCAGAGCTCTTCTGAGAGTGAGGCTAGCAGCACTACCTTGAGGCAGAGAGCCAGGAAACAAAAGACCTCTTACGTATGGGATTATTTTACTTTTCCAGAAGGCCAGCAAAAGGTAAATGCACCCTTAGTGACTTGCAAGCTGTGTAAGCGTGTACTTTCAAGAGGTAATCCTGACAGGAAGTATTCCTTTGGGAATCACACCATGATGAGACACCTTAAGGATGTACACAGAAGGACACATGCTCGACTTACTGAAGGTAACCCTTCAGTAAATCAACCAAGCACATCCACAGCAGCTCAGCCTGGACCATCATCTGCAGAGCCGAGTCCTTCTTCTGCAGGTCAGGTGAGCCCTTCATCTGTGGGGGGAGCATCTCCTTTTTCTGGTCCTCTGGAAATTAACCCTCGGTTTGCGAGGGTTGAAGTACGGTGCGCCCATTGTCACGATCTAATTACTTATAGGGAGACCAGTGTTTCCTTAGTGAACAGTAAAATAGATCAGCACACTTGTCGTACCGTCTAATATTCCCAATCTTTCTTTCCTCTGTCCCTGCATGAACACAACGGCTCTTTTAAGAGCCAACCTTACCTTTCATCTATTTTTTATATATGTTTTTAAAAACTTTTTTTATTTTTTTTTTACCGTACGCGTACGGTGCGCGTAATTTTTTTTTTTTTTTTTTAAAAACACTAAAAATCAATTATCACATTACAAGGTCCTTGAGAGACTACAATTAAAAACTGCAAATGTGATTGTAGAGAAGTGGAAAAAAGGGACCATGACATTATTGACTTACCATAGCCACTCAAAAAAAGATTTATTCATTTTATTTATTTTTAATTGCTTTTTAAATGGTTATAGTTTTCGAAAATTTTCTATCTCAATCTGAAAAAAAAGAAAAAAGTATTAATATTTAATAAAACATTTAATAATACAGTACACATATTTACATATTTTTCAAAAAATATTTTTGCCTTTTTTTTGCTGTTTTCAGAAAATATTACATTTCACTATAAATTGTGAAAGCAATTGCATTCATCATTTAACAGCAGGCAAAAAAAAATTAACAATCTCAAAGATTGTTTTTAAAAAAGCCCAGAATCTCTTTTTTCATAAACATAACTTTAAAGAAATGCATAATATTCTAAAAAAATATCATCTAATATCTATACTTATTTCTTTAAAATACCGTCTGACATTTTTGTTTCAGAAGTATAATCACAATAATATATGTTAAATAACTCCACAATACATCTGGTTCCATTTCCTTTAGGCCAAATAGTAATTTTAAAATTCTTTTTTTGTTTAATTTCCAATGGTAATCCAATAAAAAACAAAAGTTTAAATTGTATAGATGTCACCGTTTCTCTGTAACATTTTGGTTTCTGAAAGATTAATTAATAATTAAATAAGTCCACAATAGAATTGTTTACTTTTCCGCATGGCCAAATAGTAATTTTAAAAATCTTTTTTGAAAAAATTTCCAATGGCAATCCAATAACATTCCAAAATTTAAATTGTGCAGATGTTACCGATTTTTTCTAAATTTTTGGTTTTCCAAAATTTCCTTAAAAAATGGAAAAAATCCACATTACAATTGGTTACCTTTCCATTAGGCCAAATGATAATTTGTTAAATCTTTTTATTTGTAAATTCCAAATGGTAATCCAATAAAATGGTAAAATTGTTTTCTCCAGATGTTGCCAAATCTCTCTAAAATTTATGTTTCAGGAAGATTAGATAGGAATTTGCTAAATCAAAAGGCAAACGTTGCTTAAAAATCAATTGGGAATCATTACACAGTGTCCAGCCTTTTTCACATTTAAGATAAACTGTGTAATGACCAGAAGTTACAGTAGGTCCATCATGGAAAATTATTGCAACTGTTACAAAAGTTTTTCCTGAAATTGATAATTGCTGTCCTGTAAACTTCTTTATTAAAGTATCCAATTTTGAACCATCAGCTCTACATCGTTGCATCATTAAAATTACATACTGTCTGTATTCCTTTAAAATTAATGTTGAAAACATGTCAGATTTACACTCACTGCATTGCATGCTATGATTAGCATCTTTAACTAATTTAGCAAAAGTGACTGTTTTACTCTCTGGCAATGTTAAATAAATAAACCTTTCAGAATCAACATTAGAGCCACATATATTATAACAGTTTTCACAACTATGTTCCCATTTATAAGAGAGACCAAAAATATTTTGTATTTGTACCCCTTCCTCTTCCAGTACCTGAAGAAAATATATCAAGAATTCCTGTGCATCTTGCTGTACATTTTGAGAAAACTGTGTTCGTCCTGAACATACATCTAAAAGTTTTCTAATTTCAGTAGCACTTTCTATTTGAGTTTTATCATTACTCAGCTTTTCAAAAAGGAGACTCAGCACAGTACAGAATCTTTTTCCCTGATTTACTATTATCTGCTCTTGCAAACTTTCCAGATAAAATGCAACATTCAGCACTACATTAGCGTAGCAGTTGACACCAGAGCTATTTTCAAAATGACATCCTACAACCTGTTCTTCATTTTCCTTATTCTTTTTGCTTGCAATTACATCACTCCTCTTTTTTTTCCTCCTCTCTACATCTTCATTACAGATATTCTCATTTCTCCTTTTACGAGAAACTACACGTTTCTCCAACACAGGATACTGACCTAAATGAGGAGCATAGCTTCTTCTTAATCTATTATACTCCTTTACACAGTTTGTATCAGCACTAACTTTTGAATCATCAAAGTCTATCATGAATAAACCTGATAATGTTTTCACTCGTGACAAAGCAACATATGCCATACCTTCTTTGAACACAGTTGAACCAATGTTCACAAATGCACAATCTACAGTCAATCCTTGAGACTTGTGAATAGTTACAGCATATGCTAGAGAAAACGGAAACTGCTTCCTACGTACATATAAGTCTTTCACAAGCATGAAACGAACTGTACAACGACAAATATCTTTAACTTCTTCTATCTGATCAAATTTTATTTTTAAACATTCAATTCCATCTTTTTTCTGATAATTAATAAAACCCACAACTCTTCCCATAGCTCCATTAACTAAACCTTTTTCAACATCCAAATTTCTCCTTAAAAATACTCTACAGTTCATGCAAACGTATAGATTTTTTTCTAATCCAGCTGTTTTGGAAATCTTCTTCTCTAGTGAATCCAATTTATTTTTCAGTGTGCCTGTTAATGTGACAGTAATTCTTCCATCCTCAATTTTGTCCACTGCTTCCAATTTCCTGATATCTTCCTTTTCCAATTTCAAAAGCTCCTCATTGAATATTGAGCACTCACGTAGAGTTGGCATTAAGCAGATGACACTTTTGTTTTCTGCAATGTTCTTGTATATCTTCTCTGCAACTATTTCTTCCTTTGGAAATAAATTATGTAGCAGCCGAGTCTGTAATGCTTTTTTGCCAGCTTCTGTGAGTAGTCCAATCCTGATATCTTTCAGAATACTTCCATATTCTTCATCGTTTGCTTGCCTCATATTAGTTGTAAGTTCCTTGTACTCAAAGAAGGACCAAATATTTGCATTACCGATGCTTCCCAATGACTTCTTCGTGTCTTCATGTGTCACAGTATTAAACACTGGTTGTCCTTTAACTGGAGTAAGTTGCAAAAGATCTCCAAAAACTATGACGTGTTTTCCTCCAAATAACACGTCATAGTCTGTCTTCAGAATTTGCTGCATTCTTAAATGCACAAAGGCAAGCATTAAGTTCGATACCATGCTCACCTCATCAATAATGAGAACTTGCATCTTCTTCAATACTCTTGAAACTTCCAAGCATGCTTCTCCAGTTAGCTTGTTGTATTGTATTTTGTTCTCATGCTCCACTGGTAACATTAGCAAACGATGTAAAGTGATTCCTTTTATGTTATATGCTGCTAACCCAGTTGGAGCAGTAACCACACAAGACAAAGTAGAATCCGTTTTTTGCTGTAGGTAGCTTCTGATGACTTTTATAAGGAAACTTTTTCCAGTTCCAGCTTGTCCGCTTACATACATCCTGATTGGATGAAATGATGTGCATGAGCACTCTTTTTTTTCATGTAGAAATCCGTGATCAATTTTGTTTCTGATCTCTTCATAAATTTGTTGCTGCTCTTGATTCAGTTGTCTTTCCAAATTTTGTAAGTCTATAAATTCTTCTTGAGCTTGATTCATAGCTGTTTCCACTTCATTCATGGCTATTGATGCTTCATTTTCAATGATTGGTTGTCCTAGGGGATCTTGACTGAGTGTTCCTGAACTTTGGCTGTCCTGAGAACTGTCTCTAGCTATTTCTGCTGCAATTGTAGTTTCCTGTTCAATTTCTTCATTTAACATTTGCAGATAAGTTGTGAATGTTCTGCATTGTATGCTGTCTTTGCAAGCATTAAATGAATCTTCATAGCTTTGAAATTCTCCCAGTAGTTCATCCTCTGTACGCCATGGTTTAAACAGCTGTAAAAGAGCCAAGTAGTAAAATTCCTTTTTGTCAGTAGTGTCGCAACTCAGCTTCCGGTGATTTATCAAACTTCCTTTTGTTTGCTTCACCAAACATCCTTCCTCACCAATGACTTTATATTTTCCATTGTTGATGTCTTCTGCGGCTTTCCGTGAATAAATGTAGTTCTGCAGCACTTCATAGAGACACATGTTCTCCAGATGATGACTTCTCTTTGGGTAATATGTATCCAACATGTTTGATTTCAAAATATCTGTACTTTCTGGGTCATTCTCGGCCAAATATTCAATTTCTCCAACAGATTTCAGTACCTGATTTCTCATTGCCACAAGGCCTAAACTTGCCCAAATTATTCTTCTTGATTTCGAGTAGAGACTTGCAGAAGATAACCTATCTGAACATTCGTAGGATCCAATTTCTCGATGCGATAACATCTTCAAACTGAAACTGTACAGCTTCTTACTGACAGTTTTCTCGTGAGAAATCTCTTCCCACATTTCCTTCAATTCTGTTTTTTCTGATTTCGTAATGTAAGACGTTATATATCGAGCAACAGCAATGGAATTGTCAGCTACATACTGTATATCCATGTTAGCGTTCCACATGGATAAAATCACTGGGTTGTAGTCATTTATATTTTTTGATTCTTCTTTTCTTTTAAGGTTGTAGGTATTCTTAGGTGATTTTCTTGTGATAGTATGTCTCACAGCTGACATAAAACTGTTAACTCTTCCTTTTGAAAGAACAGGTCTAGGAAATCCAAATCGACATTTAGTGTAGTATTTATCTTTGCTCTTGTATTTCCGTCGACAGTATTTTCCACACCGATGACTTTGGAAACGTAAAACTTGCTCCTTTAACTTTTTCTCTTCTGTGCTTTTTGGTATAGCACATGTTGCATATTCTTCAATGTAAGATAACACTGCTTCATCAGTATCTGTTCCAAACTTTGGGGCATCCTTGATCCACAACAGCATATGAATATGAGGAGCACCTCTTGCCTGGTACTCTTTTCTCCAAAAGAAATCCACTACTTCTCCTAGAGGTGGATTTTTTTTATTGCAGATGAAGGACATCATAGCCTCAAATCTATGATTGAAATATCTGCAAACATTAACCGGATCCAATGAGCACAGTTCTCCTGCTGTTTTGTATTCGATGTTTTTAATGTTTGAATTTGCCTCTCGTAGAAAATCCAGTAAATCATCCCAAGCGTACTCGGCACAGCTTAGGGTAAGGAACCATGTTGGTGTTCCTAAATTCCGTAACATGCATTTTAATTCACCATGGCGTCGGTACCAATATTCATTTGTCCCACGCTGACAAGCCATCAGATTGATCAGTTGTGTTTCCAAATGATCATCTCGGTGCTGCACTTTCTCCATAAAATCCTTAGCAGACACATTTTGCAAATGTACTCCACTTTTTAAAATGTGATTTACTGCATAAGACAGTGCAGACAAGTCGCTTTCAAATAAAAGATGGAACAAATAAGGAATACTTTGTCGAAATCTGGGATCTTCAGCATATAGTCTTGTAGTCCGATACTCAGAAGCTGGAATCTGTTCCGGACGTTCATCGTATCGTCCTCCTTTTCCTTTAGGAAACAGCTGGGGAAAACATCGAGCTTCCAAGCTCTCCTCCCATACACTCACGGGAGTTCCTTTTGCTTTCTTCATCTGAAATAGATCAATATTGTCTCCCATAACTTCTTTTGAATGAAGAGGATGTATGCTAAAATGTTCATAAATTTCTTCTTCCTTTGACTTGTCCACTTTTTCAATTTGTCCAGTTGGTGTTTCTGTGTCTTCTTGTAAACCTTCTTCTTCTTCTTCTTCTATATAAATTGATTCATACCATTTGTTATTCCTTTTCAAATACAAATTTGCTCTTTGTACTTTCCGTACATCTACCAGCTCCTGCCAAATCTTCTTATTCTTTGTAGGTACACCATTAACCAGAATAATTAATGGTTCAGTTTCCAAAGTATCCGCATCAATAGTTTCCATATTTTTTTTCAAATCCAAGGGCAAATACACCACTCTACCTTTTAAACCTCTCAGTAAATCTGAAGGAGGTAATTTACCAGTTTTGGGCTCCATACGTACTATGGTCTGGAACGGATGAACACATTGAATGAGTATAGACTCATATGTATTTAATTCAGAAAGTTCAGCAGGAATAGCATCCAATTCTAAATTATTATGTACAGCTCTGGTCGGCATTCTATTTTCCTCTAACTTGTTGTAACAGTATTTACAAATACGCTGAACTTCACCCAATTCAAAACAATTTTCAAGAAATATATAGGTGGCAAAATCCTTCCACTTATAATTATCTTAATTTTCACTCTTTCTGTAGAGATCAACATACCTGGTTTGTTTTCTATATTGAGTTCTGCGGCAACAAATACAAGTTATATTTGGTCTTTCATTAGAGATTATTGCAAATTTTGTTATGTGATCATTAAATGTCTTACTTACAGAGGGTTCTACATTTTCTTCCACTTCTTCCTCATTTACTGTGTCCTTCTCTGCATTGTTTTGTTCAGGATCAAAGTAACAAAACTGAATTTCATCAACAACCTTCTCTACATCTGATACCGTTCCACGGAACAGAGCCCTATTCAATTCATCTAACTTTATTGCTGGACTTTTAGCAAAATACAACCGTCTCACAAACTTTCTCATTTCAGTATGATGAACAGCCAGCATCCTAAAATGATGGAAAACACTATTACACACTTTTCTAGATAGACAAGCCAGAGAATGACCCTGCAAACCAGTATTCTCTCTCACTCTGCATGGATCTAGACTTTGAAGCACCTTAATCTTCTGTTTCACACTTTTTTTTGCTATATTCTCTTAGAAACTCACAAAATTTATCAATAGACTCCTGACGCACAGTGCAAATACTACTACAATTCCAAGTGTACACTGGGGCTTTAGGACGTCTCCCCATAGCCTCATCCGCCATCACTTGTACCTCATCTCTTGGAACCATTATCTCCTTCTCCATTATGCAACCATTTTTCACTTCAGAAGCACGACCTCTGGTGTCAACTGCATGCAGCAAACTATTACTTTGAAAATAGCTCTCTTCATTAAAAAAAGGTTCACTACTTGAACTATGCATCCATTTTCCTAAAAACACTTTACAAAAGTTTGTTCTGTTCACTACTCTTTTCCTTTTGCTATGTGATTTCAGTACATTAACCATTTTGTCTAATGTACGCATCCTATTCAAAATTAAAATGAATAGTTTCCTTTTTAATGCTAATGCCTTTGCTGCAATGGCTTCAATTTCTTTTTTTCTCTTAAAAAACTTTGCCTTTTGCTTATATTTCTTCACATCCTTTATCAAATTGGACATAACTCTCCTCTGAAACATTTTTCTACGTATCTCTTTAAACGCTGTTTTTCTGTTTAAGTTTATGTTTTGAGTTGCAGAAGGTATATTTGCATTAACTAAATTCTCAATTTTTTCCTGTCCTTTTCGATTCAAATCATTCTTTCCAGTACAGACATTTTGTACATTTTTCCTTTTTTTGAATATGTTCCTTAGAAAATCTTTTTTTTGCTTACCAGAAGATTTTTTCTTCTTCCCAACATGAGCATCTTCAACTAACTTAGGTCCTCCAGTTGTCTTCAAATATAGGTTTTTTTTCTGCTCTTTTTTTGCTCTGGATTTTGTAGGCATCTTAAATTTTGTTCACTGCTCTTCAGCAATACCTGAAAAAAACTAAAAAAAAATTCCTTTATTTTATTTAAATATATTACTACATTTGTTTTCACATTAGTCACAAAACGAAATTTCTTTGCCAATTTGAAAGCACACTTACTGCTCTTTTTTTTGGCAAGTGATAAACACTTTTACAGACTGACACATTATGAATCCACTTTTCAGATTTTTTACAAAGCACATGTCCAAACTGCTTTTTCAGACCAGCATCATTTCTAACCTGGGTGTCTGCCTACACTCCAGCAAGGGCAACCAGCCTTAGTGATGCTGAATGTATTTGCATTACTGACTGAAACCTCAAACCCCACTCGCTTGTGAATACTGTGCATGATTCCACATGGTAAGCAGCTACCTGTGTGCTAAGAGTCTGCTTCTGCACCAAAAAATGGCACCCCCTTTCCATCTAATGCAACTGTGAAATCACCAGAGCAATACGCAATAAATCTATGCCTGTAATTCCTATTTGCACACAGAGTCATGTTTTCACATTAGTCACAAAACAAAATTTCTTTGCCAATTTGAAATCACACTTACTGCTCTTTTTTTTGGCAAGTGATAAACACTTTTACAGACTGACACATTATGAATCCACTTTTCAGATTTTTTACAGAGCACATGTCCAAACTGCTTTTTCAGACCAGCATCATGTGTAACCTGGTTCTCTGCCTACACTCCAGCAAGGGCAACCAGCCTTAGTGATGCTGAATGTATTTGCATTACTGACTGAAACCTCAAACCCCACTCGCTTGTGAATACTGTGCATGATTCCACATGGTAAGCAGCTACCTGTGTGCTAAGAGTCTGCTTCTGCACCAAAAAATGTCTCCCCCTTTCCATCTAATGCAACTGTGAAATCACCAGAGCAATACGCAATAAATCTCTGCCTGTAATTCCTTTTTGCACACAGAGTCATGTTTTCACATTAGTCACAAAACGAAATTTCTTTGCCTATTTAAAAGCACACTTACTGCTCTTTTTTTTGGCAAGTGATAAACACTTTTACAGACTGACACATAATGAATCCACTTTTCAGATTTTTTACAAAGCACATGTCCAAACTGCTTTTTCAGACCAGCATCATGTGTAACCTGGGTGTCTGCCTACACTCCAGCAAGGTCAACCAGCCTTAGTGATGCTGAATGTATTTGCATTACTGACTGAAACCTCAAACCCCACTCGCTTGTGAATACTGTGCATGATTCCACATGGTAAGCAGCTACCTGTGTGCTAAGAGTCTGCATCTGCACCAAAAAATGTCTCCCCCTTTCCATCTAATGCAACTGTGAAATCACCAGAGCAATACGCAATAAATCTATGCCTGTAATTCCTATTTGCACACAGAGTCATGTTTTCACATTAGTCACAAAACAAAATTTCTTTGCCAATTTGAAAGCACACTTACTGCTCTTTTTTTTGGCAAGTGATAAACACTTTTACAGACTGACACATTATGAATCCACTTTTCAGATTTTTTACAGAGCACATGTCCAAACTGCTTTTTCAGACCAGCATCATGTGTAACCTGGTTGTCTGCCTACACTCCAGCAAGGGCAACCAGCCTTAGTGATGCTGAATGTATTTGCATTACTGACTGAAACCTCAAACCCCACTCGCTTGTGAATACTGTGCATGATTCCACATGGTAAGCAGCTACCTGTGTGCTAAGAGTCTGCTTCTGCACCAAAAAATGTCTCCCCCTTTCCATCTAATGCAACTGTGAAATCTCCAGAGCAATACGCAATAAATCTATGCCTGTAATTCCTTTTTGCACACAGAGTCATGTTTTCACATTAGTCACAAAACGAAATTTCTTTGCCAATTTGAAAGCACACTTACTGCTCTTTTTTTTGGCAAGTGATAAACACTTTTACAGACTGACACATTATGAATCCACTTTTCAGATTTTTTACAAAGCACATGTCCAAACTGCTTTTTCAGACCAGCATCATGTGTAACCTGGGTGTCTGCCTACACTCCAGCAAGGGCAACCAGCCTTAGTGATGCTGAATGTATTTGCATTACTGACTGAAACTTCAAACCCCACTCGCTTGTGAATACTGTGCATGATTCCACATGGTAAGCAGCTACCTGTGTGCTAAGAGTCTGCATCTGCACCAAAAAATGTCTCCCCCTTTCCATCTAATGCAACTGTGAAATCACCAGAGAAATACGCAATAAATCTCTGCCTGTAATTCCTTTTTGCACACAGAGTCATGTTTTCACATTAGTCACAAAACGAAATTTCTTTGCCAATTTGAAAGCACACTTACTGCTCTTTTTTTTGGCAAGTAATAAACACTTTTACAGACTGACACATTAGGAATCCACTTTTCAGATTTTTTACAAAGCACATGTCCAAACTGCTTTTTCAGACCAGCATCATGTGTAACCTGGGTGTCTGCCTACACTCCAGCAAGGGCAACCAGCCTTAGTGATGCTGAATGTATTTGCATTACTGACTGAAACCTCAAACCCCACTCGCTTGTGAATACTGTGCATGATTCCACATGGTAAGCAGCTACCTGTGTGCTAAGAGTCTGCTTCTGCACCAAAAAATGTCTCCCCCTTTCCATCTAATGCAACTGTGAAATCACCAGAGCAATACGCAATAAATCTCTGCCTGTAATTCCTTTTTGCACACAGAGTCATGTTTTCACATTAGTCACAAAACGAAATTTCTTTGCCAATTTGAAAGCACACTTACTGCTCTTTTTTTTGGCAAGTGATAAACACTTTTACACACTGACACATTATGAATCCACTTTTCAGATTTTTTACAAAGCACATGTCCAAACTGCTTTTTCAGACCAGCATCATTTGTAACCTGGGTGTCTGCCTACACTCCAGCAAGGGCAACCAGCCTTAGTGATGCTGAATGTATTTGCATTACTGACTGAAACCTCAAACCCCACTCGCTTGTGAATACTGTGCATGATTCCACATGGTAAGCAGCTACCTGTGTGCTAAGAGTCTGCTTCTGCACCAAAAAATGTCTCCCCCTTTCCATCTAATGCAACTGTGAAATCACCAGAGCAATACGCAATAAATCTCTGCCTGTAATTCCTTTTTGCACACAGAGTCATGTTTTCACATTAGTCACAAAACGAAATTTCTTTGCCAATTTGAAAGCACACTTACTGCTCTTTTTTTGGCAAGTGATAAACACTTTTACACACTGACACATTATGAATCCACTTTTCAGATTTTTTACAAAGCACATGTCCAAACTGCTTTTTCAGACCAGCATCATTTGTAACCTGGGTGTCTGCCTACACTCCAGCAAGGGCAACCAGCCTTAGTGATGCTGAATGTATTTGCATTACTGAGTCCAACCTCAAACCCTTAAACTATTCTTTTATTATACCAGTACACCTTAATTTATTGTGAAAATATAGTCCATATTATTTTACATGTTCCTCACATTTAAATTTCTCCCAAAACAGAAAATAATAAACACAACTTCAACAAAAAGAATTGCATTTCTATTATTCATTTCTTAATTTACCATATACATCCCCTCTCAGACTCTAAACTCACCTTTAAAATTAGTTAGTTGTGAAAGAAATGTGGCACTCAAACAGCAGATTATCAGAGCCAGGATCTCTGTTCTCTACACCTCTCTCCTCTCAGCAGAACCAGATAATGGCAAACTTTCCCTCTCTTTTTCCACACATATACATGTTAGTTTCAAATCTCAGTGCTTGCCCCTTTTTTTCAAATGTAATCACACATTTCTATTGGTTGAAAACCCAACCCTTTTCCAAAAGTACCCTTCCCCCAACTTGACTTCTGCCTAGTACCCTTCCCCCAACTTGACTTCTGCCTGCTACCATAGCAACAGCTCATGGAACACTGCTGTGTGGAGTCAGGTCAGAAGTTCGCCAAAGAATGTTTCAATTCCAAAGAGCAAGAGTGCTTGACTTTTCAAACCTAACAGCAAATCCATAGTACTGTTCTTTGGTAACACATTTTTCTGTACCAATACAAAACATGCTTCTATTAATTTACACATACAGCCTAGTTTTTATTCTAGAATTGTATGAAACAGCCAATCAGTTCTTTTTAAAAAAAAAAAAATATGTATGCCTCCATTTCCAAACTGTCTTTCTTTTTATATTGCCATTCTACTGAAAGACACCTCCTGAGTGCATCCAGTTCTCCTTTGAAGATGTTCACAGTGTGGATTGTAGGGCACAGCTATGTCTTCTGGAGTGAAAAGTATGCAGAGAAAACAGATATGGTGAGAGACCTTGCTTTGCCAAATGTAGACATTAAATGGATTGGTCAGAGAGGGTTAAAGTGGCACCAATTGATGCCATTGGTGAAATCCTTCATGCACATCCAACACCCTGACCTCATAATAGTGCACTGTGATGGCAATGACCTAGGCACTTTGACTGGGGTAGGTCTGGAAATGCTTATGAAGGACACCTTTGCACAACTGTTTTCACTTTTCCCTAAAACTGCCTTTGTGTTTTCTAACATATGCCAAAGGCAAAAATGGAACTGGTCCAATCATTTCTGTCCGCAGATTGACAAAGCAAGGAAGCACGTCAACAAATCTGTTTCTGCTTTCCTCCGTGACTATGGTATGGGTTCCATTTACCACAACAACTTGCGTTATGACATGCAAGACATTTACAGAGGAGATGGTGTACACTTCAATGATGAAGGGAACAGAGTCTTCCTCTTGAACCTTAGACTCTGCATCGGTACTTACTTGTAGGTACCACTAAAAAATCACTTAATAAACACAACGGCTCTTTTTAGAGCCCCCTAATATCTAAACACTTAAATCTGATTTTCATTTCTTTTTTTATTTTTTTTTTCTACCGTACGCTTACCGTACGCGTACCCCGTGATTTTTTTTAAAATCAATAAATGTTTTCTTTGTACTTTTCTGTCCTTCTTTGACCCCCTTACAAATGTTAGGGGGTCTGTAACTCTCCTCCTTGCCCCCTTTTCTTGTTATCACTCTTTTTTTTCTGAGTGAAACACACGAAATGGCGGCCGCTGCTTCCTGGTTTCGACCGATTCGAATGTTTACTAAGATCTAAGAGCCAATCAGAATCGCGCTCGCGCACGCCACCGTACGCGTACGGTAAGCGTACCGTAAGCGCACCGTAAGCTGGCTCAGATATATATATTGATTTAAAGGCTATTTTCTCAGAATCTACTGAACAGATTTACACCAAACCAACAAAAGGCACTTCCTTGACCTGAGGACTACCTCTCTGCCAAATTTCAAGTAATTCTGTTCAGCCGTTCGGGCTGTAGCTGTGTCTAAAGGTCCTATGGAAAAATGCATGGGAAAAACGCGTTTTGGGACCCCCCTTTTATCTCAGCCCCCGCTTGACGAATCCCCCCGAGACTTTCAGGGAAGGAGCGGAGCGTAGCGCCCCACCTATTTCGAAAAATTTGCGAGGATTCGTTGACCGGCGCCAAAGTTATTCAAAATAGAATGTTGCGGATTTCCTATGGAAACGTGGTCCTAACTATAACTACCTACTGCCGACCGCCAGTAGGTAATATATATATATATATATATAAATATAATGCTAAAACGACCATAAATATCGGATAAAATTCAATTAAACTTCATAATCATAGTAAAATACTTAGATAAAATTCCTTAAAAAACTGCATATATCGGCATGATGTTCAAAACAATTTGTTAAAGACAAGTAAAAAGGTCCTCAGATATGTTTAACCCTGATGGTTGTTTAGTGTTGAGCTCTAAAATGTATCTTGTTTCTAGCTGACGCAATCTGTATTCTCTATTGCCTCCTCTTCTGCTAGGAGGTATCGAGTCAATAACAAAGTACCCGAGATCCTGACTTCTAGATTCATGTTTGCTTTTAACATGGCGTGCCACAGGGTAGGTGTTGTCTTGGTTGTTAATTGCCCTTAAGTGCTGTAAAATCCTTTTGTGCACCTGTAATTTAATGCTTCCCACATATTGTAGGGCAAGTTAAAAGATACACTGCATATTCAGTTTTGCAGGTAAGTAGTTTAGTTATTTTGATATTCCTAGTACTGAACGGAGTAATGTAAGTTGTTTTATTATCTCCCTTTTGGCACGCTTTGCAGGTCTTACATTTAAAAAAACCTTTATGCATTTGCAGCCATTTAGTTGACTCAATGATCTCAGGACTGGTTTTAACCAAATCATCTCGCATAGATCGACCCCTACTGTGTGTGATTGATGGTCTGATAGGTATTTTAGATCCAATCACTGGGTCACTTAGTAACATGGGCCAATTACGGGAGCTAATCAATTGAAGTTGTTTATGTTGTTGGCTGTATTAGATGATAATTCTGAATTATTTTTTGGCCTCACTATTCACATTTTCAGTTTTTAGTGAAATTTCATCACAATTAATTTGTTTCCCAGTCAGCAGTTCATATCTGTCTCTGCATGGATTTTAAAATTGCATTATCTATGACTTGTACGGAATATCCCCTATCCAGAAACCGCAGCTAGCTTTCCGATTGGGCTATTACTAAATCACATTACTATTACTAAATCACAGTCATTGCTGTGAAACTGCCTCAAGCAAAGCATTTCCCCATAAGGAAAACTAGTCACTTAGGGGTCTATTAGTATGGCGGACGGAAAAGCACCCCGACCGCCATGGAAGCGGAGAACAACCGCCCGCCTGCACCGTGGAAAAACCGGCAGCCAAATTAGGATCAATCGTCAAAAAACACTGTTGGATCCGCAGCGGAAAAACACCAATCTGCCAAAGTATAGCGGAGACACCGGACGGGAAATTAGGATATCCTCGATGGTCCCGCGGTACGTACCGCTGTCTCCGACTGCTGCGGTCGCACAATGGGATGAATGGGAGTGCCAGCGGAAGAGCTGCAGCATAGCCAACGCTGCGGACGCACCGTGACAAATATGGCAGACGAAGCAAAAAATCCACAACAAGGCCCAAAAGTAAACACAGCAAACTAGGCATGGCCCCCAAATACACAAAACACACCCCACTGACACAACCACATGGCAAAAGAGAAATATACAAATCCCAGGACAACACACCTTACAGCAATACCCCAATTGGACACACCCACATAGCCGAGTAAAAAAACAGCCCCTTCCCTGACCACAATCCTTTGCAATACTCCATGAGAGAAGGGACACACCCCCCAGCTGAAAGGAGAGGCAAAGAACACATCATCACTAGCCACACCACATACAGCACCACCACCACTTCCACACCTGCACAACTAACCCCCTGCACAACACACACCAATACACATCACAACCACACCCACCACTCACACTCCTGCACCCACAACCACTTTGCACACCACACACCATGGCCACACAGAAAATGCCCACATTCACAGAGAGTGAGTTGACAGTCATGGTAGATGAGATAGTCAGAGTGGAACCACAGCTTTTTGGTAGCCTGGTCCAACAGACACCCTTAGCCACAAGGACACAAATGTGGGCAAGGATAGTCCAAATCTTGACCCAATGCAGTAGGGACCACCCCAAGATCCAAAAAGGAGATCATGAAGTGGTGGCATGATCTGAAGAGGGTTGTCAAGGAGAGGAGGAGCAAGAACCGTGAGCTGGCTCAGAGGACTACCGGTGGCCCTCCCATTCCACAAAAACCATTCACACCATGGGAGTAGAAGGTGCTTGCCATACTGCATCCAGAGAGTCTCACAGGAGTAGCTGGGGGAGTGGAGGCTGGTAAGTACAAACAAATGACTACCACCACTCTGTTATGTACTGTCTCACACAACTACAAAGCTACACCACCTAGGACAAATCCCATCCATCTGCACCATACACTCACAAAAACATGTCTCACAGATCCATCTTTCACCCACTCTCATTCGCCCCAAACTTAGCTACCAACATTACCATGGGGGCATGTGTACAGACGGACAGCACAACAACTCCCACCAGGCCCCCTTGTCCCACAGCATCTGCAAGATGGAGCTCACCACCCACCCCACCCAGAAGCATATGTCAGCCATTACATTACCCTCATCAAACTTACAGGTAGGCAGACATCTTCCCTGGGAGGGTGTTTGGGGGTTAGAGGCCTGCACTACCACTCCCACCATGCCCCCTGGCCCACACCTCAGCAGGATGGAGCCCACCCCCCACCCCACCCAGAAGCAGTTGGAAACCATTGCAGTACACCAAACAAACTTACAAGTAGGTAGCTATCTTCACAATGAGGGTGTTTGTGGGTGGAAGGCCAGCACTACAACTCCCACCATGACCCCTGTCCCACACCTCAGCAGGATGGAGCCCTCCCCCCACCCCATCCAGAAGCAGTTGGGAGCCATTGCAGTACACCAAACAAACTTTCAGGTAGGTAGCCATCTTCACAATGAGGGTGTTTGTTGGTGGAAGGCCAGCACTACAACTCCCACCATGCCCCCTGTCCCACACTTCAGCAGGATGGAGCCCTCCCCCACCCCACCCAGAAGCAGTTTGAAGCCATTGCAGTACATCAAACAAACTTACAGGTAGGTAGACATATGATTCTGTCCTGTGACTCCACTGAGCAGGATGTAACCTGCCACCACGCACACACACATGTGTGACATCAAAAACACAAATGTGGGCACATTACAGGTAAGTAGCCAGTACGTGCACCCACCCATTCGTCACAAATTAAATGGTGCCATATGACAACACCAGCCCTCTCATTGCACAAAGAGGCACACCTACCCCATTGCCAAGCACAGTGAGCACCCAGGCAAGCTAAGGAAACTGTCACAGCTACCAAAGTGTGACACACCAATGCACAAGTAGAAGAAAGTCAGGGCACAATAATGCACAGCACCTATTCACATGTGCATCACCATGGGGCAAGTGAAACAAGGACCATTTGAAAAATACGAAAGCATGTGTGGTGGTACAAATCAAGATATGCACATGACAGGACAAAGGTATGCAGGAGATGACAATGGCCAGTTCATGGCCAGATGTGACGCCTGCCAGGTCACTCAAATCAACACTGAGTACTCAATTAAAAACATGTTGTGCCAGGCTCTAGATGCCAACAAGTCCCTTTAATCATTAATTGTGCACGGGTCGCATGGTATGCCTTGACACCTCACACCATGGACAAGTAATGCCTGTACCACTGCATCATGTCAGGAAGCACAGTAGTGCACATAGTAAACAATGTGATGATCTGCCAATTGTGCAGTGTACAAAAAGTGAATGACACACAGCTAACACAAAGCTTGCGTGCACTACAATAACCACTTCCCATCTGACCCACAGGTGACCAAGAACTCACTGCAGAGGACAACACCAGCAACCTGCAGAGCCAGTCTCCCCCCGGTACATGGACTCTCGGATGTTGACTCCCAGGATTCCATTGACGATGAGCTCGGAGCCGGCCCATCTGGTGTGCCAGGGAGCAACAGGTCCCAGGACCCCATCGACCCCCCCACCACATCTGCGCCAACAACAACTTCACTGCAGACCCCTGCTGTCAAGGCTTGTGTGGCCACTGCCACCACCACCACCACCAGTGCTGCCTGCAACACCCTCCCTGTCCCAGAGGATGACCCGCACACACCACCGAAGGAGGAGGACAGGGAGAGGATGCAGGTACCCACAGTGGTGAGGCAACAGGTCCGTGGCAGCAGGGCAGGTGGGAGGGGCAGGGTCACCCACAGACACCAGGAGGCCAGGACCCAATCCCTGGAACACATCACCAGAGTCCTTGGCGCATACGAACAGGCCCAGGGATGAACTGTTACACAAGCTCATCCTGCTGATGAGGTCCATCAACACCCGCATGGGACAAATCGTGGACCTCTTGGGCCAGCAAGTGGTGGTACTGAGGGACAGGCCTGCGCCACAAACAACACCTCCACCTCCCTCTGGTGGGCCGCAGGATTACAGTTCACCATCCTCCCCTGCGCCCACAGAGAGGGGTGAGTCCTCAGACCCCACTGGCCCTGCAGCAGGGCCCCCCCCCCAACAAACGACGAAGGGGCCGTCCTAAGAAGACCCTGGGAGTATCTGGAGGCAAAGCACCTGCCAGTCACGGAGCCAGCCATGATGGCAACATTCTCCACCACTGCACTGACTTTTTGGACTGTCCTTCCCCACACTGCCTTGTGAATGGCATCTGTCTGTTGGACTGGGTCACCACATCAATGTGCTGACTACTCGATTATCTCATTTACCACAACTGTCAACTCACTGCTTCACCCCCCACAGTGGAAATGTACACACCCCCCACATCTCACCATTGCAAAAAAAATATCCTTATACACATGTTGTCGTGTCTGCTCTGTCTTTATTGCAGGATGTACAGTCTTCAACATGATCACAATGTACCAGGAGCATGGGCTGTATGTAGGCAAGGAGAAGTTGAAGGCACCTAGGGAAACACAACAGAACTACTTTCACTGGTCTGGGTGTGGCATCACAAACATCACACAACCCCTACCATCAGGATAACCCAACATGCACACGTCACAATGGGCAACAAGTGTCAACATACACGTCCTGTAGATGTTCCCAAATGACCTGTCCAAGAAACATTGCCAAACACTGCTGAGTCTACAACTGGCTGCTGTTACAATTCTCACATGCCCCATCACGACAACAGCAATATCAGCAGACAATGGGTATGTTGCACATTGTCACCCACCTTCAAGTGAAGTAGCGTCTGATGAGCTGTTCATGCAGGTCAACACCTTCCTCCTCTCCATTGTCCTCATCACTGGACACGGGTTGGTTTGCAGGCTGGGGACTTGGGTCCTCACCATCATCCAGGAGCAGGGGAATCTCCTTGCGAATGGCTAGGTTGTGGAGCATGCAGCATGCCACTACAATCTGACACACCTTCCCGGGCGAGTATGCCAGTGCACCTCCGGTCTTGTCCAGGCAGTGGAAACGTGACTTGAGCAGACCAAAAGTACGCTCCACCACACGACCTGTCCTCCCATGGGCCTCATTGTAACGGACTTCAGCCGGGGTCCCGGGATTCCTCTGTGGGCTCAGCAACCAGGGACGGTTGGGATATGCAGAGTCACCTAGGTATGACAAACACAAATAGACATTGCAATGTTGCAGAGGCTGAGGGCAGCAGGGCACATACCCAGCACGCCACACGACTAGGCATACTTACCCACAATCCATGCACACTCGGGAAGCACATTAGCCCTCAGCTGGGACGCAATGCTGTTCCGCAGGATGTAGGAGTCATGGGCTGAGCCTGGGAATTTGGCACACACATGGGAGATGGTCATATCTGCCAGGCACACCACCTGCACATTAATGGAGTGGTAATGCTTGCGATTACGGTAAATGTGCTCACTTGCCTGTGGTGGCACAAGCCCAACATGGGTGCAATCAGTGGCACCAACAACATTGGGGATGTGTCCAAGGGGACAGAAGTCTCCCTTCACAGCTGGCAATTCAGCACCCCTGGGGAAATGGATGTATCTGTCCTTGTATATCATCATGGCGGACAGTACATCATGCAGCACCATGCTGAACATCGGTTGTGACATTCCACCAGCTCTGGCCACTGTCTCTTGGAACGATCCAGTGGCAACAAAATGCAGGGCCCCCATCACCTTATAAGCTGTTGGATATGTCCGGCAAGGATGCAGGTGGGGCTCCAACAGATCACAAAGGGTTTTCAGGTTGGCTCTGTCCAGACGGCATTTCCGTATGATTGCAACATCCTCCATGTCCTCCAGCACCATCAAGTGACAAATCAAATTTGGCCTCCTCCTTTTTGAGATGATAGTGAACACATGTCAATGCAAGACATCATGAGATGTGCACAGCATATCACGTTCTGGATGACACAACGACAACAATGACTGACATATCTTAACTAACAGAACAACTCACACCTTCATCTACACAAAGGCCACACCTGTCAACTTACACAAGACAAGTACCTCAAACACCACCTAGGTCAATGTAAATGCACATAGGGAAATGGCCACATTTCACATGGGCACGCCTGGGAGTATAGCATCCAGCATATGTGTAACTAATCTAACCCACTGTCTCATACCTAGCTGCTGTACCTGTCACACCTCAATGCGTCATTACAACCTGGCACACATTCACCACACAATGACCACAGTTGGTGCTGGAATGACAAATGTGTGCATGAGCAGACATGAGAGCAATGCAAAATAGTTCATAATTCATTGAGACGAGCATCACTGTGATTGTCACTGCACCTCAACACATTGACATGTGTACACAATGTAGAGTCCAGAACAACACTGTCCTGCCTACACCAACATCAAATCCATAAGTGACATGTCCAGGCCAATCTACGAAACACACACAAAAACATGGCATGTGCAGCCATCAGTGGAGTAAATGGAACATTGGCATCGTTTGCACAATGATGTTCCATTGACCATGTTGGCACTGTGCCCTGTTGATGTCTGACAGATGACCATTGCAATTGTATGGCACCCAAATCGCGGTAGCTACTGCCTGGCCCCTGCGGTGTGTCACCAGCACCCCCATTGACACAAGTGCGGTACTGATAGGCATGGAGACATGTGGAAATGGCGGTTGGCATGCTTCGTCGCCTGAATGGCGGCGCCTCGTGTCAATGTATGGCTCCCAAATTGCGGAAGCTACCACCTGGCCCCGGCGGTGTGTCACCAGCACCCCCATTCACACAAGTGCGGTACTGATAGGCATGGAGACATGTGGAAATGGCGGTTGGCATGCTCCGCCGCTAAAATCGCGGTAGCGCACACCGGGCCCCTGCAGTGTGTTACCACCATGGAGCTTGCCCTAGAGCCATTGCGAAGCTCGATAGCGGTGGCATGATGCAATTTTGAAGAACGCGGTAGGCGTGCTCCGCCACCGCGGGGGCGGTCATTGGCTGCATTTCAAAGATGCACCTTCGCGGTAGAGCACACCGGGCCCCAGCGGTGTGTCACCGCCATGGAGCATGCCCTTACAGCCAATGGGAACCTTGATAGCGGTGGCATGATGTCATTTTGAAGATCGCGGTAGGCGTGCTCTGCCACCGCGGAGGCGGTCATTGGATGCATTTGTAAGAGGCAGACCAGGACCACCAATTGCTGCAGCTTGGCACCTTTGAAACGACTCCAGGGGGCTATATATGTGTGGAAGTGAGCCTCACATTTCCACTGCTCCCAGAACCTGCTGCCTGAGACCCCTCACCTGCTGCTGCTCCCAGAGCCTGCTGCCAGAGACCCCTCACCTGCTGCTGCCTCCAGTGACTGCTGCCTGAGACCCCTCACCTGCTGCTGCTCCCAGTGCCTGCTGCCAGAGACCCCTCACCTGCTGCTGCCTCCAGGGACTGCTGCCTGAGACCCCTCACATGCTGCTGCTCCCAGAGCCTGCTGCCAGAGACCCCCTCACCTGCTGCTTGCCTTCAGGGACTGCTGCCTGAGACCCCTCACCACCAAATTCCGCTGCTGTTGTCTCATGTCCACAGTGATGGCAAGGACAGAGAAGATCCTTGCCAGTCCCTTCACAAGCGAGGAGCTGGAGGTCCTGGTGGACGAGGTGTTCACACAGTACCCAAGGCTTTATGGTGCCCCAAATGTCGTGGTAAGTCTTCGACAGTGGTGGGGTAGGGCAGGGGGGCCACACATGTAGTTGGACTGATGCAGTATGTGCCTGGGAGTGTTGGGTAGTGTCATGCACTGCCTGACATGCTGTCTCCAGGGGGAGGGCGTGTGTACCCAATGCCACAGGTTTACCTCCCTGCACATGTATGTATGAGTGACCTGTGTTGTGTTGTCAGCCCTACAGTGACACAGAAGGTTGTTCATGCTGTAGTCAAGACAGTGATTGCTTGGCTGTATGGCTGTGTGTGCCCCTGTAGTCCATCTCGGTGTGAGCACAGCTGGCCTGCACAGTCCCCGTCTACAAAGACAAGGACACCTCACTTAACCTACAGAGTATGACGTCAGTCTTTTCACATTGCACTCCAGCTATGGGCCATCTCAGCATTGTAGTTTGCACACAACCACTCTTGTGAATGGCTTTTTGTATTTGTGAGATCAGGTCCCTCAATGTGACCACCATGACACATTCATCTATTCACAGGGCAGGGACATTGGTGGCTGCGCAGTCTTGGACACAGTGAGTCCACCCCCAAACACAGGTTGACGTGATGTATGTGTTGCTCAAGCCAACAATGGACTGGAGATGTGGGCAGGCTACATAGGTGTTTCAGTGCTGGCATCCTGCTTGTGTGTGATATGTGCAGGGACTGTGTTCCCCCTCACACCTGCATGCTTTAACATCAGCTTTTCCCATGCAGGTGTACCATGTGAGCTGTACTATAGTCTCTGATTGACATATCGTTGGATATGTGATGATTTTGTATCTTGCTGCTATACTGATAGATGTCGGTACATAACACTGTGTCACTGATCATTCCCCCCTCTTGTCTCCCATGCCTGCAGCTCAAGGTACACCAGAGTAAGGCCGTGTGGAGGGCCATTGCAGTGAAGGTGCGACTCTGGGGGTCTCAAACCGACGGCAACACCCACTATCACAAGAGATGGGACGACATCAGCAGGTTGGCAAAGAATGTGGCGGAGATGACCTTGGGGCTGCTTCCTCGCACTGAGTGTTTGGCGCGGCGCAGCATGACACCACTAATGGGGCGCATCTTGGTGGTGACACAGCCTGAGCTGGATGCACGTTTGAAGGAGCATCAGCAGCAAGCCAGGGGTGAGCATTTGGGGAGTCTGACTTTGGCTGGGAGTGGCTGCATGTGTACAGAGCCTGTGTCAGCGCTGGACTATGTGATGGTGGTAGTGTGATGCTGTGGCATGTAAGTGACTGCTGGACCATGTGATGGTGGCATGCATTTGCCCTACCTGTACTTAGAAAGGTGATTTGGATGCTGTGCCTTCACATTACATTCTGAGTTGTGCTCTTCAGGTTTCTTCTGCATTGGGGTAGTCTTGGGAATCCCATGGAAGGGAACGGCAGTGTGCCCGATCTGACTGTGCCTGCGTCCATTGCATGCACCCAGATTGGGAGGCCTACACATCTCACAACAATGTGCACCATTCTATTGTCCCCAAGGCACGACATGGTGGGTGGCATGTGCTAATGTCCATTGTGGGCTGTCATGTTGTAGTCTGGGTCTGTGTTGTCCCCTCCTGTTCCATCCAGATCTGTCATTGGCAACAAGTACTGTGCCCCCATCATGTCCCTAGGTGTGCTCAGAGCTAGTTGTGTGTCTGTTTGAACAGAGCCACAAGCAGGGTGTTGTGCTGTGTGGTCATCACATGGCTCACTCATGCCTGAGTTTCCAGTTTCCACGCACTGTTTGAGTCAATATAGTGAGTTGGCACGATGTGATTGCACAGGGTGGTGTGCAACATGTAGATTTGGTCATCTTTTGTAATGCATTGCTTGCATATGTTTGTTCTGTTGCTGTCACTGACCTGACCCTACATCTCTCTCTCTCATGCAGCATCACCTGTGGTCACGGAGGGACAGGGAACGGACACCAGTGGGGGTGAAACTAGCACAACAGCTGCACAGGAGCCCAGTGACACAGATGTCACCAGCGCCTCAGAGGGGGACAGGAGTCTGCTGGAAGAATCCCAGCCTGAGACGCAAAGCACCACATCATCCGATGCCAGCGGGGATGCATCCATGTTGGAGGGCACAGGGAACGGGGACTCTGCATCGTCTTCCACAACACGGTGGCCAGTGCCCACCCTCCCAGCCACTTCCTCTGGGGCTGCCCGTGCCCGCCTCAGTAAGAGGAGAAGAGTGTCCTTCACCCCTGGCACCGCTGCCCCTGCTCCTGTCCCCCCTGCTGCCATCAGTGCTGAGTCTGTGGACCTTTTGCGCCAGCTGTGTGTAGGCCAGACAGCTCTCATCAATGCCTTCATTGACCACAACAAGAAATTGGCCCAGGTGGTTGCTTTCATGGAGGGCATACATTCAGATGTGGGTGGGCTGCACCAGACAGTTCAGACTTTGTCATCAACAGTGACGTCTGCCCTGCAACAGGCACATATTCACAGTCCAGCTCCAGTCCCTTCGTCCACCCCCCTGGCAGTGGCCACGTCTGACGATAGTGACCACGGTCCACATACATCAAAGTCACGATACAGCACATGAAGCACACAGGAGCAGCAACCCAAGCGGTCCCGGGCGCAGACACCATCCCCACAGAAGACCAAAGCCACCCCAGAGCGCAGGGAGAAAAGCCCGTCAGGCGACACCAGTGGACAAAAAGCAAAGCAGCAGACCTCAGGCACACATGCCTCATGGGCATCCCCATCCAAGGACTCTCCTGCCCCTAAAGCATCGCGCAAAGATAATCATATAGTGTCTGTGCCCACCAAGGAGGTGGTGCATGCCAAGGGTACACCTAGGAAGGGCTCCAAGGCAGAATCACCAACCACCTCGACTCCCATTCCAAGCCCAGTGAAGCAGGGGCCGGAGGGCACTGTAGGGGTAACACCTAGTAAACAGGGGAAGGGGGGCAGAGGCAAAGACAGGCAAAGCGTTCCGCTGGGTCCGGCACATCACCAGAGGGGCTGCCAGCACCTGCACCTGCTTCAGCTGTGGTGGTGAGTGTGCCTGTTGTGCCCACACCACTTCCCATTGATCCAAAGTCAGGCAAGCCATTTAGGATCCCCAAGAAGTGGAAGGGCACCCCTCCACAATCTCCCAGCCACACCGTGTCTCCCGTCTGCATGACTCCACCTCCACGTGCCACTGCACCACCTGTTCCAAGGAGCCCTCCGGCTTGCCAAGCCACTGATAGCTCTACCTCAGCTGGTCCACTCTCTCCCCGGTCAAGTGCCCCGACAGTCCCCGAGACACAGCCAGCTCCCAGTCCTCCTGACAGCCAAGTCTGAGTGGTAGTCACCCTCACACACCTGTCTCTCACACAGGTGGGCCTGTACTGCACATTGTTACCCCCTGACTGTGTTGCTGACCATGGAATGGTACAGTAGCACACATTCCCAGTGCAGCTTCTCATGGACTCACTCTGCACCTTGCACTGGCCACTGGCCTTGTCGTTCACTGCTCTGTGCCCCCTGCCTGTGCAGCTTCTCATGGACTCACTCTGCACCTTTACTGACCACTGGCCTTGTCGTTCACTGCTGTGTGCCCCCTGCCTGTGCAGCTTCTCATGGACTCACTCTGCACCTTTACTGACTACTGGCCTTGCTGTTTTGCCCCTGCCTATGCAGCTTCTCATGGACTCACTCTGCACTTTGGACTGACCACTGTCCTTGCTGTTTTGCCCCTGCCTGTGCAGCTTCTCATGGACTCTCTCTGCACTTTGTCCTGCCCACTGGCCTTGTCGTTCACTGCTGTGTGCCCCCTGCCCGTGCAGCTTCTCATGGACATGCTCTGCATCTTGTGCCTTGCTCTTCTCTTCTCATGGTACCTATCTGTGCAATATGTGAATAAAGACAGTTGCTCCTGTTGTCTATTTTGCCAGTGTCCTTACTGAATAAAGTTCTTTTGCTGTGTGTATAAGATTTACTGTGCCACATGGACTGTGTGCTACTTCAACATAGTCAATGTTTGGGCTCATTTACTCTCTTTTTTTCAGGGGTGACAGGGTCTTCAGTTCTTCTTGACCCAAATACTTGTGTGGGCAATGGTGTCAATTTACAATGGATAGCAGTAGTCATTGACTTAATTTGTTCATGTTGGCTATATTGTACACATGTCAGGTTGGGGGGGCACTGCCAGTACAGAGTGGGTTTCTGCACACAGTATTGCAGACAGGCTGGCCAGGGTCATCATGTATGTGTGTTCTTCCTTTATGTGTGCCCAGTGGTGTATGTGTGTGGTCGTCTTGTGATGGCCAGTCATCCTAATCCCATGGCTTACTTTCCATTTGTGCTCTTAGATGGCCAGGTAGTGTGCAGTGTGAAGGGGGTGAGTTTGTGGGGAGTGTTGATGTGTACATGCCTCTGCACTGTCAACTACACACATGTGTCACCCAGGAGTTGTGTGCCTGTTGTTTTGATTGTTCAGCACTGTGGATGTGGTTGTATGCCTATGTGTGAGTTGTATGTTGTGCACTGTGCAGTGTGTTGGTGTGTCCTTGCAGTTCTGTCTGACTCCTACTTGTTGTTTTTGTCACTTGTGAGTATGCAGAGTGTGTTACTGGCAAGTCAGTGTTGTGTTTTGTTGCACATCCATGTGTCTTGTTGCTGTTTGTGGAGACTGTGCAGACCTACTGTTCCACACTGCCATTGTGGTTGTGTTTTCTCATGCATTGCTGTCCCATGGTGCCTTCTTGCCACCAGTGTGGCATGTTGTGTGTGTTGTCATTCCATCCCCTATCTGTGCTTCAGCTGCCTACCCATTGTGGGTCTGCACTCCCTCTCTTTGTGTAAGGTACACTCCTGCCATGTCCCCTACTGACATGCAGTACACTTCACTGTGGTGTCAGCTGTCCCCTTGGTTTATATGTGTGTGTGCCTCCCCATGACTTCATTTGTGGTGCAGTTCTTTGGCCAGGGTCAATGTGTCACTCAGGGCATTTCCCCAATGGGTAGTGTGTGATGTTCTGGTGCTGTTTGCCAGTCATGGTTGCTCCTATGCAGTTCAAATGTGCGTGCTGCCCAGTCCTCTTGTCATGTTGTTTCCACCTTTGTGTCCCAGATTTGTGCATCTGTTGATGTTGTGTTGGATGTATGTGTGTTGGCTGTGTTATTGCTTCACTTCCTGGGTGTGCTGTTGTCATTGTGCTGTGCTGATTGGTGTTGAGTGGGTTGCTGTTCTGTCACTGATGTCTGTGTGTGTCTGGTATGCTTGGTGTGCACACACAATTTGTTGTGCCTGCAGTACTATGTGTGTATGTTGGCTTGTCGTTGCCTGGTGTGCATCCCCTGATGTCCTGATGTGTTTGCTAGCCTGTGCATCTGTTGTTTGTTTGCTGTGGCTGTGTTGTTCTGTGATGGTGCACTTCTTGTGTGTGTTGTGGTATGTTGTCTGTGCATTGTTCCTGAGTGATAAGGTTGTGCACTCCTGTTGTGTCTGTGCTCCCATTGCCTTTCCACAGTTTAGCTGCACAGGGCATGTCTGTTGTTGTTGTGGTTCTGTGTGCGTTTCTGTTGGGTTATGTGTTTGTCTGTTGTATTTGTTTAGACATTTGTTTTGGCATCCCTGTGTGTGTGTGATGTTTGTGGCTGACCCCAGGGTGCGTGGTTGTTTTTTTTTTATTGACTGGCAAGTATTGCCAGCCTTCAGTGTGTTTTGGCCCTGGTGTTGTGTGCTGCTGGTGTGAGGGGGGTATGTGTGTAGATTCCTACTGGTGTTTGACAGTCCTGAGGTGTGTAGATGGGCCCTGTGTGTAGTGCTGCTGGTGTACTCCTGTGAAGTAGTTGTATGGATGTGTGGCTGTTCACAGTTTGACTTCAGGGCCTTCCTTTCATCCTTGTGCCTATACTTGGTTTGCCTTGCTGTCTCCCTGTGTTGTTGCACTGAGCTTTCTGTAGTTTGAGTTCACTCACTGTGCCAGCCATGTGTGCTTTGATGGTGTGAAGGTGTTGTTCTCTGTTCTTTGATGTACACATGCATGTTGTGTGTCTCCATGGCCTTCCATTTGTGTGCAGCCCACTTTGGTTTCCCTATTTGTTGTGCTCCATTGCTGTTGGCATGTGGGGTGTGTATGTGTCTGTGTGTCAGTCTGTGGTATGTATCTGTGACTCTGCAGGCTGTGTGTCCATTTGGATGTTAATTCCTTGTATGTGTTCATTTGGTGCCCATGGCCTTCGATGCCTTCCATGCCTGGCGCTGGCCCTGCCTTCTGCATTGTGTACATGTATTCCCTTGTGTTCACCGCTGCGGTGACGTGACCGGGACATTGCTGCATGGTGGCGGTAGCTGTGTGTCCAGGACGCAGAGGGGTGACTTTGTGGCAGGTGGGTGATGTGTGGGTTCCCTTATGGATGTGTCCCTGTCCCTCCCAGGGTGTCTGATGTGGATTTGGACCCTGTGTCTGTCCGTGTGTTGTGTTAGTATTATTGCATACCTGTGGCGGCGTCCGCGGACGTCCATTAGTTCCTGGTGATGTAGCAGGTACAGCACCGGAAAGACGTGCAGTGCTGGGTCCATGGCGGTCGTGACCGGGACTCTGGTTTCGTGCTCCGATGTCGAGCTTCCGCTGTCTCTGGTTGGGCGGTATATCTGCTGCGGTGCGTCTGCTTGTTTGAGTCATCCTAATTTGTGGAGCGGGGTGGACGTCATTCCGCACGGCGGAGAGTCTCCATTGGCTCCCACCGCCGCGGTGGTGGGCGCACTTTGATGGCGGTGCGCGATGCACCGCGGCAGTCGGGAAATGGGCTATGTTTGGCCATACTAATATGGCGGACATGAGGGCCGCTGCTCGCGGGTGAAAAAAGCATTTTTACGCACCGCCAGCACCGCGGTGGTGCCACCGCCTGACATCCTAATGGGCTCCTTAATGTTTAACATGGGAACTGCTTGTATGGAGCGTAGAGTTGCCAGTGGTTTCTTTGTGATATAATTTTGTTTCTATCTTATTGTCCGCTATGTAGACATTAGTGTCCAGAAAGCTAACTTGTGTAGAACTAAAATTCGCTGTAAAGTGAAGGTTCAAGTTATTCACATTTATGGCTTGTACAAAATCACTAGCATCATTACCATCCCATGCAACAAACAAATCGTCAATGAAACGTAACCACAATTTGACTTTGGTTGTCATTATTTCTCGGTGCTCAATCATGATGACCGGCGCCTCCCACCAGCCCATGTGTAAACACGCATAGCTGGGAGAGAAGCTGGCCCCCATCGCCATCCCTCTGACTTGTCTGTATAGTAAGTTGTTGAACATGAATGCATTATTCATCAGACAAAACTCGACCATCTTCATTATCATCTCGTTGTGATCCATAGCACTGTCCGATTGTTTTTTCAGAAAATAGTTCAGAGCCCGCAGTCCGTCAGTATGTTGAATGCTGGTATACACCTAGCTTACATCCAGTGCTATAAACAAATAAACCTGTTCCCATTTGAAATCTTTAAATTTTCTTAAAAAGTTGCTAGTGTCACAAACATACGATGGCAATGTTCTGACACTATTCTGAAGAAAAAAATCCACATATTGGGAAGTTTGTTCAAGTAGCCCATTCCTGGCCGATATTATGGGTCTTCCAGGTGGTTTCTGTGGGTCTTTGTGGATTTTAGGGATTATATATATTGTCGGTACAACTGGATGGTCGTTTCTCAAAAATTTGAATTCCTGGACAGTAATCAAATTGTTATTTTTCCATGTCGATAGTTTTTTGTAGAAATTTGTATACATGATTTTTAACTCAGAGACATTACTCTTGGTGTAGCAGGTTCTGTCATTGAGTTGGTTTTGGGCTTCCTTAGTGTAATCTTCCTTGGACAGTAAAACAATATTCCCTCCTTTATCTGAGTTACAGATAATAATATTGTTATTTTCTTTGAGTTTTTTCAGAATTACACCATAATCACAATTTTGTTTGTTATATTTGTATCTGGTGTTGTTTGTCTTAATATTGAGTTCTTTCAATTGTTCAATTACATGTTCATGAAAAATATCTATTGAGTCTCTGATCATAATTTGGTTGAACGTCGATTTTGGTTTGAATTGTGTTGGTCGACCAGAAGTAAGAGCACCACCTCTATGATGACCAGGTGGAACACAAGTCGATGGTAGTATGTCAGGTGCATCATATTCCGGATTACTTGTCATTTCATTATTAACCCATAGTTCTTGCATCTCATTGACAAAAGTTGTATCAGATTGTGCAGAAGCATTGACTTCATCTAGTCTAATCTCTTCCCTTTCTGTTATATGCTCCCGGTTCTCATCTTTTTAGTTCAGTAGATGAAATTTTTTGAGTTTTAGTTTTCTGGTGCTCTTAAAGATATCCAACCTTGTTTTCGAGTAGTTGAAGTTCCTCGCCGGGCAGTATGTTAGGCCCAAATTTAAAATACGTTTATCGTTGTCACTTAAATTAACATTTGATAAATTCACAATTGTTTTGTTAATGGTTGCCATATCACTTATTTGTCTTTCCTCCAACTACCCCGTCTTCTTTGATTTGATCCGGTTTCTGTTTGCCTTCCTTCGTTGCCTGCGTTTGTAGTTTTTGTTTGTCCGTAGTTGGTTCTTTGCGTGCGGGGGCGGAGGGTTTGCCTCTTGTCGTCGCATAAAAAAACTAATTCTTCATCCAATGTACGCTTTTGTCCTGGTTGACTTGTATTGACATTTCTTGATTCTCGTTCAGATTCGCTGTCAGGGGCAGAGCTCAATTCTGATTGTGAGGTGCTTGAGGCAGCTTCACCAGTTCAGTTCAGTTCAGTTCATAAGGCTTTATTCGGAGCTTAAAACAAGTCCATAAAAGCAAAACAAAATACACATCAAATACATCAAACAATACATGGTTAAAATGTAGACAGGTTACATGATTTAAGAATATAAATAATTAAAAGAGCATACCAGGCCTTGCTTTGATAGCTAATAGGAGGTAGGTTGCGGTAAAAAAGCATACATTGGGATAAGGTTTAAAAAGCAACTTCATAGCATCTTTCCTGTTCCTTACTCCGTATTTTAAAAAGATGGGTTTAAGATAGGCTCGACGGTAATTATCATAAAGATTACAAGCCAAGAGAAAGTGCATAGTGCTTTGATCTGATACGTTATCGCATGGGCATGGGCCTACCGGGTATTTTTTTATATATGGGTAGGCCACCAAATGATGAACTATCCCAAACCTTAATCTGGTGATAACGTACCTATGGGAGGGCCGGGTGACTAAACTCAGATATAGCTGGAAACCCTCATCTTCGCAAAAACTACTATAAAAAACACATGTACTTAAATTTCTGCTAGTTCTTTCCCTTTGTTTTTGTACAAAATTCATAAAAACTAATTTCATCACATTTTTAGACAGACTGGAGGAGGCGTTACAGTCATTTTTAAGACTAATACCATAAATCTCGAGGTAACAATTAATGACATATTTAATCCAAGGAATTTTCATATGGCCATCAATGGAGAGACAGTCTCCGATAATTGCTCTGCTTAGGGAGGTTTCTTCTTTTAACCATACAGAACGCCACAACATTAAGGGCCTTAGTGCCAGTAAATCTGAGAGGTGGGAGATACCTAGTTCTCTATGAACCAGATCATTTGTGGCAGATTTGGGTAGACACAACAACCTTTTTAAAAAGTGGTTTTCCTCTACTTGCAGGTTCCCTGTCTTGGTATGCCCCCACACTCCGGCTCCATAAAGGGCCACGGACAGACATCTCATTTGAAAGATCGTCAACATATCTTTGATCCGTTTATCTCCAATGTTTGTAGCGAATTTGAACACTCCATGCGAGTTTTTTGCCATCCTAGCCTGGACATTATTGATCTCACTAGTCCAGCTGCCTGATTTAGAAAAGGTGATGCCGAGATAATTAAAAGATTCCACTGTAGACACCTTATGACCTTCTAAAAAGTAAGCATGTGGCTTCTTACACACCGCCCCGCATTCCATAATGAAAGTTTTAGTCTTGTTGATCAACAGTTTTCTATCGTTGATGAACAGCAGAAACCTGTCCATCAAACGCTGCAGACCAATAGGGGTCCTAGACAAAATTACAGCGTCGTCCGCATAGAGAAGTACGGGGACGCTGAAATCTTTTATTTTTGGTGCGTCTGCCGCAATTTCCTTCAAAGCTGCGTCCACTTTGTTAATAAAAAGAATAAAAAGCAAAGGGGCAAGCACACACCCTTGCCTGATTCCCCGTCTAACCCTAAACTTGGGGGTACACTCCCCGGCCTGGCCATAGCGGACACTAGAATTTAATTTAGCGTAAAGTCTCGCTAGAAAATAAACAATTGCCTCTGGAGCCCCCAATTCCAATAGCGTGGACCATAGGATACTGTGATCCACCATGTCAAACGCACTACTCAAGTCTGCGAAGCAGAGATAGAGCGATCCTTTTTTTGCCTTGGTATATTTGCCTATGATTAAATCTAGATTGAGGCATTGTTCCAATGTTCCTCTGCCCGGCCTGAAGCCGTATTGGGAGTCAGCAAGGATATTATTGGACTCGGCCCATTCTTCTAACCTGACCATGAGTACCCGGCTCATGACTTTCACCGAGGAGTCCAGGAGGGATATTGGGCGGTAATTCTTTGCATCCCCCCTGTCACCTTTTTTGAAAATCGGTACGATAATGGATTCTTCCCAGGTGTGCGGGACCCCAAAACGTACGGCAGAGTTAAAAACTTTTGTGAGCAGTGGGCCCCATATTTCAGGTACTGTTTTGTATACGTCAATAGGGACCCCATCAGGTCCCTGGGCCTTCCCACCCTTGCTGGATTTAATACTATCCCACACTTCAGCAATAGTGATGTCCAAGGGTATGACAGGCCATCTGTCGTCATGGAATTCTCCAGTTTTGGTCGAATCAAAGATCTGGGAGAAGTGGGTAACCCAGCTCTCCGAACTAACATTAGCTGTTAATTCTGGGATCTTTTCGTCCTTCAAAAAAGGGCTATTTACTGTTGCCCAAAATAGAGAAGAATCCGCTGTAGAGGCTGCTAGGTCTAATTTTTCCCAGGCCTCTTGTCTAAGTTCATTTTTCCTGGACTTGGTAGCCATCTGGTAAATCCCTCGTAATTCCCTGATGGTTCCAGTATCTCTCTTCTTATCTGACAGTGCTGTTTTAAGTTTTTTTAATGCGATAGTGCAGGCGTGATCAAACCATCCCTTGGGCGGGTGTTTCGTACCCTTGTGCGGTACAATGAAGTTGCTGCTTATAATTAGGTTAAGATTAATAAAAGTATGCAGGATTTCAGCGTTTCCCTCCTCCCGTTCTAATATAGTAACTATTTCTGTGAGACACTTCGACACAATGGCATTAGACTGAATGTCCGCTTTATTGCCTTTCCATCTAATACGAATACCGTTAGGGCGGTGGGGCTCAATATTAGTAATAGTACATGGGGCAGACACAGGTCGTTCCTTCCATAGAATTAACTCTGCTGTGATACAGTTATGATCACTAATCAGGTTGTCTACAACCACAGGGGTAGAACACCTTGGAGCGATTCCAGATGATAAACAGATAAAATCAATCACTGTGTTGGCGTTCCTTCCCGTATAAGTGGGGACAACTTCGCCTGAATTATTAGTCTGGTTAGTCAATATTTCCATGTCATATGTCATTAAAATTTTGTTCAAAGAATTACCATATGCGTTGTGAGGAAAGTGAGGCACCCCGTCTCCCCAACAATCAATAAAACCACATACCTTTTGGGTGGCAAAAGGGCACACCGTTGTATTGAAGTCTCCCACCCAAATGATATCAAAAACAATATCAAACTTAGTTACTATATTTTCCATAGCAGATTCTAAAGCAAGTACAACCTGGTACCTTGAGTTGTCAAAGACATTATTATAAAAATTAATTAAAAGCATATTCCTGTCCTGCTCCTGTTGAAGCCATAAGATCTGAGAATGTGTTCCAACCAACACATGTTTTTTGACTTTGACAGGAATATCAACAGCAATCATAACCAATAGGCCACCCTTGGCTCTACCCGATGATGAGGCTTCAGCTGGTAGGTTATAAGAGACAAAGCCATTGTAATTGATTGGATCAACACACCAGGTTTCCTGGAAACATAAAATGTTAAAACTGTTAATAAATTCAACCCATCCTGGGCAAATAATCTTAGAGGAATGTCCAGCAATGTTCCAGCTAGCGATCGAACAGGCACTCTGATTCCGTGATCTAAGGCGGGAAGGGGGGCTATTGGAGTCGGGATGGATGGGACTGCAGGGCTGGTCACTGAACAAAGGAGCACAGCTCTCGTCTTCACAGTTGCCAAAATTTCCAGCGGCAATAACAGTCCCACTGACATTCACTGGGTCTAGAGCCCTCACTGCTTCAGTCCCTCCCTTGTCTCCTGTGATATTAGCCACAATAGTTGACTCAAACAGATCTATCCCCAGTCAATCATTCCCATCTAATCCACTCAATGCTTCAAATCGGTTTACCGTGGTAAAGATAGGACCAGGGGGAACATACTTATCTCTTTCCCTCACCCCAGTATGTGCAGTATTTGGACGGGTGTTATGGTGTCTGTAAAAATATCCTAAAGGCCGAAGGGATATCCCTTTTTCCAATGAGGGAGAGGATTGCGCTCTTAACAGAGCTGTGGAAGCGAGGTGCGGGTTACGGAAATTGACTATAATACAATCACCCCCACAGGTCTTACGCGAGCTCCCGATCCAATCAACTCTTCTAGTGCTTATGATATCCTTAGCCAAGGCTGCTGGAAAGCCACATTCCCGGTGCAGCCAATCCACGGTTTTATTTTTCAAAGAGACATGGGTTTCACTAAAGTTACGGCCAGTTTCTTTAACTTGTGGCACATTGGTAAGGACCGCCACAAACGGGGCACAGGCTGGGGGCAGGTCGGGCCTTGAGGTACCTAAATTTTTTACACCAGGACCAGGGATATATGACGATCCTTGTTGGTCCGGGATCGGCAGAGAACCAGTGGAATTTCTACTTTCATTAACTTGCATGCTTTGTGAGGTCTTAGGGGGGTTGGTCGCTGGGTCAACAGACTCAGAGGTCTGTCGAGAAGCACGGCTGTTTACTAGGGTTTCAGCAATTGCTTCAGCTCCAGTGCTTGCTTTGAGATGAGATTCTAACAAACCTCCCAACCTAGCCACCTCATTGATTGCCATATCTAATTTATTCATTAAGGGTTTGATTAGTAAATCAAACTTGGCATCAATCATGCTAATTAGAAGATCCAACTGCCCACTTTCAATGATGACCGGGTTACTATCCATCACAGTGGGAGGGGTTTGGGTAGAATTCATGGCCAAAGGATCAATTCTTTTAGTTAATGTTCTACCCCCCCCCCCTCCTAGAATGCACGGTCTTATTGTATGTCTTATTATGTGGCCGACTAGAACGTAGTATTCTTTGTGATGAGGTAGCCGCTGTGGCAGCAGTCGAAGAGTCTCCAGTACATGTTAAGTCCTCAAGAGATGGGTCAACTATATTGGTGTCATCTACGGAGGCAGGCACACTAAGGTCTGCCATATCATAGATTCGATCATGATTACTGGGCTCATGGTTGGCATTAACATTGTCTATAGTAGATGAGTGAGAAGGAGGGTTGGTATCTACAAGAATAGGATCGATTACCTCCACCCGCCCCAGTGATTTTCTCCGCTCTTTATTTATTTTATCAACCATCTTCACCAAATAATTGTCCATGGTTGATTTGGTTGAGGAAGGTTTAGCTTTTGACATGGGGTTCTCTAACACCACACTGTTACAGATCAATACAAATAAACTGTTATGTCCCCTGACACTTCTATCACGTTCCCCTCAGTTCACAGTAGCCTGTTGCCCGGTAGTGCCCCACAGTGACAAGGGGAGGGTGGAGCACCTCCCGTCCTCCACAACCAACAAGATGCCACTGGCCTACCGTTAGTGTTAATAACAGTACCTTCACACAGTGTCCCAGTATCCGTGTTGCAGCACCTCAGGGGGGTGGGCCAGCCCAGCCTCTTCTGGCCTCTGACGGCCACAGACGGCCCGCCCTCTGCCCGGGCTCAGCCCGGCGTCGCCCGCGCGCGTCCCGCGAAGCGGAGGAAGCTGGCGTTTTTCTAGCGCCTCCGGGCGCGCTGGCGGCGGAAGTGCCGTCGGGGGAGGAGCAGGGGCTGCTGGGATCAGTAGTCTCCACTCGCGGCTGCAGGTGAGATGGTCCGCCAGCGAGGGAGACTCCTTACAGAAATGCCCCGGTCAGCTGCTCCCCTAGGCGAAATATCGCTGGTCGCTGGGTCTTGGTCGGAATAATGTGGTTCCCCCCGCTCCGCCGAGGAAGCTGGCGTTTTTCTAGCGCCTCCGGGCGCGCTGGCGGCGGAAGTGCCGTCGGGGGAGGAGCAGGGGCTGCTGGGATCAGTAGTCTCCACTCGCGGCTGCAGGTGAGATGGTCCGCCAGCGAGGGAGACTCCTTACAGAAATGCCCCGGTCAGCTGCTCCCCTAGGCGAAATATCGCTGGTCGCTGGGTCTTGGTCGGAATAATGTGGTTCCCCCCGCTCCGCCGAGGAAGCTGGCGTTTTTCTAGCGCCTCCGGGCGCGCTGGCGGCGGAAGTGCCGTCGGGGGAGGAGCAGGGGCTGCTGGGATCAGTAGTCTCCACTCGCGGCTGCAGGTGAGATGGTCCGCCAGCGAGGGAGACTCCTTACAGAAATGCCCCGGTCAGCTGCTCCCCTAGGCGAAATATCGCTGGTCGCTGGGTCTTGGTCGGAATAATGTGGTTCCCCCAGTTCTTTTCGTGCCTGACCTTGCTGCTATTGTTTTTTTGTCTTTCATTGATCTCAATACTTCATACTTTTTAGCGTAGGTAAAAATGTGGCCCACCTCATAATCGGTTTTATCCCGATGGAATTTATAAGTTTTCCTCTCCTTTATTTTGTCTTCTTCTTTCTTTAGTCGAAGTGTCATTTCCTGACGCAATTTTGTTTACTCCTCAGGTTGCCCCATATCCTCTAGTTCCTCATTGGTTTTTGATATTTCCTCAAGTAATATCGCCCGATCAATGTCAGCATATTTTATTAAAATCTTCATCAGCCATTTGGAAGATTCAAAATTTCATTAGGCCTATTCACGCATCATTAACGGGTTTGGTGTTTCATAACTGGGGGCTAAGAGTATTCTTAACCCCTGTGGTACCCTGTCCACATCCAAGTATCTCTGCAGAGAACGGTACTCCCATCATTTGCTTTGTTCAGAATGCATTTTTTTCTCAAGTTTTTTAAATTTCTCTTTTATTGTTCCGGTATGTTCATTGGTTGCTGTGTCAGTGCTGATATTGTTGCTTGTCACTGTCCGGCAGTCATTGAACATTTCTAATGCTGCGGCTTCCCTTTCCCGAACTATCTCAGCTGACATTGCACAGTTTGGTTAAATTAGAACAGGTTACGGGAGTATCACGTTTAATCAAGTCGCTCCACTCCCTGACCCGCACACCTCTCTCCCCGTATCTGCCTTATTACACGTACCTGAGTTTATACTTGATTCATCCGATTCCTCCAAGTCGGCCCGCTTCCAGTCTGCTCAGGATTTGCTGTGTGTTTACGGCTACGGGGATCCGACAGCACAATTCCTTCTGGATTTAACTTTGAACTTCCTGGTTTCCCTGGAAATTTGGTCTCTCCTGATGCGTCGTCCCAAATTGAGAGGGGGTCCGTTTACAAGCCAAAAAGAGACTGTGTCAGCTTTTAATATCAAACCAAGGGGCATATTAACAAGGAACAGGGAAAATTAACGCTAAGGGTGCTTAGCGTTAATTTTTTTAACGCCCACTATTGCTGCATAATATCGCCTGGTTATTGCGTTATTAACAAAGCTGACCGCCTAGGCGATAAAAAATCCAGCGATAGCGGCCTTTTGGGGGGTTATCGCTGGTAATGCAGCGATAAAACTACAAGGATAGGGATATCCTTGTTGATAGCCCATGGTGGATTTAGCCATGTAATCCACCTCCCATTGGATTACATGGCTAAATCTGAAAATTAGCAGACGTAAAAAAGCAGCGTTAACTGTGGTTAGCGCTGCTTTTTTTGTCTCTAACAGAGTTAGCGTGAAGCTTGATAATAGAAGAAATGTCGCTTAGCAACATTTCTCTTATTAATTTGATCTGGAACGCCCACTTTGCATCTCATTAGAGATGCAAAGGGAAGCGTAGTGAAAAACGGTGCTAACATGCGATTTTGCATGTTACCACCCTGTTGTTGATAGGGCGATATTTTTATCTCTGCTTCTTTGGCTTTTAAAGCCAAAAAAGCAGAGATAAAGCCCTTGTTAATATGTCCCCAGTACCATTCTTTTCCCCAGAATGTTTCACCACAAACGGATTCGGACCACGTTGTAAGGTGCTTATTAGTCTTTAATGGTGCAAGTCGCCATGACGCGTTTCAGCCTCTCCTCGGGCCTTGATGTGTATAATATATGTACTTTTCCTTTTCTAAAGAAAACTCCCAGACTAGACAATAATTTGTTGAGTATTATTGCATGCCAGTGTTAAAATTAAGACTTGTCAGATACCCCACTAAGGAGGGCACGCCAACCTGGTTACAAGAAAGGCTAACTAGTGAATGTAGACTGTGTAGGTGGCCACGTGAAACTTTACTACACATTGTGTGTGTATCCAAAATTGCTTAAAACACATTGTGCATTAGTAAAACCCTTTTGTCTTATAGCTGGGATAAGATCTGCTCGTCAGCCCCTTATTCTATGTCTATTGGGTGTGTCGATTCCATTGATTTGTTAAATGATAACGTTATTAACAATTTCAGAAAAAATGCTGACATCTGTAGTTTAAATGTATTTGTTTATACCCTTTTCAAAGGTAAATTTTATAGGACTGGATAATAGAAGGATAGTTGCTTTTAGGCACCTGACACTTTGAATTTTTAGGCAGCTTGAGTCAGTTCAGTTCAAAATGCTTTATTCGGTTTGTTTACACAACCATATAGCAGACATAAAATATAAAACATACAGCAATCATACAATAAAACTATAAAAAGGGCAAAATATAGAGACCGATTACATTGGGTATGTAGAAGACATGCTCACTGGGATACAATCTCCACAAATAATGCCAATACATAATAGAATATTCGGTATAAATACAGAAGAAGAAGGCTCTAATGGACTCAATAAATTTACATGTGCTGGTTGCTAAAGTGCTTAGGCAGCTTGAGTCAAGGATTTTGTTTCTGGTAACCTTGGAAATGAGGCCTTTAAGATTATGTGAAAGCACAGAGGCACTGCATTGATCATCTGCACTATGCTATATAATGTTTTTAGCTTTATTGAAATGTTTAATGACCTGCTATATTATCATCCCATGGTGGTCAGTTATTTAGCTATTTGTGTGATTAGTCTCTATGGACCATGCATAAGCACTTAGGCACTTTATCGTCCATTGGTATAATGGTATATAATGTTTACAGTTTTTATCATATGAATTCGGGAACTACTTAATCATTGTTTGTTTCTTTTACTATGACCAATGAACGACTGTGATAAAAATGTGTACATGTGGTATCAATGTCCCAGTACGGTGTGTTCCCCTTTGAAGCATTTCTTATGTACAGTTGTAGATTAATTAGCAAATTGAGTGTTTGGCTCCCAGTGATGGGGGTAATTGTGGAACTATTAGTTGTGCAGGTCTCACAACTAATAGCCTATTTCCTTACACTCTGTGTATGCTTTCCCTTGCTCTATATAAACGTAAACCTATCATGATTTAATGTCTTAATAGTCTTTTGATCCTTTTCATGTTTAAAAAAAACTTGCCTATGCACCTAGACCACATCCACAGATCAGAGGAGAAAAGCATTCAAGGTAAGATGTAATCCTGGAGACAACAATACAGGGGACAAGGTACGATATTCACAAGAGCAGCTGGCACAAATGGTGAGATTAAGGGGATGTAGTACTAATCAAGAAACCTAGCCTTCCTTAAATTGAAGCTCAGGAATGTGGGAGCCGCCAACTATTAAATGGGCTGCACAGTGCGCCAGTGTAGTACTGGGTGCAGTCTCTGGTGTTGTAAATACTGCACTGGTAGAACCAGGGGTTCTCTACTTACTATTAAGTACATCTAAGCTCAGTACAGTTGTGTTCCTGAAGCAGACCACCCAAAATCAAATGTGTGACCGCCACGTGTCTGGTATGGAGATTCTGGATTCACCAGCCTTGGAATTCTGGTGCTCTGGATAGGGACACTTTGCGGCCTATAGTGGATGCAGCAGGACACAATACCTTTAAATGGCTAAAATTGCACTTTTGATCTTTTCATGCCTCAGACTAAAACCTGTTATTTAAACTCACTTCAGTAGAACTCATTTCCTGCATTTCATGTAATCTTCTCTAATCAACTGTATCTTTAAGCCACTTACGTATCTTTACTGACCTGGAAGTTACTTAGAAAAGTGAAGCAAAATGTTTTGATATTAAGGACATTTTAGACCCAAGAGGTCTTGTTAAAAGTTTCTGACATCAGTAGGAGTATTGTGCTTTTATGTCACATTTCAGAATGTGGTAGTGAAGACTGTCCTGATAAGTTGGCAGTTTCATTTGGACACCAGTTAATAAATGCTGTGGACTTACTCTACATGCTTATTATTTGAATAATAATGCAGGAATAGTTGAACAAAATACAGTAGTTTCGAAAGTCTTTGGCTTACTAGTAAAGAGATGCTTGCTATTGTCCTGGCAAAACAACTGCTACAGTGACCAAAGAGCATGTATCTTTAGAGCTACTCCTGTCCTGATGAAGGCCTCCTCAAATGTTCAACAGGGGATGACATTTACGACGGATTTAGGAGCTTTTTGTGGATTTGTGCCACACTAATTGGGTGTCTATATTGACTCAAACCTTTTCTTTGAGACTCTAGTCTCTAACTAGCATATACTTGCTTGTGACCGGTTTACCTGCCTGAGGAAATCCTACCTTTTGTTACCTCAAATGATCACATCCCCGTGGTGGGTGTATTTCTTACTACACTCCAGCCTACATCATGCGAACTCACATTACCTAGGCCTTCTGGAGGAGGTTTGATAGAGGCTTCAATAAGTACAGAATACCACCATTCCCAGCACCCAACATCACCTCCCTACCAAGCACAATTGAAAGTTGTGCAACAATGCTTCCTGACACACCCAGGACGCATGAGGCCAAGTATGCAGCAGCACACAGGAAGAGCGAGAGACCAGCCATGCTCCATGCCCAGAAGTAATTTGTGGTTTCTGACTTTTACTCCATCGGCAAGTAAATCCAAAACTAAGACGAGGCAAATCCCAGCAGAAGTGCAAGAAGTCCAAAAAGGTTTATCCCCTTCCTGCTTCAGAGAGAGGTTGCGCAGTTAGCACTCCAAAGACCCCATGCTGTCATTAAGTCACATCCACTTCTGGTCATCACACAGAAGAGCTCCATATTTCCTAGGGTATTGTTGAAGCTTTGGCTATGGAGAGCTCCCCATCAATTCCTTTGTGGCATTGCTGATCTTTCAGGAGTTTGGAGGACATTTTTGGTTGCGACTTCAGTACTGGCCAGGGATTCGAGCCGGCTCCACACCACCAGGACTGCTATGAGGATATTGATCAGCTTCGCTCCCCTCATTATGGCCTCTATTTCGACTCACAAAATGCTAGTAGCCTAGATACCTCACCCGAAAATGACCACCCTCTCCCTTGGATCCCTCACAAAGGAAAGAGCATCATTTGCAGTGGTCATTTGTAGGGCTGCTGAGGTTCTGATCCTGCAGCTACCTACTTTTGACATTAAAGTCAACCTACTTACAAAAATTTCACAATGCAGACCTTCAAATTCTAAGCTCTTGCTTTGGTTCCATAATGTATTGATTGATTGGTTAACTACGGCTTGGTCCAATACTGGTCCTTCTTGAGCTTCCCGATTGCTCATCAATCAGGATTCTCATAAAGCGCAACTACCGACCCGTAAGGGCCTCAAGGCTCATTGGTTCGGGTCCACTGCTGTGCATCAGTCCTTTCTGACACAACATCCCACTCTGGCAAGTCTAGTGGTGCAAGCTTGTACTAGTAAAGTCACGTCATATGCATTTCCTTTAGCTCCCCCTCATAGGGAGTCCGTGAAAATTGACGTCGGTGTTCTTCCGCTTCACTTACTCTTTGCTCATTGAGTGCTGTTTTGATGGAAAAGTCCCTCGTATGGCAGCAGACATGAGCCTCTGCCCTGAGTGCCCCAAATGCAGTGATGTCTGGATACTGGGAAAGATTTGTAATCCTGATCAAACACGGATCTCGTGTATGACCTAATCCTGTCCCATGTATTGTGGTCTGGTTAGACCAGGAGGGGCGTACCACATGCTACTATCTTAGTGGTGGAGGGCTACCGGTCTCACCGGGAGCTGAGTAGCACGAGCCCGGTGGTGGCAGCATACCTTTTTTATAGAGAGTGATAAAGTATTATGCCCAGGCCTTCTGGCCTGTGTCATGGGAGTAGGGCTTACTGGTCCACAAAATCATTCCTCTGGTATGTGCTCAGCTCAGCCTTAGCCTACATACAGGAAGATGTGGGGACAGCGCATGCATGCGAGTGCAACACACTGGTATGTGCATGAATCTAGGAGTGCTACAGACAGAGTTTGAGGTCACTTTTTCCTTAAGTAGATATCACTCTGGAGACTTATGTAAACGGTAATTCGTAAAATTTTATACAAAACTCGAAACCTTTCTTTTATTAAGAGGCCAACACGTGTTTCGCGACTAAATAATGTTACTTGATCAGCGCCAAATAGTGATTACATAACTTTCAAAATGAAACTCTGTTGATACAGCCAATACAAACCTTTTTTGGATCTATGGTCTATTTGTTTTCAGAGAATTTTGCACTTGAGGAGCAGTAGATAACATAAGTATTTGATGATTCTTTTCTCATTGATGAATACACCAATCTTGATTCTTTTTTATTAAGTTTATGATCATGTATTTTAATATTATTTGAAGTTGTCTTCTATCTTTTTCTTTTTTCTATCTGGACTGGTTTTGGACATAGTTCTATTTGCTTGTATCGGCTGTATCAACAAATAGATTTTCATTTTGAAGGTGTTACCTTATCACTATTTGGCACTGATGAAGTGCATTACTTAGTCGCAAAGCACATGTTGGCCTCTTTTTCGAGAGACAAAAGATTTAGAGTTATGAATAGAAATTCTCGAATTACAGTTTACAGAAGTCTCCAGAGTGATATCTACTTAAGAGAAAGTGATCTCAAACTATCTCTGTCGGTAATTTATCAGAGGTTGGAGTTAGAGTTGTAAACACAACCATTTTTGAGGTTTGATTAGTCTGAATTAGAGTCTTTCTCTCCCCTCGTTAGGTCTCGCCTGACCCAGCGCATGCGCTGGTCTGGTGAGACTTATTGAGAGGGCTCCAAAAAGTGCTACCAGGCCAGCCTAGAGCTACAGTGCATGTGCGCGGGTGCGCGCCGCGCTTTACCACGATTACTTTCACTTTCACGGCCGCACAGGCGCTTTGATGTTTGATCGTGATTGCGATCGCGATCACTTTAACTTTCGCGGCCCCACGTCCGGCTTTGCATAGACAATAGGTCTCGCTTTTGGGACCTTATAAGTATTTAGTTATGCAACTGTTGCATGGCTAAACACTTATAATGTCCCAAAGGCGAGACCTATTGGCTATGCCAATGCTTGTTTTGCTTTTTCACATCTGAGTGCCACAGTATATGGGAACAGCATGTGCCTGTGCAAATGTTGTGCGATGGTATGTGCATGAGCTTATGAGTGCTAAGATACATAGCGACAGCGCGTGCATGTGTCGGTGCCCCACGCTGGTTTGTAGGTGAGCGTTTGAGAGTTTCAGCACATGGAGACAGCATGTGCAGATTTGTGTGCATCGTGTTGGTATGTGCATGTGAGCGGCAGAGCACATGGAGGGCTACATGTGTGTTTGTGTGCAGTGCTAAGCATGCATAGGTGTCTTTGAGGGGCACAGTGCATGAGAGCCTGTGGTTTTCCTGTTGGCAGTCCAAGGCCTGCTGGAGAAACATTTGGAGGTAGAGAGACCCCCAGACAGATTTGTGGATTGCTGCACTAAATCACATTTGTGTCTGGGGATGAATTATAAAAATGGGAGCTTGAGATGTCCAAATTGTCAAACTGAAGTTGTACATCAGTGTGGATAAGCGCAGCACGTGTTCTGCTGGTTGTGTCCAGGACTGGGGAATGAGGGTCTGTCCACTCTTTCATGCTGGGTGAGCAAACATCAGTAGCGGTTGCTCATAGTGCGAAGAGGTGGGGAGGGAAAGGGAGTGTTGGAAGGCGGACCCCGAGGAGTCGGTGAGACCACCAAGGGGGGCCCTCTCACTGCACGAAGTAGCCGAGCGCTGCCGAGAAGTCTCCTGAGAGATCCTTCTCCTATCACGTACTAGCACAGTAACACCACCACACCGGACTCAAGGAGGTTGTCTCAAGACAAGCAATTCTTTATCATCAATAAAAAGGTTACGAGGTCAATATTTACACGAAGGGATCGAGGGATCCACCAAAAGTCTCAGTGTCTCTTTGGAAGGGTAGGGGTAGCGGGACAGTCTTTGGCAGGAGTGCGGTACGAGGGTACCTGGGGCCCAGTTCTTATCCTCAAGCTGGAGGACCTCCGGATCTCGGATGGGTCGAGCCGCGACGGCGTCAGCAGGGCTCTGGCGTACAGTTCGTGGAGAGCCGCGATTCAATCAGCAGGGCTCTCAAGATGGTTTCTGCTCAGCTCGAGCCGCGACGTCGTCAGCAGGGCTCCGAGGAAGGTTTCAGCGAGGTTGGGCCGCGACAGCGTCAGCAGGGCTCCGATGTTCCAGGTGGTTCAGAAAGGGTTCACAAGAAGGAGCCGCGACGCAGTCAGCAGGGCTCGTGATGGTTTCGACAAGAGTTCTTCTCCGTAGGGTCGGCCGCGATTCAATCAGCAGGGCTCTCGACTCCGGGATACAACTGCCGAGCTGTGGTGGGGTCGCCCCAGATATAGGTCTGGAGCCCTTTGATGTCCGGACCTATGCGCCCGAGGGGGCGGAGTGGCCGGGTGGAGGTGGCCAGACGCCCAGCAGGAGAGGCGCCAGGCCCATGGGAGTTGCAGGGCGATCACACCTCGAGAGGGGAGGACAGTTGGGGGTCCCATCGATACTGTCCTCCGCCGGGGGCGATGAATGGTTCCTGCGTCACCCCCTGGCTAGTTCGTGGTGCCTCGATGTCGGGGCTTCGCTGGGGTCGAGGCCGGGTTGAGCGGGGTCGCGCCGGCTAGTGCACGGTGTGACGTGGATGCCAACAAGATGGCGGAGCCACGAGGAGTATGCGACCACGTGCAGCTCCGGGTGAAGGGCCTTGGTGCAGTTCAGACGGGTGGCCCGTGACGGCCGGGGCGGGGAACGGGCACAATCCAGGGGGTTAAGGACCACGCCACGAGGCCGGGTCCAACAGGCGTCCCCCCCAGCCGAAGGCATGGAGAGTCACCCATCTCCTTGGGGATTCTCCTCGTCAAGGCGGAAGAAGCGGGACAGGCCGTCGGCGTTGGCGTGGTCATTGCCAGGCCGGTGTTCGACGTCAAAGTCCATCCCTTGTAGCGAGATGGACCATCGCAGCAGCTTGGGGTTCTCGCCCCGCATTCGCATTAACCATTGCAAGGGCCGGTGGTCGGTCTGGACCCGGAAGTGGGCGCCAAAGAGGTAGGGCCGGAGCTTCTTGAGGGCCCACACCACAGCGAAGGCCTCACGCTCAATAGTGCTCCAGCGTTGCTCTCGGGGCAGCAGTCGTCGGCTGATGAAGGCCACTGGTCGGTCGAGCCCCTTTTCGTCAGCTTGCGATAGGACGGCCCCGATCCCATACTCGGAGGCGTCCGTCTGTACCACGAACTCCTTCTGGTAGTCCGGGGCCTGCAGCACCGGAGCAGTACACATGGCTGTTTTTAGGGTGTCGAAGGCTGTTTGGCAGCGGGGTGTCCAGTGTACCTTCTTGGGCTGCTTTTTGGACGTTAACTCTGTGAGGGGGCCAACAATGCTCCCATAGTCCCGGATAAACCGCCGGTAGTATCCGGTGAGGCCCAGGAAGGCCCGGACAGCGGTCTGGGTAGTGGGGGGTTCCCAGGTCTTGATGGCATCTATCTTCGCTTGGAGGGGGGCCACCTGCCCGCTCCCCACTTGATGGCCCAGGTAGGTCACGGATCCGTGGCCGATTTGACATTTGCTGGCCTTGATTGTGAGCCCGGCCTGCTGGAGGGCGGCCAGGACGGCCTTCAGGTGAAGGAGGTGCTCGGCCCAGTGGTTGCTGTACACGGCAATGTCATCTAAGTAGGCCGCGCTGAAGGCCTCAAGCCCGGCCAAAACCTTGTTCACCAGTCTTTGGAAGGTGGCCGGGGCGTTCTTCATTCCGAAGGGCATCACCCGAAAGTGGTAATGCCCATCCGGAGTCGAAAAGGCGGATCTTTCTTGGGCGCCGGGGGTGAGCTGGATTTGCCAGTACCCGGCGGTGAGGTCCAGCGTGCTCAAGTAGCGAGCGGCCCCTAGGCGGTCGATGAGTTCGTCGGCCCGGGGTATCGGGTGTGCGTCTGTCTTGGTTACTGCATTCAGGGCTCGGTAGTCCACGCAGAATCGCAACTCCGGGGGGTGACCGGGAGCTGCGGCCTTGGGCACCAGGACGACAGGGCTGGCCCACAGGCTGTCGGAAGGCTCGATGACCCCCAGTGAAGTACTGGGTATTTTAGACCCAGCGGTGCAGGGGCACACACCCTATGACTTCTGGGTTTCACCCTGTTCCGGACCTACAGAAACACAGAGTCTTCTGGGTGAAGTCAAAGATTCGTTTATTGGCTGCAGACCAATGACAGGTATCCTAGAAGTACAACAGCGTGTATGTTCTCAGGAGACTGCTGAAAATCATAGGAACGGACTTCATCTTAAATACGCTTTTTCCTGCCTCAGGCATACATTCCTAGGTTTTATGATGCGGCAATATGCAAGTGTACATTACAAAGAAAAGACAGAGTCATGATGACCATCCCACATTCCAGTTCGGCCAGCCCACAATGATTTACACAGTAAGGTTCAGATCCCATGTTTGATGTAAAGAGACCCCCCAATAAACATGAGCATCTCCTGTTTTGGGAAACAAGTCATAAAGCAGGAACAAGCAGGTGTGGAAGAGATTAGCCAGGGGATTGTGTAGAATGAAAGGGTTTTATGACGGGTCAAGCCCTGATGCTAATCACAGGTGGAAGGAGGAAGGGGAGCTCGTGAGACCGGTTTGACCCGGGGCAGCAGAGCCAGCTGCCCAGGTCACAGAGAAGTCAGAGGGAAAGCCCATGTACTGTGAGGCCCGTATTTACTCCATTATAGCCTATGTGAGGGCAATGACAAGATGGCCACTGCTTCCAAAATGGAACCCGCGTAGTAAGGCAGAATAACGTGTACACAGTGCATTCATAGCTAGAACGTTATATAAAGCACTCGTACATGCCGCATTTACCATTTGCGGTTCGCTAATACCAACATAGACAGGGGTAGGGCCCTGTCCCCTACGCGGTCCCGAATATTAAAGTACGACAGACCCTCCTTTTGCCCTTACATAGGCAATCACTATACTCATCTTAATCCGAGTCTAGGTCAATGTTCACAAAGTCATGGAGATGTTGCTGTAGCATCATCCTATTACTTAGCTCGTCTCTCGATACAGGTTTCCTTACACATAAGGTAGTACAGAGACCACATATCGCGGGAGCACACTGTATACACAGGCAGAGCAGGAAAAGAATGGCTAAGATCATTCCAATGACCATCAGAACTTTCCATCCCCAGGCAGATATCAATTCCCAGAACCACCCCACCAGTGACCAATCTCCCTTATCCACGTGTATGGCTTCAGATATTTTATGGAGTTTGGAGATGGCTTGATACACTGTTGGAGCATTATCTGGTATGAAAATGCAGCAACTGGATTGGATGACCTTGCATACCCCACCGCGGTCTGCAAGAATAACGTCTAGAACCATGCGGTTCTGCAAAGTCATAAGGCGATCCGCTTGGAGCTCAGCCGTCAGATTACTAAGGGCACCAGCCGTTACATTGACAGTGGATTCAACTACACGTGTCAGCTGTCTCAGGTTCCTACTATTGACCATAGGTCCCCAAAACGGCAGGAAACCCAAGAAGAAGTCTCCTGCTTCCTGACCGGCAGTGTCTTCCCTACTAATCACACCTCTCACAACTCTGGTCTTGTGATAGTCAGAGGCAGCAGTAAATGTCGGCGGTAGCAAATTCGCAATATAACATGTGCCCGAGAAATCAGGGGGCAGCCATGTATACGCTCGGTCATTACAGATGAAATATGTGCCCTTGGCAGCCAAAAACGCAGGGGAAAACTGTGACGGGAAAGTGTACGTTTCAGTACAGTCACTTCTTCCCAGTTGAGCTCTAGGATTCTGACCATTACCCTGTAAGCAGAACCGACCCATGTGGGGTACGACCCAGATTGGAGATGAGATTTTTCGCTGTCTTTCACCCAGACTAATACTATACCCCGTCGCGTTCCATCCTACATAAGGTCTCAACTCTTCTTTGGGAATAGATGAGTATGCATTGATATCCCTACTCATATCGGCAACTCCTTTCATTAAAGCCTTATTATTGGTGATAGGTCTGATGGAACGCGGTTGGCGAGGGGAGTATGTATCTAGAGCATAGAGAAACATGGTTTGGAATGCCCATGACGATCCATTGTAACTATACGGCAGCACCAGGTAGGGAATACCCTTGTTAATGGTATGTGGCATTAACCCACACACCCAGCAATTGGTCGTATTCATTACTAGTTGGTGCTGGTGCAAGAGCTGGATAAACGAGTTATTTACGAACTCTGATCGTCTGGTCTGTTCGTGCTCAGGCAAAGGGTGAAAAGAGTGAGAGGAGGCAGTAGAAAGAGATATAGGCTGTTCAGTGGGTGCAATGGGCTTTTGAGCGGAGAAAAACACAAATCCTACAATAAACATTATGATACTACACGATGTAAAAAGGCACAAAAAGACAAAACATTTACTTTTCATAATTTTACACATCCTTGCGTTAAAGTTCATTTCCTCAATTGGTCTCTCCATCTTAAAAAACTCCATCCTCTACTCGGGCCGCTCGCGGTGGATGAGTTTCTTCTGCTAAGGGGTACGCCTGTCAGTCCAGGGAAACGCCCTAGACCAACCAGAACCGTTGACCTAGCGTCTTCGGCCTGTACCCCAGAGTCTTGGCACCGCGACCCTGCGGCAGAACCCGGATGGTGGTTCGAAAAACAAAAATCAAGAAAGTCCTTCAGATGGGAAAGCAAAAAATGTCAAAAGGGAAAATAGTGAAGAAATCTTTATTTGTCCATGGGTCTAGGTCTCAAATTATAGCGGAGACGGCCAGGTGCTGTTTGGTCTTGAAACAAGAGTTCAGGCTCAGTGGTGTCCAGTCGACTTGATGGTGGCACAGCTTCCTGCAGAATATTGTCACTCTCTTGGTCTGAAACTGTGCCTCTTAAGCGTGCGTCGCTGAATGGTACAGAACGAGGTACAGTGTCTGTCTCTGAGTCGGCGATACCCTCCTTGACCCACTGGTCATATGGCAGAGGCAAGGGGACTACCTTGCAGTGAGTACCATGAATCCAGTGCTTCTTCCCTTTCACTCGCACTGCTGATCTTGTTGAAAGAAGAACAAGATGAGGGCCAAGCCAGCGGGGCTCGTCGTTGCTCTTGCGCTGGAAATTTCGGACCAGGACCCACGTACCAGGGTTGATAGGGTGTCCAGGAGGTTCAGAGGCTTGGGGAAGGGTATCATGTACCTGTTGGTGCAAAACACGCAGTTTAACAGTCAAATCATACAGGTAATCGAGCAGTACTGGATGCTCTATTTCGCTAAATTTCGCCGGTCTTGGCACGCCCCATACATTAGCCGGTCGGCCAAAGACGACCTCATAAGGGCTAAGTCCCACACGTGAGTGTATGGTCATTCTGGTGGACAGGAGTGCTAGGGGCAGAGCGTCAGGCCATTTAAGACCGGTGCTCGCCTGGATTTTGGCCAGCTTGAGCTTTAAGGCTCCATTGTAGCGTTCTACTAATCCAGCTGATTGGGGGTGATTTGCAGCGTGGAACTTCTGCTTTATCCCTAGCCCTTCACATACATTCTTCATCACTTTACCCACAAACTCACTTCCATTATCACACCACACCATTCTTGGCATCCCAAACCTAGGGAAGAATTCCTTCACAAGGGCTTTGGCTGTGGATAGGGCAGTGTTATCTTTCAGAGGATAAGCCTCAATCCATTTTGAGAAAGCACAAACAACCACCAATACATATTTCAGGTTGTTGCATCTTTCCATGTGAATAAAGTCCAGCTGCAAAACTTCAAATGGACATGATGGGGGTGCAAAGTGACCAGCCGGAGTTGGGGTTCCCCTACCAGGGTTGTACTTCAAGCATACTATGCAATTCTTGACCACATTCTCTGCACACTTGGGAATCCCAGCATTCTGCCATACTGGAGCCAACAACTTGCATATACCTTTCGTACTGATATGTGCCATTCCATGTGCCATAGTAACCACTGGAAGCACATATGCATCAGGCAACAACCATCGCTTATGTTCTGTCAGATCAATCCAACAACCATTCTCATCCAACTTACCCATACTCTCTCTCCACTTGTTTAACTCTTCCTCTGCGGCTTCAGCTTGAAGCGACTTCACACTCTCTATTGTGTTCTCACACATTCCCACATCATTAACCCATCTTGCGGGACCTGCAACATACATTCTAGTCTTCACATTCTGTGCCGTTTCTCTCGCGGTCTCATCAGCAAACGCATTCCCACGTCCAACATCATCTGTGACTTTCCTGTGCGCACTACATTTCATGATCGCGACTTGCAACGGTAGGGTCAGTGACTCAAGGAGATCATTCACCAACTTGCCATTCTGAATTTTAGCTCCATGCGACGTCAGGAACCCACGCTCCTTCCACAGTCGCCCAAAATTATGAGCCACGCCAAAGGCGTACTGGCTATCTGTGTATATGTTTACTCTCATTCCTTCAGACAACACACATGCTCTTGTGAGGGCGATTAATTCTGCTGCTTGGGCCGAATTATGTGGCACTCGTGCAGTTTCCACGACTGTGTGCAAAGTCGTGATAGCATATGCAGCAGTCGTGTCACCATTAGGGAGCTTGAAACATGACCCATCTACCCATAAAGTGCCATCACACTCAGTCAGGGGAGTATCTTTCAGATCTACTCTCCCTTTCGTCTCTTCTTCTGTTCTGAACAGACAGTCATGTTGCTCAATCTCATCTGAGTCTGTTGGAATAGGCAACAAGGTAGCTGGATTCAGCGTATTACATCTTTTTATGTGTATGTGATTAGCTAACAGTGTAAGTTCGTAGCCTGATAATCGTGCACTAGTCAAGTGTTGTGTCTTGGTTCTATTTAATAATGTGTCTACAGCGTGTGGAACCATGACAATCAATGTGTTGTCCATTACCAAACCAGCAGATTGTCGGATAGACATCGCTGCAGCAGCTGTCGCTCTCAGACAGCTTGGCAATGCCCTCGCTACAGGGTCCAAGGTAGATGAAAAATATGCGCATGGGCGCGGTCTGTCGCCAAAAGGCTGTGTCAACACTGACAACGCACATCCATCTTTCTCGTGAACATACAATGTAAAAGGTTTGCTGTAGTCAGGAGTACCCAACACAGGTGCTGAACATAATGCATTACGCAATTCCACAAAACTTTTCTGGCACTCTTCAGACCATGGGATAGGATTCGGTGTGTCTTTGCATGTTAAGGCTAACAAAGGTTTTGCCAATAAGGAAAAACTAGGGATCCAATGCCTACAGTATGAAGTAATGCCCAAGAAAGCACGTACTTCTCTCTGTGTCTTCGGCACACTTAACTGTGCAATGGCTTGAATTCTTTCTGGGGTCAGTTTCCTTCCCTCCTTCGATAAGAGATGACCTAAGTAGGTCACTTCTTGTCGACAATATTGCAGCTTAGAGAGAGACACTTTGTGATGGAAAGCGGATAAATGGCGCAACAGTAACAATGTGGCTTCTTTACAGATCTTCTCATTATCCGCGGCGATCAGTAAATCGTCCACATATTGAATCAGGATAGCGCCACTAGGTAAAACAAGTGCATCAAGCTGCGCTTTCAAAGCCTGACTGTATATGGATGGACTCTCACAGTAGCCCTGTGGAGCGCGTTTGAAGCGGAAGCTTCGGCCTCCCAGACTAAAACCAAAAATGTCCCTGCTCTCTTCTGCAATTGGGATACTAAAGAAAGCATTCTTTAAATCAATCACTGAAAACCATGCAGCAGAGGCTGGAATCATCGTTAACAAGGCAGTTATATCAGGGACAACCGGAAACTGTGGCACAACAATCTTATTAACCTCTCTAAGATCGATCACAAATCTGTAAACAGGTGGCTGTGAAGGATCCGTTCGTTTTAAGACAGGTAAAATCGGACTATTGCAAACGTTGCCTCTTGTCTCTTCAATCACACCCTTATTAATCAAGTCGCTGACAATGTCCAACAATGCTTTCTGCCCTTCATTAGAGATCTTGTACTGGGGAATACGTGGCAGTCTGACATTAGCCTTTAAAGTCACCACATATGGCAGTATTTCCAAGAGGCCCACATCATTGGGACCAGTAGCCCAAAGGGCATCCGGAAGGGATGACAATTCAGGTGGCATTGTGTTTTTGGACAAGTACATTGGGGAAATCACTTTCTTGCCTAATGTAAGTTGTACTCCTGAAGGAGAACAATACAGTGTAGCGTGCAATCTTTTCAACAAATCTAATCCCAGCAAATTCTCGCCACAACCTGTTGTCAGAATCAGGGGTGCTTTCAGCTCGCAAGGTCCAACAGAAAGTGACATGGGACTAGAAATCGGGTTCCTAACTGGGGCGCCAGAAAAACCTACTGAAACATTTATATCGCCAGACAAAGGTGCGCCAGGGAGTTTGGAATGCATAATTGAACTCTTTGCAGCACCAGTGTCTAGCAGAAAAGGCTCCGTTACATTTGCTGTAGTCACCTCAACATACGGTCCACTCTGATCCACTGGCACTGAAACAACTCCCTCTCTCTGTCTACGGCTGTCCTAGTAATCATTATTCTCTGCATCACCGTCCTCTGCATAATAATCATTATTATAATACTGGGCCGTATTACTAATCGCGTTAGCTTGCTGATCAAAGCTATTGATAGTATTTTGAGGCGGCAGAGGACGCGCGTTCAGGGGAACACTTCCACGCCCTCTGCCTCTAGGAGCTTGCTGACCACCCCTACCTCTTGCGCCATACATATTACCGTTACGCTGCAGCAATTTAGGGCAACTATATTTAAAATGACCTTCCTCTTTACAGTATGAACATTGGTTGGGACCTACAGGGACACGTGGTTGGTAATACCCATTCATTTGCTGATTGTTCTGAAACTGTTGGGGTTGGTGATAGACACCTTGGGGTTGCCTATAATTATTACCACCTCCACGTGGCGGATAGGCCTGCTGTAAAAGGACCTTTGTCTTGAGTTCTTTCGTTTTCTTTTCTGTTCTATCTTTCTCGTCCTTATCTCTGTTTTCGTAATACTGTGCAGTAGCCAGTATTTGCGCTGAAGAAGAAACAGCCCAAGAACTTTCTGAATCTTTTAACTTTCTACACAGGTCAGGAAGTAAATTCTGCACGAACTTATCCACAAATAACCGTTGGCCACCCTCAGTACTCATATCTTGCCCACTGTGATCAATAAACGTTTCTTCAAACCTAGTAAAAAAGTCTGACACTGTCTCATCTTTCTTCTGCTTGCATGCAGATAACTTGTCCCAATTTACGCGCATCGCAGGCATTATTGTCTTCATATACGTGATGATTCTACCAGGCAATTCAGCTACTAAAGGTTCTGGTTTCGCACCACCAGTTTGTCTAGCATCAGCAGCAACAATGTTAGCCCATGTATCCCCTAGTTCTGCATTGTGATCTACATTACGAATTGATCCCCATAAAGGCTGTGGAACAACATTACCAAACAACATGTCTATGTCGGCCAGATTCATAATGCAAGACCCTGCCGTCTGTGACAACTCTTTATAATAACCTGCAGGGTTTTTACGGGGATCAGGCAAGGACTGCTTAAGCGCTAACACCTCAGAGCGCTTCCATGGAACATGCACCCAAACACGCTGGAAATGCGCTGCCACAGCGGGGTTAGCACCGACAGCTGCAACCGCTTCCTTCCATACCGGGGGAACTTCTCTCATAGGGTATTGTCGCGCTTTTGCCTTTTTCCCCACAAGGACCTCTTGTTCAAACAATGACTGTTGGCAATCGTCATTCCTTAAGGATAATACAACCGCAACTGCTTTATCTACTTCGCGGTCCACAATTATACCAGTTCCAAAATCGAACCTCACTCTACACAATTCCTGCGGGTTCGGATTTCTACCACTATCCTCCAATTCTTCACAGAGAATTTCGCACATTTTCTCAAACACATATCTCTGTTTCGGGGCATCCCATTGATGGAAAGTGTTAACAACTGATTCCACATCATACAGTGAAGGAAAAACGATCCATCTACGCGCCATGTGATCTATTACCTTTTTCTCATCGGGGTTAGGCAATTGGCTGCGCAACTGCTTACGCTGTACACCAGGAGTTGCACCAGATGACCCAAAGAGAGGAGACATTAATGTAGTAACCACATTAGCTAAGCGCTGTCGCGGTGAAGGAGACGCTGAGGCGAGAACAGGGGGAAAAACAGAGGGAAGAAAAGAGGATGTAGAGACAGGTACTGGAGTGGTGGAAGGAAGAGTGTTAGGGGAGGCAGTTACTGGATTAGGCAAAGTCGCAGGAAGTGCTGGGGCAGTTGGAAGCACAACTGGCGGCGCTTGAGAGGACTGCGCTACAGGAATAGGAACTGGTTGCAAAGCAACTGGCGGTTGCGGCAAGGCTTGCAGTATATGCACTGGAGGCGGCATATTTACAAGCTGGGGAGGCGCCGTGGCAGTCTGAGCATACGGGGGTGGCGAACTCAACAAATGTGACATCAGGGGATCTTTCTCCTTTTCTTCTAACTCATTCTGCTTAGAATGTGGTAAAGCTGGGTAGCATTTGTCAATCCCTAACTTATGCTGCCTGTGTAATTGCTCACTCATTTGCTCCTCCTCATTGTCTTTAAATTGTACAGCTGCTTGCATTACTGACATACCTCTCTCTCTCTTATTCTTTTTCGCTAACTTAATTTCCTTTTGTTTGGCTTCCTTTCGCCATAAGCGGAAAGAGTCAAACATCGCCGGCCGGGCTTTCTTCTTAAACAATTTAATTTCTAAATTATCTAAAATATCGGTATCAAAACTACCATTTTGGGGCCATTTTAAAACACCATCTTTCCTGGTATAGTGGATCCATACTTCGTTATATGCAATGGGGCCTACGCCATGTTTCACATAGAGCTCATAAGTTGGAGTTCCAACCGGAGGAACCGGACATGATTCCTCTAGCTGGAAATCTTTTCCACAACCCAAACAGAATAATCTACCAAATAGTCCAGAACCAGGCATCTTTGCTCACTAGTCTAGATCCAAACGTCAAAGGATTATCGATTACGATATCCTCGTGAATACACGAGTCCTCTGGTTTTGGCGTTTGCAAACTCCAAAGTACTAATTCAAATGATCCCGAAGGATACCAAAACAAATGGGAGACGCTCCACTTATACTTAACTGAATATTGCTGATCGATGGCGTCACCAGAAGACTCTCTCGATTGTTTCGCTCTCTCAAAACTCGTCAAGGGTCCAAAACAGGTCGATTAATCAGGGCAGCAGTCCTTCGTAGCCGTCGGGACGCGGAGAACCTCGCAGAAAAGACTTTCGGACCACGTCGACATGCAGGGGTCGATGAAGTGGCGGCCTTCCTCCGGAATTTCCACACGAAGCTCCTCACGAACCTCTGGCTTGGACTGGTACCGCTGAAATCGCCCCACGTTGGGCGCCAAACTGAAGTACTGGGTATTTTAGACCCAGCGGTGCAGGGGCACACACCCTATGACTTCTGGGTTTCACCCTGTTCCGGACCTACAGAAACACAGAGTCTTCTGGGTGAAGTCAAAGATTCGTTTATTGGCTGCAGACCAATGACAGGTATCCTAGAAGTACAACAGCGTGTATGTTCTCAGGAGACTGCTGAAAATCATAGGAACGGACTTCATCTTAAATACGCTTTTTCCTGCCTCAGGCATACATTCCTAGGTTTTATGATGCGGCAATATGCAAGTGTACATTACAAAGAAAAGACAGAGTCATGATGACCATCCCACATTCCAGTTCGGCCAGCCCACAATGATTTACACAGTAAGGTTCAGATCCCATGTTTGATGTAAAGAGACCCCCCAATAAACATGAGCATCTCCTGTTTTGGGAAACAAGTCATAAAGCAGGAACAAGCAGGTGTGGAAGAGATTAGCCAGGGGATTGTGTAGAATGAAAGGGTTTTATGACGGGTCAAGCCCTGATGCTAATCACAGGTGGAAGGAGGAAGGGGAGCTCGTGAGACCGGTTTGACCCGGGGCAGCAGAGCCAGCTGCCCAGGTCACAGAGAAGTCAGAGGGAAAGCCCATGTACTGTGAGGCCCGTATTTACTCCATTATAGCCTATGTGAGGGCAATGACAAGATGGCCACTGCTTCCAAAATGGAACCCGCGTAGTAAGGCAGAATAACGTGTACACAGTGCATTCATAGCTAGAACGTTATATAAAGCACTCGTACATGCCGCATTTACCATTTGCGGTTCGCTAATACCAACATAGACAGGGGTAGGGCCCTGTCCCCTACGCGGTCCCGAATATTAAAGTACGACACCAGGGCCAGCATCTTCGCTACTTCGGCCTGGATGCAGGCCCGCACTCGGTCAGGCACCCGGTAGGCTCTGTGTCGTATGGGGGGGCTCTCCCCGGTGTCGACGTCGTGGACGCACCAGTGAGTCACCCCCGGGGTGAGAGAGAAGAGGGCTGCGTAGTCCCGCAGTAATTGCTGGCAGTCGTTTCGCTGTTCCGGGGTCAGGGACGAGGCGAGTTGGACCCCTTCGATCGATCCATCGTGAATGTCGGATTGCAAGAGGTCGGGCAAGGGCTCGGAGTCGTCCTCGCCCCCCTCGTCGGTCGCCAGCAGCAGGCTCAGTTCGGTCCGGGCGAAGTGGGGTTTTAGCCTGTTAGCATGTAGGACCCGGAGGGGGTTCCGGGGGGACTCCAGATCGACCAGGTAGGTGACGGGACTTTTCTTCTCCACCACCTTGAAGGGCCCAGTCCACTTGTCCTGGAGGGCGCCGGGTTCGACCGGGGCCATGACCCATACTTTCTGACCTGGCTCGAATTCTACAGTAGAGGTGTTGCGATCGTACCACCGCTTCATGTCCTCCTGGCTGGCCTCGAGGTTGGCTTTGGCCATGGCTCGGAACTTGCGGGTCTGGTTTCGGAGGGTCAGGAGGTATCGGTAGACGTCAGGAGGGGCGCCTCGGGGCTTCATCTCCCAGCCCTCCTTGACCAGGCTGAGCGGTCCGCGGACCGGGTGTCCATACAATAGTTCAAACGGGCTGAACCCCAGGGACTTCTGCGGGACCTCCCGATAGGCAAACAGGAGGCAGGGCAGCAGGACATCCCATTTCCGCCTGAGGGGTTCTTCCAGGCCCTGGATCATCCCTTTTAATGTTCGGTTGAACCGCTCAACCAGTCCGTTCCCCTGAGGGTGATAGGGGGTCGTGAACTTGTATGTGACCCCGCACTGTTGCCACAGGGACCGCATGTACCTGGAGATAAAGTTCGTGCCGCGGTCGCTCACCACTTCGCGGGGGAATCCCACCCGGGAGAAGATCCCCATCAAGGCCCGGCCTACCACAGGGGCCGTTATAGTTCTTAGCGGGACCGCCTCCGGGTACCTGGTGGCGTGGTCCACGAGGACCAGGATGAAGCGGTGGCCCAGGGCGGTTTGGGGGTCCAGGGGTCCCACAATATCGATTCCAACCCGCTCGAACGGGGTGCTGACGGCGGGAAAGGGCTGGAGGGGGGCCTTGACCCGACCCCCCGTCTTTCCGCTGGCTTGGCAGGTCTGGCAGGACCGGCAGTGGTTGTCCACATCTCTCCGCATCCGGGGCCAGTAGAAGTGGGTCACCAGACGACTGTACGTTTTGTCTTGCCCCAAGTGTCCGGCGAGGGGCACGTCATAGGCCAGGTTGAGAAGGAACTCCCGGAAGCGGAGGGGGACCACCAACACGCGGCTGGCCCCGAGTTCTGCTACTTTCTGTTCACTGTACAACAGGCCCTCGGCCCAGTAGATCCAGTGGGTGCCGGTCTGGTCACTGTTGGCTTGCGCGGTCGCCTGTTGTCGGACCCCTTCGAGAGAGGGACAGGACTGTTGCTCTTGCTGGAACTGCTCTCTGGTGGGGCCCCCTTCGTGTTGCCATTGCGTCAGTTCTGGTAGGGCGCTCGGAGAAGCCATCTCTTTGGGGGAGGATTCGCTGGGCCCAGGGTCGGTGTCCGCCTCTTCCTCGCTGCTGGTGGGAGGGGGTGTGAGCCCCTCGGGTTGGGCGGTCCCGGAGGTCGAGGATGAGCGGGGGGCCTGGGCGGTCATGGACCGGGTGATGGCGCAGGCCCAATCAGCTAGTCCCAACATTCGGAGGTGCTCTCGTCGTTCTACTTGAGCCCAGGGGGAACTTTCCAAGTCGTTCCCCAGGAGGCAGTCGACAGGGGCGTCGTCGCGCACTGTCACCTTCAGCAGGCCCGTCACCCCTCCCCACTCGAAGGGGACCAGGGCCATCTGGCATAGGCTTTCACTGTTGTCGGCCGTCCGTACGGGGCACAACACATTCGGTAGAATCTGTTCAGGGGTCACCAGGTGGCAGCGGACAGCGGTGATACTGGCGCCTGTGTCGCGAAGGGCTTCGGCCCGTTGTCCGTTGACCGTGACCTGCTGCCGGTACTTCTGGGTGTTGGTTGGGATGGGGGTGCAGGGTACCATCTCTCGGCTACCCAGGCAGACCAGGGACATGGCTGCCGGCTCCCACTCATTGTTCTCTCGGTCGAGGGCCTCCTCTTCCTCTTCTTCACCCCCCAAGGCAGCGGCTGTCAGCTGCCGGGGCGGGGGCCCGCCGGCCCCGTTTCTTCGGTTCAGAGGGCAGGCCGGATCACTGGCAAAGTGTCCGGTTTGTTGGCAGCCATAGCAGGTCACTGGTGGCCGTGGTCCGGGTCGGGCCGGGCCCACCCTTCGAGCTAGGCTCGGGGAGAGATGTGGCTGCGGTGGCCCTCGAGGGGGGCTCCTGGGGGCCCCGGCGGGAGGGTCTCTGTTCCTGTTCGGCCCTCCCCCCCCACCGCGCTGGCGTGGGGGTCCGTTGGGGTTCCTCTGGTACTCCCCCATTGAGCTCCGGGGGACCCGGGAGTTGACCCATCGATCGGCCTCGACGGCAAGTTTTCGCGGGTCGGTCATTTTGCTGTCGAGGAGGTGCTGTCTCAGTTCCACGAAGCAATTGTTGGAAAGATGTTCCCACACGATGAGGTCGACCAGCTGCCCGTAGGTGGTTACTTTGCTTCCTTTGATCCACCCTTCTAGGGCCCGACTGAAAAAGTCCACATATTCCACCCATGTGGTACCCGGGATTTTCTTGCAGTCTCTGAACCGCTGGCGGTACATTTCCGCGGTTAGCCCGTAGCGGGTGAGCAGGGCCTCCTTCATGTGATCGTAGGAGGTCATCACCTCCTCCGGTAGCTGGAGCAGCGTGTCCCGCCCTTCACTCAGGAATCGCCCCCACAGGCCTGCGCCCCAGTCTTTTCGGGGCACCCGATGGGAGGTCATGGCCACCTCGTAGGCCTTAAACCATTGTTGGATGTCGTCATTCTTGTAATACTCCTTGACGACCTCTTTCGGGATATGTACCTTGGCCTCGGGAGGCGGTAGAGTGTCTCTAGTACTGGGGGTGTCGGTCCCTCCGTTCTTGGCCTTGATCTCGAGCTCCTTGAGACTGCGCTCGTGCTCAAGAGTTAGTTTCTTTTCCTCCAACTCCCGGTGTCGTCTCTTCTCTTCTATCTCTTCTTGAAGGCGTAGCTGCTCGAGGGCCAGTTTCTTTTCTGCCAGCTGGAGTTCGCCGTCCAGCCGCAGTCGGGCGAGCTCTAGCTCGTGGCTCCGGACCTTTTCCCGCTCTCGTATTTCTTCTTCGGGGAGGCCGGTTTCTAGGCTCTTTCTTCCTCCGGTTGCCGGAGTCAGTGCGGTTGCTGTGGTCTCCGTCAGGGGCAAGGGCCCTTCTTCCTGGGAGGGGCCTGCCCCGGCCTCCAACCATGCCCTCAGAGCTTTCTGCATCTCTTCTTTGGTACCTAGGCTGGTGGTTGCAATGCCTTTGTCTTTGCAGAACTGTTTTAATTCTTTGTGCGTATATTCTTCCAGCCGTTCGGGCTGGAACTCCATTGTCGCGTTGTTTTCCTGGCTGCTCATGATGCTATTCGTTTGGATGGGTAGCTAGTGGGTACTGGCTGGTACGTACTGCGTTCGGCTCGGATCCCGTCGCTGGCCACCAAATGTTGGAAGGCGGACCCCGAGGAGTCGGTGAGACCACCAAGGGGGGCCCTCTCACTGCACGAAGTAGCCGAGCGCTGCCGAGAAGTCTCCTGAGAGATCCTTCTCCTATCACGTACTAGCACAGTAACACCACCACACCGGACTCAAGGAGGTTGTCTCAAGACAAGCAATTCTTTATCATCAATAAAAAGGTTACGAGGTCAATATTTACACGTAGGGATCGAGGGATCCACCAAAAGTCTCAGTGTCTCTTTGGAAGGGTAGGGGTAGCGGGACAGTCTTTGGCAGGAGTGCGGTACGAGGGTACCTGGGGCCCAGTTCTTATCCTCAAGCTGGAGGACCTCCGGATCTCGGATGGGTCGAGCCGCGACGGCGTCAGCAGGGCTCTGGCGTACAGTTCGTGGAGAGCCGCGATTCAATCAGCAGGGCTCTCAAGATGGTTTCTGCTCAGCTCGAGCCGCGACGTCGTCAGCAGGGCTCCGAGGAAGGTTTCAGCGAGGTTGGGCCGCGACAGCGTCAGCAGGGCTCCGATGTTCCAGGTGGTTCAGAAAGGGTTCACAAGAAGGAGCCGCGACGCAGTCAGCAGGGCTCGTGATGGTTTCGACAAGAGTTCTTCTCCGTAGGGTCAGCCGCGATTCAATCAGCAGGGCTCTCGACTCCGGGATACAACTGCCGAGCTGTGGTGGGGTCGCCCCAGATATAGGTCTGGAGCCCTTTGATGTCCGGACCTATGCGCCCGAGGGGGCGGAGTGGCCGGGTGGAGGTGGCCAGACGCCCAGCAGGAGAGGCGCCAGGCCCATGGGAGTTGCAGGGCGATCACACCTCGAGAGGGGAGGACAGTTGGGGGTCCCATCGATTCCTGCGGCACCCCCTGGCTAGTTCGTGGTGCCTCGATGTCGGGGCTTCGCTGGGGTCGAGGCCGGGTTGAGCGGGGTCGCGCCGGCTAGTGCACGGTGTGACGTGGATGCCAACAAGATGGCGGAGCCACGAGGAGTATGCGACCACGTGCAGCTCCGGGTGAAGGGCCTTGGTGCAGTTCAGACGGGTGGCCCGTGACGGCCGGGGCGGGGAACGGGCACAATCCAGGGGGTTAAGGACCACGCCACGAGGCCGGGTCCAACAGGGAGAATACAAACAAAAAATAAAGAATTATAAATATAGAAAATTGCACTTCCCTGCTCCGATGGCCAACACCTTGCTCCCGATCCTCACCTCCCGGACGTCCAGGAACTGCTGCACACTGCACAGGCTGCGAGGTGCCAATCCCATCACTGCTGTCATGCTGGGAATCCTATTCCCAGCATGAGAGCAGCGCTGGCATTGGACTGAGGACCCTGATTTGGCGCCTAGACATGGACTGGAAGCCTAAGTTGGTTCTTCACGCGACTGTACAACACAGCTCAGGGAGGAGAAAGGCTAAGTGTGCATGACCGCTTGGTCGGCCCCAGAGGGCTGGCTAAACCGTCATGCGCACTTAGCAGTGGCCATCACTCCCCCCTCTTCCCTGATGCTGCAACTTCAGCAGAATGGATGACCCTGCCCTCCCTCAGCTCACAGCCTACAGGATGAAAAATAAAATGATAGTAAAAATGTTTTATTTTCATTTTATTTTTGTTGGTTGCCTTTGGCTTTCAGCGGGGCTGACGCTCCTCTGCCATAACGGAGGAGACGCCCCTGGGAAACATTACCCAGGCGAATCCATAGCACTGCCTGGTACCTAGTGCACCAGCTTCTGCCTGACCCGAAACTATTGGACACTGTGAGGAGAAGGAGAAAGGCTGAAGGGAGCGAGGTCCATCGGGCATCTCGTTGAGTGGATCCTGGGAACTGAGTGTGAGATTCGGGTGCATCGGGTCCTCTGCACTAATCGGGCCATCTTGCATGCCAGGTGGGGCTGGACTGAATCTGAAGGGCCGTAGTCCTGGTGTAGTGCTGTAGTGAAGATAGGGCCATCTCCCGATGCAGTACTTTGACCCAAAATGGAATGGTGCCCTAAGTGCATGGAATGCAGCCCCTGTATGCCAGGTGGGGGCTGTGGTGAATCTTAAGGGCTGTCACCCTGGTGCAGCGCTGTGGTGTCGATAGTCGTCACCCTGTGACCCAAAGGAAGGGCATCGCCTTGAGTGAGCAGAGAGAGATCCCTGTGTGCTAGGTGGGGGAGTCGTAGAGGAAGCAGTGAGCCATTGCCTGTGTACCGCGTGCTTTTGTGAACTCAGAGCTGCTACGTTGTCATCAGAACTTGAGTCTCAACCTCAAGTCTGGCATCGAAGACAGTGCAAGCTTACTACAACTGTGCAGTGCTGTGGAGGTGCAGATCCTGTACTGGCCACGACGATACTTCCACTCATCGCCGGCACCAGCCAAAGTTGACCATGACCCAGGACTTCTGAACGCTCCTGGGCCTTCCGTCCTCTCTCCAGCAGTAGCGGGTAAGAGTGCACCTTGAGTCACAGAGCCTTTGTGGGAGAAATCTGCTCTGCCTGGATTGCTGAGGGTGCTAGGACACTTTAGACTTTGAATAGCCTTTGTGGGACTCCTAAGACGTGTATTCTCTAGCGGAGCCTACCCAGAATGTTGCCTTAAGTAAATGGCATTCAGCCCCAGTAGTTAGAAGAGCAGGACACTGTTACCAGCATGAACAGTTGTAACACACTAACCTTATTGAAGAGTATGTTATTATTTAGTGTGTATCATATTTTGTTGTGTGTACATATACATACACACTACTTTGTATAAACTTTAGGATTTTGCTGAATATTCACTTATTGGGGTTTGTTGAACGTATATTCTCTATTTTTCTAAATTGGTTTGTGATTTTTTTGCGTTGTGTTTTCACTTTATTACTGTTTGTGTACTGCATAAATACTTTACACAGTGCCTCTAAGATACAAATGACTGCTTATCTGCCAAGTTACCAGAGAGTTAAGCCCAGGTTCATTGAGTGACTTTTGTGTATTACCCTAACAAGGATTGTGATTGTTGCTTGAGTAGGGTTTTCCTTCCTCTCAACAAATAACATAATTTCTTACACCTGGTGCAAGAATCGACACACCTCTTCGGGCTAAATTATCTGATGTTCATGTGTTTGTTTTATCTTTGGCCTGTAAAGCCTTGCTGTGGGCTCACTTTGTGGCTCTCTGTCTTTGCCGGATCAGCCCTCTTCATTCATTCCCCCTTTGTGATGTTTTTTTTTTGGAGGAAGCCTTACTTATATGTTGCTTCTTTGTTAAGCCACAGTGAAACTTTAATTTGATTCTTACTTTTTTGATGTTCAAGCCATTGAACCCAGCGCTGGCCCCTCCATTAGGGCGCTGGAGCGTCGCACTCCTCTCCACTACCCGCACATAAAACGATAAACGGGTTTTAAACCTGTTTTATTATCATTTTATTTTAATCCCCCTAGACCCGCCCCCAGGACTCTGGCGACACTGTGGTGGGGAAGTGGCAGTGCACTCCCTTGTCCCTTCTCTGCGCATGAGGGTTTGGCCTGCCGTTTCAGGCCGGCCAAACCCTCATGCGCAGTGAAGCTGGCACAGGTTCCCAGTCAGCCTGGGAGCGCAAAGTCGCAGCACTCCGGCCAAACCTGACGCTTCTTTCATGCAGCGTCTGGATTGGCCGCAGTGCAGCCTGGGGGCCAGTCCCAGAAGCAGGAAGAGCGTGATGGAGCAGACGGTCGAGGCGGCGGCGATCAGGTTGGTAATTTTTTTTAAACATATCTTTTGTCTCCTGCCCCCCTCACCTCCCTCCCAACCCCCCCAGCTCCCTAGCTCCCACCTCCGGCCCGGTCTGCCACTGTGGCAGGTGACGGGCCGCTCCTGATTGAGCCAATGAATAGTTGCTCTCTGGTTGCTGACTTTTAAAACTGTCTCTTTTATTGCAGTCACTTCCACGTGACGTGTCTGGGATTGGCAGGCGCTTTCAGTGCAGCCACTGTGACTATATTATGTTCCATCCTTACAAATTAGTTCTTTAGTGTTTTCTCTAAAAAGTGGTGTTGCCCTTCCATTTGGGGCAGGCTGTCACACTCCCTGTCTTTTTGTCTCTGCTGCCCAGCCATCTAAGGAGGAAGAAGGCAGGTTCTACTGGTTGTATCTCAAATGGGCCCTTAGCTTCTATATTGACAGGACTAGGGAACACCATTTGGACGATTAACTTTTCGTTGGGGTCGCCAATGTAAAGAAAGGGAAGCTGGACTAGAAGGGACCTTGTTAAGATGGATGGTCTTGTGTATCAAGATGTGCTACACTTTGACCCAGAAAAAGCATCTTGAGGGCCTTCGGGCTCATTCCATGAGAACCACAATTGTTGAAATCTATAAATGTGCATTAGATAAATCTGTTTGTAAACTTTGTTACCCTCCACAGCGACAAGAAACCTTGGTGTGCATGTGCTATGTAAATTAAATAAAACAGTAAATAATATATCTGCTTAGCTGTAAAATAATTTTATTGAATTTAAAAGTAGCAGTTCCCCTAATACAACCCTTTTTTAATGCACCATTGTAAATTCAATTGCAAAGTATCTTTGTTGGGGTACATGTCATAGATATTTATTTACTAGCTTTGAAACGATGGCATTTTCGAGGAATACACATGAAAAACCTTTGCTGGTTTTTTTCTTCTTTGACAATAGTAACTGCCAAGATTGAGTAGTTGGGTGGCCATAAAATAAGTGCCAGGTTGGGACACATACCGGTAACACTGGAGAATCAGACTGTGGGCAGTATGCCTTTTCTTTTCAGTAGCAAATTTATTAATGGTGAATCTGACATTATACAAAACTTGTAAAAAAAGTTATCTTCGTTTCCTGACAGAAATACATCCAAAAAGTAGCAACGAAGCATTAAGCTACTAAGAGCAGCTCAGCTGTCACTAAAAACAACCGGGGAAATATACAGAGAGCAGAGTCTGGACAGAAGAGAACACAAGGGAACAAGAAGATGAAAACATACAGACGATACATACTGGCCATTAAACTCCTCACTCCTGGTTATTAAGGACAAACAAGACCCTCATATATTGTAAGAGCACAGCTAGTGTTTATCAAGTATTGCTTACAAGGACCTAGAAGTATTGTAGTAATCTTTCTCTGATGCTTTACATTTCCAACATACTGACATGAATGCAGGCCATGTAAGGGTTGACCAATAGACATTCAGAATTACCACTGGATATGTAAATTAGATCCATTTATATATATATTGTATGAAAAGTTGTCTTGTGGACATCCTGAATGTCCGGCATGGATTCTGATCCTCTTATTTAGGACACCATTCATCTAAATGCTTAATTAACAACAAATTCTACAACATGAAATCTGCCTGCGCTTTCATAAAACTCCAACATGCCAGTCTCTGCCCAAAAGCACCTTATAGGCTGTATTCTCTTGGTACGCTGATATTATTCGTGTGTTTTCCAGGTGCGATCTTTCAATTTTCTCCTCGAGAACTTTCTAGAACCTGGTGGCCTCCATGATCTGCAGCAGGTCTCCCGCCGCGCTTTTCTGCTCTGGAGTTATTTGCTCGCTCCCATGTGGAATTGGTGAATTTTTTTCTGTGAAAACAACACACCTGCCTGTCAAATGAGCATGTGTCAAGGGCTTCATATTGTTTTTGGAAACTTCTCGACTGCAACCCTATTTATTAAATACTACAAGGTGCTTCCATCATTAAGTAGTACTCAGTGTCACATCCATTTATTTATTTATTTTAAAGGCAAAGGTAAAACGAATAAGTCTGAAAATGGACAGGAACATTTGAGGATGTGTTTAAAAGTCACAGAAAAGTAGAAGAAAGGAGAAAATGCCATATGTGCGATCCCAGTGTAGAAAAAATAAAACATTATAAAAAAATTAACACTTCCAACTAAATTCACAAATGCTCATATGTCTTGCAGTGTGGTAGTGGGATACTCAGTCAACCAAACAGCATTTGTGAAGCAAAGCCCCCTCCCACCCCACCCCCCCCTTCTGTGGGAAGAGGGAAGAAACTAGCACAGAAGGGCAAAAGAGAGGGCACACAAATGAGCAGAGAAGGCAAAAGAGAGGGCAGAAATAACGAGCAGAAAGGCAGAAACTGAGCAAAACAGGCAGATGAAAAATGAGAAGAAAAGGCAAAACAGAGCAGAAGATGGCAAAACAGAGGGCAGAAAAGGCAAAACAAGGCAGAAAGATGAACAGGAAAGACAAAACAGGCAGGAAAGGAAAAACAGAATGCAGAAAAACAAGCAGGAAACGCAAAACAGAGCAGAAGAGGGTAAAATAGAGAGCACTCAGACACACACACCCATTCACAGACCCACTCAGACACTCTCAAACCGATTCACAGACCAATCCATAGTCTTACTGAGCCACTCATAAACTAACTCACACACTCACTATCAAAGGTTAGTGGTTACATTTCGGAAACAAAATTCAAGAAACATTAGCAATTCACTTAAAAGGTTCAAAGGTTACAGGGACGTTATAGTTAGGAAGCAACATTAAAAAAAACCTTAGAAATTCACTGAAAAAGCCAAAGGTTACAGGGACGTTATAGTTAAGAAATGGAATTAAAAAACCTTAGAATTCACTAAAAACGCAAGGGTTACAGGGACGTCATAGTCAGGTTTCACTCATACAAAACCAGTGAAATTCAGCAGTTATAGTTAGCTGAACTATCACTTACACCCCGCAATGTACAGCTTATGACCTCACATATTACATCACTCATGACATGGTCAGTCATACTGTGATATAGAATAAAGATGAATGACTTACACATGGTGGATAGTCATGATCACAAGATACATGAGATCATTTATACTAGAAAACAAATTATGAGGATGAAGATCTCCCGATGGAAATCATCATGAGAGTTGTGAGTTTCACACAATCGATCACCCTCACTTATCTTTTATAAACACAATACTTGTCATGGGAATTATACATGCTACACTAGAAAAAAAGAACACAGCTTTGGCCATTCCTGGCCATGCTGGGATCGCTCTGGTCAACTGGCTAAAAATTAAAGAGAACATAAATCTACCTGCAGGAGATGCTGAAAAGGGACACGTGAGATTTGCAAGGCATTCTTCTGGCCTGTTACACAAAATTAAATACGTCGCTAGTAGACACCCCCGTTGAAGATCTCAAGCACTGCTCATCCCATTTTATGCCCAACTACTGAAAATGATACACCTCACACCTTAACCAACCTATCCAAGACCTCAAACACTTCTCATCCCTCCTCCTATTTTACGTACTACAGGAAATGATACTCCTCGCATCTCGACCGACCTGTCTAATATCTCAAACACCTCCCCTCCTTACTCCCATTTTTACATGCTACAGGAAATGATATGCCTCGCAACTAGACCGACCTGTCTAAGATCTCAAACACCTCTCCTCCTTACTCCCATTTTTACGTGCTACAGGAAATGATATGCCTCGCAACTAGAACAACCTGTCTAAGACCTCAAACACCTCTCCTCCCTACTCCCATTTTTATGTGCTACAGGAAATTATACGTCTCGTAGCTAGACAGACCTAAGATCTCAAACCCTTCTCCTCCCTACTCCCATTTTTACGTGCTACAGAAAATGATACACCTCGCAACTATATCGACCTATCTAAGATCTCAAACACTTCTCATCCCTCCTCCCATTTTTACGTTCTACAGAAAATGATACGCCTCGCAACTAAATCGACCTATCTAAGATCTCAAACACTTCTCATCCCTACTCCCATTTTGGGCCCACCCACAGGACATGATATGCTTTGCAACTAGACTGACCTATCTATGATCTCCAATACTGCTCAGCCCTCCTCCCAACAGAACTAATCCTTCTCTCCTTTCTTAAAGATAACAACACCCTTGTCTAAATTAATATGGCCATGATACATTTTGAGATGTGGAAACCCTGAGACCAAGGTAGCTTGCCTATCTAACTCCATAGTCGATTCACTGCTGAAACCTCCCCAAACTCCTAGACCTTTTATAACATTTCTCTGAAGTTGATTCAATAAAAAGGGTCATTCTAGCAAGAAATGATTAATCTCATTCCTAAAAATGATAACTTAATGACAACTGCAAACCAGTAACAGTCTTGTATCATTAATACATACGCACTGTAAGGTCTTTGCCAGATTCCCAGCCCGGAGTTTAGACAACCTTACATCATTCATGATAGGGCCAGAACAGATACAGCCATGCCCAGTTCAAGACAGTCACCACAAAAATGGGCAAACTGCCCCACTCTTCACTGGAAGACATAGATGTTGACTGTCAGGTAGCGTGATCATGTAGTGAACAGCAGCCATCAAAACAGGTATGATAGCAAACCAAGTTGCTAATGCATCTTACGTCTCATGTGTGTTTTCCCAAGGTCATAGTCGGAGGAAGAGCAGCCCGCTGAGGTGACCAGAGACTTGCAGAAACACGGTGGGGAAGCAGCTGGGGAAGAATAAATATTTGAGGGTCAACAGAAGGCAAGGTTGCCCAATCACCAAATACACTGGCAGACACAGGTACATAAACTGGGCTAAACACAACATCCACATAGACTGGCAGAAACAGGTACATAAACTGGGTTAAACACAACATCCACATAGACTGGCAGAAACAGGTACACTAACTAGGTTAAAAATGCCATCCACATACACCTTCAACACAGGCAAGTACAAATATTTCCATGATTTTCTATTGCACATGACATCTATGCATGCCATTATGTCCACCAGTGCATGTCGGAGAATTTTAAAAGGCATGCCTACCGACTTTTGGCTGATGCTGTGTCTGCCTTAAGTTGGAGTCACTGAAAATATGTAATTCTATGTCTGTGATGTTTTCGCCATAGTTATGGATTTGCTTAATTTGCCACGTACTGTATCATATGCTGCATAATTTGCAGACTTCACCCAATTTCTTTCTACCTCAAAGGGATCAAAGTCCCACACAAGAGATATATCCCTCAGGCATCACAGATCTTATAGGTATAAGCTTTTGGATAACAGAACTATATGTTAGATGTCTCGGGCATTACAGACCTCACACCGTAGAGCTGTTCCCCAAAGGACGTCCAGGTTAAGGCTTCAGCCAGAACAGCTATCTCTTGGTCCACACAGAAAGTAGAGGTTCCAGCCTCAGATAGCTGTGCTATCGCTCAGTCTGCACAGATCTTACTGATATACGAACTAGACCAGACTGGTGGACAGATTTTTTCACCAAAATGTTCAATTGAATCCTCGATTCTTGGAACATGCAGGAAAATTGGAGAGGGGCAATCATTAGACCTATCCAGGATATCCAGGATATACAATGAATCCCAAAAATTATAGGTTAGTAAATGTATTGGATATCAGTGAAAAGGTGTTTTCTAAAACAATCTTGGGAAAATTTAAGGAGTGGGCTGAGGAAACCCAAATTGTGCCTCCACAGCAGGGTGGCTTCAGGGAGGGCCACTCTACAATCGATTACTGCTTCGCGTTATGGGCAATGGCTCATAAATCGATGGAACTGGGGAGTAATCTGTTCTGCTGTTCCGTAGACACCCGGGCCGCATTTGACCTGGTAGACATCGAAAGGCGGTCTCCTGTCTACAATTCAAGGGTTACATCGTCAGAATTGGGCCCAGGTTATCTTGGACACAGAGGGAGCACTGTCACAGAAGAAACTGATTGAAAATTGGTTAAGGCAGGGGTGTGTCTTGGCCCTGTTACTCTTTTCCTTATTTATAGCTGATTTGCCAGCCATTCTGAGAAAGGTGCCAGTCCAAAAATAGATGGGAAACAAATCGCATGCTTGCTTTATGCAGACCATTTGGTGATTGTGGACCAAACTGAGATAGGTCTGCAAAGAAAGCTTAAAGTGTTTGGTGAGTACTGTAGTTGTAAGAGATTAACAGTAAACTTGGAAAAAACTAAGATTTTGTGCTTTATCAAAAGGAGGAAGATTTTCAACAGATTCCTAGGCTCCATAAAATTGGAGATACTTAAGGAGTACAAATACCTAGGAATTTGGGGGCATATCATCAAGGGCTGGCGATAAAATTATTGCCGCTTTAGCATCCGTTTTCGGAAGAAAAGCGGCGATAATTTTATCGCCCTATCAGCATGGACACGCTAACGAGTGGATCCATGCCTTAGCGCCCTTCTCCTTAGCGCCTCGCCTCGCATTGCTAATGGGATGCGAGGTAGGCATTCCCGACAGGAATCTAGCGAAAATAATCACTAACCCGGCTTCTCCCTATCAACAAGGGAATCACTATCCCACCTAGTGACTTAAAAAGTAGCGCTAACCGGGTATATCGCCGGTTTCTTACGCCTGCTATTTTTATTACTTGGCCATACGTGTCACGTGTATGGATTGTCATGCTAAGTCCACATCTCCCTATTTACTATATTTGCCCTAACGCTGTGTTTTATCTCAGGAAATGCTGCGATAATGCCGAATTACACCACTATTGCCGGGATTTCTATCGCCTCGGCGATGCGCGTTGCTAATAGTGCGCTGACTGGGTGATAGAATCTGGCGATAGGCGGCATTAGAATTGTGCACGCTAAACACGGCCAGCGATAATTATCGCTGGCCGTTGATAATATGCCCCTTGGTTTGAGAAATCTATGAAGTGGGAAGTACTTTTGGATGCATTAACACTGCGGGCTCTATCCTTGGTTAGTGGCCTGAGGAAATTCAATAATATCTATGGAGAAATGATGGATAGACCAGTTCTGAAGGCTTACACGGCTATGGTACCACCTCAGTTTTTATATAGGGCTGAATTGCTATTCCTAAGTGGTAAGAGGAAGTGGGATGCGGAAGAAAGGAAAAGTGTTAAAAAATTATTGTCCCTAACCAGATCCTCTACGATCCAGGCAATAAGACTAGAAACCGAAATGGTTTCTTGGGAGAAAATGGCAAGCATGGCACTAATAGGATTCTGGCAACTCCTGGGCGGTGAAGAGGAGCAAAAAGTTTTCATTTGGTGTAAACGTGAGATCCTACAGAGTGAAATGAGGTGGGCAAAGGGGGTCACAGAAACTGTAGCAACGGTGTGCAGGGATTTGAGGGTTGATGTATGCCAGCAGAACTTTCATCTTACCATAAGTAAGAGGGGACTTAGGACAATAGGGAAAGAAATATCACAGGAGCAGGATAGGAAATACTTGAACGGGAAAAGATCTGTATGTTTTATGATAAAATCGTGGCAAGACGGTCAACAGTTCCCATATATGGATATACTTCCCAATTGTTGGCTAAGGAGAGAATTATTAAAAATAAGGATTGGGATAAATCCATGTTATGGAAATGATAGGTTTAAAAGGGCCATGACTGACTATGAAGGGAAATGTACCTGTAACTTAGGCACAAAATGCAATATTTTGCACATCTTATTAGAATGTCTAAATGTTCTTGATGCACGTAAACTGTGGTTACGACCAGTCTACCTAAAATTTGAGGTTACTACCAGTCTACCTAAAATTTGAGGTTAGGAATCGCAAACAGGCAATAGACCTGTTAACTGAAATGCACTCACTAGATGTAGCATGTGCAATAGGGAAGTTTATGCTTGATGTTAAAAAAGTTTTTTTTTAATTTGTAGAATGGATGTTTTATTATTAGTATTGTTTTAATGAAATGTACTCCAGTTTTTATAAATAATACTTGGAATCTAAATAATTGTTATATAGAATCTATTTTTATATTTAAGAAGATTCTTCTAATGGATTTGGAGTTTTATACTATTTTATAGTTCTTAGTTCTAGATGGTTTTTAAATCGCGATTTTATGTTTGTATGTCTGTACATGTTTAAGGACCTAAGGTCTAAATAAACAAACCTTTATCTGACTGACTCAGCAGAGCTGTCTCTCATGTTACACGGATGTGACAGTATGAGGCCTTACACAGAAGCGCCATCCCTCAGGTGACATTGCTCCTCTGACGTGTTATGAGTATAACTTGAAATGAATAAGGCAGGTTGTTCAGGATCACGCAGAGCATCAGCAAGGGGAACAACACTTATCTTGCCTACACTTTCCTCCCGTCCCTCGTTCCTCCCTCTGCCTAGTGCACAGTTTCTCACTCGTGTCTTCTCCTTCTTTCAGCCCTCCATACTCCTTCTTTCTCTAGCCTTTGCTTTCACACCATCTAAGCATCTATTTCATGGGCAGCCTCTCTAACCCTAACACTTTGAGATAACAAGTTTTATTACAATTGAAACTTTCCCCGAGTATGCCCCACCAGTTCCCGGATACCCTGATGTTGATTGAGCGGCCGGAGATGCTGTGAATGAGCTGCAGACTGACCCGCTACTAAAGGGCTGTGAGGGGCTCAAGGCTTGAAAGGGTGCAGGGTACCCTGGTGTGTGAGATGCTAGGTACTCGGGTATGGTAGGGGTTGTCAGACATCCTGTTGAATGGGCCAGAGGACAGCATGTTGAGTGACTGGGCCGCAGCGCAGCCTGTTGAGCGAATGGGCCGCAGCGCAGCTTGTTGATCAAATTGGGCACAGGGCAGCATGTTGAGTAAATGGGCTGCAGAACAGCATGTTGAGTGAATGGGCCACAGTGCAGCCTGTTGAGTTAATGGGCCGCAGGGCAGCATGTTGAGCAAATGGGTCGCAGGGCATCCTGTAGAGTGACTGGGCCGCAGCGCAGCCTGTTGATTGAATGGGCTGCAGGGCAGCTTGTTGAGCAAATGGGTCGCAGGGCAGCTTGTTGAGTGAATGGACTGCAGAACAGCATGTTGAGAGAATGGACCGTATAGCAGCATGTTGAGAGAATTGGCCGTATGGCAGCATGTTGAGTGAATGGGCCGCAGCGCAGCCTGTTGAGTGAATGGGCGGCATGGCAGCATGTTAAGTAAATGGGCCGCAGGGAAGCCTGTTGAGTGAATGGGCAGTAGGGCAGCATGATGAACGAATGGGCCGTATAGCAGCACATTGTGAATGTGCCGCAGGGAAGCATGTTGAATGAATGGGCCACAGGGCAACATATTGAGTGAATGGGGCGTAGGGCAGCATATTAAGTGAATGGGGCGCAGGGCAGTGTGATGAGTGAATGGGCCGCAGGGCAGCATGATGATTGAATGGGCCGCAGTGCAGCCTGTTGAGTGAATGGGCCGCAGTGTAGCCTGTGGAGTGAATGGGCCGTAGGGCAGCATGTTGTCGAATGTATGGCAGCATTTTGTGAATGGGCCGCAGCGCAGTATGTTTAGTGAATGGACCACAGGGCAGTATGTTTAGTGAATGTGCCACAGGGCAGCATGTTGATTAAATGGGACACAGTGCAGAATATTGAGTGAATGGGACGGAGGGCAGTGTGATGAGTGAATGGCTGCAAGGAAGCATGTTGAGTGAATGGGCTGCAGGGAAGCATGTTGAGAATGGGCCACAGGGCAGCCTGTGGAGTGAATGGGCCGCTGGACAGCATGTTGAGAGAATTGGCCGTATGGCAGCATGTTTGAGTAAATGGGCCGCAGGGCAGCCTGTTGAGTGAATGGGCCACAGTACAGTCTGTTGAGTGAATGGGCTGCAGGGCAGCTTATTGAGTGAATGGGGCACAGGACAGCCTGTTGAGTGAATGGGCCACAGGCCAGCTTGTTGAGTGAATGGGCCGTAGGGCAGCCTATTGTCAAATGGGCCATATGGCAGTATGTTGTGAATGAGCCGCAGCGCAGTATGTTTAGTGAATGGGCCACAGGGCAGTATATTTAGTGAATGAGCTCAGGGCAGCATGTTGATAAAATGGGACGTAGGGCAGCACATTGAGTGAATGGGGCACAGGGCAGTATGATGAGTGAATGGGCCGCAGGGTAGCATGTTGAGTGAATGGGCTGTAGGGAAGCATGTGAGTGAATGGGCTTCAGGATAGCATGTTGCGTGAATGGGCAACAGGACAGCATGTTATGATAGGGCCGCGGGCAGCATGTTGAGTGAATGGGCTACAAAACAGCATGTGAAGTGAATGGGCAACAGGACAGCATGTTATGAATGGGCTGCAGGGCAGCGTGTTAAGCAAATGGGCCCCAGGGGAGCGTTTTGAGAGAATGGGCCGCAGCGCAGTTTGTTGAGCAAAAGGGCTATAAGACAGCCTGTTGAGTAAATGGGTCTCAGGGCAGCCTGTTGAGTGACTGGGTAGCAGGGCTGCCTGGAGAGTTAATGGGTTGCAGGGCATCCTGTTAAGTAAATGGGTCGCAGGGCAGCCTGTTGAGTGAATAGGTCGCAGGGCAGACTGTTGAGTTAATGGGTCGCAGGGCAGCCTGTTGAGTTAATGGGTCGCAGCATAGTATGTTTAGTGAATGGGCCGCAGGGGAGCATGGTGCGTGAATGTGCTGCAGGGTAGCATATTGATTGAATGGACCGCAGGGAAGCATATTGAGTGAATGTGGCGCAGAGAACCATGTTGAGTGAATGGGTCGCAGGGCAGCATGTTAAGTGAATAGGCTGCCGTGCAGCATGTTGTGTGAATGGGCTACAGGACAGCATGTTATGAATGGCCCGCTGGCAGCATGTTGAAGGAATGGGCTGCAAGACAGCATGTTGAGTGAATGGGCAGTAGGACGGCCTGTAGAGTGAATGGCTGCAGGACGGCATGCTGAGTGAATCGGCTGCAGGGCAGCATGTTGGGTGAATGGGCCGCAGGGCAGCATGTTGAGTGAATGGACCGCTGGGCAGCATGTTCAGTGAATGGGCCACAGGGAAGCTTATTTTGTAAATGGGCCGCAGGCAGCATGTTGAATGAATGGGTCGCAGGGCAGCATGTTGGGTGAATTGACCCCAGGGCAGCATGTTGAGTGTAATGAATCCTCTCACCTCAAAACCAGTCTGCCCATCACATGCTCCTGGTAGGCCTGAGTTCTTGGTGACTCCCCTGCCCTCTGACTTATGTGTCTCGCACCCTGGGGTTAGAAGCTCGGGCCTTCAGTGAGTGAATATGTGTCTGATACTCTGGTGGCATTGTTAGGGATTTGTTAAGATTCACACATGTGCACTGTTATTTTCCAGAGACTCTGGAGAACTGATTTGTAATAGTGAACTGTTTAAGAACTGAAAGGCAAAAGACTTGTGTTGCCGGTTCATGGGAGGCACTTGTCATCCGTCGTTGTGCACATTGCTCACAACACAGGCAAAGCAGTTTGGCAGCATGCATTCATGTGTAAACTGCTGCTTGTGGCCCATGTGCACGGGTGAATCTTAATTAAGGACTCATTACCACAATACACGTACAAAGGCGTGCTCATACAGGTAGCAGCTATTTAAACTGCTCCTGCCAGCACTCAGCGCTTAGCCTCATGAATGGATTGACGCTCACCTGCTACTGTAGCATCCCTGTGATCCCAGCTCAGAGTCTCCAGTCCCGCTGTCGGCATTCGGATTCCAGCATTTTCTGCGACGACAGCAGTCCAGGTTTCAGCTCCCCTAAACATAGGCAACTCCCAGGAGTTCCTACGACGGCAGCGGTCTAGCCTTTTACGACTTCCTGCAAAGAGAGAAATCAAACAACAAACTTTGAAGATGAACTAGTGTATCTGGTAGGAAAACAAGAGACAAACCAGGTAACAGCATTTTTTCGCACAGGATTTGAGATAAAGAGTGCAAGGATACGTATTAGCATGTGATATACATTGACTCCTCTGGGATATATTGTGCTGCAAGCCAATTGTGTTGCATGGAACTTTCCAAGCCACTGTACACTTGATGTACAAGCTTAAGAAAAGAGACCAGTGTGTTAGTGGCTTACGTGCCAACTTTGTCTTTGAAAAGTAGCATTGTGACAAACAGACTGGGCACTCCTGAACAACAGAAAAAGATCAACGCAAATTTGATTGTTTAACATTTATGAGCCTTCATATGGTGTATTATGCTGAATCAAAGCATCTAGGCTAATGCTGTTGGCATGAACACATAAAGTATATTGCAGATAATAATCAGTAAAACACATACTGTGTGTTATATGTCAATGTGGAAGTTGGTAGTCCCTTGATAGCAGTTTATGTCTGCTCATTACAGGTACGCCCTGCAAATAGAACACAAGCACTGAATTGTGTAGCATCCAGAGCTGCAGCCCAAAAAGTCCCAAAGCATTCGGCTTCCAGGGTAACAGTCTGGTGGCGCAGACTTGAACTTTGAACATCAAGTATTATTTCTCTCTATCTCACTTTTCCCAACCCCTCTTCCCTTTGGGGACTACTGTCAGCGCAGTGTTTCCTAACATCACTGCTACCTGAAGTTAGTCAGCAGATGGATTTGGGGACAATCTTTGCCCAATCGAAACCATCTGGAGTTTCAGTTTGAGTGGCTCACAACAATTGGTGTTCCCTTTGGGCGATGGCATGGAGGATCTGGCACAGGCCATGGCTGGCGCTCCCTCAAAAACTGAACAGCTAACCACAATTATTCAGACACTGAATTAGAGATGCAACAGCTGAAAGATGAGAATTGTGCCTTAAAAGGGAAGGTGCAAAAATGTTGTAAGAAAGAACATCTTCTCACTAACAAGGGCGCACTTAATATACGATGAAACTCGCTGGTTTCTTCATCAGTTTTCTTTTATTATTCAACATTTTTTGATCGTTAACTCTTAAGGTCTAACCGCTTAAAAATATAATAAAGAATGCCTAGTGGCTACAATTTTTTTTTTAAATTGAAAGCAAAAAACAAGCGACATTGGTAGTGCAACAACCTTCATCTGGTAAGGAAACATCAGCGAAAATGGTGGTGACAACTATACTCAGCGAGATTATAACTAACAAGGTGTAGGGCAAAGAGACAAAATCTAAAGCACTAGAAACGATCACTCAATCAACTTACTCGGGGCACAAAAGGTCTCTGCAGCTGTTGGAATTACACACTCGGCGTGTAGCGTTAATGCCGAGATAAGTGGCTAGTTAAATCATGCAGGATAGGTCTATTTATATCACATGGTGCAAAGATAAGAGTTACGCTGTCATTGGCTCCCAAGTGAACCAATGAGAATAGGAGGCTGTGAATGAACCAATGGTTACGCGCACAAAATGTAAAGCTGTCATTGGCTCCCAAATGAACCAATGAAAATGAAAAGCTATGAATGAACCAATAGTTACACACACATAAGGTAACAAATGAACTGGGACTTCTGTGCTTACACAAAAAGTGTGTATGCGAAAAGTGAACAATAAAGTTAAACATACGAAAAGGAAAAAATTGAAAAAATTCGATAATACATATCAAACAGAGTTAACAGATCCATGTCAGTAGAAACATGATGTAAGGACCAAAGGGTGCCTATTACCGATGCTGAATAATGAGAATTCAAATTATAAAAAACACATATATTCAATACGATCGTTAATCCCAAAAGGATGGGAACAGTTCAATTTCTTAATCCAAAAATATTCAGCTCGTAGTCTTTGTTTAGTGGGATCCATGTCGCGGCGTTGTTGAATCGTTTCAAGTATAGTAAAGCGTAGTTGTGATATTTGGTGACCCGCTTCTGTCCAATGATTTGCTACAGATGATTTTAAATTCTTCATCCTGATATTGCTCTTATGTTCAGTAATACGAACTTTCACTTTACGCTCAGTTTGTCCAACGTATACTTTGCCACATGGGCATTTAATGGCGTAGACACAATTCACTGTATCGCAAGTGCTTGTGTAATTGAGGGCTATGGGGTAACCCTTAGTGGGATGGGTGAATTCTTTACCAATAATGACATTGCCACAATGAATACAGTTTTGGCATTGAAGCATGCCACGCCAATTCTGTGTAGATTTCTTAGGAACATTCAACAGTTCTTTGAGATTTTTAGAGCGTTGAAAGGCAAAAGTGATTTTATCATCATATAGATTATTTAGATCTGGTTCCATTTGTATGATTCTCCAGTGTTTGGTGATGGCTTTCTGTATTTTTTGTGATTCAGTGGAGTATTTTAATACACATACTGTTTTCTTCATTTCTTTAGAATTGGTGATACATTGTTGAAGAAGGTCATCTCTTGATTGCAACGATATTTTGTCAAGGGATGTTAGTAAAACACTTTCAGGGTAACCTCTCATTCTGTATTTCATTGTTTGTTTCTCAAGGGTGGTTTTTAAATCTTCTTGATTAGATACAATACGTTTCATTCTTATGAACTGGGAGGTAGGTAGATGTTTCTTCAGTGATTCTGGATGAAAACTTTGGAATAGTAGACTAGAATTTTTGTCCGTTTTTTTAATATGAAGTTGGGTGGAAATTTGATTTTGATCAAGTTTCACAATGACATCCAAAAATACAATAGATTTTTCTTCAATACAATGAGTGAATTTAATCCGATCATTATGCATATTCAAGTTGGTGATGTTGTTTTCAAGTTGTGTACGAGATCCCTTCCAAATCGCTGATGTTTCCTTACCAGATGAAGGTTGTTGCACTACCAATGTCGCTTGTTTTTTGCTTTCAATTTTAAAAAAATTTTGTAGCCACTAGGCATTCTTTATTATATTTTTAAGCGGTTAGACCTTAAGAGTTAACGATCATGTGTAATGTAATCTAATTTGTGGTTATATGCATTTAAAATTCATGATTAATTCACATGTATTAGACTGTATGCTTGAGTAAAGCTAATGGTCCTGTCTCATTTACTTTTAGACCCCTGAAGAAGGGTCAGACCTTTATTTGACCCGAAATGCATTGGGTGGACATCTAAGGTTGTCATGAAAATTTATTTTCACCTGATTGGAAATGAACGATGAATATGATTGTCAATATGAACTGACAAAGTTTTGAAATTCATTTGGAGTTAAAAAATTTTGAATAATAAAAGAAAACTGATGAAGAAACCAGCGAGTTTCATCGTATATTAAGTGCGCCCTTGTTAGTGAGAAGATGTTCTTTCTTACAACATTTTTGCATTGATAAAGACACGCTGGGACTTCGTGTTTCACAAGGTGCGCCGAAACTATATTGTTAAACCGTCCACATACCTTAGAGTGCACGGGGATCACACAGTTATAATTAAAAGGGAAGGTGACACAACAACATAGAGTTTGGTTTACACAATGGAGGGACACTATCCGACCGTCCTCAGTTTGTATAAATTCGGGGGGCTCAGACCTTAACCACTACACCAACATCCACACATCCACCAGAATTTGCAAGTGGCTGTCATGAACCCTAGCCCAATACCTTTGGCTAATCCTGAAAGAGTCTATGGAGACAGAACACGTTTTGCTGTTTTCATGAGTCAATAACAGTTGCATTTCCTTTGCAAACCTCAAATTTTTCCACCGGATGAGTTCAACATTGCCTTAATCATTTTTTATTTAGGTGGTGTGGCAGTCAACTGGTCTATCCCTTTCATTTAAAAAAACAATCCTCTTTTATATGACCACACAGCCTTTAAAGAGGCCATGACTCAACTCTTTTACCTGAAGTATATCATGACCATCAAGACGCGTTTGACCCAGTGAAGGCCACCCAGCTACCTACACACAGAATCTATGATTGTCCCATTGAAATCATTCCAGGGGCAGTCCTTCCCTGCAGTTGAGTATATGATCTTACGAAGCTGGGAACACAGTATTTACGTAAATATCTTGATGAGCAATTATCCCTAGAATTCATAAGACATTCCACCTCGCCCATTTCCTCACCCATTTTCTTTATCCCAAAGAAGAATGGGTAATTACGGGTCTGTATTGACTATAGATCAGTTAACAAGACCACAATTAAAAAACGTTATCCAATACCCCTGAATCTGGTCCTTTTGGACCAGGTTTGGGGATCCACCATTTACACCAAGTTGGATTTATGCAGTGCCTATCACCTTATACGCGTAAAGGAAATAAATGAATGAAAAACAGCCTTCAGAACAAAATGTGAGCTCTTTGGATACACTGTGATGCTCTTTGGGCTGTGTAATGCCCCATCAGCCTATCAATATTTCGTTAATGAAGTACTCCATCAGTTCCTGGATATTTGTGCCATCGTCTATATATCGACGATATTCTTATTTATTCAAAAACTGAGCAAGAATACGTTCAGCATGTGTGGGCTGTTTTACAGTGGTTAGGGGGACATGCCTTATTTACCAAACTGGAAAAATGCTCCTTTCATGTGAGGACTATGGAGTTCCTTGGCTACCATTTAGCTCCAGAAGGGATAAACATGGTTCGAAAAAAGTCGGAAGCCGTTTTATCTTGGCCATCCAATACCACAGTAAAAGAGGTCTAGTGAGTCCTTGGCTTTGCCAATTTTTACAGGCAGTTTATTCAGCAATGTTCCAAAACTGAGATACCTATCACCCATTTGTCAAAAAAAGGGCCCTTTGCATGGTCAGACGATGCTGAACAAGCCTTCCGTGGTTTGAAAAATAAATTTATAACAGCCCCCATGCTGCAACATTCAAACCTAGATCAGACGTTCTTTGTGGAAGCGAAGGCTTCACAAGTCACGGTTAGAGGAGTGCTATTATAAAAGGATCCAAAGATGGGTCAGCGACATCCCGTGGCCTTTTATTCATAGAAGCCTCTGCCTGCAGAACAAAATCATGCAAAATGTAAACATTTGCCAATAAAGGCAGTCTTCACGGAATGGTGGCACCATTTACTGAGGCCAAACACAGAATCACAATCTTCACAAATCATACCAACCTTCAATTCTTTGGATCTGTAAAGGCTCTAACTCTACTACAAATGTGCTGCTTGCATTTCTTTAGTGAGTTTGATTTTCTTATCAAATATCGACCATTGACAAAACAATTGCAGTCTGACATTCTCTCCAGGCTAGGCTATTCAGAGGTTAGTGAGAAACACGCTTCTCCACCACCTTGCAGACCATCCAGTAAACCTGTGGCTGTCACTGAGGTAGATACCTTCTTGCACTCTGTAAAAGAAGCACTCAAACCATTCAAAGCACAGGAATGGACACATGATCCCAAGCACATTATAAAAGATGGTTATTACTTGCATGAATACATTTTACATACCAGCCGAAGATTTGAAACACAAAATAAGTTCTTGGCACCATGATTCTGCATTAGCAGGTCATCCTGGAGTCCAGAAAACCTTTGATATATGTTCAAGGAACTTCTGGTGGAATACTATGCACCATGACATACAAACGTATGTTAACACCTGCCCAGTATGCACCTGCAATAAAGCACAACACATAGCACCGCAGGGTCTTCACCAACCACTACCTCTTGCACCTTGGCACACCATTAGTCTTGACTTTATCATGGATTTGCCAGAATCCAACAAATACACTACAGTTCTAGTGGTAGTAGATTCACTTTCCAAGATGGCCCATTTAATACCCTTAACAGGGGTTCCAACAGCCACAGAGTTCAGCAATATTTTCCTCCATCACATAGTAAAATTACACGGCCTGCAAAGATAATTTCTGATCATGGACCACAGTTCACCTTAAAGTTCTGTAAGGCGTTGTGTACAACATTAGGGATTGAGGAAGCCCTCTCCTCCGCATATTACCTCCAAACAGACGGACATACTGAACGGATCAACCAAACCTTTGAACAGACCCTGAGATGTCATATGAACACTGTCACCAGTCGCTGGAATCAGGCCCTAAGCTTAGCAGAATTTACATATAACAACAGTCAGCATATCGCCTTAGGATGTTCCCCTTTTTATTATCTCACAGGCTTTCATCCTCGGACACTCCCGATCGCTATGCCAGACACAGCTACTCTAATGCCCTCTGTATTGGAACACCTGAAGGAATTACAAGACATATAAGACTAGGCCAAGAGAAGTCTAGTCAAAGCAAAAACAAACATGAAAACACAACCCGATAACCACCGAACCCTTGAGCCTTGGAGATTTTGTATGGCTTTCCACACGTCACATCAGGTTGGAAGGCTACAAAAACTGCAACCACGCTTCATTGGCCCCTTTTCCATTGAGAAACTACTGACCCTCATCACAATCCGGTTACGATTGTCCCAAGAATACAATGTACACCTCATCTTCCATATCTCATTGGTCAAACCCCATCATCCAGAAACTTGTAAGGACTCTCCAACTTTTCCAATTCTAGTGGGTGATCATCAGGAACATGAAGTGCAATGTTTCCTGGACACAAACTGTGTCCATGGTGAATTGTACTACCTCATAGACTGGAAAGGGTATGATCCTTCAGAGCATTTGTGGGAACCAGCTTCATTCGTCCATGCTCCTCGTCTAGTATGACGTTTTTATGCGCCTAATTCCTCCAAGCCCCACCCTGTTGTGCGGACCTTGGGAGGGGCGGATGTCATGAATCCTCTCCCCTCAAAACCGGTCTGCGCCATCACATGCTCCTGGTAGCCCATACTTAGGCCTGAGTTCTTGTTGGCCCCCTCCCCTGTGAAGTATGAGTTTCACACCCTGGTGATAAAAAGTACGGACGTCAGTGAGTGAATATGTGTCTGATATCCTGGTGGCAGTGGTAGGGGCTTGTTAAGATAGACACACGTGCACTGTTATTTTCCAATGATTCTGGTGAACTGTTTTATTATATAGTGAACTGTTTAAGAACTGAAAGACAAAAGACTTGTATAGGAGGTTCACGAGGGGCACATGTTAACCACTGTGTGCACATTGTTCACAAGACAGGCACAGCAGTTTGGCAGCACGCGTGCAAGTGTAAACCGCTACTTTTGGCCCATGTGCACAGGCGGATCCCAATTAACGACCCATTACTGCAGCACATGTACAAAGGCTCGCTTGTGCAGGTAGTGGGTATTTAAACTGCTCCTCGCCAACACTCAGCGCTTAGCCTCATGAAAGGATCAGTGCTCACCTGCTACTGCAGCATTCCAGTGATCCCTGCTCAGTGCCTCCAGTCCCGCTGTTGGCATTTGGATTCCAGCGCTTCCGGTGACCGCAGCAGTCTGGTTTCCGGCTTTCCTGAACATCTGCAACTTCCAGGAGTTCCCACAATGGCAATCGTCTAGCCTTTTACAACTTACTGCAAAGAGAGAAAACACACAACAAACAGTGAAGACAGACTAGCGTTTCTGGAAGGAAAGCAGCAGACTAACCAGGTAACAACATTTCTTAGCACATAATCTGGGATAAAGACTGCAAGAGTATGTATTGGCGTGTGACATACATGGATACTTCTTGGAGATATTGTGCTGCACAAAACTGACCTGTGAGCCAATTGTGCTGAATGGAACTCAACAGGCCACTGTATACTTGTTGCATCAATTGTTGCTGGGTCACATGCCACCTATGTTAGGACTTTGTCTTTAAAAAGTAGCATTGTGAGATTGTGACAAACAGACTGGGCATTCCTGAACAATATAGAAAGATCAATGTAATTGCGATTGTTTAACAGTTATGAGACTTCATATGGTGTAATATGTAGGATCAAAGCATTCTAGGCTAACAATGTTGGTATGAATTCGTAAAGAATATTGCAGACAATAATCCGTACAACACGTACTATGTGTCATATGTCAACGTGGAAGTTGGTTGTCGTTTGGTAACAGTTTATTTCTGCTCATTAAAGGTGCAGCCTTGCCAACAGAACACAAGCATAGAATTACCCAGCATCTAGTGCCACAGCCCGAAAGTCCCAAAGCACTCGGCTTCCAGTGAAACAGTCTGGTGCTGCAGACCTGGGCCTTGAATATCGGGTTTTGTTTCTCTCTCTGTTTTACCAACCATCCTTCCCTTTGGGGACTACGGTCGGGGCATTGTGTCCTTTTTTCACTGCTACATGCAGTTAGTCCTCATAAGGATTTGAGGACAGTCTTCACCCAATTGGAACCACCTGGAGTTTCAGGTGAGTAGATCGCAAGAGAGTGAGAGGGCCACAGGGCAGCTTGTTGAGACAATGGTTTACAGAGCAGAATGCTGAGTGAAAAAGCCGCAGGGCAGCATGTTGAGTGAAAGGGTTGCAGGGAAGCTTTTTGAGTAAATGGGATGCAGGGCAGCAGGTTGAATGAATGGGCTGCAGGGTAGCATGTGAGTGAATGGGCCACAGGGCAGCATGTTGAGCGAATGGGCCGCAGCGCAGCATGTTGAGCAAATGGCCCCAGGGCAGCGTGTTGTGTGAATGGGTTGCAGGGCAGCATATTAAGTGTTTGGGCCTCAGAGCAGCATGGCTAGTGAATGGGCCGCAGGACAGCATGTTGAGTGTATGGTCCACAGGGCAGCATGTTGACTGAATGGGCCGCAGGGCATCCTGTTGAGCAAATGGGACCCAGGGCAGCATATTGTGAGTGAATGGGCCACAGGGCAGCGTGTTGAGCTAAGGGGCTGCAGGAGAGCATGTTGAGTGAATGAGCCGCAAGGCAATATGTTGAGTAAATGGGCTACAGGGCAGTATGTTGAGTGAATGGGTCGTAGATTAGAACAGACTGTTGATTAAATGGGCCACAGGGCAGCATGTTGTGAATGGACTGCAGGGCAACATTTTGAGTGAGTGGGTTGCAGGGCAGCATGTTGGGTGAATGGGCCGCAGGGGGGCCTGTTGAGTGAATGGGCCACAGGAAAGCATGTTGAGTGAATCGACCGCAGGGCAGCATGTCACAGGGCAGCATGTTGAGTGAATGGGTCACAGGGCAGCATGTTGAGTGAATGGGCCGCAGGGCAGCATGTTGAGTGAATGGGTTACAGGGCAGCATGTTGAATGAATGGGCCGCAGGGCAGCATGTTGAGTGAATGGGTTACAGGGCAGCTTGTTGAGTGAATGAACCGCAGGGCAGCATGTTGAGTGAATGGGCCGCAGGGCAGCATGTTGAGTGAATAGGTTACAGGGCAGCATGTTGAGTGAATGGGCCACAAGGCAGCATTTGTAGTGAATGGGCCGCTGCGCATCATGTTGAGTGCATGGGCCACAGGGCAGCGTGTTGAGTCAATGGGGTCCAGGCCAGCATGTTGAGCAAATAGGCCGCAGGACAGCATGTTGAGTGAAAGGGCCACAGGGCAGAATGTTGAGTGAATGGGCCGCAGGGCAGCATGTTGAGTGAATGGGCCGCAGGGCAGCATGTTGAGCGAATGGGCCACAGGCAAGAATGTCGAGCGAATGAGCCCCAGAGCAGCATGTTGCGTGAATGGGCCGCAGGGCAGCATATTGAGTGAATGGGCCACAGGGCAGTATGTTGAGCTAAGGGGCTGCAGGAGAGCATGTTGAGTGAATGGGCCGCAAGGCAATATGTTGAGTAAATGGTCTACAGGGCAGCATGTTGAGTGAATGGGCCAGAGAGCAGTATGTTGAGTGAATGGGTCGTAGATTAGAACTCACTGTTGAGTGAATAGGCTGCAGGGCAGCATGCTGATTAAATGGGCCACAGGGCAGCATGTTGAGGGAATGGGCCACAGACCAGCATGTTGAGTTAAGGGGCCACAAGGCAGCATGTTGTGAATGGACTGCAGGGCAGCATTTTGAGTGAACGGGTTGCAGGGCAGCATGTTGGTGAATGGGCCCCATGAAGGCATGTTGAGTGAATGGGCCACAGGAAAGCATGTTGAGTGAATCGACCGCAGGGCAGCATGTTGGGTGAATAGGCTGCAGGGCAGCATGTTGAGTGAATGGGTCACAGGGCAACATGTTGAGCGAATAGGCCGCAAGGGAGCATGTTGAGGGAATGGGCCCCAGGGCAGCATGTTGAGTGAATGGGCCGCAGGACAGCATGTTGAGTGAAAGGGCCACAGGGCAGAATGTTGAATGAATGGGCCGCAGGGCAGCATGTTGAGCGAATGGGCCGCAGGCAAGCACGTCGAGCGACTTGGCTGCAGTGCAGCACGTTGAGTGACTGTGCCCTCGGACAGCATGTTGAGCGAATTGGCTGCTGGGAAGCATGTTGAGCAAATGAGGTGCAGGACAGCATGTTAAGTGAATCTGCGGCAGGGCAGCATGATGTGAATGGGCCGCAGGGCAGTATGTTGAGTGAATGGGCTGCAGGACATCACATTGAGCGATTAGGCAGCAGTGCAGCATTTTGAGCAAATGGGCTGCAAGATGGCATGTTGCATCATTGGGTCGCAGGGCAGCATGTTGTGTGAATGCGCTGAAGGGCAGCATGTTGATTGAATGGGTAGCAGGACAGCATGTAGAGTGAATGGGTCGCTGGGCAGCATGTTGAGTGAATGGGTTACAGGGCAGCATGTTGAATGAATGGGCCGCAGGCAGCATGTTGAGTGAATGGGTCACTGGGCAGCATGTCAAGTGAATAAGTCGCTGGGCAGCATGTCGAGTGAATGGGCCTCTGGGCAGCATTTTGTGTTAATGGGCCATAGGGCAGCATGCATATTGTGTGAATGGGCCGCTGGCCAACATGCTGTGTGAATGGGCCGCAGGACAGCATATTGAGTGAATGGGCAACTGGGCAGAATGTTTAGTGAACGGGTTACAGGGCAGCATGTTGAGTGAATGGGCCGCAGGACACCATTTTGGGGGAATGGGCTACAGGGCAGCATGTTGAGTGAACAGGCTCCATCGGCAATATTGAGAGAATGCATTGGGCCGCAGGATGGCATGTTGTGAATAGGCTACAGGGCAGCATGTTGAGTGAATGGGCTTCAGGGCAGCATCTGAGGTAATGGGCAGCAAGGCAGCATCTGAGGTAATGGGCAGCAGGGCAGCATGTTATGAATGGTCTGTAGGGCAGCATGTTGAGCGAATGCTCCCCAGTGCAGCATGTCGAGTGAATGGACCGTGGGGCAGCATGTTAAGTGAATGGGCCGCTGGGCAGCATGTTGAGTGAATGGGCCGCAGGGCAGTATGTCAAGTGAATGGGCCACTGGGCAGCATGTTGTGTAAATGGACCGCAGGGCAGCAAGTTGTGTAAATGGACCGCAGAGCAGCATGGTGAGTGAATCGGCCACTGGGCAGCATGTTAAGCGAAGGGGTTCCGGGACGGCATATTGAGTGAATGGTTTGGGTTGCAGGGCAGCATGTTTTTTTTTTAGAGTTTTATATAGTGCGAACAAGACATGAAGATATCGGGTATCAGAGCACTTTGCATAGCACCAGTTTTGTTACACAAGGACACAGTCACTTTTTTAAGTGAGTTGCCCCGAATCAAAGGATGTTGAGCGTCGTTGCCTGAGACTCGAACCCGTATATCCAGCTTCGACGTTGACCACTCTAGCCCTAAGGCTACATCCTCTCCCTATGTCGAGTGAATGGGCCACAGGACAGCATGTTGTGAATGGGCCTCAGGGCAGCATCTGAAGTAAGGGGCAGCAGGGCAGCATGTTATGAATGGTCTGCAGGGCAGCATGTTATGAATGGTCTGCAGGGCAGCATGTTATGAATGGTCTGCAGGGCAGCATGTTGAGTGAATGGGCATCAGTACAACATTCTTGAGTGAATGGCCCAAGGGCAGCTTGTTGACTGTCATGCATCCTCTCACTTCCAAATTGGTCTGCACCATCACACGCTCCTGGTAGCCAATAGTTCTGCATGAGTTATGCATCTTTCACCCTGTAGTTAGAAGGTAGGGACTTCGGCGAGTCAATATGTGTCTGATACCCTGGTGGCAGTGGTAGGGACTTGTTAAGATACACTTGCATTGTTATTTTCCAGTGACAGCAAATTGTTTAAGAACAGAAAAATAAAAAAACTTGTATAGGAGGTTCACAGGGGGCATGTGTCAACCGCCATTGTGCACATTGCTCACAAGACAGGCACAACAGTTCGGCAGAATGCGTGTACGTGTAAACCACCGCTTTTGGCCCATTCGCATGGGCAGATCCCAATTAAGGATCTATTACCGCAACACACGTACGAAAGTGCGTTTGTGCAGGCAGTGGGTATTTAAAACGCTCCTTTCTAACACTTAGCACTCAGCCTCATAAATAGATCGACGCTCACCCGCTACTACAGCATCTCCATGATCCCGGCTCAGTGTCTCCAGTCCCTCTTTCGGCATTCGGATTCCAGAGCTTTCTGCAACAACAGCAGTCTGTTTTCCGGCTCCCCTCGACATCTGAAACTCCCAGGAGTTTCTACGATGGCAGTCATCTAGCCTTTTACAACTTCCTGCAAAGAGAGAAAACAAACAACAAACAGTGAAGACAGACTAGCCTTTCTGGTAGGAAAACTACAGAAAAACCAGGTAACAGCAGTTTTTAGCATATGATCTCTTTTTTTTAGCCCATTCCCTCAACAGGCTGCCCTAGACCCCATTCGCTCAGCATGCTGCCCATGGCCCATTCCCTCAACATGCTGACCTGGGGCCCATTCACTCAACATGCCTCCCTGCGGTCCATTGGCTCAAAACTCTGCCATGGGGCCCATTTGCTCTACATGCTGCCCTAAGGTCCATTTTATCGACATGCTGACCTGCAGCCCTTTCACTTAACATGCTGCCCTGCGGCGCATTCACTCAAGATGCTGTCCTACAGCCCGTTCACTCAACATGCTGCCATGCAGCCCGTTCACCCAACATGCTGCCCTGCTCCCGATTCACTCAACATGTTGCCCTGCTCCCCATTCACCCAACATAATGCCCTACAGCCCGTTCACTCAACATGCTGCCATGCAGCCCGTTCACCCAACATGCTGCCCTGCTCCCCATTCACTCAACATGCTGCCCTGTGGCCCTTTCACTCAACATGCTGCCCTGTGGCCCTTTCACTCAAGATGCTGCCCTGCGGCCCATTCACTCAACATGCTGCCCTGCGGCCCGTTCACTCAACATGCTGCCCTGTGGCCCTTTCACTCAACATGCTGCCCTGCTCCCCATTCACTCAACATGTTGCCCTGCTCCCGATTCACTCAACATGTTGCCCTGCTCCCCATTCACCCAACATAATGCCCTACAGCCCGTTCACTCAACATGCTGCCCTGTGGCCCTTTCACTCAACATGCTGCCCTGCTCCCCATTCACTCAACATGCTGCCCTGCGCCCCATTCACTCAACATGCTGCCCTGTGGCCCTTTCACTCAAGATGCTGCCCTGCGGCCCATTCACTCAACATGCTGCCCTGCGGCCCATTCACTCAACATGCTGCCCTGCGGCCCATTCACTCAACATGCTGCCCTGCGGCCCATTCACTCAACATGCTGCCCTGCGGCCCATTCACTCAACATGCTGCCCTTTGGCCCTTTCATTCAAAATGCTATCCTGCAGACCATTTACTCAACATGCTGCCCTGCGGCCCGTTCACTCAACATGCTGCCCAGCCGCCCATTCAGTCAAAATGCTCCCAAGCGCCCTTTCACTCAACATGGTGTCCTGCGGCCCATTCACTCAACATGCTTCCCTGCAGCCCAACCTATTCACTCAACAAGCAATCCTGTAACCTAGTCACTCAACATGCCGTCTTGCAGCCCATTCATTCAACATGCCGATCTGCCGCCCATTCGTCGACATGCTGTCCTGCAACCCATTCACTCACAATACTGCCCTGCACCCATTCACAACATGTTGCCCTGTGGTCCATTCACACAACAGGCTGCCCTGGTACCCATTCGCTCAACATGCTGCCCTATGGCCCTTTCGCTCAACATGCTGTCATGGGACCTATTCGCTGAACATGCTGCCCTGCTGCACATTCACTCAACATGCTGTCCTGTGGTCCATTCACTTAACATGCCTGCCTGCGTCCCATTTACTGAACATGCTGCCCTGCATCCCATTTACTGAACATGCTGCTCTGCGGCCCATTCAATCAATATGCTGCCCTTGGAACCATTCACATAACATACTGCCCTGTGGCACATTTACTGAACATGCTGCCCTGAGGCTGATTCACTCAACATGCTGCCCTGTGGCCCATTCACTCAAATATGCTGTCCTGTGGCCCATTCACCCAACATGCTATCCTGCGGCCCTCTCACTCAACATGCTGTCCTGAAGCCCATTTACTAAACCTGCCATCTTGCAGCCCATTCACTCAAAATGACGATCTGTAGCCCATTCGTCAATATGCTGTCCTACATCCCATTCATTCAAAATACTGCCCTGCCTCCCATTCATAACATGCTGCCCTGCGGCACATTCACCCAACTTGCTGACCTGGGGGCCATTCACAGCATGCTACCTTGTGGCCCCTTAACGCAACATGTTGTTCTGCGGCCCATTCCCTCAACATGCTGCCATGGGGTCCATTTACTGAGCATGCTGCCCTGCGGCCCATCCACTCAACATGCTGCATCTGGAGCCTGGGGATCTGCGTGGGCATGCCCCGACGGAGGTGCAGTCCAGGGCCTTCTAGGGGAAGATGGCGGCAATGGGGCCTGCAGCCAGTAGGGCCGTAGTGGAGTGGCAGGTCCAGAAGAGGAGTAAGGCTCAGCGGCTCGTCCACCGGATTCGCCCCAGTAAGTAGGGGCTCCGACGCCGCTGCGGGCCAGAGTAGGTCGAGATTGCGGCTTATGTAAGCTTGTGGGGTCCAGTGGCGGCAAGAGCTCCGAAGTTACGCGTCTGTTGCCATGTTAGGTTAGGCCATGTCCCCCTAGATAGTTTGTTGAGTTTGTTGCATGCCCCCTGAATGTTGAATGGCTGCTATGACACCCAGATAGCGAATAGGTGCCAGATACCATGCTCAGTACATTGCAAAATGCCCTGCTGTTAAAAAGGTTACATGATATCCTAATATTTTGTTGTCGTATTTTATGCACCGAGATTTGGTGTTTTTTGAAGTGCTTCTGTGTAGAGAACACGCAGTGAGGTCTTTTTTAATGGAATGATTGTTGTCATCACCTTGTTGCTTATGTTAAGGGAGGTGTATGATGAACTGTGTTCATGTAATAAGGGGAATTTTATTTGTCACATTCTAGTGGTTCTATTCTAGACAAGTAAGCCATGATGTGTAGAATGCAGTGTAAATAGGTGTTTTGTATCCCTCACAGTTGCAGTCAGTTTGCAACAGTAGGTGTTAGAGAAAGGACACTCCGATCTGATGGGGCTGATGTATGTTCTAACTTATCTACACATATATTCTATAGTAAAGGGGATCAGGGTAACATTGCTTGATCATACGCGTGGAGTTTACTTTAGTCAAGGAACCCATAGCTGCAAAGGAAGACCATCGCTGTGCAATCCTTGTCCACAGCCACAGTGCAACAAATAGTCCCAAGGCCATGGGGGCAAAGCTGAATGCCTCTCTATGGGACTGTGTTTCTCACACCTTGCAGTACCTGCCCTCCTGTATCCCATCTTCACTTGTACTCCAGCTCCTCTGCAAGTAGCCCTGCTGAGGTTGTTTCCACTCCTGCACGACAGACCCCAGGACCCTCCACTAAGCATCACCACCACTGGACATTTTCCATACTCATGTCCCTGATGCTCTTGGCCACTAGGTTTGCAGCTGTTCTTCTTAAGGCCACATCAATGGCAGCCAAGGCCAAGGGTATACAGCGACAGCTCAACGTTGTAAAATAAGCCCCGCACTCCATACCATGGCTATCAGCCATAAGCACCAGAATGAGCCATGTGTACCCTAGATCTGACTTTAAGGCCTCATTTACAATGAGGCTGCGACACTGAAGTGTCACTGTTTGTGATACTCTGGTGGTGCAGGGGCCTGCTCCATGTTTACCAGGCAGCACTAAGCCACATTGCGTGGCTTATTGAGGTCTTGTAAATATTGTTCCCTTTAGCGCAGAGGAGTGCAATAGGTGTTGCTGAGGACGTTACCGGCAACACTTATGGCTTTTTGACACTGCCCCAGATTTACAAGGATTCGTAACTCTGAGGCAGTGCCAAAAACATAGGCCTCCCCAGGGGAGGCATAAGAGAGGCGCAACGAGGATAAATACCTTTATTTCTTCTCTTTTTTCCTTTTTCTATGTGTGCTGCAGCACACAGAAAGAGTAAAAACCCTCTTGTGATTGTATTTCGTGCTCAAAGGTTTCCCTTCCTGCACAAATAACGATCATCCCTGCAACGTAGACACCCTTGCACCATGGCGCTATAATGCCTGCGTTGGCGCATGGCGGCCCATTATGTGCTAGTGCAGGAGAAAAGGACAGGAATGCGACGTATCGGATAGATAGTTCCTATAATAATATATAAGGATAATTCCTGCCCTTTTCTTTTGCCGTAAGGCAGCGCAGAAGGAAAGCCTGCGGCACTGCCCTGTGGCAAAATCTTGTAAATAAGGCCCCAAGTTGGGAATCATCGAAGTCTCAAACCTTTGATAGCATCTATTTACAATCCTTCAAAGCACACAGTTAACCCAGCTTTAGATTTAAGCCCCGGAAGACCCAGCAGTGATCTCTGCTTGCAATGTACTGACCCAAATGTGTAGTTACAACCTCCAGCATAATCCTGGCCCAAGATTCCACGCTTGTTCGATCTAGCACTTGCAACAACTCCTACTTACGCTCCGACGAAAATCCAAGCATCCATTTTCAGATGTTTTGACCATGTTCATCGAGATACCACGCATGGCCGCCACCTTTATCTACAGCCTAGTGCATGCTGAGAACTGTTAGATTAATGCAAGCCACAGAGTCAAGCAACCGTCAGCAAAGCACACAACAAAGATTAATGCACCCCTATTCTGAAATCCTGCAAAGTCCCTGTTTACGATATGTGTTCCAAGGCAAGTCAGGAAAAATCCAGGCATGCCTCTCTCAGCAATAATCATGGTTTTCTGAAACATGCAGCAGGCATAATGTGCCTGTCAAAGCTTGCCTGGTCATGGCCATGTCCATCTCACACATTCACAAGAGCTTTACCCAGCCTGATGATAGTGGTGCGGATGATATTCGGCACCCTGATGCCCGCCTTGACAAGTCAACAAAATCCAAGGAAATCACAAACCAGTTTAAGATGACCAGGGAACTACAGAAACTCACCAAACGGAATGGACTGACTGTCAGAAGGATGGGAAGCAAGAGTTTTCCTGAAGCACTTCAGCAGGGCATCCTTAACCTGCAGGAAAAAAAGTAATGGCAGAAGAAGACTTGAATGTAGTTATTCATTTGATTTCACCTTTATCACATGCAAACTCATCTGGGTGGTTACACCTTCATCGCATGCAAACTCATCTGGGTGGTTACACCTTCATCGCATGCAAACTCATCTGGGTCATTACACCTTCATCGCATGCAAACTCATCTGGGTGATTGCACCTTCATCGCATGCAAACTCATCTGGGTGGTTACACCTTCATCGCATGCAAACTCATCTGGGTGGTTACACCTTCATCTCATGCAAACTCATCTGGGTCATTACACCTTCATCGCATGCAAACTCATCTAGGTGATTGCACCTTCATCACATGCAAACTCATCTTAGCGATTGCTCTTAAAACAGACATCAGGGAGTGCGCTGCACAAAGTCACCAGAATGACTAGTGATGTGTCTCTATGGATGTCCAATGCAGATGTGCTCATGCTCGGTAACTTTACAGAGTTGTGTTCGGCACTGGCACTAGTGAGTGTACACTAGTCCATGTTATGAAACCACTGCATATGGTACAGTTGTGTTCATGGTGAGCAGTTCCCACAACTTTGGTGTTGGGTGTTCAGGTATCAGGCACCTGTTTACTGCAAACAATGCCCTTTAACACAGTAAACTTACACTCAGTTGTGGTTGGCATGACTAGCAGGTGGGGGATCGCATGGGGAGAGTCACGCAGGGGGGGGTTCGTGTTAAATAAAAAAAAAATTAAAAGTAAATTGGCATCGCTTAAGCCTCAACCAACCTTGAGTGAATCATCCCATATCCTGAGGGCACCAGGAGGGTGGTAGGCTGAAGGTCGAGCGGGCACTTATGGATGTTCCCTGCTCAGGTAGCAAGTTCAGGTAGTTGCTCAGAACTCCGCAAATGGGGCTTCCCCTGACTCAGAGTTTGGCTCCACCCATGGATACGTCGGGGTGTTGCCGATTCTCTGGAGTGGTCTCAGGGCCCTGCGCATGTCTTTACTGTCAAGGCTGTGCTGTTCTGGAACATGGGCAGGTCTAGGACCAAGGTCTAGACCAAGGTGTGCGCACCAGCCCTGATGCTGTTTCTGATACGTGTCCCACCTGTGGCAGGCTGGAGGATGCGCCATAGCACCTATGGCATTTTTTATAGGGTTCCGGCCTGCCACTATGGACTGATAAGTGTATACGTGCATCCCTGGTGTTTTAACCTCTGGGTTAGGCCTATGTCTGCACACTTGCATCCATGGTGCTAGCGGCAATGTGCCCGGTCCGCCGTCACTGGATGGGAGTGCGCAATTGCAACCGAAAGGGGATCGACTCATGTCGTCGGTTCTGAGCAGGGTGGTGTGCACGCTTCTGCACCAAAGGAACTAGGGCCTTGGTAGGCCATGTGGCCGGGCTGTCCCAGCTGTGTAAAAGCGTACACGCCCTTCTTATTTGTGTTGGGATGCGCCGCAATTTCATGTTCTGAAACACGGGCTGATCTGTCATTGCACACCAGTGGGTGTGCACTGGTATCTATCATGAGTTAACTCATCAGCAGCATGCCATTGTAGGCCACCGTGAATACGCACCCACACATGTGGTGCCCGTGATTGCATGTGCTGCCTACCAACACAGACTGGTGTATAGCATTAGAGCAGTTTCATGATGTTTCATATCAATGGACTTGCAGTGCCAAGACCTGCCCATAGGTAAAGGGGGTTTTAGCATGACTCACTTAGAAATGCCACTTATAGAATATGGACATTTCTATGCTCCAAGAGTCTCGGGGACAGTGTTGTCTGGCTCCAGTGGACACAAGGGGCTGGGGGGAACACATCTGTGCTTTCCCCAATTGACTGCCATAAACTATTGGCATCCCACAGAAACAGCAGACATCTGCCACTTGAGGGCTGAAAAGGATAGATTGAAGATAGCGGTTGTGACTGTGTGGTGCACATTGTCAGTGGATTCTGTTGTGCACATGGAGGATAACTGTTCAAATAGAGGTGGGCCTGGGCCGAAGACCTGCTAAAGTGTGGCACCCTGAAGTGTGCTCTCCAAGGGCCTGACCACAAGCCTGCTGTTCACTCAGAGATCTCAGCGACATCAAAGATCTCCCACGAGGGACCTACACCATCTACCTGTACCATCTGGGGAGCAGTGTCCACCCAAGTGTCAACCTCGGCTGCTGAATCTCATCTGGTAGCATGATGCGAGCGCCGAACTTAGACTTGTGTCCGGAGACTGGATTGTCTAGTGCAGAGCCTAGAAATCTCAGCCGCATCTAAGAGGTGTGCTTTCTGTACTGCGGGGAACTTGCCAATCATATATGTCTAGTTGATGGTGAACAGATTCACCAGTTGCGGGACCCCATGTGGCCCTTTTCTACGATCGTTCCGCATCTCTCTCCTACGACACGTCGACTGCATGCTCATTGTTTATGGTATCCGATTGACAAGGTGCGACTCACAGTGTTGGGGGTGTACCTGGAGTAGTGCCTCATTCTATCTCATGTGGCTCTGCTGAACTTGCGCCTGCATGTGTGACCGGACTGGTCTGGTGCAGCTGTATCATCGTGCACTGGACGTGCTGCCTGCTTTCCAGGGAGGTACAGAATTGCATCTCTTCGCTGTGTCTGACCAGAATTGCCTGATGCAAGCCATCCTAACATGCCTCCTTCTCGGAAGGCGCAAATTTACAACTCATCATGTTTGAAATCTGAAGTGCCTGGTGCAACTCATACCAATGCGCATCAATTGCTGTGTCTGGATTGCTTGGGCACGACACGGATCATCGTGTACCAATCGGAGTGCCTCATCAATGCAATGTAATGTAAATATTATTTATGTAGCGCAACTCATGCCCTGGGGCATCTTGGTGCTGTGGAGATCTGGATAACGGCAGTGGCAGTGTCTGCGGCGCGTTGGACGAGTGCACAGGATGCCTTCTCATCCTGTGTGAAGAGCCACGTTTTTAGGGCTTTTCTAAAACTAAGTAGGGTTGGGGCTATTTTTAGAGTAAGGGGCAGACGTTCCAGAGTATCGCAGTAGTCCTGAAAAATCTCTTCCCCCCCCCCAACATGGCCTTCCTAAATGGGGGGACCGTCATGTTCCTAGCAGAGCCCGAGCGCAGTGCTCTAACTGGTACATACCATTTCAGTCTCTTCTTGAAATGGTCTGGCCCGAATCCGTGCAGGGATGTATATGCCAGGCAGAGGGCTTTGAACTTACATCGTTTTCTGACTGGTAACCAATGTAGTTTCCTAATGGTATCTTTGGCTGATTCAAATTTGGGAATTTTAAAAATGAGGCGAGCCCCAGCGTTTTGCAAGATCTGTAATCTTTTCAAAAGACCTGATGCAAGAGTAAAGTAGAGACTGTTGTAGTAGTCAATACAATCAGAATGCCTCATCCTATCAAGAGGCTCCCTTATGTTAATCCCCATTCATCGGTTGTTCCATTGTTGACCCTCATCGCAGTGGACCAGCTACCCTCTCCACACCTGGGCCCCCCTTAAGACGTCTTGACACCGGGTAGTAGCGAGAGAGATTTACTGGGTTGAAGAACCATTTCCGAGACAGTTCGGAAGCGGGTCAAGAGACTGTGTGACTCCTTTGTGTTTTGAGACCTGTGGGTGAACTTCCTGAGTGACTGCTAGCCTCTCCCTTGTTTATGTCTACTTCCTAATTTAAACTGTTACATATTCCCATCTGCTTCCCGAGGACCCAGACTAAGAGTTAATTTGGACGCATGCGGCCCAGTGTATGGGAGGCGGGGTTGGTTATCTTCCATCTTGTTATACAGTGAGTGTAATCACCTGCCCTTGACGGGAGCGGTAGTTCTGCCTGGCTGGGGGCATCCCTTCAGCCAACCAGACACTGCTGGGTCCAACAGTACCCACTTATTGAAAGCAGATATCTCTTAGCCCAGAACCACCAATGACCCACGGTCTTACTCTAATTCTGTTTCACCAACACAGAAAGCTGACATAACTTTATACACCAGAACGAAAGAAATTCATCCGTGCACATATGCTAAACAAAACAAGTGCATAATTTCTGAGAAAATAAGCCTCTTTAAGAGATGCCAAGATTAAAGAAATGGCACTTACCTTTTCGTTCATTAGCATGCCAAACACCAAAATAATGACACCCTACATAGGGGAAAGAAAGAGTTTGACTGTTTGATTCATGTTCTCTACTCACATACTCACAGAGGCAATAAAGTCGTAGAGATGCAGAAGTTATTAACATGTTTGAAACTATTGTCAAAGCCATAACAGTGTGCTGTACCCTCTATGTGCCGGTCGAAAGGTCCGCCTATATGTGGTTTTATAGATGTACTGGTAGATGAAATGAAGGGGTTTTAGTTGGTCTATAGAGGTGAAACTGCCCAAAGAGAGATCTCAAAGATATGTTAGATTTCTAGGTGGAAGGGGATGAAGGCTCTATTGGGTTTCAACTACTTACTAACATTTTTATGCAAACGTTCTGGCATAGAAGGTAGATGTAATGTTGATACCAAAAGAATCCTAGAGGGCCATGGAGAGCATGCTTTCTATCTGTGGTTTTTTTCTGATAATTATGCAAGTTCACTGCCAAGCCTCCGTGTTAAATAGATGAGCCCCCAGACCAGGTTTCTGTGGTCTAGGGCACTGTTGGACTGCAAATGAGTCTAGTCGACTCCTTCTAGCATTGTGCTAGTTAAGTTAGCATTTGCGGTGCCATTTTGTCTTTAGCCGCCATTTTGCACTGTGATCGAAAGTAAGCTTCTGTCTGATGAACTGTCTGCCTCAGTAAAAAGCTGCTTCGAGTTACTCCTTCTTGTCGTATTCAAGGTTGAATCCTAACGTACTAATGAATAGCTTATTCTGCCTTCACCTGCCTTTCCTTTCCCATAGCCTTGCTCCCACACTAGAGAGTGTTGAGCCTGAACAAGACAACCTTGAGAATGTGATAACATGAACCCGTTCTGCAGGTGGTAGCTTACCCTTCTGTACCTCCTTTGTTCATCAGTGCCCGAGCTAGAAATTTCCAGTCTGGGCGGGTCTTTAGGGGTGTTGAAAATGCATATTATGATTTACCACGTGTTCTGAAGTCAGTCCCCTCAGGAGCATCTAAGGAGGCTAATCTGACTGGACTCCGCTCGAGCGCAAAATACTAATAAATAACTTGATTTCTCTACTGTCTCAACAACTCTTCATTTCTTGGAAGGCTGTGAGGTGGTCGCGAGTAACCTGGCTGGCCCTAATCGGGTCACTTCATTCAGCACCTAGCGTGTACCCCTTTTTAATCTGACATCTGAGCAAAGAAAAGGGATGGTTTTGGGTAAAGTCACAACAGACGTAAGGGGAGGCATCACAGAAAAGAAACCAAGACAGAAGGAAGTGAGGCGGATTCATATGTTTGATGCTGTTTACTCACGATTGAATGAATTGGAAGAACTACACAGTCTACTGCTTAATGAACAAAGGACCCATTCCCTAATAGGAAATCTGTGACCACCCAAATACTGCTTTAACCTACTATGAAGCTATGATCCAATTAGTTATTGGTAACCATCAAGGTAATATGATATAAGAGATAGAAATGTCCAGACCCCAAGAATGCATCAGACACCGGTGGATAGCCCTTCTCTAACCTACGGGAAATTAATATAAACGTCCCTGTAACATGACCGTCTAATTTCAAAAGGACAACATTTCTTCTTATTGCAGTTAGGCAATAAACACTCATTGCATGTCCACTGGTAAACAAACTATCTCCTTTATAAATATGAGACCCATCTTTAAATACATAAATAGAATTATGATGACAAAAACTTTCAAACTGCTAAAGAACTTCAAATATGTATACCATAAAGAATTGAAATGTCTATCCAACATGAACACCAAAGTGCAGAATCAGATCAGAACCAGTTCTTGACAATAGTTCCAAAACGGTGTCATTAAGATGGTGCTCATAAAAGCAGGTAAATTAATGCCCTTCAATGATTATTCCCAGGGCCGGACTGAGAACCGAAACCGGCCCTCGCAACCTGCTCGGCCGCCCCCCCCCTGTTGGGAGGGGGGTGGTGCAGCTGAGCTGTTTGCGAGGGCCGGTTTCGGCCGATTATGTTACAGGGGGGCAATATTGCTGACCCCGGTAACAAAAACGACCCCCAGGGGCCCAAAACCGGCCCCCACCCTGGCGGCACACCGGGGAAACACCCGGTGCCCACAATGGCCAGTCCGGCCCTGATTATACCCCAGAGCAATGATCACCATTTGGACAGTTGAGACAAAATGAGAGATATTGGGACGGGACCCTGCATGGTGTACAGATATAGTATTTCCTTGCTCTGAGTGTCTGACTCTGAGTATCTATTATCAGTTTGTTTGTTTTTGACCCTAGCATCTCACTAATCTAGTGTGTGTACAGAGGCCTAGGCCTGTCCTATCCATGACTGAAGACCCAGACCCATTTGTGACTTTGAGGGGTGCACCAAACATGCCCTTATTTGACTGACAACGAACTACTGTCCCTGTCATGGGTTTAGCATGTAATTCAGTGGTTAGATCACACTGTGTTTTCCGTGTGAATCCATAGTTGTGGGCAGACCTTTTTATCTTTGCCATTGGAGTGGAGGCCTATAGGCCCACTCAGGTAAAGTTTGCTTCTATGCGCTAATCCAGATCCTAGAGCTAAAGTCATTATTGTACATTGTGCATGTTTGTGACCTGTGTGATACATGCACTGTGCGTTTAACTGAGACAGAGTAATGGAGCCCTGTTGGAAATTGGATTACTGGTTGAGGGGGCTGAACCCCGACTCAAGCAGCAACCACAATCTCTATCAGGTTGAAACACAAGGGAATCCCAAATTAACCTATGTTTAACCCTCTGGTAGCTTGGCACAAAGTGTGCATGCTTAACTTACAGGCAGTGTGTAAAGTATTTATGCAGCATTTCAAACAGTAAGAAAGTGAAAACACCATACCAATTTAGAAAAATAGGGTAAAATGTAATTAATTATGTGAGACCAAAACAACAAACATCAGTAGAACAGGAGATATGCAATTTTAAATATGTCAGTAAACACAGTGCCTACAAGCACAACGTACCAACTGTGGTTATCTGATTGTGCCGGACCAGGATAAAGTCACAAATTTAGGCCAAAAACGATCAAGCGCTGGCCGGATACAGGGACCAAGTTAGGAATGCTGAATAAAGTACCTTAAATCCTGGTTTGCAGAGTGTTGTGAGATCCTGTGTGGAGGATGAATTGTGCAGAGGTGGTTTGAGGAGCTGCAGTGCTGTGATACGGAGTCCGTTGTTGTGGAGGATGCCGGTGATGAGGGGCTTGTGAATCAAACTCCGGCATTAAGGATGAGTTACGCAGCGGCGGTTCCAAAGAAGCTGTGGGGCAGCAATGCGAAGTCCTGCATCATTGTCGAGGATGACATTGATGAGGGCTTGCGATGCGAAGGTTTGTGTCAAGGATGCGTCACACAGCAGTGGTTCCGAGGAGACTGCAAAATGTGAATCAAAGTACGGCCTCGAGGATGCATCACGCTGCATGGTTCTGAAGCGAACCTGCGAGGAGATGCGTTGCGTCAGTTCTGTCCAAAGCTGGCCTGGCACAGCACTTTCAGTCTCACTTCCAAGGGTCCAGGACTGGGGTGGCACCACTTGGGGGTTAGGACTCACAGCAGGCAGAGTCCAGGTGCTGGGTTCAAGGAGATTGGAGACTTTCTGCCCCCAAGCCTCTGATCAGGAGGCCAGCCTACTAGTCCTTGAAGTCACTCTGGTGGTCTTGGGTTCAAGATACAGGTCCAGTCCTTTCACTCAAGCAGCAGGGCAGGAGGTCCACAGAGTAGCAATCTTTCTTGCAGAGAAGCACAGCAGGCATTCTGAGTCTTCCACAGGTTTAGAGGTATACTGAGGAGTTGGGTTTGAGGGCCCAATCGTTATACCATGTGCCACTTTGAAGTAGGAGAAGGTTCTGAAGGTTTACACCACCAGAGTTGTTTGGATTTTCCTGCCTCCCTGACCTGGCTCCAGCTTGTCTGGTGTCATAAAAGGCTAGTGTCAAACTGTTTCGGGTATGCCCAGGCAGAGCTTTTGTGATGTGCAAGTGTGGAAGATGACAACTCCCCCCCCCCCCCATCAAGTCAGAGAAGGCCCATGACAAGTATAAGTTAAAAGTGCATCTCCAACTTTTTAGATACACAGCATTCTGCCATAGGGACTGTGTCACGATGGGACACCCCTGGACATGGAAGAGGGAGATGGCGCCCCCCTTACCTCCTTACATTTCCCCTGTGTTCTTATTGCAGTCACCCACAACAGGAGATGGTGTTGAGCCCTTTAATTCCCCGTACTTCCTGGAACCTGCCTCGTGTCATGTGACCCCGTCACATGCTCCAATGAGCGTCGCCGTGACAGAGGAGACCGGCTTTTTAATGAACCCTGTGTCGAAGGAAGAAGTCCGTTGTGGGTCGGAAGTAGGAGAGTGTCCCTATCCAGACTATCTGGGGCGGAGGAGTGGCGGAGATACGACGCGACCAGCTGCGCCGGTGGCAGAGAGCTGGGACAGAACGTCGTCCGAAACAACAGGACGCCGGGATCCAGAAGAGCAGAGCAGGGAGCCGGACCCTATCCGGCATTACCAGCCGACCAGCCGTGCTCCTGGAGGAGCGTGGCTACCCGAGGTACGTAGCCGTATCCGGGAGTGGTTCGGGAAGGGAAGGCTTACTGGAAGAGATTCCGTAAGCAGGGAGGGAGAAGGGTGACCGATCTCCGTGTAACGGGCTCAGATCCTGAGGAACAGTTAACTTGGTTTTAGACCAGGAATACACTCGATGGTGGTTTACGGGTGATCTCCCCTCACTCCCTTTTTCCCCTTTGCCCACCATGCCAAACGTATCGGGTCCCTGTTTTCTTTTATTTATTTTCTATGTCGGGCTTATCCCTGAGGTCCCTCATCCATACGGACGGACGAAGAGAAAATCCACGCCACTTCCTCTAGAGAGACGACGGAAGCTGCTGAAACCCTTGTGTTGTCCTTGTTGTGCCGATACAATAAAAACACTTTGCTTTGACCAGAAAACCCTCTCTGTCACTCTATGCCCTTTGACACGTGTTGGAGAATGCAGGTATATCTCCATTGAACTGTTGAAATGGAGAACCTCATACAACAGCTGATACGGGGACAAGAGAAACTTGAATGGGCTGTGGAGAGGCAGATGACTGCGGCCCAAGCCGATATGGAAATGTTCACCACTTCCATTACCCAACACCTGGAGAATCTCCAAAAGATGTCTAAGAGACAGGACCTGTCCCCCTTTACCCGGGTTGGAACTCAGGGTAGTTTTCCCACTGTGGCCCTTCAGTAATACGTACCCGGGGATGACCCGGAAGTGTTTCTTTTGAATTTTGAGCGCGCTGCGAAAGCGTCGGGTTGGCCCGAACAGAAATGGCCTTTCTTTCTGGCTCCACTACTGAGCAGCGAGGCACAGGCGGCTTTCAAGTTGCCAATCCCCAGGGCAACACTCCATACAAAGAAGTAAAGGAGATCATCTTAGAACACCTGGGAATGGATGCGGAAGCATATTGTGTGCGCTTCCGAAAAGAGAAGGGATGCCCAGGGGACAGTCCCAAGACCCTGTTTTTTAAGTTGAAGATGGCTGCGGATAAATGGCTACAGCCCCACGAAAGAACCAAAGAGGAGATAATGTCACTCATATATCTCGAACAATTTATGGAGGCTCTTCCTTTTTCTACTCAAAAATGGCTCCAACAGCACACTCACCTATCTTTAGAGCAGGCAGTTGAAATGGCAACCATGTATGCCCGGGCTTAACCAAACCCTGGCCTATGGGAAGGCGATAAAACCCTGCGCTCCAACCCAGCCAAACCAGAAAGAAAATACCCAAAGCCCCTTGAAACACCGAAACCCCACTTTGTTAAACCTGAAATAGTGGCCACAAAAGGACCTCAATGTTTCGAATGCGGGGCCTGGGGGCACATAGCCCGTCTCTGCCCCCAGAAGAAAAACACAGAGGAGCCGATGGATGTCAGCTACCTACCCAAACATGTCTTGTATACAGAAGAACTTGGGACATGCTTCTATGTAAGTCTAGTGATTAATGGGATCCATGTCAGAGCTCTACTTGACTCCGGCTGTAGACAGTCGGTCATCCACTCAGCCGTGGTCGGTCCTAAAAGCATACACCCGAGACAACAAGTACCCATTCGCTGTGTCCATGGGGACATAAAGGATTATCCCCTTGATTAAGTTAAAGTCAGGTTACCGGAGGGTAAGGAAGTACAGGTCACTGTGGGGGTCCTCCCTACACTGCCAGAAAAATTAATACTAGGGACAGATAACCCCGATTTCATGTCTCTCCTCACCCAGAAACTCAAGACTTCACTTAAGAGAACCGCTGTCCTTCTTACTCAAGCTCCCTGGCAAGGAGATCACCATTTCCGATATGCCCAGAAGAACGATCCCACGCTTAAGATAGCGTGGCAACAAGCGTTCTCTCCCACACCATCCCCTGATACATAGCCCACCTTCATGGTGGAGCAAGACCCACTGTATAGAAAAGGGGGTCCCTCCGACCCGAAATAGCTACTCGTTCCCCAATCTTTCAGAAACCAAGTGCTGTTCTTCACCCATAGCCATCTCATAGCTGGGCACACCGGGGCCCAGAAAACAAGCCAAACCATATTAAAACATTTCTACTGGCCTGGCATACACGCTATCACCATTAGGTATTGCCAGGAGTGTGAGATATGCCAGAAGAAAAATCCATATTGCCCACCTGCCGTGCCCCTACAGCCCCTCCCCATTATTGGGAAACCATTTGAACAAGTGGGGATGGACCTCATAGAACCATTACCAAGGTAAAAAAAAGGGAATGTCTATGCCCTGGTTATCATTGATTATGCCACCAGGTACCCCGAAGCCTTTGCGATACGCACCCCCAATACCGCCACTATTTGCGAGAAACTGGTGGCACTATTCTCCCAAGTGGGGTTTCCCTGCGAGATCCTCATGGATCGAGGCACCCCATTTGTTTCCCGTCTGATGCGGCAGGTGTGTAAATCCATCGATATCACCCAGATAAGAACATCTGTCTATCATCCACAAACGGATGGTTTGTGTGAAAGGTATAACGGCACCATCAAACTAACCTTAAAGAAAATGATGACAGCGGAGGGGGGCGATTGGGACGCACTTCTGCCTTTGGCCATGTTCATCATTTGTTGTCAGACCCAGAGCACCCTAGGATGCTCTCCCTTTGAGCTGCTGTACGGGAGGCAACCCCGCACCCTTTTTGAAATGATCAAAGAGGCATGGGAGTGGGAGGACCCCGAAGAGAATCGATCCCTGTTGGACTTACACCCAAGGCCTACGCTTGCGTCTCAACAAGCTACGTGAATTCGCCCATGCCAATTTAGAGAAGGCCCAAACACGTCAGCAGACCTTTTATGACAAAGAGAAGAGGTGGCGGCACCTACAAGTCCACGACTGGGTGCTGGTGCTTTTACCGTCATCCCTCCCAAAAACTCGATCCTAGTGGAAAGGTCCCTACGAAGTGATAGAGAAGATAGGACTGACCAATTATCGTTTATGACTGAGCAAAACGAAAAACCAGATCTTCCATATAAATCTTCGGAAAAAATGGTTAGGCCCACCTCCATCAACTGTCCTTCTGGGCACCCCTGAAACCAATAAGTCAGTCAACACTCTCCCCGATTTAAACATCAGCGAGGCCGTTTCCAACCCCCAACGAGAGGCATTAGAACTATTACTGTCTTCCTTAACACACATATTTACCAACACCCCAGGTCTTACACACTTAGTGGAACACTGCATCCCCTCAGAACCTGGGAAGGTGATCCGACAACTTCCCTACCGTATTCCGGCAGCTCGGAGAACGGCTGTTGAGGAGGAAATCACCAAAATGCTTGCCATGGGTGTCATCCGTCCCTCTCATAGTAACTGGCCGTCACCCATAGTGTTGGTACCCAAACCTGATGGCTCTGTGAGATTTTGTATTGATTTTAGCGCGGTGAATGCTATCACAAAGGTTGATTCATATCCTCTACTGAGGGTTGATGAATTGATAGAGCGGTTAGGTGAGGCCCAGTATATAACAACATTGGACCCCACCAAGGGATACTGGCAGGTACCCCTGTCCCTAAAGGACCAAGCCAAGACAGCCTTTACTACCCCTTCAGGATTATACAAGTTTACTGTTCTCCCTTTTGGCCTTCACGGTGCTTCCGCCACCTTCCAGAGACTTATGGATGTGGTTTTACGGGACCACCGGGATTATTCTGCTGCTTACTTGGATGATATAGTCATACATAGTCCAAATTGGGATAAACATCTAGAGCATTGTCGGAATGTCCTCCAGGCCCATGCAGACGCCGGACTTCATGTTACTCCAAGAAGTCCCGGCTCGGCTATCAAAAGGTCCTCTATCTGGAGTACCTCCTGGTAAATGGGGTTATCGAGCCGCTGGAGGAGAAAATCAGGGCTATCACCCACACCCCTTTCCCCACTACAAAAAGGGAGATTAGGGCGTTTTTAGGCCTCCTGGGGTACTATCGTAGATTCATCCCCCATTACGCCGAGATAGCCTCCCCTCTGACAGAACTCCTTAAGAAGAACATCGGGGCCTAAGAGATACACAACCCCTCCCCTTTGGCCTGCCACGCGTTTCAGGAGCTCAACCAGGCAATCCCCTCCAGCCCTATTCTTGTGTCCCCGGATTTCACAAAACCATTCATCCTTCAGACCGATGCCTCGGACTCGGGTCTGGGTGCCGTATTATCTCAAATCTCAAATGATGGTCTGGAACTCCCGGTCCTCTTCATTAGTAGACAGCTGTTTCTCCGGGAGAAGAATTACCCCATCATTGAGAAGGAGTGCCTTGCTGTCAAATGGGCGGTAGACAAGTTACGTTATTATCTCGAAGGCGCTCCCTTCATACTGTGCACGGACCATGCCCCTCTCCTCTGGTTAAGCCGCTATAAAGGGAATAACTCCTGTGTTCTACGGTGGTTCCTCTCCCTCCAGTCGTTTTCTTTTGAGGTTCTGCACCGTAAGGGTACCTCAAACGGGAATGCTGACTTTCTTTCTAGAGTGACCCAGTCCCCCGAACGTGAACTGGCTAGGGGGGGATGTGTCACGATGGGCCACCCCTGGACATGGAAGAAAGAGATGGTGACCCCTTACCTCCTTACATTTACCCTGTGTTCTTATTGCAGTCACCCACAAAAGGAGATGGTGTTGAGCCCTTTAATTCCCCATACTTTCTGGAACCTGCCTCGTGTCATGTGACCCCGTCACATGCTCCAATGAGCGTCGCCGTGACAGAGGAGACCAGCTTTTTAATGAACCCTGTGTGGAAGGAAGAAGTCCGTCATGGGTCGGAAGATGGAGAGAGTCCCTATCCAGACTATTCAGAGTGGAGGAGTGGCAGAGATACGACGCGACCAGCTGCGCCGGTGGCCGAGAGCCGGGAGAGAACATCGTACAAAACAACAGGACGCCGGGATCCAGAAGAGCAGAGCAGGGAGCCGGACCCTATCCGGCATCACCAGCTGACCGGCCTCGCTCCAGGAGGAGTGTGGCTATCCGAGGTACGTGGCCATATCCAGGAGTGGTTCAGGAAGGGAAGGCTTGCTGGAAGAGATTCCGTAAGCAGGGAGGGAGAAGGGTGACCAATCTCCGTGTAATGGGCTCCGATCCTGAGGAACAGTTAACTTGGTTTTAGACCAGGAATACACTCGGTGGTGGTTTACGGGTGATCTCCCCTCACTCCCTTTTTCCCTTTTGCCCAGCACGTCAAACGTATCGGTTCCCTAAAACTCGTGTTTTCTTTTATTTATTTTCTATGTCGGGCTAATCCCTGAGGTACCTCATCCATACGGACTGACGAAGAGAAATCCACGCCACTTCCTCTGGAGAGAAGACGGAAGCTGCTGAAACCCTTGTGTTGTCCTTGTAGTGCAGATACAATAAAAACACTTTGCTTTGACCAGAAAACCCTCTCTGTCCCTCTGTACCCTTTGACACGCTGGTTATGCCGTACCTTAGAGATGACTTATATGTATGAAAAATGAAGGTTTATGCCTGGCAAAAGGTTTATTCGCCAGGTCGAAATACTAGTTTAAAACTACACACACAGGCTGTAATAGTAGGCCTGAGACATGTTTAAAAGGGCTACTTAAGTGGGTGGCACAATCCACGCTGCAGTTCCACTAACAGCATTTAATTTACAGACCCTGGGTACATGTAGAACAAGTTTACTCTGGAGTTACAAGTAATTTAAATGTGCCAGTTGGGTGTAAGACAATCTTACCATGTTCAGTGGAGAGGGCACATGCACTTCAGCACTGGTTAGCAGTGGTAAAATGCAAAGAGTCCTAAGGCCAAAAAAAGAGAAGCAAAAATTGAGTAGTAAGTATTCCTGTGCACAAGATGGAGCTGATGTTATTTTAGCAAACAGTGGAAATGTTTTGCTGACATTTCTGAAACTGGAGAAAGGAGATCGGGACAGAGGAGACTGTGGGGCATATTTACAAGGCCCTATCGCCACAGGAACGTCACTTTAGCAACGTTCATGTGGCGATAAACTGTTTGCCTTATTTACAAAGAGACATAAAGCCGCCTTGTAAATAAGGCCCCCTTTCATGCTACACTTAGCGTGAAAGGGGCGGTCAATGGGTGTTGCGGTGGACGTTCTGCTGCAACACCCATTGATTTTGACGCTGCTCCCATATTTACAAGGGTGACGTAGATAGAGGCAGCGCCAAAATTAAGACCAGGTGAAGCGAGGAGAAATGCTTTATTTCTCCTCGCTTTTGATGTTTCTGTGTGTGCTGCATTGTGTGGCGTATTCCATTCCTGTGGCATCACCTCTGGAATCCTCTGTCTAGAGTTCTGATATGACCCTTGACAGTGCGCGTGCTTGGAGAATCCATGTGCTTATTGAATAAACCTTTTATTCATCTTTTAGCAATGTGTGATTATTTCAACCACGTTAGCCGTGGCATTAAAAAGACACGTAGCTCGTCATACAATTAATGCACTGTTTTTAAAATAGTGAGTAGTATTATATATACATTCACAAAACTAGATTTTAAGGTTAATGGCCTGTCTTACCTTCATAGAAAAGTCTGATGGTCTAAGCCTAGTAAAAAATGCAGCCAAGGTCAGTAAGATGCAAAACTCAGCAGGTTTAGCTAGCACTACTAGCAGGGTGTCTTTCCTTACACTCCCATTCGTGCATCCATTCATCTGTAACATTCTCTCACCCAGTCATCCATCCGCACACCCACTCATTCATCCACTGGCCCTTCCGCCTTCGTTCAACCATCCATCCATCCATCCATCAATCTTCACGTTCGCTGATTCAGACCAGCTCACGCTCACCGGGCTACCATTCCTCCTCCCTCATGTCATGCTGTCCTTCATCCAACCATGAGCCCACCCACCACACTCTTCATCCATCATGCATTGCCAAAATACAGACACCTTTATTAATTAATACACACGCTAGGCCTATTGGTTTTAAGCATGCTTAGTAAATGTGAATATAGCTGAGCAAAAATAAAATCAAGCATGAAGGAGCCACTGGATTGGATTTTATTGCAAAGTTTATGTAGCGCTTACTATGCCTTTGATGGGGCGCTGAGGCGCTTGCATACATGGGTAGCATGTCAAACCGGGTCAGCTTGTGGCTATATGTGGTTGAACACATCAAAATTATGATATTTTCACTAGAGAACACCAGAGAGTCCAGAGACGTGCACCATGCAATCGGTGGAGTTACTTTTGGTTGTGTTTCTAGGACTGTATAAACTGGAGTCCTATCATATGGTTAAAGGAAAAATGTAGCTCCTTTGACAAAATAACTTTTTCTGCAATGTGGCCGTATTTATGTGAAATCTGGTGCTATCAGGGCGGCGTCATAAATGTAACGCCAACCTCGCCTGCAGACTGAAATCCCAACTGACTGGGTAGTAACATAGAAATTCTGACGGGTGTGTGTGACTTTGGAGACTCTGGCCCCATGTGACCCAGTTCAGTAATGGGCGTTTGCCACCAAGACACATTATCAGCAAAGTTCCTGCAACAAGGTGGAAACAGCAGGAAGGATGTAAATCACTGCCTCGTGCAAGGATGCAGGGCGTGTTCTAGGATTTTTGGGGCCCCGGGCGAAGGGGGAAGTGCGAGGCCTCTCTAATTTACATAAGTGACACATTCAGGGCTCCTGAAGCTGCTATGTGAAGACTCCTCCTGGGCCGCAGCTCCCCTCTCTGCCTCCTAAAAGCATCTCTTTCACAGCTCATATCGGGCTGAAGGTGTGAGAATATCTTGGGGGCTGAGAGTTAAAACTGTGCAGACGGTAAAGTGCTGACAATGGGCAGCCAGGATACACCTGCAATTATGCCTCCTTGCAACTGGCACAAGATGAAGTGTCTCCTCCCCAGGCCACCCTACAGCATCCCTGAGAGGCCCAGGGAGGGCCCCCTCCCGTAAGCCCAATTGCAAACAGACACCTTTCTTTAATGGGGTCTACAGAGGCACAAGAGGTTTGGTGGTGTGTTGCACTTGTGCGGGGCTCATGCTGGTGGGCTGTGTGCGAAGCCCTGGGCAGCTGCCCACACTGCCCATGCCTGGCCCCAGCCCAAGGAGGTACCACAGCCGAGCCATGGCACAGGGAATGCGGGCGCTGACACTGAATCTTAACAGTGTCTTGACGTCACTGTCATTGGTGACGTCAGACAATGTCCAAAACCCTGCGGCCAAAGCTGTTCATCACTTGGGCATACATCAGCAAATCTGCCCTTTGGGCAAATATCCCTCTCAGGGATTTACCTCAAACTCATGGAGACCTTCTAATATGATGAATTTCCCCCTATGTAAAATCAACAGAACTCAAAATCCTGCCGTTTACATTTTTTGGCAGTAAAATATTATTAAAAAAGAAATATATGTTTTGGGTCTTAGGGAAGAGCTGGTGTACGAGCTAGGGAGCCTAGTGTGGTCCGTGGACCTGGGTTCGTGGCCCACTCCTGTCTTTCAGTCTATCAGTTTTCTAGCGCCATGATGCATAGGGCGGCCGTTTTGCGCTTTCCTCTCATTCATTCAAGTCCAGCTGCCCTGCTTGGCATTGCAATTTGATTTTTAGCAATCTATTTGCTCTCCCTGTCCCTCAGTTACCTTCTCTGTCAAACATGAGTCCTGCTTCTCTCAAGCCACCAACAGTACATCTTTCCCAGTTCGTACTGTGATAAGTTGCAAATTCCGCTCAATTCACAAGTTTTCGAAACTTTTAAAAACTGTCCACGCTTTGCAAAGTGTGATGCTTGCTGGGCCCCGTTGGCACCACTACTTACAGAGCTCCAGCCCCCTGCCCTCATTCCCCGGCAAAGCCCTATTAATGTGGCCATAATCCTCTAAGCACCTTCTTTATCCAAAAATGAATGTGTCTTTGTGCAGGGCTTTAAGTGGGATGAAAAAACTGGGGGGGTCTCTAAAGGGGCGTGGCTAATGTAATCAAGGGCGTGGCTTAAACACGTCAGCTAAAAATCTGTGCTTAGCATAGTGTGCTGCCCGACTTGTATTTGCTATTTCTGTCATTGCATCCAGATATATGATTCAACAAGTGACATCATACCTGCAACAAGTCAGGACTATTGGCTTTGTCAATGGTTGTTAGTTGCATAAGATAAATAAGCAGCAAATATGGCTTGTATATAATATTGAAAAAGCTTCCGCTTAAAGCCCTAGTGACACCAAGGCGATGTTGCTGCTCCTGAGTTTCAAAAAGAAAAGGGAAATCCAGAGAGAAAACGAGTCTTTTTAAAGAATTTCCCTTCCCCAACAATCCCCAACAACGCTCACCTGGCATGGCTTCATGCAGAAGCCTCCACTAGTGAGAAGTGAGCAGTGTGAGAAGAGCCTTCAACTACATCGCGGCCAAGACCTGGAATGAGCTCCCGATTGACATCAGACGCGCCCCCTCCCTGAACACCTTCAGGAAGGCTCTCAAGACCTGGCTCTTTGACTGAACAGAACTGCAGACCCCCCCCCCTCCACCAGCACCTTAAGACCCGCTTGGATGAGTAGCGCTCTTACAATTCCCTGATTGACTGATTGATTGATCGAGCAGCGCACATCAATGTGCCTGCTGTCACTGCAGTCTGGAAAAAAACGGACCGCCTGTGCCAGGGCAAAAAACAGAGCCCGATAGAGACCCGTTTCGAGGCCCCCTTTAAAAAACTGCCGGTGCTCAGCACCTGTGAGACCCGGCCCACTTAAAGCCCGGTCCTTGTATAATGTAACTGGTGCTCAAGTAAAGGACTCCAATACATTCGAGTCGAGTTCGCGTTATATAAAACTGCAAAAAAAAAAAACAATCACAGGCGAAGTTTAACGTTTAACCGGCCCAAGTCACAAAGTTTTAAAACACAGCCCCAACCTCCTTGAAATTCATGTCCATGCGTGTGTAAAAAGTATATTTTCTGAAAGCATGCCCAGTGTGCCTTAAGATGCAGCCCCACTCTTTTGTCAACGCCAGCTTTACCAAACGCACACACAAAATGTCATTTAGATCTGTGACTAGCGCACACAGCGCAAACCCCCCCAAAAAAGGAGAGAGACCAGTTAGGACAGTAAGATACTCTTACCAGCTAAGCCCACTTTCAAGTGATGTACCCCTATACATTGCGTGTTATTTCATATGTCAATATTATAACATCCACTACATCGACATAACCACTACATGCAAACGTACATACAAAAGGTGAATATAATAGTTAATAGTGTGAGACAGGCAAAGTGGGAGTAATAATATCCATATATCTACTACAATTATATATTAGTAAGGTAAGTGCTGGATGCAATATTATTGTAGGTCAATGTAGGAAATTACTATCTTTTGGGTGAATTCCTCCCAGATTTTTCCCTCTGTGTTTTGCTGCCTTCAGAACTCTGTGCACTCTACCTCTGTTACCAAAGAGTAAAGTGCTTGTGCTCCCCCTTTAAACATGGTCGAAACTGCATACTTGTAATTGGTATATTTAATTTGCCTATAAGTCCCCCACATATGGTGCATAGTGTACCCAAGACCTGAAAGTTAAATGCCATTCGTGGACTGCAGCACCTATTCTGCCATCCTCTACAGTGGCAGTGCAAACATGACTTCAGGGCTACCATTGTAGTCGGCCTGTATCAGTGAAAAAACTGCAATTCGACTTGTCAAAATAAATCCTTTTAACAGGTAACATCCTTCCTTTTAAATATTAATAAGTCTCCCAAAAGTAGGCCGTGTAGCCCACAAAAACTGGGAAGAAATGTAAATTATTACTTTTTGCTATTTCAGGGTAGGGACCAGCTAGATAAATGATTTGACAACTTTTTAAATATTTATTAAAAGCCCAACTCAATCGTGGCGTCTGCTTCTTAATAAATAAACTTTCCAACTGTCAACCAGCTAGTGAATGGCTCTGAATGACGTATGAAAACTGCTCCCAGAGCAGAGACAAAGGCCTGGGTGTGGGGAGATGTTTTTGATCCCCTTGCCGGGGGCCATTTAGGGTGGAATCAGAAACGTAACACACTTCAAAGAGGCCTCCCCTGTCACACGCAACTTTTAGCACAGACCTGGGCAGCCCCCTTCCTTTGTTCACCCAGTGAAGCAGGCACCAAACCCAGAACTGGTTTGTGGTAACCATAAAGGAGGGTATGCTCATTACCCGGCAACTCTGCTTGGTGGGCACACAGGCTCTGCAGCTGCACATGAGGAGAAGGATTTCATCATTTTAGATTTTATGAGTGATGGGCACTGTGGGGTTGATTGCAGTAGAACAGACACAGGCTGCTGCAAAAGTGGGCATGCCTATCCCTGGGAACTTTTACCCCATGGTTTAGAAAGAGGTCAGGTGTCACCCCACGCACAAATAAGTGCCATGCATAAATGTGGCATCGCCTGGCACCCTCTTCAGAACACTTTGTGGCCCTGTGGAAGGTCAGGAGAGGACAGGACCTGATGTCTGTGACCTCAGAGGAGCCATGAAGGACTGGACCTTCCCCCCTCATGTACCCAGTTTGAAGAATTGGACTCCAGGGGTCCACTGGCTGGCCTTCTGTTTGGCTACAGGGAGACAAAAAGCTGCAAGAGGGCTTTTTCTGGAAATCCCTAGCTGACCAGGGGCAGCTGGACTGGACACTGCTATTGGCCTGTGCTTGACACCCTGAGAAGCTCTAAGTGCCTCTGCTGGGGTCCTGGGGGGCTCTTAAAGTGTACTCCTGTAGGTGCTTGAGACTTAAGAGACTAAGTGAAATGGTAACACCTTTGACCAGAATAAACCTGTTTGTTGTATTTGACCTAAAGCCACCGCGGTCAGCCTCAAATTGCACCAAGGTCCCAGTCTGCTACGACCATTCCCTATCATTGCAGCACTATGATGTTTTGCTGCTATTTCAACTTAAAACTTAAACCTATCTCCGATTCATCTGACTAGAGTTTTGTCATTTTGTTGTTTTTTTATTTACGAAATGCTACTTTTATCGTTTGCATTCTGGCTTTAATGTTGTTTTTGTTCTGCATAAATACTTTACACATCGCGCAAATTTCAGGCTGTCTGCTCTGTGACAAGGGAACGAGCTCAGGTTAGTTTAGTGACTTTGAGGGTTCACCGTAACAGAGGTGGTGATTGTTCTTTGAGGTGGGAAGTCACCCACCCCAAATAATAATCCACACGCTTGCAGTTGATATCGTTGACCTCAATATAGTGTTAAACAATCTTTAGTTGTAAAGATGGCCATCATGGAGCAGCTTAAGAGTGTGTGTTCCTCACTTGGTGACACTTTGAATGTAGTCATTCGATTGGCCGAGAAGAAAAAGAAGGTAACTGGAAATCAAGCTATAGAAGTTTAGATCTGGGTTACTGCTGTTATTTACCATGAAGAATTCTTCATAGAATGCTGTATAATACAAGAATCTGTATCTCGTTGTGGCCATGGATAAGTTTGATTCTCTTAATTCATAAAGTTGAATTGTTATGTTTTCCATATTGTGCTTTAACACGTATCTGCCATTTTTATACAATACAAATAAGAAGTGTTTCTTTTACCCAATTTGATTACTTTTATGATTTTACAGATATTCTAGATTATGTAATATGGTATTGTATTTGTAAAATATTATGTGGGGTTCTAATCGTGGCATGTGAGCTTGGAGGTATGGTTATACTACCTTACCCATTCCAGCTTTTCTCTTTTGAGGATTTGTGTTGTTGGCACTATTCAACTCCTGTCAAACTTCAGGCAACCTTAAGATAACATCTTTGTATGAGTGAATCTGAATATAGATGTGAATCTATTTCAGGAGGCACACATGCTGAAAAGATCTTAAAGTCAATAAATTAACCATGCATTTCCTCATCTCTTTCTTCTCTAAATCGACTTGCGGAGCTATTCTCATAAATTTTACAGCTGCTTTTTAGCTTGAGACCTAAGTGATGGACAAAATAATGTAGATGATTGGAATCAGAGAAACCCTCTCATGATCTTTCTATATTTTCAGCTTACAATTTAGCTATAGCAAACGCTTATAGATTTCTAAATCTACATTTTCTAGATTTTATATTCTATATTCACGTTCACAAGGAGTAATTGAAGGTTAGACTATTTGCTATTATGTAGTTGATTAATGACCAGACTCGTTTAAGCTGAAATTTGTCACACGATTCGGACTTAATCATGCCTCAGTTGTTAGATCATGGTTTTGCTTTTCTCTTCAAGTGATTGATAACACCCAGAAGCATGAACGAGACAACATTAGCCGTAGCCATTTTTCTTGTCTGGAACATGGGTTGGGATTCTACCAAGGCTCCAATGAGGTGTGATATGGTGGAATTCCCAGTGATTAGTGGGTTGCTGATTGTGAAGCTAGACTTCATGATTCCTGATTCCCAAGTAAGAGCTAAATTATTTAGAACTCAGCCAGCAAAATTCTTCCGACCACGACGTTTACACAAATATCAGCAAGTTCTAGCATGGCTATTGAAAGTGATTCTCAATTCCTTTATCTCTACTGGAAGGACATCCCAAATTTGATGGACTCGATAAACATTACATTTATTACAATGACAAAAAACTATTTGACAAAATAATTGTCTCCTACTTAGGGAATTTTGAGCCAATCCATAGGAGATGGGGGTCTTTTAACAATTAATAACACACAAATGCTACACGGTGAGGCTTGGACCTCACTGTCTCCATACCACCTCCTTGTCCAGCACAAAAGATTCTAATTAGCTCTAGGTTTTGAAAGAGTGCCGCAAGTTAACCCGACAACCAAAGACTAATTCAGTCAGACAGTGAAGTGCGTTACTAGAGCTCGCTGTGAACCTCCTCATAGGGTACGGTAAATGGTCAACCCCGACTCAAGGTCCTCCGCCCCCTATTGGCTCACCAGCCCCCCTCCGCTCTACTAATTGAGGGCAATATTTTCCACATACAAAGGCCAATCATCTACAAGTTATCTACTTGCAGTTTCAAATTTACCTTGTCTTTGAAGTATGAACTTAGAGACATGATGATCAAGTAAACCAATGAACTGCATTATCTGTTTTGTGTAAGCCCAACATGTCACCATTCTACCACTTATGAAAAAACAGTATAAATTATTAAAGTAGTACTTGACTAACCTGGAGCGAATTTAGGAGTGTAAACAGGTAGAGGAAAAATGCAGGGACTGTGATAATGTTATTCACAAGACCAAGAACCCATGTTAAACCAAAAATTGTTGTGAAGGTGAGAAGGGGTCTCAGAATGGCGATCAATGTTTTTTTGTCGTCTTCTTCGGGCTCCTCCGACAATGAAGGTCTAACCAATCTCATGATGACCACCACCGGTATTATCATGTTCACCATGGAAATGATCAGTACTGGCACGGCTAATACATTCGAGGCTCCGCTTTCTTCATTAAGCCAGCAAGTTCCATCCTTGATGTATGACTTACGAGGGTAATAAACCCCAAGTGTAAATATAGCAATTGCGAGTGGGCACAGGTACCCAATTGATACCATGATGATTGCGATGGATCGCTTTCCTAGCTGGTGTGAGACAAATAACAATTGGTGAAATAAAACAAGCCCTTGAAGAAGCATCCAGAAGAACATTGCCAGGTGGAAGAAGTGGTTGAAGAATGCAGCGGTCACGCAGAGATTACTCGCGTGGCTCTCAGTCATGTAAAACGATGCAAAGAACCACAAGTCAGAGGTTAGCAGAGACGCGGAGATATTGATCGAGGTTACATAACGGATATTAGATAGTTTGCTTGTGGCAGCTAATTTCCACTCTCTTATGTCTATTGTGATGCCAAGGATTAAACTTAAAATGGAGAGACAGGTTCCAAACTTGCTGAGAAGTTCCAGACCAGCATCAGGGGTTAGGATGGCTATGGACAACAAGATGGAGAAAGAGGTCAGGTGCTCACATCTGCAAACAGTGCTCGCATCTTGTTGGAAAGTTTGGCACCCCTGAGCTGACCACGCACCTTTACCTCCAAGCATGCTGTGGTTCCAGAACACACAGTGACGTGCCTCCTCCTTTCTGTTTTCTTCTTCTGTTGTGTTTTTGTGTCCAAACATCATTTCACTCTCTGCCTGACTGACACTTCCATTGTTGGACATTATGGTGTTTATTAATATGAGACTGTTAATGAAGAAGTCTGTGCTACTCAGTTCACCCACAAAATTTGGAGGCAGTTTTCTTTCAAGGTTTTTCAGTATCACACTGGTCAATGTGATATTCCCGTTTTCCACAAGAGTTTTCCACAATGTATTCTTACTGATGTGCACATCAATCTTTGGATTTGTGCTAAATGTTTTGTTGTAGTCTCTAACTGTATTGACACCAAAGACTGAACCATGTAGCTCTACATTTGGGTGGGTGATGTCAATATTATCCTCATCAAGGTGGAGACGTTTGGTGAAATTTTCAACCGACTGTAAGAGTGCAGGTCCCATGAGTGGTGGCTGAGTATGTCCTGGAGACCAAAGATCCTCAGAGTCAGCATCAAGGATTTGACTGGCAAGAGCAAGGAAATCCTGTGAACATATAACATGTTTATATTAAGTGCTGGAAAACAGTCAGAGTGAATAACAATATGAGAGGAGGGTAGGAGAGCTGTGGAAGGGAGGGGGCACGCAGCAACAAAGCAGAAGGGAGGTGGGAGGGATGGGGTAAGCAAGCAACAATGTGGGAGTGGGCAGGGAAAGCAAGCAACAATGTGAGTGGGGGTATGAGGGGCCTTGGACAAGTAATCAACACTGAGGTAATAGGGAAAGTAAGTAACATCACGGGAGGGGACGGATTGAGAAGGGTTAAGCATGCCACAATGTGGGAGGGGGTGGGTTGTATCAACAATGTTGGAGGTGGGTCGGTGGGACAGGCAAGCAACAAAACAAGAGTGAAAAGCATCCGGATAGGAGAGGGCTAGCAACAATGCAGAGTAGTATAAAGGAGATGGCTCACAAACACATGTACTCTTATGGAGCACGTCACCTAAAAGAAAAAAAGCAGCTCCGAAAGCGCAAGCAGAGGAACACCACTGGTTAAGGAATGCAGTACTTTTGCCAAGCTCCAAGGGAGGCACAAACACCCAAAGAGGAAGTGAATCCGGCACATGCTGACCAAATGGTAGCAATGAGAGTGACGATAAAGCCAATCATTTACAAGCAATGTGTGGGCTCTAAGCACCCTGTAAGAAAACACAATGGCGCCGATCACGATCCTGTAAAAACCGGGTACGAACCGTCGGACGGAGCATATTCTCCGTCCGACGCGTACCCGGTCGTCAAAATATACAAACATGGAATTACGATTCGCACGGGAACACCATTTCCGTACGAATCGTACAAAACCCCGACCGAACAAAATAAACCTACAAATGCGATCCGGGAAAGCGCCGACCTGATGTCGGGACGCTCGCAGCCTGCCATTCACGAACCAGGAATTACTATTCGCACCGACATCATCCCGCACGGTGAATATTTTCCGGCTGCCAAAAACTGCCGGGAAATCAGGACGACGCGAACAAGGACTACCAGTACGCGACGGACAGACAGGACGACGCGAACAAGGAGTACCAGTACGCGACGGACAGACAGGACGACGCGAACAAGGAGGACCAGTACGCGACGGACAGACAGGACGACGCGAACAAGGAGGACCCGTACGCGACGGACAGACATGGACCCGAACCTACGTGTCATCCCGGCCCTCATAGCAGTCGACCTCCTCTACATGTTCGGACGCAGACGCCGCAGAAGGTCAGAACAACTAAGGGAGGGGGGAAAGTGGGGTGGGGTGGGGGTGGCAGGACCAGGGCAGGCCACAAACCCCCCACCAAAGTCACACAGCACACATGCTCTGGACATACCTGACTCCCATGCCCTGGTCACTACGAGGGGGTAGGGGCGTGTCCAGCTGAGCCAGCGACCGCCACAACGGAAGTCCGTCACGACGCGAACCAGACAGGTACGTCCCGTACCCACGCCTGAAGAGCGTGGGTACGAGTCGTACCATGCCACACCCACGTCACCCCAACAATGGCGGGACGGCTCATACCCACGTGGCAAAGGCCTGGGTACGGGCCGCACAAGCATCACATAGCGTGGGGACGGATATGTACGGACCCTACCCCCACCCCGTATGCATGGAGCGTACCCCCACCCCAACAGTGTAAGTACGACACGTACCCCCGCCCGCGTACATATGGAGCGTACCCCCACCCCAACAGTGTAAGTACGACCCGTACCCCCACCCGCGTACGTATGGAGCGTACCCCCACCCCAACAGTGTAAGTACGACCCGTACCCCCACCCGTGTACGTATGGAGCGTACCCCCACCCCAACAGTGTAAGTACGACACGTACCCCCACCCGCGTACGTATGGAGCGTACCCCCACCCCAACAGTGTAAGTACGACCCGTACCCCCACCCGCGTACGTATGGAGCGTACCCCCACCCCAACAGTGTAAGTACGACACGTACCCCCACCCGCGTACGTATGGTGCGTACCCCCACCCCAACAGTGTAAGTACGACCCGTACCCCCACCCGCGTACGTATGGAGCGTACCCCCACCCCAACAGTGTAAGTACGACCCGTACCCTCACCTCGAATGCATGGAGCGTACCCCCACCCCAACAGTGTAAGTACGACCCGTACCCTCAACTCGAATGCATGGAGCGTACCCCCACCCCAACAGTGTAAGTACGACCCGTACCCTCACCTCGAATGCATGGAGCGTACCCCCACCCCAACAGTGTAAGTACGACACCTACCCCCACCTCGAATGCATGGAGCGTACCCCCACCCCAACAGTGTAAGTACGACACGTACCCCCACCTCGAATGCATGGAGCGTACCCCCACCCCAACAGTTTAAGTACGACACGTACCCCCACCTCGAATGCATGGAGCGTACCCACATCCGTGTATGCCATGTGCGTACATATTGTGAAATAGGAGGGGTGTGTGCAGAGTCCTCCCAGCAGTGCCCAGACACAGGAGGGGTGGGTGCCTATCACTCCCAGCAGTGCCCAGAGACAGGAGGGGTGTGTGCAGAGTCCTCCCAGCAGTGCCCTGAGACAGGAGGGGTGGGGGCCTATCACTCCCAGCAGTGCCCTGAGACAGGAGGGGTGGGTGCCCATCACTCCCAGCAGTGCCCTGAGACAGGAGGGGTGGGTGCCTAACACTCCCAGCAGTGCCCAGAGACAGGAGGGTGTGTGCAGAGTCCTCCCAGCAGTGCCCAGAGACAGGAGGGGTGGTTGACTATCACTCCCAGCAGTGCCCAGACACAGGAGGGGTGGGTGCAGAGTCCTCCCAGCAGTGCCCAGAGACAGGAGGGGTGGTTGACTATCACTCCCAGCAGTGCCCTGAGACAGGAGGGGTGGGGGCCTATCACTCCCAGCAGTGCCCAGACACAGGAGGGGTGGGTGCAGAGTCCTCCCAGCAGTGCCCAGTCACAAGAGTGGTGTGTGCAGAGTCCTCCCAGCAGTGCCCAGAGACAGGAGGGGTGTGTGCAGAGTCCTCCCAGCAGTGCCCAGAGGCAGGAGGGGTGTGTGCAGAGTCCTCCCAGCAGTGCCCAGAGGCAGGAGGGGTGTGTGCAGAGTCCTCCCAGCAGTGCCCAGAGACAGGAGGGGTGGGTGCCTAACACTCCCAGCAGTGCCCAGAGACAGGAGGGGTGGGTGCCTAACACTCCCAGCAGTGCCCAGAGACAGGAGGGGTGGGGGCCTAACACTCCCAGCAGTGCCCAGAGACAGGAGGGGTGGTTGACTATCACTCCCAGCAGTGCCCAGAGACAGGAGGGGTGGGGGGCTATCACTCCCAGCAGTGCCCAGACACAGGAGGGGTGGGTGCAGAGTCCTCCCAGCAGTGCCCAGTCACAAGAGTGGTGTGTGCAGAGTCCTCCCAGCAGTGCCCAGAGACAGGAGGGGTGTGTGCAGAGTCCTCCCAGCAGTGCCCAGAGGCAGGAGGGGTGTTTGCAGAGTCCTCCCAGCAGTGCCCAGAGACAGGAGGGGTGGGTGCCTAACACTCCCAGCAGTGCCCAGAGACAGGAGGGGTGGGTGCCTAACACTCCCAGCAGTGCCCAGAGACAGGAGGGGTGGGGGCCTAACACTCCCAGCAGTGCCCAGAGACAGGAGGGGTGGTTGACTATCACTCCCAGCAGTGCCCAGAGACAGGAGGGGTGGGGGCCTATCACTCCCAGCAGTGCCCAGACACAGGAGGGGTGGGTGCAGAGTCCTCCCAGCAGTGCCCAGTCACAAGAGTGGTGTGTGCAGAGTCCTCCCAGCAGTGCCCAGAGACAGGAGGGGTGTGTGCAGAGTCCTCCCAGCAGTGCCCAGAGGCAGGAGGGGTGTGTGCAGAGTCCTCCCAGCAGTGCCCAGAGACAGGAGGGGTGGGTGCCTAACACTCCCAGCAGTGCCCAGAGACAGGAGGGGTGGGTGCCTAACACTCCCAGCAGTGCCCAGAGACAGGAGGGGTGGGGGCCTATCACTCCCAGCAGTGCCCAGACACAGGAGGGGTGGGTGCAGAGTCCTCCCAGCAGTGCCCAGTCACAAGAGTGGTGTGTGCAGAGTCCTCCCAGCAGTGCCCAGAGACAGGAGGGGTGTGTGCAGAGTCCTCCCAGCAGTGCCCAGAGACAGGAGGGGTGGGTGCCCATCACTCCCAGCAGTGCCCATGGAACGCAAAGGGTGGAGTAGCCACAGATACCATGCCCACAAATGTCAGTCAGGTGCACAAAGACCCTGCAGTACATGTACCACATGTGTGCGAGGCTGGGAGTATACGCATGCATAGCGCAGAAAAGAAAACATGTACACATGAAGTCATGTCAATAGGCCACATACACAAGTACAATGACTACCAAGGATGCCACGAATGATGCAGGTGGAGACATCGCTCAGCATGCGTGTGCAAAGGTGAAGGACTACGTCACACACCCAGCTAATGGACACACAGCTCTGTGCTAAAGTCAGGGGACACCCTGCAGGGAAGAAGTCAGGGTACACAGAGGAAGGAATACACCTTGGGACAATTGCAACATGCAGCAACTGCTTACATGAATGGAGAAAGGTAGCTAACACCATGTGATGGCACACAGATCCCAGGGTCCCCCCTATGAGCAGCACACTACTACATTTCCCACACACCCAACACATGACCAACACCCACAACCATGTAGCAGCCCCACCAACAGCAATGCCAGCAATGCAGGAGTGTTCCAAGGGCAAAAAATAAATAGCTTTATTCAGCATGAGCAAAAAACTAGTATGACGTAAGTCCAATATTAACAAAGGCCATAGGGCAGTCCAGGAGTCCCAGCTGGATGGGGGACACAGTGGGATGCGTGTCCCCTAGCTTGCCTGCACAGTTACAATCCGTTGTCTTCCACAGGGGTGAGGGCATCATGTAGGGGGGAAGAAACAGGCACCGCAGGGACAGGAGGGTGAAGGGTAGGCGTCGTGGGTGCAGGGATGGAGGACTCCACCACAGGGGGTGGGGCAGGGCCAAAGGCGGAGGCCAGGATCTCGCTGCACACCTTAGCAAGGTCCTCCAGGGACTCCCCTGCACCCGAAGGAACCACAGGCCCCAAGGAGGGGGGGGGGGGGGTCAGAGGGATGGGTCGCAGCGCCACTGGGGGAGGGTGTGGACAGGGGGGGGGACTCAAGCACCCTGACCGGGGACCTCCTTGACCGCTTGCGGGGTGGTGTCACTGTGGGGCTCAGGGACAGTGCGGCAATGAAGGAGTCTTTGGGGGAGATGTGGCCAGGAGAGCTGAGGGGTGGGGATTTGGAGGGAGTGGATTGGGTGGGATGCGGACTCCCACTCTGGCTGCGTGTCACACGTTTGCCCCCGACCCAGTGGGTGTGCCTACTGCACCATGTGTGTGCGTGTCAGGAGGTGTGTGGCGGACCTTCCCTGCTGGTGTGGTGCCTGTGTCTGTTGTGGTGGGTGCATGCTTACGTCTGGGTGTATGTGGGACAGGCATGGGAGTGGGAATTGTGGAAGGAGCAGGGGTAGGGGGTGGGACGTAGCGCTGCAGGAGACCCACTGCTGCAGTCAGTGTGGAGTCTATGGACCTCAGCAAGTTGCGTTGGTCAGCCTGCGATGAATGAATGCCCTCCAAGTATGCCTCCATGTTGTTGAGGACCTGGCTGTGGCCATGGAGGACATTAAGGATCGCAGTCTGACCAATCTGCAACTGCCGCTGGATGTCCACAGACTCAGCATTGGCGGCAGCAGTGGAGACAGGGGCAGGGGGTGCGGTGCCTGGCAGGAAGGAGACATGTGGTGACCGGGCACGTTGGGAAGGGACACGAGCACGTGGGAGGCGGCTGATGCCAATGGAGGGGGCGGTGCCAGATGTAGGGCTGCTGTCAGATGGTGGTGCAGCCACCGCCCACTCGGAGAGATCATCCTCGGACCCGTCAGCTTCATACTCTGTTGTGCCAGTCGACAGGTCCCCGGGTTCACTCTCCTCTGCCTCAGTCCCACTCGAAGTGCCAGCCCCGATGTCACCGCTGGCACTGGTACTCGGTCCCTCCGCGCCGTCTGTGTCCATGTCTCCCTCCGTGTCCGCCGACGATGCTGTGGGCAGGGTGAAGAGACAGAAATTAATCATACACCTGTATACATATGTCACATGAGTCAAATCTACGTAGGTTACAGTGCATAGCCTGAAACAAAGGATGAGTTACAACTACAAAACAAGGTACATACGTAGGCCCTGCAAGACACAGTTGTGTGACCCACCATGCCATGGAAAAACTATGGAGAGCATGACACAATAGCAAATGAGATGACATGGTATTCTGACTGAGGAGCAAGGCCCTGGGGACAATACAGCACTGCATCTGCACCACACAGCGTGGCAGGAAATTGGGATGAGCAGGGACCAAATCCAGGAACTAGAGGCACATGCAGCATAGGTAATACTGAGAACATGCCCACCCTGACTGGCACGCTGCACCTTGAGTGTATGTCCAGACAAACATCACACACTGGCCAGTCCGAGCAAGGAGATGACAGGTCTTGACATGTAGGCCATGGCCGCCCCACCCACCCCCTACATGAGACAAATCTGTGGAGACACAGGAAGCACTTACATCTCTTAGTCTGGGTGAAATACACATGGGATGCAACAATTCAAGATTGCACACCAAATACCCAAGGTGCGCCTGTCCAAATAATCATGTACAAATGGGCATCATCAGATGATTGCAACAAGACACACAGGCAATGGCCACCGTGAGTATGTACTTTGAAAATCAGGTCAGGCTGGACAGTGGACACTTGTAATACATCTCACGTCAAGAAACATGGTGCCAGGGGACAATGGCACAGAGCACAACCTATGCTGTAGACACAGAGATTGTCGACATTCTCGGATTACACACATGATACCTAGGAAAATATGCCCCTGGGGACAGTAGTGGCCACACAACTCCATGCTCCTGAATGGGAATGACTGCAACACACGCTAACATCCCTGCACTATGCGTAACGCACACTCATGCACATCATGTCACAGGCCACCACATGGGACATGCCTGCTGGAAGGCCTGGCACTCGAGAGATTAACTCCCATGTCTGGACTCAGCATTAGTGCCAACTGACATGGAACCCACAAGTCCAGAACTGGACAGGGCACAGGCAAGGTCACAAAACCTGTTACACACCACCCCCACACATGATGCTGCAGGCATTGTACACTTGGAGAAGGTGTCAGGCTACATAACCTTGTGATGGAGTGACTACACACAGACCAGGGAACACATTGCAAGGAGGGGAAGGGAGGCAGGAGAGCACTGCAATACTGTGGGGAACAGGATCTGCACAGCACCATAAACCCTGGAAGTGTATCCATGGAACAGTGCACTTACAAATGCTGGTGAAACACAACAAACACACACATGTACCTACCCCCTTCCGGCTGCTGCATGTCCTGTAGACGCCTGTCCAAGTCAGGAAAGACCACCGCCAGCACACGTTTCTGGATGTGGGAGAGACGGCGGCGCCCGCGGTTCTTGTGGCTCTCAGGTGAGTCCCCCAGCAGGACCCGTGCGATCCTCCGCGTCCAGCACCGGATATCCTGCCAGCGTTTCCTCACCTGGGACAGGTGCCGCCTCCGACCATCCGCACTCCTCACGGCGCTGACGGCGTCCAGCCATATCTGCTCCTTGGCAGAGGCGTCTACCTGTGAGGATGAACAAGTGACACTACATCAATACACCTTGCACATGTCACAGGGACACAGATTAGAACACATTTGCTGTTTACAACAAGGCATAGTGTGCATCCAACGCATTGCACCTTTGTCATAGGGACATGATCATCTGGGGGAAGGTCAAAAGCAGTACGTGCCATTAAAAGGACACAGGTGGAATGAGGGCAACTACACAATCAATGAGCCAGGCTCACACTGTGCATCACATCCACCCCTCCTGTCTCAGGGCACCCACCCCTCCTGTCTCAGGGCACTGCTGGGAGGACTCTGCACCCACCCCTCCTGTCTCAGGGCACTGCTGGGAGTGATAGGCACCCACCCCTCCTGTCTCAGGGCACTGCTGGGAGGACTCTGCACCCACCCCTCCTGTCTCAGGGCACTGCTGGGAGGACTCTGCACCCACCCCTCCTGTCTCAGGGCACTGCTGGGAGGACTCTGCACCCACCCCTCCTGTCTCAGGGCACTGCTGGGAGTGATAGGCACCCACCCCTCCTGTCTCAGGGCACTGCTGGGAGGACTCTGCACACACCCCTCCTGTCTCAGGGCACTGCTGGGAGGACTCTGCACACACCCCTCCTGTCTCAGGGCACTGCTGGGAGGACTCTGCACCCACCCCTCCTGTCTCAGGGCACTGCTGGGAGGACTCTGCACCCACCCCTCCTGTCTCAGGGCACTGCTGGGAGTGATAGGCACCCACCCCTCCTGTCTCAGGGCACTGCTGGGAGGACTCTGCACACACCCCTCCTGTCTCAGGGCACTGCTGGGAGTGATAGGCCCCCACCCCTCCTGTCTCAGGGCACTGCTGGGAGGACTCTGCACCCACCCCTCCTGTCTCAGGGCACTGTTGGGAGGACTCTGCACCCACCCCTCCTGTCTCATGGCACTGCTGGAAGGACTCTGCACCCACCCCTCCTGTCTCAGGGCACTGCTGGGAGTGATAGGCACCCACCCCTCCTGTCTCAGGGCACTGCTGGGAGGACTCTGCACCCACCCCTCCTGTCTCAGGGCACTGCTGGGAGACATCAGGCATTCCCCCCCCCTGGGACCCCCACTACAGTACATAGCATGTGTGTCACACCTGGACACAATGGCAGAAGTCACGGTCACAAAAAAGGGACACAGTCTGTGCCAGTGGACACTGCACTCACCTGATAACCTGGTCGCCCATACAGCATGGGGTACCGTGGGAGGATCACTTCCACCAAAGCCATGTTCTCCTCCAGGGTGAATGGCTGTGACCTCTCCACAGCCCTTGACATGGTTCCAGGGAATCAGTAGCAGCAGCTGGGTCGTGGAATACAGAGATGTGCAGGCAAGTGCTCCCTCATGGGACCTGGCTGCCTTATATCTGCCTTGCTGGCCCATCTCATGCACAGGAGTACAGAGTGATTGGTCACTCACATTTGCATCCTATGTTTCCTCCAATCCCTTCAAACCTAGCAGTCTGTGGGTTCTCTATCGGTTTTTTTCTCCTGCATGATGTCAGCCCCACAAACACATTGCAACAAAGTAGATTCATTCCAACTGACTTCTGCTGTGCACCTTCCAGAACAAATTCAAAATTTGAACTTGGTCTCCATGACAACCAGCATGCATGTAGGCCTTAATACTTGTCCCTCATGTGTCCCCTATGTAATTTGGAGCTTCACACACAGGTACGGTGCGTTCCGGGGCCCTAGGGCACCCCAAATGCATTGCAACGGCCTGTACACGCGTGCCTACGTTCACTATCACTATGGGTGTCCTCGCGTATGCGTACTCGTAGTGGTACGGGCCGTACACACGCCTGTACGCTCCCTATCACTATGGGTGTCCTCGCGTATGCGTACTCATAGTGGTACGGGCCGTACACACGCCTGTACGCTCCCTATCACTATGGGTGTCCTCGCGTATGCGGACTCGTAGTGGTACGGGCCGTACACACGCCTGTACGCTCACTATCACTACGTGTACGCATACGCGAGGATACCCATAGTGATAGGGAGCGTACAGGCGTGTGTACGGCCCGTACCACTACGAGTACGCATACGCGAGGACACCCATAGTGATAGGGAGCGTACAGGCGTGTGTACGGCTCGTACCACTACGAGTACGCATATGCGAGGACACCCATAGTGATAGGGAGCGTACAGGCGTGCGTACGGCCCTACCACTATGGGTGTTCTTGCGTATGCGTACTCGTAGTGGTACGGACCGTACACATGCCTGTACGCTCGCCATCACGATGGGTACACATACGGCAGCACTCCCATAGTGATATGGGAACGTACACAGGCCCTCTTAGCAGCAGTACGGCGGTTTTCACACATCACAGTGGTGACAGGCGGCACACAGGTAGGAATAGGGCGGACATACTTGTCCATGGATGGACATACTTGTCCATGAATGGACATCAAGGCATCGTCTGTGCATTACTACATGTGTGGGGCACAGGTGTGACAGGCTGTGATGTGTAACATTACTCCTGAGTCGAGAAGGCACCAGATGTATGATGAGATGTGTTCAGATGTACTGTGTGACGGTGCAATGTGTGCCAGGCATGCCCTTGACTCCTTTGACATGTGTGCATGTCGTACTGCACACTTGGGATGAGCGTCACTGGTATGGCACGGACACCAACACACGGAAGTGTCCCCTGATGCCCGGTACAGGGGTTACCACACCTGACTTGTCACTACCCACGGTGCACAATGTGACTATGTCATGTATGTGTGGGGGCTTCCCATCAGGTTGATGTTGGAGCACCCTCAAAAGCTGCAGCTGTTGCAGCAACCAACATGTGTCTGTGTGTAGATTGACATTGCACACTGTTCCGCACACCATGCCACATGTGGTATCGGATGTGAGGTGCACATGTATGCATTGAACACGGAGTAGCGTGACAAGGACATGTCTGCATCCTCACAATGAATGTGTGGTGAGTCATGACATGTGCACCTTCATGGCAAGGTGTGTGGGCTGTCCTAGTGTAATGTCATGTGACCTGTGGCTCTAGTGTTCCGCTACCAGTCTCTGCAATCGGCATCCTACTTCTGCTGATGTGTGGGCGTATGTCACTCCTGTCTTGCGTCTGGCTGTTCACTTGCACTGGGACACAGCTATTCCCATGGCATGGCATGGGGAGGTTCTCAATCTCCGTGTGTAGCTGGGTCTTGGTAGGAGTGTCACCTGGCAGCCATACGTGTCCAGGGCATGTAGCACATACCTGACTCCCTATGTAGCATATGTGTATTGACAGATTAACATGTGCTCAGTACATATGAATTGTTGTCGTAGTGCACTCACTCTTCCTTGTCACTTCCAAATTACTGCAGAGCGCCGCCTCTTGCCCGACCAATTCCGGACTTGGCTGCCATGCGGGAGAATGACAGTATCCGGTGCTACCGCTTCCCCCAACCGTTGATTCTGGAGTTGACGGCGAGACTGGCACCACACCTGCAACCGCAGCACAGGTATCCTACGGCACTGACACCCCAGCTGAAGGTAATGGCTGCCCTACATTTTCTTGCCACGGGTACCTTTCAATATACCATAGCTCATGTTGGTGGCATGTCCCAGAGCATGTTCTGCCGTGTGCTGCATGATTTCTTAGAGGCCATGTTGATTCACCTGGATGACTTCATCAAGTTCCCAACCCCTGAACAGTTGACTGCGGTCAAGCGTGGATTCTATGCCCTGGGAGGGATGCCCCATGTCATTGGGTCCATAGATGGGACACATGTAGCCTTGGTACCACCACACGCACGGGAGGTAGCGTACCGCAATCGGAAGCACTACCACTCCATCAATGCCCTTGTGGTGTGTCTGTCCAACATGGTGATTTCACATGTCTGTGCTCGTTTTCCAGGATCAGCACACGATGCCCACATCATGAGGCGTAGCGGGATGCCTGAAATGATGATGCAGCTGCGCAACAAAAGAGCATGTGTTGTTGGTGGGTACAGTCTGTCTGTCCTGTATTATGCATAGCCTACCAGCACGACCGCTTCACCACTTCTAACGATATCCATGTGCTTCCCATGTAGGGGACGCTGGCTATCCCAACATGCCATGGCTGCTCACACCTCTCCGCAACCCCATCACGCCGGCCCAGCTCCGCTACAACACCGCCCATGGCCGGACAAGGCGAGTGATAGAGAGGACGTTTGGCCTGCTGAAGAGCCGATTTCGGTGCCTCCACAAGACCGGCGGCGCACTCCCATATGCCCCTGCGAAGGTCTGCAAGATCTTCATGGTCTGCTGCATGCTGCACAACATGGCAGTTGAGAAAGCTATGCCACTCATCCTGGATCAAGATGACGAGGACCATCCACCCGTGGAGGACGAAGGGCTTGGCAATGGGGCTAGTGATGTGGAGGATGTGGAGCCGCAAGAGGACATCCGGACTCGGCTCATACGCAACTTCTTTGCTTAGTGGTGAGTACCAGTGTCTGAGTGTGCACGCATTGGTCCCCGTGTGGCATGTGTTGTGATGTGTGTCTCCACCTGCATGTATGGCACGTGAGTCAGAGGTGTGTGTGGGTGTGTCACTGGAGTGATGGTGGCAGTGATGGTTGTATTTCCCCAGTCATAATTGTGACCTAGCATGTTGTCATCCATACATGTGTCGAGTAAATGCACATGCAAGTGGCTGTGCTTTTTGTGGCTGACTTCTTGTGTGTCTCTCTTCCCCAGGTACTTGCGCATGCCGTCTGCTGGTTGCATTGTTGTGGCACTGCTATTCCTCATGGACACGTCATCGTGGGCTGACTCAGCGTTACAGGCACGGACACGTTTGGAAGTCTCCATAGGGTAAGGGATGCATCAGGGGTGTATTGGGTGTGGCAGTTGTTCACGATGTATGCACACTGCCCCTGTCGATGTTTGGTTCCTCTGCAGACATGTAGCATCACCATGGTACACATAACATGCAGCTGGGTACACCTGAATAGATGGTCAGACTTGTTGACAGTCATCAGTGATGGGATAGTGGATTGTGATGATGGCATCAATGTGTGTAACACTGCCCTCGGACACATACGGTTTGCATTGGCTTGACATGGTGTGGGACTTCTACATCAGCGGATCAATGGTGTATGGCAGTCTCTCCGTGAGCAGCTGTGGGTGTTTAGCTGTTGGCCGACAATTGTGTGCCAGTTCCATGGCTATCACGCATTTGTGCTGCAGAAGGGGGGTGCCAGTGTTGGACCCACATGTCACTCCACATGATGTGTTCATGTGTACTTCAAGTTGCCTCTGCAATCACGAAAACATGACTAATAAAGGTGTCCCTATGCCTCCAAGGTGCCTCTTCTCAGTCAATGCTGGTGTGTTGCCACGGTGCATCCAGCATGTCTGGCATGGTTTTCCTGGATAGTGGCTATGTGTCGATGTGTCGAGTAGCAAGATGCAAGCTGTGTGTGTGGGCTGAGACTGTGTATTGGGCATGATGTCCATGACTGTGTGGGTATTGTGACATGTGCCATCCCCATGCAACCAACGTTGGCCAGGCCCCCATTCTCTGCATCCACCGGACTCAAGCTTGCAGGACATGGTTCTGCCACCTGTCTACACATACCTGGGTGCCCCCCAGGACACTCCACATGATCCCTGACCTCTGCGCATGACTGTTGCTGTACTCAATGTGTCTGTCAGCACGGTTGTGCGGCCACCCCCTCAGCTGGTTGGGCCCATCACGGGTGTGTATGGTGCTCCATGTCTGTCTTGCCTAATACACTGTGACCCGTGTGTCCTGTGCCAGACTCAGGCCCCAGGGTGTGGATGGTTGAAGTCAAAAGAGAACTCAGGCATGTTTAGACTTTACAACACACATGTAAGGTAATAATGCAACCAGCAGGCATCTTCTCTTCATGGTGTGATATTTTATTTTGGGGGGGATAAAGTGAGGGGCTTTCCGGGAGTTTATTTATTTATTTATTTATTTATGAGATTTTTTGTGCGCAAACTAATACCCTAAGGTGTCTAGGCGCAGCGAGATACTCCAGGTAACAGCACAGATCAGACCGCATTCTCATTGATTAAAAAGCCAGGTCTTTAATAATTTGCGAAAGTTAATAAGAGTGGATGCAGTTTTAATGTGCAAAGGAAGTAAATTCCAGAGCACAGGCGTTGCTACCAGAAATCTCCTGTCACCCCAGGTGACCGTTCTTGTGCGGGGGACAGTCAAAAGATGGCTAGCTGATGATCTTAGATTTTTTTTAGGGTGGAATCCAAAGTTCAGTAGGGGAGTTGGTGTCCTTGCCATTGGAAATCCTCATTGTCCATGCCACAGTCTTTGTCAACATTGGTCAGACAGTGACCAGCAGGGCCATGTGGCAGAGAATGTCTCTTGATGCTGTGATGCTGTTGCTCCAGTGGGCCAGGTGCCAGGCCAGGTGTCCTGGGAGATGGTGATGTAGCGCTGACCCTCACGGTCCTTTCCGTGGACGACCCGGCCTCCTGCGGGGACCCTCAGAAGCAGGCCGTGACGATGTTTGGGATGCTCCGTCGGATGTCTCCTCCTCCTCCTGATCCCTCCCTGTGGGTGGTGATGTTCTACGCCGTCTGGCACAGGGAGGGTTGCCCATGTTGTCGGCCATCCGACGGAGTGTATCGTAAATCCCCTGGAACACCGTCACTTGCTCAGCCTGTCTGTCCTCCATCCTCCGTTGGTGTTGCAGTAGACAGGCATGTTGCTGGGCCTGCTGGGTCTTTATCTCATCGAGGCTCCCCTTGATCTCATTGAGGGTGGACACAACCTGGGCCATGCCCGTGGTGTCCTGCCGGTATGTGTCCAGGATGTTACGGACATGGGAATATACCGGTTACCCAGCCAACTGGTCAGGCTCGCGCCTCCGCCGTCCTCCACTCCCACCACCCCTGCCCACTTGCACCTGGCCTGCCCTTGTGGGTACATCGGGTCTCCGGGACCCCTGAGGGGTGGCATTGGCGTTGTCGCCTGCCTCCTCCTGGGTGCCCGGGGCACCGTGTCCCTCCTGGCCAGCTTGGCTGCATTGTGGTGGTGGGGCAGGGATCCTGGGTGTCTCCTGGGATGTGGCAGGAGTGGGGGTGGTGGTTGGCACAGTTGTACCTGACGCAGGTGCTGCAGGTGGTTGGACACCAGAGGGGCCAGGTCGGTCGGGGTCGTCCACAGAGTGGTGAGAGTCGTCGCTGCCGGTGGGATCGGGCTCCCGCAGATCCGGGTCCTGTGAGTCTTCCCCCCCAGTGTTGGCCTGTGTGTGAGAGAGACAATGTTAATTTTGGTCCATGCAACATCCATGTTTCATCAGTTTCAAAGTTGGAACATTTCCTCTTGGAATTAGGATCTGTCTTGCATTCCACTCACAGTGCACTTGTGCATGAGTGTGTCCCTTGGGCACCACTTTGGCCCCTTTAACTATGTGTGGCACAGTCTTACTTGCTGCGTCAAGTGTGACTGCAGTCAGCAGTGGAGTGGGCAGGTGTGGCGAGCCATGCATTGGCGCCTTCCGTGTAGCACTGTACATGTGCACATGGAGTGGATCCACACACTTATATAATGCAGGTAGCTGTCGTTGTGCTCGTGAACAGGTTGTGACATGGCCCTGTGTTTTGCCATGGTGAAGAGGGGGGGTTCTGGCACTGGCCACCCTTGGCTACATGCACGCAGTCTACCTGCTGACGAGCAGACATTCCCACACACCACACGGCTGATTTGCTCTCCCTGTGTCTCCCTCCCTCTCTGTCCCCCTCTCCCTCCCTCTGTGTGTCAGCATCCTCCCTCTGTCCATGTCCCTGTGTCTCCCTCCCTCTCTGTCCCCCTCTCCCTCCCTCTCTGTCCCCCTCTCCCTCCCTCTCTGTCCCCCTCTCCCTCCCTCTGTGTGTCAGCCTCCTCCCTCTGTCCGTCTTCCTGTGTCTCCCTCCCTCTCTGTCCCCCTCTCCCTCCCTCTGTGTGTCAGCCTCCTCCCTCTGTCCGTCTCCCTGTGTCTCCCTCCCTCTCTGTCCCCCTCTCCCTCCCTCTGTGTGTCAGCCTCCTCCCTCTGTCCGTCTTCCTGTGTCTCCCTCCCTCTCTGTCCCCCTCTCCCTCCCTCTGTGTGTCAGCCTCCTCCCTCTGTCCGTCTCCCTGTGTCTCCCTCCCTCTCTGTCCCCCTCTCCCTCCCTCCGTGTGTCAGCCTCCTCCCTCTGTCCGTGTCCCTGTGTCTCCCTCCCTCTCTGTCCCCCTCTCCCTCCCTCTCTGTCCCCCTCTCCCTCCCTCTGTGTGTCACCCTCTGTCACCTCAGCCCAGCTTCCTAGACACACACTTTTTCCAGTCCTTTGAATGGCCCTTGGCTTGTTGATGTGAGTTTGTTTCTGATCTCCAGGCACCCATTGGGTGTAGTGTCTGTGTGTGCGCTGCTGCTGTGGTTGTGTGTGCTGCCACTCTTTCACAGTGTTGGCTGTTCATTAGCTGCTGTCATGTGCAAAACAGTGCCTTCACCCCCATGTGTTGATGCAAGGCGTCCGCCATTTGCTGGTGAGTCTTTCCTGTGTGGGGGCACACTGTTTGTCTGGCTGTGACCTGGGCCATATGGGCAGAGGGCATTGTTGTCTGCTTCTGAGTTGCACTATGTGATTTTTGGGGCCCACCCTCCCGCCATCCGGGTTACCGTGTCATGTGTTGGTGTCTTCTGTGGCCTGTGACTTGACATTGTCCAGCTGGGTGCATGGGGCATGGTGGCGCCAGTGGCATGTGCGTGTTCATGGAGTGTGGTTGAGTCATGCGATAGGTTGGGGTGGTTGCGTGCCTGTTTGTGAGTTTGGTTGTGGATGAGGTCCCCCCCATGTGAGGTGCGTTGTTCGTGTACTCACCCGGGTCTCGGAGTCCTCCTAATCCTTCGACTGCCTCCACCGGCTGTATGGCCATCACCCTCTCCTCCCAGGGCTGGTAGTGTACGGGTCTGCGGGAGGGCCCTCCTCCAGTGGCGTTGGCCTGGTTGTGTTCCTCCAGCATCTTGGCTCGGACCCTCCTCCGCAGATCGTACCACCTGGCTTGGCATTCCTGCCTGGTCCTTCTGGTGTCCGCAACAGCATTCACAGCATCGATGATGGTCTGCCACATGGCTGTTTTTGCTGCCATGCTGGTCTGTCTGACCAATGTTCCAAAGAGCTGTGGCTCGACTCTGAGGATTTCATCAACAAGGACCTCCAACTCTCGGTTACTGAACTTTGGATTCTTGTTAGTGGGCATGGTGAGGGGTGTGGGTGTGGATGGTGGGGGGGTGTGGTTGTGCAGGTGTGTGTGTGTGTGAATGTGATGAGGGGGTGTTTGTGAAGGTGGTTGTGTGAAGGTGTGCAAGTGTAAGGTGTGGTGAAGCTTGTAGAATGGTTCTGTGGTGTCTGGCAGCAGTGAGTCTGTTGCAAAGGCTCATGGTTTGTGTGTGTGGGCCCTTTTTATTGGTCCATTGGTGGGTGTGGCTGTGTTTGAAGTTTGGGTGGGTGTGTTATAAGGAGTGGTGGTGTTTTGGGCCTCTGTTTGTTTTTGGCAGTTGCAGGTCAGTGAATGTGTTTTTTTAGTGTTTGTTGGCCATGTTTAGTGGCTTTGTGCCATTCGAATAGTGTATTCTTGTGTTGTTTTGTTTTGTCCTGGTTGTGTACGTGCGTTTTGTGCGTGTGTACGGTGTGTACATGGGCCATTTGGTTGTACGGTGCTGTCCTTGTGTGTGGCTTGGCACGACTCGTACATGCGGTTGTGATGTTGGGGCCTGGGGTGCGCTCCGTACTTAGGAGCTTGTGTTGGGGGTGCGACTGGAACGTACTGGGGTGTACATTGACGGTGGTACGACACGTACAGGGGTGGGGGTAGGACTGGAACGTACTGGGGTGTACATAGACGGTGGTGCGACACGTACAGGGGTGGGGGTACGACTGGAACGTACTGGGGTGTACATTGATGGTGGTACGACACGTCCAGGGGTGGGGATACGACTGGAACGTACTGGGGTGTACATAGACGGTGGTACGACACGTACAGGGGTGGGGGTATGACTGGAACGTACTGGGGTGTACATTGATGGTTGTACGACACGTACAGGGGTGGGGGTACGACTCGAACGTACTGGGGTGTACATACATGGGGGTCGGACACGTACAGGGGTGGGGGTAGGACTCGAACGTACTGGGGTGTACATTGACGGTGGTACGACACGTCCAGGGGTGGGGGTAGGACTGGAACGTACTGGGGTGTACATAGACGGTGGTACGACACGTTCAGGGGTGGGGGTACGACTCGAACGTACTGGGGTGTACATACATGGGGGTCGGACACGTACAGGGGTGGGGGTACGACTCGAATGTACTGGGGTGTACATACATGGGGGTCGGACACGTACAGGGGTGGGGGTAGGACTGGAACGTACTGGGGTGTACATGGACGGTGGTACGACACGTACAGGGGTGGGGGTACGACTGGAACATACTGGGGTGTACATAGACGGTGGTACGACACGTACAGGGGTGGGGGTACGACTGGAACGTACTGGGGTGTACATTGACGGTGGTACGACACGTACAGGGGTGGGGGTACGACTCGAACGTACTGGGGTGTACATACATGGGGGTCGGACACGTACAGGGGTGGGGGTAGGACTCGAACGTACTGGGGTGTACATTGACGGTGGTACGACACGTACAGGGGTGGGGGTACGACTGGAACGTACTGGGGTGTGCATAGACGGTGGTACGACACGTACAGGGGTGGGGGTACGACTGGAACGTACTGGGGTGTACATTGACGGTGGTACGACACGTCCAGGGGTGGGGGTAGGACTGGAACGTACTGGGGTGTACATTGACGGTGGTACGACACGTACAGGGGTGGGGGTACGACTCGAACGTACTGGGGTGTACATACATGGGGGTCGGACACGTACAGGGGTGGGGGTACGACTCGAATGTTCTGGGGTGTACATACATGGGGTCGGACACGTACAGGGGTGGGGGTAGGACTCGAACGTACTGGGGTGTACATTGACGGTGGTACGGCATGTACAGGGGTGGGGGTACGACTCGAACGTACTGGGGTGTACATACATGGGGGTCGGACACGTACAGGGGTGGGGGTAGGACTCGAACATACTGGGGTGTACATACATGGGGGTCGGACACGTACAGGGGTGGGGGTAGGACTCGAACGTACTGGGGTGTCCATAGACGGTGGTACGACACGTACAGGGGTGGGGGTACGACTCGGACGTACAGGGGTGTACATACACGGGTGGGGGTGTACATACACGGGGGGTACGTCTCGGACGTACGGGGGCTGGGGGGTGTGTTGGGCGCGTATGCGGGCACATGTCTCCATGGTTGCTATGGGAGTTCGGTGCGGACGGTGTTTTTTCCATACGGTTGTAACATCGGACGCACGGGATGGATCGTGATTCCTCGGTCGGACTTCACCTTTCACATTTGTACGGTAAATCGTCCGAGGACGTGTCGGACACATTTTCCGACCCGAGGACGTGTGGGAAATCATTCCCGATGCGGTTCGTATGGACTTTTTACCATGCGAATCGTGATTACCATTTCGTACGGCACTTGTACGATTCGTACGGTAAAAAGACCGGATACGAGTCGCACGGGGAGTTTTTTTACCGGATCGTAATTGGCACCAATGTCTCAGAAGCAAATGTCTGAGGTGGGACAGTTAATGCCTCTTCTTTGGAGAATAGCCTGCTATGCTTTTTTATCGCAATGGGTAGACAACAAATTGAGGCATTGGGCAAGAGCAATGCTGATGTTTCTTCATGTTAACAAACTCAAACAGGGACTACTGCCAAACGTCTCTGAACATCTCAGAGCCAAAGAGAAGACGGTGTTCTCAGTACCCGAGGCCTTGTACTTTTGCTTAGAGAACAGCCCCCCCCATTGTCCCCGTGCAAATGAGGGAAAGCTTTTGCCCCGGCACAAACACCACATTAACACCACAACTGCAGAACCAAATAGGCCTTTGTTAGATTTGTAGAGAGACTCTGAGGATTACTGAGCGAAGACTACACTCATCATGTATTTATGGTATCTTGATTTCATTTAGGGTTGTTTTTCAGACCCCATATGTCCAGGACCAGTGGACAGGATCCCAACAGTTTGGTTCATTTAATGGGTGCTCTGGCTGTTCCTGGTACTTACATCGATAACGCTGCTGTTGATCCACACACTGGAGTCGGTCGCTCTGTGGCTGATGGTTTCCAAGGACACCATGGCGGTGTTGAGATCTTGGGGTGAAGTTAGATGTCCTGGCATGGTCTGGATTCTCAGCCTCTTAATTAATGATGGAATTTCCTGAGAAGGGTTTCCTAGCCCACACCGGAGCCACTAGCAACCAAAGAAGGAAGAGAGCAAGAGACAGAGAGGAAATAACACCTTTACAGTGATTTTTTTATTTTGGAATCTTCACAATTTAAAAGGCCTTCAGATAAGGGTTACCTAAAAGTGTGTACATTCAGGTCCCATGAGAAAGATCAGGATTTTACACATGAGCACAACTTTAGAAGATGTGGTACCAAAATATAAACTTTAAAATATCACCCATCAACACATCATGACACACACAGTACTTGCTGAGGTACAACATTGGGCTGGTGGGATGCTTATGAAAGGAAAACAATATTAGGAGGGCCCCATACATTCCTCAATAACTTCCTGTCAGAATGGCTGGCCAGTAAACAAATAATTGAGTCGGCACAGTCAGGGTTATATCCACTACATAGTGTAGAGATGGCCCAGTTAGCCATGGTGGATGACCTGCAAATGCTTATGGACAAGGTTGTATGTTCATCCTTGGTGTTACTAGATGCTGCTTGACACAATATCTCACTGTATCATTCTAACCAGGCTGTAAGAAATTGACCTTGAAGGACAGGCATTGGTTTAGTGCAGATCCTACTTTACCGATTGGTCCCAGGATATTTTCTTACATCCATCTTTGTCTGAGTTTAAGATCTTGAGCCAAGGAGTTCCTCAGGGTTCGGTACTTAGCCCCACGTTTTTTTATATCTACATCCGCCCACTGGTGAGACTTATAACATCTTTTTGCCTCCGGTGCATGAGCTATGAAGATGACGCTCAGCTTATGATCATGCTGGGTGGGTTAGGAGCTAACTCTATGGAACTATTTCATGTCTGTATGGCAGCAGTGTCTGACTCGCTGAAGACCAACTCGTTCACGTTTAACCCAGGCAAGACAGAGGTACTGTAGATGAAACATTCAAGTATTCCAGACCTGTCACCACTGGAGTTTTGGCCTAGGAGTTGATCAACCATGCAAACTCCAGCTAAAATTGTCAAAAAGCTAGGGATCTACATGGAACCAGAACTTACCCTGGCAAAACTAAAACTGCTTAGGAAGAGTCTACCCTCCCTTCCCAAATCTCCTCACCGAGGCGCGATCCAGCCCACTATATTAAGTCTCTTGGACTGCTGTAACTTTCTATCCCTGGGGCTAGATGAAGGCCTCCGTAGGAAGCTTCAAAGAATAAAAAATGTCCCGGCAACATTGGCCTTGGGGCTACCTCCCTTCTTTTCCACCATTGAGGCTTTAAATACTATGTATTGGTTCCCATTTTTTGTGGTTTTTTTTTTAATGCATCTGCTTTGTGTTCAAAGTACTTCATCATAGTGGTCCAGAGTATTTGATTGAGAAAATTCACAAGTATGTACCATGATGCTATGTACGCTCCTCTGGAACTCAACTGCTGGTTGTGCCTAGATTCAAAAGGGCTCGCTCAGGTGACAAAGCCCTTTCAGTGACAGCGCCAAACCTCTGGAATGAGCTGCCATGCCCATACGACTTGCCCCTTCCCTATTTAAGTTCAGAAAGGCATTGAAGACCTGGCTTTTCAACAGTTTTGCACAACTGAATTCCAGTAGGCTAGTGGCATTGTCTGTTTGCTTCATATGAATGTCTCCTTCCTGTGGTTTACAGAGCAACCTGAACTAAAATCAAAACAGTTTTGATTGAAGAAGAAAAAGGTGGTTTTTATTTCACTCCGTTTTTTTTGCTTGGCTTAAAGCGACTGACACACAGCGCCTTGGTTTGTACACATGTGCATCATCTCCCGCCTTCAGGCTGCATATTGTGATCTGAGAGTGGTTGGGGCTAAATTATGCCGGTGTGGGCTATGCACACTCTAGTACAGGGATGTAAGGCGTCATCAAGCACAAACGTTAATACCGCCACCATTCTGGTCAGTGGGTCGGATACACCTTCTATGACACTGGTGTACAAGTCCACATAGACAGGCTGGGGGCCATATGCTGGATGTTTATATACAGAATGTAGCTGTCACAGCAGAGCAAAATGTTAGTAAGCACAGCCAAAGACAGCCCGAAAAAGAAACGTGATGTTCACACACACACACTCTCTCTCTCTCTCTCTCTAGGTCTCTCTCGCTCTCTTTATCTCTCTCTCTTTCTCTTACATATGCGAGTGTACTACAACATTGGTCGCAAAAAGCGATCTCAAATGACGTACCAAGTTTTTGCGACCACTGTTTTATTTTGCAACCTCATCTATGTACTACTAGGTCGTTTCTCATCTTACAAAATAAAATGCCTAATTAATATTTAATTTGTGAACCCCTGTAGTTGGCTGTAATAACATAAATAGTGGACTTGCAGAAACAGAAGACCACCATCCTTGTGATTGTATTTCAAGCAAAAACACTTTTATTTTTCTTCAAAGCATCCCAAGTTCTTTAAAGGAATCTGGGCTGCTTTTAATAACAAAAGTTAAAATCAAAAGGCTTTGTAAAACGTTAACGAGAGGATGCAGTGGTACCCTCGACCACTACCTACTCCCCCTGAAGCTGCCACCCCAGTTCCCAAAGGATTAGGAGTCCAAAGGAGCCCCTTTCCCCATTGGGAGTTGGTTACCAACTCAACTTGGGAGTCAGTAATTGAGCAATGTTTTGCGATTCGAATTATGGTCGCAAATCATTGATACATAGGATACTGACCAGCAATTTGGAAGGAATGTCCCAGCACACCACTTCCTAGTTGTGATTCAGCAATTATTTCTAAACCCATTTTGCAATTTGGAAAACGTTTCTGACTTGCGGCATGGGGTTAACGGGTCTGATGGTTGCAATCCCGGTATTTTGCTGAATCGGAGGGTACTGATTGCACCTTAGTTCTGTGCCAAAAACCTGTCTTTATTGTTGCCATCAAAGATCTGAAGAGGTCTCTGGTAAAAAGCTTGTGCTTTATAAAAACCACTAAATTAATAAATATAATCTCGCCTGGAGTGCTGACAGTCCTTGCACTTTTCTTGCCACCTACAGACGCGTCTTTGTCACAGCAGCTCATACCTCTGCTAGTTGAAGCGATCCTAGCAGGGCTTTGTCGGTGCAGTTGTTTCTCACATCGCCCCAGATTCCATCCGGGGAGCAACTTCTGTACAGGTTCCCCATCTTATCATCAGGACATGGCATCATCGCCTCATCACCCGCTCTTGTGGCATTCCACACACCGTGGTGGTCCTCGCCGGGACAGAACCGCTCGCCTGCTGTGAACATAGAAACATCGCCAAAAGCAGTAAATGCGCTTGTGTCATCATTGCCTGACGTACGCTACCGTCATCCTCCAGCTGGACATATGCTTTTCTAACCATGACTTCATCTGCCTATCTCTAACCAGCTCCCAAGATCCAACTTGTGTTTGTGCTGCTGGTTGCCTTCATCCTCCCTTGGGATTAGCTCAGGTATCTGACTCAGAATAGAAGATGCCCACCTTGTCTTCTTCAACTTACGTGGTGCGGACTCACTCCACTGTCTTAAGCTGTAGCCGGCAGCGTTTGAGAGCCCAGATAATGAGACGCCTCTCTTACACACAGCACAGTTCTAAGAAGACATTGTTGCAACATACTTCAAGGACCTACTATCTATATTTGTTCAACCAAGGCCGATAGCATTACAGAGTCATTAGGGCCCGTTCAACATTCGCCCTGCTCAGCAAATGCTGAAAGATCTTCCCAGAAGCTTGACTATGGACAACGAGAGACCCTTCAAAAGCCTAAACACAATCCCAGACTTGATAAACTCATCTCATGGAGCATATTTGTAAAGCCTCATCAGCACCAGAGGTATTCTGAACCTGAACAGTTGCAGATCACCCCACCGTGGAAAAAAAGGGGCAGACTTGATTCTCAGAAGACACCTTGAACGATCTCTTGTGTTGAGCATATTGGGCCAGATGTAGGTAAATTCAATTTTGCGAGTCTTCATAGCGATTTTTACCGAATCGCAATTAAGGACTCGCAAAATGGAATGTATGTAGGAATCGCAAAAATATTTGCGATTCCTTAATATTCCTTAATTGCGATTCACAAATTGAGAATCGCAATCAAAGAACACCTTCCCATTCATTCCTATGGGTCAAGAGGCCCATAGAAATGAATGGGATTTGCGCACACAATTTGCGATTAACCAAGAGCACTCGCAAATTGCGTGCACAATTTCAAGGGTGCAAGGGTTCCAAAAGGACACCCTGTTGCACCCCTGAAATGTGCATGTGTGCACATGTGGCGCACATACATGCCCTAAGGGTATGTATGTGTGCCACATTGCACTTTGAAAAAAGTCAAAAAGTGCTTTTTTAAAGGAAATCGCAAAATACCACCAACTTGAAGTTGGTGGTAATTTGCAATTCCTTAAGGCAAAATCGCAATTTGCGATGCCTACTAGCATAGCATTTAGGGATTCGCAAATTGCGATTCTCTAAATAGTTGCGCAAAATCAGGAATCGCAATTTTTGCGATTCCTTATTTTGCGAGAGGGTATTTGCCTACCTATATAGCTCACAGCCAAATTGCGATCGCAAACGCTAAAATTCTGCAAAATTCAGCGTTTGCGATCGCAATTTGGCTTCCTACATCTGGCCCATTATGTTCTGCTGGAGTAAGCATTAGGCTTAACTTGTATCAAACATTATGGATAGTCCAGGCTTTCGTTTAACTATGAAACAGATTCCTAAAGTGTGAAAGTCCTTCATTGTGACTTTGGCTCTTACCTTCGCATTTTTGTGCTCCTGAAAGAATATTATAGTTTAAAGCAGGGGTCTCCCACCTTTTCTGGTATAAGAACTGCTTTTGTTCAATAAATAGTATCGTGAGCTACTAGATTAGTTTTGCAATATTGACATCATCAGACAAGATTACCTTAGCAGTCACCCTATGCAGGATTACTACCAGTGATCACCACCACGCATCATGAGGGCTGCCGGCAGCAATGTAAAACAGCTCTGTCACTTTGGAATGCCTTTACATGAGTAATACATGACAGTCATAGGTGCACTGCTAGAGCACTGAGGTAATATTGTTTAATTATAAATCTTCCGATAGCCGCTGATTTATTACTCAAATATAAGCTTTACATATATTTTAGAAACTCAATCACTTTTCTCCAAATATCAACTTTACAAGTTTAGAAAATGCACACCTTTTCATCTCAAATACACAGTTTTACATTTTGGTTTCAAATATTGATTTACCATGCAGAGGTTTTAAATTTGGTATGTGGGCTGCACACAAAGGAGAGCTACTAAAAGGTAGCTGCAGAGCTAGCATCAGATCACGAGCTACTTATTGGAGAAGCCTGGTTTTTAGGCTTTTGGTTATCGATTAGGCATATTGTGTCTTGTTCACTTCTATATTATTCTCTATCAATGTTCTCCTGGAGATGGCGATTGTTTTTGTTTGCTTATTGACTTTATTTCAAATAAATTTAATGTAACAAATTATATGAAAAAAGAGAAATTAACAGGTTAGCTACATATGAATACTAGTAAAGGAAGAGAGAATTAGGTCCGCTTGTGGATTGTTTATCGTCCCTTTGGACAAAGGTCCTTCTTCAGGATCACTAGGTTCCCTTCGGTCTAGACCAGGGTTCTCCAAAGTCGGTCCTGGAGGGCCGGATCCATGCCAGATAGAATATCCACATTTAGATAAATGTAATTATCTTAAAAATCTGGCATGGATCCGGCCCTCCAGGATGGACTTTGGCGAACGCTGGTCTAGACCATGAGTTTAACATCATGTGGTGGAGAAAGTTTGACTTTTTTTCTAGGCAGAGTCCCATTCATGGCTTCTATAATTTAGAGCATATTCATGTGCACTTATGGTTTTTATAGCTTGCACCTATCTATGTAATAAGAAAACAAACCTTGTATGCTAAATTACCACTTCAAGCTGTACTTACGTTGTATCACAGAGACAGAGATTGCCGCTTGCACGCTTTGAAACTTGTTCCCAAATGCACATTGATAAATAACATCGTGTTCAGGACAGTGCGAGGCATCCACGGATAGAGAGTGACACCAGCGACCGTCGACCTTGAGTGCAGCTGAAATAGCCAAAGAGAGCCAAGTTACCATCTTATTATAAAATAAAAAAACACATCTACTTCAGTACTCCTCTGTGCTGGATCCAAGGCAACCAGGGTCACTTCAGAGCACCTTTCCTCTCGCTAAGAAATGTGCTAGGTCAGGCTCAACAATAGAAAGAGGCGAGTAATGTGGGCACATGCAAGAAGTTAGTCAGTGTAGACAATAGCAATAGATAGGATGGTGTGGGTGTACACAGGATCTGAATTCATTTAGACACTGCCAATCAGTGAATCAATGTGGGCATGTGCAGGGTCTGAGTCTCTGTGGAAATTTGCAAGAGGTGACTCAATGTGGGCATTTGCAAGGCCTGAGTCAGCATGGACAGAATCAGGGCTTCAGTGAAGGGCGCTAGGAAAAGCTAAGTGGCAGGATCTGACTATATTTCCTCAAAAAAGCTATGCATATTTTAATTTTGGGCACAACGATTTTAATGGTGTGCTCCCAGTAGTAGACCTACTGTTTTTTGTGAAAAAATGAAATTTTCATTGCTTTGTGAAACATACTGCGGTTGATGTACTGAAATTTGATTGTAAAGGTATTGAACTGCACAATTAAGGTTTTTATTCGTTCATTAAAAGCCTATGAAATTGTGGTAATAGAAATGCCATTAAAACATAAAGAGTCCAGGCTACAAAGTGGGCAGAAAATAGATGGACAATGTTGTGGACACAAGTAGAACCTCATCTGCATTTTGTCCGAGTGGTCACCCTGTGTCTAAGGCCAAACTCAATGTGTCGGAGAGCTTTATAACTTCAGCATAATTTAAGGCAGGGTTCCAATCTGCAAGCAGGTCTATTCTCTATGGAATGTCCGAACGGGTGTTGGCTTTACCAGTTGTGCGCAAAAGTATGTTTTCATGAATACTTTCTCAGGACAAACCTGAGGAGGCTTTAGCAGGATCCCACGAGATGCTGTAGTGTTTCCCATTGTCCCTGACGCAGCACTGTAGAGTCAACCCAGAGAAGGATGCGCACTGGACCGTTATCTGTGCCGGGGTTCTTATGATGTCGTCTGGTAACAGGGGCAGGCTGACATCTTGGCTTGCTTCCCACTGGAAATTCTTGTGGACTACCAAGCAGACATATTTACCTTCAGAAAAAAAGAATAAAATGAATGTTGCATAACGAACCTGGCAAAAAAATCCTTAACTTCCTATTGCGTTAACCAATGCGCAATGATCTGGTAAATACTGATGCTGCCTTTTTTTTTAAGAGGAACTTTGCCTTATGTATTATTTTGTTTTCATTTAAAAAAAAAAAAATCTATTTTCAGCCTTAAATTGAAAAAAACATTGTTTTAGTTTTCAACACTTTAATAAGTTAAAAAAAAGGTATAAACTTCCTTCGACATCAACAGCAGAGTACAACAGGGATCACTCTCAGGGCTACATGTCTAAAAGCAACCAACACCTCATAGTGAAACATTTGATGAGGAAGTCGTGGAAACCTGTCTTAATCCATTCCTGATTAATCCGATGTTTCAAACATTAGGTATACAAATAATACTAACAAATGTATCATTTAGGCCCAGGGCTGGCGCTACCACAAGAAAAAGTAAAGCAGCAGATGTATGGCATCAGCTTGCAGTTGCAAGTTTCACATGCAGTTCTATGTTTCTTTAGGAAGGGACTTGTGAAATCATCAAAACTGCATTTTAGCATTTGAGCTGAAAATCCTTGCACCATTCATGTTCATATTCATGAATATACAACTCACGAAGGCATCAAAACTGACAGGCAGGGGTTTAGAATATGAATTGAATGCACAACTGCTGTTTATTACATTCAACCCTATCTTATTGCCTTATCAATGCTTTGAAAAAATAGCATCAATGATAGATGTCTATACAGAATGCATGTAAGAGATAAAGAACTGAATGCGAGAGACAGCGAGGTAACTGAGTACACTTTTCAAACGTGAATTAGTCCATCATGCATTGCAATGGGAGCACTTCCTGGAAGGGGAAATGAATGATGCAACAAATAGCCAATAGCATGAGGCGAGAGAGTAGTAATACTCCTAGGGTTGTAACATAATCCTACTTTGCACTTATTTTAAAGAACTGGTAATAACATGTCTTCTGACAACTGTGCCCTCAGGCCAGACCTAAAAATGGGGTGGGGGGGCTGTCCACTGTTAATCCAGAGGCCCCATTTGTAGTAGATGGATAAAACATAAAAAAGAAACATAAAAGACAGGTTGAGTCATGAGTAACTGGGCTAAAAGTAGCAGCAAAGTTCTGGTCTAGACTGGATTGAGTAAGGTTCAAGAAGGGTCAGAGACACAGTTAACAGCAGAGGACGAGACAGCAGAGGTCCAAGTAGGAGAATCGATAGGAGTGAGTAGTGCTCTGGGTGGAAACGGGTGGAATTACATCACTTGAAGTCTGTTCTCCGGTCTCCTCTCTTCAAGTGAGAGGCGCAAATTTCCTCAAATGATCCTTTCATCGTCCCGTCCCTGCCTGACCTTTGACCTTCCACTGAAGATTCTATGCGGAGAAGTCCGTCAATCAGTGAGTGCAGCATCTATTCTGCAATTGTTCTTCTGTGACATGACATCACAAACGTACGGATGAAACACAAAGGGGTGAATGGGAATGCTTCTTATAATCGTAGCCATTTGTAATTACTCGCAAGCATTCCATTCCACAGTTTTTTGCTCACTGTGCGTTTATTGTCTGGAAACAATGAAATGCAACATTAATTTGGGCCCTCCTACAAAAGCCTACACCTAACAGGCCACATCAATCAATCAATCTGGAGAATTGTAAGCGCACTACTCACCCGTGAGGGTCTCAAGGCGCTGAGGGGCGGGGGGTCCGCAGATTAGTTAGCCGAAGAGCCAGGTCTTGAGGGTCTTCCTGAAGGTGTTCAGGGAGGGGGCGCGTCTGATGTCTGCCGGTAGCTCGTTCCAGGTCTTGGCTGCAATGTGAGAGAAGGATCTTCCACCTGCTCTGGCTCGTGGATGAGCGGGGTTTCGGCCAGTGTGAGTTTGGAAGATCGGACGTTTCTTTTGGGTACGTGGAAGTTGATTCTGTTGTTGAGGTATTTGGGTCCATTATTGTGTAGGCATTTGTAGGCGTGAGGATTTTGTAGGTGACTATTTTCTCCACGGGCAGCCAGTGAAGACTTCGTAGGTGTTGGCTGATGTGTTTGTGGCGGGTAATGCCGAGGATGAGTCTGGCGGCGGTGTTCTGTATTGTCTGGAGTTTGCGGAGTAGGGACTTGTTGATGCCGGCGTAGGGTGCGTTTCCATAGTCTAGTCTGCTGGTGATGAGTGCGTGGGTGACTGTCTTCCTTGACATTTGAAGGTCTTGCGGAGGATGCGGAGGGTTTTGAAGCAGCTGGAGGTGACAGCGTTGATCTGTCGGTTCATAGTGAGTGACGAGTCGAGTCCGATGCCGAAGTTTTTGGTGTAGTCTGAGGGGGTCGGTGGGCTTTCGAAGGCGGTCGGCCACCAGGTGCTGTCCCATGCTGAAGTGGTGGTTCAGAGGATCAGGACTTCTGACTTCTTGGCGTTGAGCTTCAGGCAGCTGTTGGTCATCCAGACTGCGACGTCCTGCATTCCTTTCTGGAAGTTGAGTTTGGAGGTGGTCGGGTCTTGGGTGAGGGAGAGGATGAGCTGGGTGTCGTCAGCGTGGGATATGATTTTGAGGCTGTATTGTCGGACAATGGCTGCGAGGGGGGCCATGTAGATGTTGAAGAGGGTCGGGCTCCACAGGTGATTTTCGTGGGGGCTGAGAGGAAGGGTGGCAGTCTGATCCTTTGGCTTCTTCCGGTGAGGAATGATCGAATCCAGTCTAGGGCTGTTCCTTGTATGCTTGCCTCATGTAGTCTGGTGACTAGTGTGCGGTGGGAGACGGTGTCGAAGGCTGTCGATAGGTCGAGTAGGATGAGGGCTGCGGAGTGGCCTTGGTCCACGATGGTGCGGATGTCGTCTGTGACGGCGAGTAGGGCGGTCTCTGTGCTGTGGTTGCTTCCGAATCTAAGTGCCAGTTTTGAAGGTGGTGTTTATGGTGCGTTGTAGTTCGGGTGCGATGGCGGCCGTGGCTCTGTGGTAGATGTGAAGGGGGCAGGGGTCGGTGGGGGCCCCTGAGTGGATGCCTTTCATGGTCGGGGGTGTCTCCGGCCGTGATCGGTGTCCAGTTGGAGATGGTGGGTTGCCTGGAGTCTCTAGGGGGTGGGGGGCCATCTGTGGCGCCTGGTGGATGGGTGACGAAGTTGTCATAGAGGTTTTTGATCTTGAGGTGGAAGTAGGTTCCAAGCTTGTCGCAGAGGTCTTGGGATGGGGTGATGTCTGTGGCTTTGCTGCGTGGGTTGGTGCATTCTTGAATGACACAGAAAAGTTCCTTGGAGTTGGAGTTGGTGAGGATTTTGTTGTGGATGAAGTTCCTCTTGGTGGCTCTGATTTGGTTGTGGTGTCCTTGTAGGTGGTGTGGTTTTCGATTGTCTTGGTGTTTCTCCAGTTCTTCTTCAGGCATCTGCAGGTGTGCCTGGCTTCTTGGAGAGCGGTGGTGAACCAGGCGGCTTTCCTGGAGCATTGTTTGTTGGGGTTGCGTAGCGGGGCAAGCTTGTCTGCGCAGTTGGAGATCCAGGTGTGGAGTTCCCTGGCTGTGTCATTTGCGTCGGATGCTCAGATGTGGTTGTCTCGGGTGAGGGTGGAGTTAAGTTGCACATCGGTAACCTTGCTCCATCGTGCTGGTTTGGCTGCCTTGGTTTTGTTGAAGGCGAAGTGTACCTAGTGGTGGTTGGACCATGGCGGTTGCGTTGTGTGGCTGAAGTGCTTGCTGTTACCTTTCGCGAAGATGGGATCGAGGGTGTGTCCTGCTCTGTGGGTCGGTGTGTTGAAGAGTTGTTTAAGTCAGATGCTGGTGAGGTTTTTACAGATGATGGTGGAGTTGGGGTCGCTGGGGTTGTAGAGATGGAAGTTCAGGTCTCCAATTAGTAAGTAGTTTGTTGAGGTGATGGTGTGGGGTGTGATGAAGTTGGTGATGGTGATGGCGAAGGGTGTCCAGGGGCCGAGGGTCTGTAGACGAGGGTTCCTCGGAGTGTGGCTTTGGGGGTGGTCTGGATCTGGAAGTTCAGGTGTTCGGCGGAGGGGACGGTTTCGCTGGGGGTGGTGAGGCGCAGGGTGTTCTTGTGGGCGATGGCGAGGCCCCCTCCTGGGTGGTTGGTGCAGTCTTTCCTCTGGATCTTGTATCAGTCCGGGATGGCGGTGTTGATGTCGGGGGCGGAGGATGCATTGGTCCAAGTCTCTGTGAAGAAGGCAATGTCGGGCGAGAGAGAGTCCAGTAGGTTCCAGATTTCCATGGCTTGTTTGTGTACGGGGTGTACGTTGAGGAGGATGCCTTTTAGGGTGTCGCCGGTGCTGGCGTCGGCGGTATTGGAGGCCGGGGTGGCAGTGAGGGTCTGGTGGCAGTGGAGACAGGAGAACTGGCTGTGGGTCGTGTTCGGTGAGGCCTGTTGGCATTACCTCAATCTTCCGAGGTTGAGTGCGAGGAGGGTGGTGGTGTCGTAGCGATGGATGGTCGAAGATCCAGCGTTCCTGGCTCTGGCCGCGGTCAGGTCGCGGATGGGCACAGACAGGCGTGCCTTAGGCGCGCCCTTGGTGCGACCAGCGGCGCGACCGCCATAAAATAGGGGAGGGGGCGGTACGAGGTGCTGGGAGGCGGGAGCGTAGGCTGTCCAGGGGGGAAGGGCTGCAGGGGCAGGAGCGGCTGGAAACCGGTGGGAAACCAGCCGAGATGCAGTCAGGTTAGAGTTAGCTATTTAATTAAATAAGCAATCAGGTTAGATTAGGGTTAAAAAATTCAATTAAATCAACTAAGCAAGCGAGGTGCTGGATTAAGGCTGAAGAAGCGTAGAGGCAGGGAACTGACAGCAGGCGTGAACACTCGTGCGAGGGGGTCTCGCTACTTGCGGCGCGCGACGGCACTGTCGAGCTGCGGAGCTGCTGGAGAGAGAGTTGGTACCAGACTGAAAGTAACATCGCATCGTAATCGCAGTAACGATAGAATGGAATGCGCTCATAATATTAGCTAAGGTTTTAGATTAATTGCATACTGAGGTCCTGTGTCGATGAAGCCATTATTTGTACAAAAGAGAAAAGTGGGTCACAGTGACCGGAGATTCCCACCTAATAGGCGGATCACCTTTGTGAATAAACACTTTAAATGTCAAAAGTAAAAAAAAAACAGGTGCATGGAAATGGTATTAGCTCTGGGATGAATGAATACTTTTCTGTATCATTAGTTTTCAATAAAAGAAAGCGTGTGAGTGCAGATTGGAACTAAAGAGCAGTCTGCACTCTATGCGCTATTGGGCTGAATCAGGCATTTGTATACATCACTAATGTACTGTCAAAGTACTTTCTTTTATTTTTAATTCTCTCCACAAGTAACTTTTACCCTCATGTTCTACGTTCCCTGCTGCATGTTTACTGATATCATCGTCGCATTCCTATCGTCCCGTGACTTTCGATAGACCCTCGTGGACATCGCCGGCAGAAGTGCAGACCTCAGCAAAAGCAAGCCAGAACAATCCAAATGCCCAGCTACAGATCTCACCCTGCAGGCCTGTTTTACCCTGATATGTCGCCCTGGCACCACGTCAGGCAGGATTGAGAGAGATATGCACATTGGCTGGGTAAAGCCTGCCGATTGGCTTGTGCGGCATCGGTTCTCCCGCCAGGCTGATTTATATCATATGTTCGGAATGGTGCCATAATTAGTTCATTTAAGTTGTTCTGCACTTATCATGGATCAGGGTAGAGTTATGTTCTAACCACAACCTCAAACTGCAGATTCCGTCTTCTATTTCCAATTTATTTTCACCTCCAACCTGACACATTTAAAAAAGTGTTCTGTGACGTTTAATTGTATTTAAAAGTATGCGTTGGGACAGAAAAGTCCCTCACATGGTGACAGCCATGTACCCCTGCCCCGAGTGCCCCAGCTGTGGCAATATCTGGATCTTTGGTAATGATTTTTGGTCATGAGCTCACACAGATCATGTGTGTGCGCTATGACCTCGGCCTGTCTCATGGATTGCGGTCTGCTTAGACCGGGAGGAGCTCCTCAAATTTTACCCTCAGGAGGTGTAAGGATACTGCCTTCACCTGGAGTTAAGTGGCACGAGCGCCGTGGTGGCAGCATACCCAGTGACGTAACTAAAGTTTAAGGGGCTCCCCGCAATGTACACAGAGGGGCCTCTGATCCGGATTTAATACAGAGCGCTCAGGTTTTATTACTGGGCTGAGGGGGCCCCCTGCAGCTTGGGGGCCCCCGCACCGCGGAGGATGCGGGGGCCTGTGTTACGCCCCTGAGCATACAGTGTTTTTAGTAATCAGTAGAGTGCCGCTGCCCACGTCCCACGCAGGGGGACATCAGCAGGGCAGCCCTCTAGTGGCTGCCCGTCGGAGCCTCCCCCCCCCCCCTGCTCCGCCTCTCTAGTCTCTAGTGAGGCCGCGCCTTGGGGAGGGGAGCCCCCAATGGGTTTTGTCTTGGGGAGGTGTGTCACGAGGGTGGGCGAGGCTAGCCCCCCCTTTTAAGCACCTCACCCCCTCAGATCTTCCTCTGCTTCCTGCGCCGCTCCTCCTGGCCACGCGAATTTGTGGTCGTCGGTCGCGGTCGTCTCCGTCTCCTTCCTGGCAGCGTCGCGTTGATTGGGAGATGCGAGATCGGCCTCTGCCCCCGTCCCCTCACCCCGACTCCGTCGTGTCCTGTCCTCGGACCTGCTCGCTTAGGTGGTGAGTGATCTGGAGGGCCTGGCAGTGGCCCCCCTCCTTTCTGTGTCAGCACAACTCGTGCTGGGTCAAGGGGCACTGAAGCGTATGGGCGGTATGTCCCGCAGCTCCGGGGATGAGGGGGGGCATTTTCGCGTTTCCCACTTGTCCGGGAGTTGCTCTTTCGACCCTGTGTGGGGGGAGTCCAGCGGTTCGGGTTTAGCGCCTAGGCAGTGTAAGGGGATGTCACCATTGACTGTACATATTTACTTGTTTTATCGATGTGATGAAATGTTTATCCCAGGCCGTTGATGCCCGAAGCTCGGCTCCCGAGTCTCAGCCGGTGCCCCCTTTTTGGTCGTGTCCCTTATGGCCTCCAGGCATGAGTTTCTCATGTGCACGTGACCTGCCTGGGCGGGGGGCTCTCCAGGTTTGTTTTGTACGGCCTCGGGGCCGCGGCCGATGGCTGTGGTGCTTTACCCCGGGGCCGAGTATGCTGGGTATCGCGGCCATGCGGTCGAAGGCGCGGGTTTGCCGCAGGTTTGCATCCCTCCGCTGCCTTTCTGCTACTTTGACTCCTTCTGCGCTGTACTTTCTGGTGGGCCCATATATTGTTTATTTAAGTTGTTTTGACCACGGGGTCAAGTATTCAGGGTATCACGGCCATGCTGCCTAGGGCGCCGGCTTCGTTCGTTTTCTTTAAGTATTTACCAGGAGGCGGGCCTAGTGGGAGGGAGGCTACCCCGGCATGGTAAGCTCCCCCACGCGCCGCGCCTTTGTATCTTTGCCTTGGGAGTCCCCGGGGCGCATATGTAGGAATTCTATGGGCTCATGCTCTGCGCTCTGATTTCTTTGGTAGGGCGCGTGCAGTGTATCACTTTCTCCCCTGTGACCGATTCATACTACGGTGCCCCTCGCTGCGATCCAGTATCTTTGGGATCGGGTTCGCGCTGTGTCTCAAGGGCAAACCACTTCACCTCCCCGCGGCAGTTAATTTTGCGAGTCGGTGTTTATGTACAGCGCTCCTATACCTTTGGGTCGCGTCATGTAGTGTCCCTGGGCTAATCTCTTTATCTCCCCGCGCCCGAGTTTGCACGATAGTAAGGTGCTCTTGTTCAGCGCCCCCCCCCCCTTACGTTCGGGTCGCTTTCACGCGCGGTCTCTGGGCAAATCACTCAATCTCCCCTGGCCCGCTCTTGTTTTATACGGTGCAGAGACTAACAGTGTTGTTCTGTGTGGGGCAGAAAGCATTAGGAGTAATTTTACTGATACGGTCGGTATAGGCGGGATGCCTACTGCTCGGCGCCGACATTATGACCAAGGTGGGTGGGTTGCGCGGGGGGACAGTGTGAGTATCATGTCTACCGCTCAGCCTCGTCGAAATTTACAGCAGTTCAGGCAGTGTACTTGCTGCTTGATGCAGGCAGTACTAGCAGTGGGCGTTCCGCTTGGTGCTTTATAAGCAATACGTTGTTTGCACGACGGCCAGATATCATGGTGCGTGTCCACTGCTGGTGGATGTATTTACGGATCAGACTCGGCAGTAAAAGGGTTTGGGTGCCTGTTAGCGATGACAAGGCGGGAATACATTTTATTGGCTAATGGTGTGAGCAGGGTGCTTGTGCTTATTACTTAAAATTAGCATTCTTCCGCACGTGTCTCACAATTTTAACAGCCAGGCTGTACTAGCAGTGCGTCAAGGCTCAGGGCTAACAGCAGCAGGGGTACCAGTAACCACATTGCATCGTGTTGATCGCGGGGGGCTAACGGTATGTGTACTATAGTTAAGGTTCATTGGCGACCCCGGGCCATGTTGTGTACTGCTCATCTCTGGTAGTATTTGGGTCACAGTATATATTTACTGCTCAGTATAGCCACTATTGCCAACCCGCTTCTGGGAGCCATCAGGGCTTTACCTGTCACACTGAGTGCGTCACCCCTGCTCCTCTCTGTCCCCATCTACACGTGTACCTGTCCTGTTCAGCGGTCAACACTTCAGCGCGCAGCTCTGCGGTGATTGCTAGAAGTCGCTAAATGTAAACTTTCCGGTTTTGATCTGCATTATAGTTCCATAGTACCTGTATTTGTAATATGTAATGTAGCCGTGGGCGAAAATGTCATGGCCCTAGTCCCTCCATCACTTAGCAATCTCTTTTATTCGGCCTACGATTAGTTCAGGAATAAGCAACGTCGACACAATAATCAAAAGTGGTTTTGATAAAAAAGGAAATGATGTAGAGAGTAAACTAAAATGACGCTTGGCTCTTAATATAGCTGCTTTTGTTTCGCAACGTGATGGTACTAATGACATCGGCCTTTGAATGATGAAGTACAAACCCTGCCGAGATTACGTCCGTTATGAGGGTGCGGGGGGTAGGAACCAGTCATTATCGTGGAAAGGGTTGCGTCTTCTGGCTCACGGTCAGTCCCTTTGAACCTACTCAAGGGTCAATTTTATGGCCCTCACCCCTTGTCAGTGCCACCCCAGGTGGGTAGAGGAGAACCAACCCCGCATATGTTCTGCCCCGGTGCCGCTGAGTGTACCTCGCTGTAATGTGTCCACCCTTCCATAACGTTACTTCTAACCCCCTACACTGTTCGGACAGGATCCATTCACACCCAGCAGGCGCTGCTCTCATAAGACAGTTATTCCTTTCAGGGGCTCACCACCGATCTCTGTTTTCTTGACATGCCAACATGTTCAGGTATCTTGTCCCCCCGTCGCGGTTCCCAGCCGTCTCCTCCGGCCGGGTTTGGAAGTTTATTATGCTTTAACGCACCGGATGCTGCGTTTCTTTCCGTGGCAATTCCAGGCCTCACATAAATGTCTAGATAACTCGGGGGATTCGTTATCTTCCTGGAGAGAGATCAGGAATTTGTATAGTGGAGGTTTTGACTTCGGTGTAGTTAGTGCAGAGGGTTAATATGCCGGCTGCAAAGAACGTGTGCCAGGTAGATTTCAGAGTGCGTATGATGTAAATAGGTCAGCGGGTTACTGTGTCCAAAAGAGGCATCCTTTTGTTACTTGCAATGTATATCTTAAAGCCCCAATAGTCAACAGTGAGCTACGAACGCTCATCCTAACTTTTGGTATTTCTTGCCCTGCGCAAATGAGTTCATTTCTCTCCAGTTGCCTGGGAAAGGTTTGGGGCCAGGGTGATATATGATGAGTCTGTACTCATCACGGTTTATGGCAAGCGTTTTGAGAAACATATGGCTAGCTAGGGCTGCAGGCAGACAGCATTCCTTCCTCCCAGAGCATTTCCAATGTGCATCTCCTGTGCAATGCCTCCTTTGGGGCGGCCAGGAAGATTCAGACAATGTGGTGGGGCTCTCGCATTGCTGCTGCAATTTAGGCATGACCAGCATTGGGAAGCACAATGGGTAAAGCTTTTCGTAGTTTTACCTTTTGGCCAATGGTCGTTTTCGTTAGTCAGATTCGGAATAGCTGATTGCAGGACACTAGAGGCGGTTGTGTGTATGTCCAAATTGGGGAAGGTTTTCTTGTGATACAGGCAAGCTTGCATTGTGGTGCACCAGTGCCAATTGCCCGGTGTTGGCCCGGCATCATCATGCATAGGCACGCACTTAATAGGATAAAAACCCACATTTCTTATGTCCTTAGGCAGTGTTTGAGGGCCAGTGGTTTTATACAACTTCAAGTCATGATGATGATAATTTTTAGAGACCAGTTGAATACCTACATGAGACTCCTGCGCCACTGGCAATACAGCAGCTGTCCATATGTACACATGTAGGGCTTCAGCTTTGTGTTGTCAGTTAAATTAAATTGTCAGGGGCAGTCGTACCTGCACTGCACGGTCACAAAAGTCGTGAGGCCGCTTCACTCAGCCATGTCTCTGGAGCCATGCCATGCCGTGGCTCACGTGTATATCGTTGGGCCGGCCACACATTCCTCTATCTCCAGCATGCTGTGCTGATTAAATGACTGAATGAATAAAGTTGCATGTTTTGCTCAAACAATGCAACAGTTACTAATCGCAATGACATGGGTTCACACGCACCGGAAGGCGCTTTACATAGGTTCCAAAATCCAGCATTTATTGGGGTTATCTGGTACTAGGGGGGAATCTCTTTGGCAGTAGCTCCATGCCTATAGGTACGAAGTTATGTGTCCCGAGGGGTGCAACAGGATAAGGGAGGGTATATATATATATATATATATATATATATATATATAGATATATATATGTTATCTTGGTAGCAGGAGTACAAATATGTCAAAGGTTCAGCCTAGAACCCAGTCTCAACCATAATGCAATGGTCAGCTTGTAGAAAGGTGTAACACGGAAATTGATCTACCAATGTTATTATTGTGAGTTCCACGCTAGAGTCAAGAGATGCTGCTGTCTTTCATCTTTGCCTTGCTATTCGAAAACAGCTGGTGTAATGTTTCTTTCAAGTCACAGTGGCAGCTTAGTCCATACAGAAAAGTCAGCAGCCTGAGCTGTTTTGAGACAGGCTGAAGTCCTGGGTCTGTGTGTCTTACATAACATCTTGAAGGTATTTATTAGTGCGAGTTCCAAGCTTAAGTCAAGAGATGCTGCTGCCTTTCATATTTAGCCTTGCTATCCGGAAACAGCTGGTGTAAGGTTTTTCTGCAACTCACAGTCATAGTGGCAACTTAGTCTATAGAGGACAGTCAGCAGCCTGAGCTGTTTTTAGACATGCGGAAGGCCTGGGTTTGTGTGTCATACTTAACATCTTTAAGTTTATTCTCCCTGTTCCACAGGGAGGCAAGGGAAAGCCCAGAGTGACATGGTCTACCGAGACTTAGCCTGGCTTGCCTCTTCTGCGACCTTTTGAAGTTCGTTTATTTATTGGATGAAGGTGACAGAGGCTGTCACAGTTGTTTGATAGGCACCAGGGCCAGATGACATTAAAGGGCATTGTGTGCTGGAAACTGAGGAGCGGGTCCATTTTAGTAAGCACATGGAGCTGTAAATATTTTGTGTCACTCACAGATGCCCTGTGTTGGGTGGATGATATCTGAGAGCTGTACTCCTTCGAAAAGGACATTGCCTAATACTCAAGCCAATGGCACATCAAGTGGTTATGGTGAAAATCTCGAAAGTAATTTGGTTTAAAAAAAAAAAAAAATACTGCTCTTTATCCATGCTGCGATATGAATGTGGCGGCGTGAAGGGTTCACCTTGGCCACGTCACGACCCCCATGATTAAACTACATGTGGTGTCCCCCAGGGATCCTGTAAACGGAAACACTTTGGGGGAACAAGGTTTTTTCACACTAGGTCCCAGATATTTGAACCTCCAGAGATTAGGTCTTGCACAGACACCATGACTTCCTGCAAACTCCTAAACATGGCTAGTTAGACAGGTAAGATGAGTAACATACCACTCTAACCGGTTTCAGAGTAGCGCCAGGAAACCAACCTATACGAGTGCCCTACAAATTTAGTATACCATGACATAACAAATGTGGGATTGGATTTCATAATCTTTCAGGAGCGGAACATAATGTGTCTGTGCACCACTGAGAGATTCGAAAACAGAGCTGGTGGAACCACACAGGATGTTCCACAAGGTGACATACTGTTGAAATAAACAATTATAAAAAAAAAGAAATTAATGTTGAAATTAATTCAACTGAAGTCAACAAGTTTAACGATATTTTGGACTAATAGTTATGGTAAAAGGTGAAAGTGCAGTGCAAGTTGTATCAGTCAATAACATTAACTAACAACATTATATAGCGAACATTACACAAACGGTAAATATTTTCAGTGCCGGTTAAAAAGACATTTGCACATATGTTCCCGATTGTTGTGGTTAGCATTAGGTTTTGAATTTTTATAACTGATTTGACTTTTACAAAAAAAAAAAATTGTGCTAATTACATGTCGTCTTCAGGAATGAAGCTTCAATTTTAAGGAATTACAAGTAGGAATGAAGCAAAATATTTCAATAATATTTATCTTAGTTTGATTTTATATGAACTATTGAAGAACAAGGCTAGAATAAGACTCCATCATCTAAGTTAATGTAACTTCACTTGCAAGAATATTTAATAAAACCTGTATTATTTGGTAGTTAAGATGATCCCCAGAATGCTAGGTCATTATTGGCAGTGGAGAGGCAATCCTAGGAGATGTTGCTGAGATTGGTCAGTGAAAGTAAACAATAGGATATTAATACAACGTGAAAGTAAGAAATAGTACGGTTAATGGCCAAAAAGGTAATACGGCAGAGTTAGAAGTTTTATCTGTTCAATTGATGTGTATTAGCATGCTGTAGGGAGGCGAGATTGTCTCAAGGAATCACTTGCCAATAATGCTGTCACTAGCTACGTTTGTGGCAGTAACTATTCAGGGGCAGTGACGTGTAGCAGCCAGGGACAGTGAGCGTATGTTTCCGGTGTGCTGGGTGAGAGTACAAAGACAGAGGCTGTTGCCCCCATACCGTCTGATGTTCACAGCTTTTAAGTGCCCATCCCATCATTAGACACCCGTGATGTCAGCTTGTGTGGATAAACGTAGGGAAGGCAGTTAACTCACACGTTACCTCCATCCTGCTTTACTGTGCTTAGCTGTTGGAAACACACTTCCAAGCCAGAATGACCCTACTTGGCCCAATTGAAAATCACAATAGGATTTCATATCCATATACGCCAAAGCTAGCTCGTTGGGGCAGGGCACCTATAACAGTGAAGGGAGGAAGGGGGGGCTCTGGCAGCGACGGGAGCCTCCCCAGAGCTGTGGCGGAGTTACAGGGCGATCTGGAGGCAGAAGGGTACAGTAAGGGTACCTCTGCGACAGGCGGTACAGTAAGGGTACCCCTGTCAGGCACAGTAAGGATGCCCGAGCCAAGGTCCGGAAGCCGAAGGAGTTTCTGGGAAGACCGCGACGGCGCCCCGTTAGTCCTTCGGGTGGTTGGGGGGCCTGACCAACCGGGGGTGTGCCACAACACGCTCCGCCCCGTTAAAAGGGGTGGGAGTATTAGACAGATCACGTGATCCAAAGGAGGATCTGAAAAAATGTGCCGCACTGTCGGGCATCGACCCACCGTGCGTGCTGGCTCGCAAGGCGGGCGGAGCAGCGAGGGGCTGCTTGCCCTGGATCGCCCGTAAGATAACCCACTTATCGTCATACTTATGTTGTATGAAATAAACCTGCAGCAGTTCTTCACCCATAATGAAAGTGTCAGTGTAATCTTTGGGTGACGTCTGTGCATGCGTGTTGAGTGGAGTGGATGACGGTGTGGTCACTATGCCGCTGCCCGCGTCCCACACAGGGGGACAGCAGCAGGGCAGCCCTCTAGTGGCCGCCCGTCGGAGCCTCCCTCCCCCCCCCTGCTCCGCCTCTCTAGTTAGGCCGCGCCTCGGGGAGGGGAGCCCCCAATGGGTTTTGTCTTGGGGAGGCGTGCTACGAGGGTGGGCGAGGCTAGCCCCCCCTTTTAAGCACCTCACCCCCTCAGATCTTCCTCTGCTTCCTGCGCCGCTCCTCCTGGCCACGCGAATTCCCACCCTTTCCGCTTACCCTGCGCGGCGGAGGCAGCGGGCTATTGGAATGTTTTAATGTTTTTTCTTGCGTTGCAGGCGGAGTTACAGGGCGATCTGGAGGCAGAAGGGTACAGTAAGGGTACCTCTGCGACAGGCGGTACAGTAAGGGTACCCCTGTCAGGCACAGTAAGGGTGCCCGAGCCAAGGTCCGGGAGCCGAAGGAGGTTCTGGGAAGACCGCGACGGCGCCCCGTTAGTCCTTCGGGCGGTTGGGGGGCCTGACCACCCGGGGGTGTGCCACAACACGCTCCGCCCCCGTTAAAAGGGGCGGGAGTATTAGACAGATCACGTGATCCAAAGGAGGATCTGAAAAAATGTGCCGCACTGTCGGGCATCGACCCACCGTGCGTGCTGGCTCGCAAGGCGGGCGGAGCAGCGAGGGGCTGCTTGCCCTGGATCGCCCGTAAGATAACCCACTTATCGTCATACTTATGTTGTATGAAATAAACCTGCAGCAGTTCTTCACCCATAATGAAAGTGTCAGTGTAATCTTTGGGTGACGTCTGTGCATGCGTGTTGAGTGGAGCGGATGACGGTGTGGTCACTATGAACATTTCCGTGGTGTCTGTGTCACTAGACTTGTGCCTCCTGGCCCACTCCAGAAAAGTTCCGCTGCTGTGTACTTAGTTCAACCCTTGGCCTGCATTGGGTTGTGTGCAGCGTGAGGGTGTATGTTTGCCTGAAAGATGGTACAGTGCAGGAGAAATACTGTGAGCAATTACATGTGCATGTGAGGATATACGTGTCGCTGGGAGATAGTGTAGGGCGGATGAATAGCGCAAGCCGTTGCATGTGAGTGCGAGGATGTACCTGAGAGATGATACAATGCAAGAGGAACACTGAAAGGAGTTGCAGAAAGATGTGCATGTGTCTGCAGGAAGGTACATCACATAGGAAGTAGCGCTGGATGTTGCATGAGTGGGCTTTGATGTATACGTGCCTGGGGAGAGATACAGCATAATGGAGACTGCACACGTCTGAATGCGTGTGTGCGCAGGATTGTGTGTAAGCTTATGAAGGGCACAATACACAAGACACTGGGATCCATTTTGGAAGTCTCAGGGCCTTGCTGGACGAGCAGGGAGAGGTAGAGGTTTCCTCCAGAAAGATGTGTGGATTGTTGCATCCCAGAGAGCTGGATGTGACACACTTTAGAGGAAGAGGGAGACAAGCCCTTCCCTGCACTTCAAAAGGAGCTCTGATTCTGAAAGGAGGTCACTGGCTGAAGGAGCCTGGGCACATCTGAGGAAGGAGATGGAGCTGAATCATTAAGAGTTGGGCTGGGGCTCTTTAGTAACCTTTTGAAGTACGTATCACTGAGGCTGACATCCAGGTGGGAACCTCTAGTTTGGTCTAGTGTTTGGAGCTATCAAAATGTGGAGACTGTCCTGCTGTGACAGCTCCCTGGAGGAAGAGCACAATAAAGGAGCTGGCACTTCAAAGGGAGCAACCCCCAGAACTAAACCTTCAAAAATAGAGAAAATAATTCAAAAGTGTGTCTGGAAACGGATTATGAAAAGGGAGCTCGAGACTGACATTGTCAAACGGAAGCTGCACATCAGCGTGGAGGAGCCCAGCATGAATTCTTTCTGTGGGGACTGAGGACTACGGGTCAGTCAGTCTTCCTTGCTGGGTGAGGGGGACATCTCGCCTGAGCCCACACCAGTGGGCCCTGTATGGTGAAGGAGATCCCTTGGAGGGAGTGCGCTCCAGTTGGGATCCTGTTGCGTGGATCCCAGAAGCAGAATGAGAAATTCTGGTCCAACCAGCTGTCAGCCCGTGTTTCAAAGTCCATGGGCATCTTTCCAGGTTGAGGTGACGGTAAAGAAAAAGGGTTACTGATCTTAGTGCTGCGCTGTGAGAGACGGAGGATAATTCCCCAATACAGTGCCATGGTCCGCAGGGGACCATTACTTTGTTTGTGCCTCCGCAACCCTCTTATTCCATGTGGAGGCTGCGGTGAAGAGACAGGGCCCTCGCTCTGCATGTGCTGCAGCAACCCTATCTGCGTGTCCGGAGGAAGAAGCCCTCAAAGAGGAAGTAGGCCATCACCCTGACCCCATAAGATGACACCATGGGTCATGACCCGTGGAGGGAGAAATCAATAACTTCACGTCCCCCATCCTGGAGCATCAGAGACCTGCCCCCGAAACTCAGGAGAGACCTACTTCATCAGAGCGATGCCAAGAACAGTGATCACTACAACAGCATCTTCTCGCTGTCTGGACATCACTGAGTGGCCAAGGGGCACCCGGGTACTCTGAACCGCCACCCCGCAAGAGCGGATAAGACTGCCAAAGGGGGAATTTCCTCTGAATTAAGGCACTCCAGCGTGGGGACTCAGGGACCTTGCCAGACAGCACCATAGAACTTCTGAGAATCAAAGGAATTAGCGGAGCCTAGCTTGGATGTCTCCCCACAGGAATGGGGAATAACCAATAGCCATAAACAGTGAAGTGGGACTGGAAAGCTGACCCAGGTAATGATAATGGGCTTGCCTCAAGAAAGCTGTGCATATTGTTTTCAATGTGTTATATTATACTTTGTGTTCGTAGATAAATAATCCATTTTACATAAAAGTATTTGACTGGACTGTCAATTATTGGGATTGCTTGATGTGTTTTGAGTTGTGAGCCAGTGCTCACCTTGCACCTACTTCCAAGCCTTTAACTACTCGACCTGCGCTACCACTGAGAGTCGAGTGCTGAAGGGGTACTTGGCCCAGAGGCCCTTAATAGGACGGCCTACAGGACATCAAGATTAAAAGGCCTCAACCATCGCGGTTGGGGCCCACTAATTTTTGCTTGAACCATGACCCTCTGTAAGGGATTCTGACAGTATGTTTCATAAAATATTTACCTTATTATTAAACCATTTCAAAATAATCTTTCGAGTTAAAAACCCATCAAAGGCATGATGATTTGAAACCGGGGTGCAGCAAACAGCATGCACTATCTCACTGACCATGTTTCAATGACAGTAGAGTCTCACACAAGAGAAGGCAGGAGTGCAACTGGGATACACTTTCTGTGTAACTGCATTTCAGATATAAGTCTGGGCTTCTACATCGAGATGTCTGGGTCCCAGGGGACGGTGTTGGGGTTTAGGCAGTGGCGTGTTCATACTGGGGATACGTATGAGGCAAAACAATTGTCGTTGCCAAGTTGGATGGTCATTACTGTCAGGTAGCCGATAGGAGCAACTTAAATTGTACATTTGGTTTATTCAAAGGTGCTATTTGATGGTTTCTATCTTAAATTAGAGTGTTGTGAAATAGTTTCAGAAGTCCATACCTTCCCAAACACTGGAGTTGGAGGTGACCACCAGCTCATAGCCCCAGGGTGGTCTTGTCAGAGTTGCCTCCGTCCCATTGTGGATTTCCTTGGTGAAGCCCCAGGCTCTGCTCACCAGGTACCATCTGACCCTGGTTAGTTCCTCTCTTGTGGTGAAGACAAGGGTTATGTTGTCTCCTCCTTCTATTGGCTCTGCCCCCACTCTCAGGCCTCCAGGAGCTAAAAACAAAACGATAGAGAAAAAGCACATGCCAAAGGAACTCAGCTCAAATATTGCACAAAGATATATGCTAATGATTTCCTTCTGTTTGCATTTCATGAAAGTGAGCTGGCTAAGCTTAAGGGTTCAAATTGTCAATTCATGTATAATGGTCGCCTAAAGCAGGGAAATCTATTGTATGACTCAGTGAAAAGGTTTTTGGACGTTATCTCCAAGTTGCTTCCCATTTACATAGCCACTACAGAAACCCATTGTCTTTTACTATTGGCTTTTCTGCTTCACCCTTGACCCCTCAGATTGACAGCTGCCCAGTCTAATGGCTTGCCTCATCTCCTTTCAGCGAGTATGATGTGTCCTCTTGACATGACGCAGAGGTCAAGCAACATGGAAATAGTAACTAGGATTAATCTAGTTTCCTATCATTATTCTTGTCCTCAACAATGCAGCTAGTTTTAGGTGTTAGGGACCACTGTTCTGGACAATATAAGCTTCATAGGGCCCGGGATGGCAGAAACCAGGAACAATCCGCCCCTCCAACAAGCAGGTGCGCATGCACTCAGCTCCATAGACATACCAATTCTTCATCACAAATTGTATGTTAGTGTGTCGAGGTCTGCTATCATGACATCGATAACTACAATGTAACTAATATGATTACAAGGTAATTATATCATATAACTACTGATATAACTAACTATTATATCGACCCGCCTACATCATCAACATCTAAATTAACCCTAACACTAGCCTTTTTTGAAAGCCGGACTGTACTTCATTATCATCTACAGACCACTCCCCATGCCAAAACAAACATACTATCCTGCTACCGCCATACCAGTGTTCAACAAAGTAAATGGTCACGCTAGGCAGACGACAGAGGCAGAAGGCCTATCTCCCTCAAGTGTAAAATCGCCTCACAAGACCTAGTCAACATTCAGGTGACCTTCAAATCCCACTTCCTCACTCAAATGTATCAATAACAAAGCCCCCAAAACACAAAACCTCTACTGCCTCCCCTTTCATACCAAATCAAAACCATCTCCAGAGCTCCAGATGGCCACGGGGTAGATGAAGAGTCAGGAGATGCTTTTAAAACTAAGGACGATGGCATGCACTCCCTATGAATGTTGGCACTCAGGAGAACCATGTCTTCCTCAATGGGTAACCAAGCCACAAAGCACCTTGAGGGAAATATCCCAATGCCCTACAGAGGTCCATTTATCCTAGGAGGTAAACATATATGTGAAGGTTTGGTGGGGTGTATATTCACTACTACAACTAGGGACATGTCTACACTTTTTTGCTAGTCACCATTTCTGAGTGTAGATTTACACGTAAGTGTAGAAATGCATGTCTTCACCACCTGTTTAACCCTCCTACTTCAGTATTTGTGGGCCTGGTTCACAAAGATAACTTACCCCTTTGAGTAAGTTTACTACTTTTCAGTATTCACAAACTGTACTTTGTAGTAACTTACACTGTAACGTACACTTTTGTACTAAGTCCAGCATTTCACATGGCCAGCCACTAGTGCTGCAACCCTCTCCCATAGAAAATAATGGAGTAAGGGACTTAAAATGAAACCCCATGGGAAATAATGTTAAATTAAGTCACATTGTTTAAAATAGTTAAAATATAAATACAAATAAATGTATGATAAAAACATATAAAATTAGTACATATTTATTATTTAATTTTAGAATATTTATTCACCTTTGAATACCCATAGGTTAAGAAATATTTTATAATTCAATAATATTGCCCATTTTCCATGCATTTCACCTTTTTTCACCTACATTTGCTACTGAAACTTAAGCATTCATGTGTGGAGATCTCTGCCACAGTGTCAGAGATCCCCGCACAGAAAAGACAGGTGAGGTGGAGACAACGGGAAACATCCTTTACCCCGCAGTCACAACAACGGCCTGCCTTTACAATGCAGTCACTACCCGACTGTGACGTTACCACGTGCTCCTTTAACCCTCAAGTCATTACAACGACTTGCTTTAAGGGGCACATTGTTGAACTGGTGTTGGATTTTTAAGTCCGACACCTTCCCTTCTGTTGCGTAGACTGGAGTTGGAATAGTAATTTATACTATTTCAAAGCCCAGCACCACTAAGGCAAATCGTTGTAACGACTTGTGTGGTAAAGTAACCGGTGGTAATGTTGCAGCTGGGGTAGTGACTGCGTTGTAAAGGCATGCGGGGCAAATGCATGCGGGGTTCTGCCAGAGGTCTGTGAACTCCATTTAGTTGTAAGAGTAGTACTACTGTAGTAATACTTTACGTAGATCAACATGCATTTTGTGAATAAGCCCCTTCCTATGGAGGTGATTCACATTTTAACATACACTTAAACACATAAAGACAGAACTGACTGGCCCCTTGTTGGCCAAAGGATTGTGCACTCGGATGCTGAGACAGCTCAGGTGATCTAACCATCACTACGATGACCAGTCAGTAGGTCCCTATAGTGTGAGCTCTAATTGTCTCCTGCCCCAGACACACACACATTCACTGGGAACATCTTAGATAGTTTATTGAGGTACATCATGAACATTAATCAGAATTTGCAAGCATAATGAATTTGTTTTTGATTACTGCATTAACACTTCTTTCTCTTCATGGATTACTGAACTAGTTGTCCTACAGTCTATGCAATCACCATACGGCTCGCACTCCTTAGTATTTAGAGGCATGCCCGCACTATTGATCCATTCATTTATATATCTAATTGTGTTTAATGCAGTCAAAAGACTATTGCACATCTTAACTACTCATACTTGTGGGGAGTTCCTTGCAATACCCAACGTTCATCGATGTCCACTTGAGGCAGGTGCAAGAAGAAAACGCGCTGTACCGGATGTCGCAGGACGGGTACGAATCGCAGAGGGTGTTATTCCACTGGTAGCCGGGGAAGCACCGGCAGTGGATCTTGCTCTGGGTCTCTGGTGCACATTCTAAAGGAAAAAGAGATAGTCTCATATCTCGTGGCCATGGTTCATGGTCATGGTTCATTAGTGTTATATCATGTAACTTGGTTAAACATTCCAATCAAAGACAGAGGAGCTGCGAGAATCTGATTCCACCTCCATCTAAACTATTTTCAAATTTTGCCCAAAAGACATATTAGGCAATCACATCAGCTAATCTAGGGATCCTATTTAAAGAATATTTTCAGTTCAAAACATATCAAGAACACAAAAATAGAATATGTATGTTACTCACTTTGAATTATTGAGTTTTATGTAGGGTAAGATTTAGCGGTTGGGTACAATTTTAACTACGTCAACAAAATTCACATAATTTTACATTATGTGAAATTTGAGAAACATTTCCTTAAATGTTATATTATGCAGTTTTTTGGGTTTTTTGTCCATGCTGGAGGCATGTTCACGCAGAAAATGTTTCACCAAGGGACATTTTCAGTTTGAACCAGTCTCCTGCCAGTTTGTCACAACACTATTTTTTAGGTCGAACATTCGAGACCTCTTGTATATACTTTAGTATATACTTATATACTTATATGTGTATGTACTTTGTGGGCTCTGGAGATCAGCCCTAGGACTTGTCTGCTTCCGCTTAGGGACTTTTTTTTCTGTTCAACTGCCTCTATTTAACTGTCTTGATAGAAAACGACTAGCAGAGGTCAGTAAAATACCAGAATTGCTTTCTGCTGAGGGACTTTCTGTTTTTTTATTTTTCTGGCAACTGCCTCTATTTAACTTTCTTGATAGAAAACGACCAGCAGAGGTCAGTAAAATACCAGAATCACATTAACATTTTAAAGATTCCAGTCCATAGAGATTGTCTTCAACGAGCACCCGTAGACAATAATATTTTTTTCAAATCTTGTATTTTCAGTTATATGACCACCGAAGGCCCTGATTTTTTATTAAAAACAGAGCTTGGATTATACCATTTCTCACTGAAAGGCAATTTTTCTCTCCATGTGTTCCCATACATGGCATGTCACGCAGTTTGGTGCTTTCTTTCCCTCCGTGTTAAAGAACAGTAGCTGTTTCAGCACCCAGGCTAATGTGCTGCATAGCTAAATACATATAAGGTCCCAAAGGCGAGACCGATTGCATTGCAAATGCTTGTTATGCAAAAGTGCGTGTTTATGAGAAAAGAGTCATGCAAAATACCAGCAAATTATTTGTTGTCCTAAAAGCTACCTTTCAAAAATCTTGATGGAATTTCAAAAACTTTCTTGGAAAATTGAGTGATTTGGCACGCTCCTAAACTAAAGCATGGCGATGTTCGATCTTGCATGTAAACAATCGAATTCCCCGTCATTCAGCATCTGAGCGGTACAGTTGTTTTCTTTTTAGACTTCATGAAACATATCATTGTTTTACATGCTCACTTAGAGGGTTCCACATGTACCTTTTGTTGTACATTTTGCTAGAACAACACAACAATATTTTACCGCTTGATGTGTTTTTGTATCTTCTCTTGGGTTTTTATTATTCATTTCGTTTTTTACTATTCATTGTAAATGTGACTTTCACACTTTATTTCTTGATTATGCTTGCTAAGTTTGCTTGCTGATGTCTTTCATTGGTACTATTGCCACTTCTTCACATAATGAATTATTGAAGTGTCAATATTATTATTTTTATAGCTGGTTTGTGCTGTAATTGTTTTTTACATCTGCTGCAAAACTTAAGAGTTGTAAAAAAACAGAAAGAGGAGGGAAAACTGAATGCACCAAACACTGCACATTGTCCTGTTGTGAAATGGGTTTATACATGCTTCAGGCATTAAACTATCAAGATGAGTATAAGAAAAAGTGACGAAGATTTTCAGAAATTAGTATTGATTAGTGGGTTGAGAAACATGACAAACAAGCAGAATAGGAAGGATTACTACTTCAGGTAATCATCTAAGGAGATGTGCTACCCACAGTGAATACTACCAGATGGAATTCGAAGCCAACAGGTTGGCCCATAGATGGGGAATGTTGATTTAAACAGAAATAGTTAAAAAGGCTTGTTGGGTAAGGACTAGGAGGAAATGTATGTTAGAGAAGAACCAATAGCAGCCTACTGCATTTGGAATGCCTGTCTAGTTACTGATGGATTTATATCAGGGATAAAGTACCCACTGCAGTACATTATAAGGACATTGCATATCACTGAGGAGTTCCATAGCTATATAGAGGACCAAGGCTGAAGGCCGAGTTCCTTTATGAGATTATACAACTTTGAGGTGACTTACAATTTTCTTCTTATGTACAGCAGGGGGACTTTATCTTATATAATACTAAGTCACACCATCACCTTTCCCACAAACCACTTAAAACCCTGGTGCGTAGTCTTTTATATGAAAGAGAGAGCATGTTTGCAAACACGAAGAATAAAAATAGAACCTCTAGTGGAAAACTGCACACATCAAAAACCTGTAAGATATTAGTTGCAAAAATATATTAGAAACAGTTCAATGCAATTCAGTTCGGAAAAAAATGCGGCCGCCCAGAATGTGTGGAAACATGCAGAAATATTCAAACTTTTCAATAATTATTTAAGGACTACAAATAATAAACGTGATCTTTATGCTTGTCACTGTAAGCTGGAAAAATAGAGCAGAAGATGGAAAAGCAAGGTTTAATTTCCATTGCTTTATACAGCTGCTCCAACTGCCTCTCACTTCGGCTGCTGGCTCTGGCAGAAGGCATTGTGATGCCAGAGCTCGACTATAGTAACTTTTTACAGTTGAGGTCTGACTTCTTTCATTTATAATCGGCGCATGGGTTTGCCACAAGTCGCAGATTATAAAGAAATTAGAGACCGGTGTTTAGACAGGGATTGCAGAATCTCATGTATTATATTGCGGTATTGCCATCAAATGCCACTTCAGAGTTCTCTGAGCCCAAGATGGCGCGGCATAGGAAGAAGGGATGGTGGTAAGTGGACATTGCCGCTTGGCCTATCCACGGTTCAAAACAGCATCCAAAGGTGGCAGAGCTTTCTCTGTCTTACTTCCACAACTCTGGAATCACCTGCCTGATCACCTTCCCAAGGAACCTGCACTCCTCCCTTTCAGGAAACGGCTCAAAATGCTCCTGTTCAGGGAGGTTCTGGACACAGTTTAAACACTTTCCATGCACTGTTCTGCAACTGCCAGTGGTCCTTGGCCACTCTCTCCAAGAGCTAAGAGACCTGTCGGTGATTATGCGCCATGCAAACACCAGTTAACATAACATAACATAACATAACATAACATAACATAACATAACATAACATACACCACCCATTGCCCCTGCCAATGACAGAACCAAAACAACTACCAATTGTAGGAGAGTAGGATCTGCCTCTTATGGTTAACCCCACTTTTTGCTGGTGTTTCATTGTTTTTCGACTTTAGTCTGGCTGGGCCCCTACTATTCAGTGTCCCAGCCTAGCTGCTTCCTCTCTAAATTGATTGCATGCACCCTAGGTACACTTCAGATTCGATTCTGGTGTACCCTTGTGAGTCCCTAGTATATGGTATACTATGTACCCAGGGCATAGGTTCCCCAGAGGCCTACCAGGGGCTGAAGCATGTATTGTCCCACCCCTGGAAAGCCCTCCAAAATGACACCACAGGTCTACTACTGCATCTTGGGTAAGGTGGTGCACTATACCTCACCTATCACTGCACATAGAAACCTATCAGTCACCCCTATGGCAGGCCTTATCAATCCTGAAGGCAGGGTGCTTGGTTATATGTGAGAGGGTGCCCTGGCATGAGCTGAGCCCCTCTGCAGCCTTCGGAATCTCTTCTCCGGGGTTGTCAGTGGTGCAGCCTGACCATCTACTCTTAAGTGCATTATATCTAAAACGGTTAATGCTAACTTTGGACTGGCTGCACGGAAACATGTTGTGTTTGGTGTCAAACACCTTGGAATCATACCCCCCACATCGATTCCTGATGTGAGGATATGATCCCACCCTTCTAGAGGGAGAGATATGACAGTACTGGTATACCCGGTAGAAACTTAACAGAGCCCTGGCATCAAAAAATGGATGCTGCAGCCACAGACACAGGTCTGGTCTCCTGCTGCTGACCGAAACTCCGGCAGGGGAGGCCTGGACAATAGGTTTCCTGTCACAGGGAGGTGTAACCACCTCCCAGACAGGATGATGTGTATTGGGGCTGGGTGGGAGCACTCTCAGAGTGCTTTGAAGTCATGTTCTGGGGGCATATTTGGTGTCCCTGTGCATAGTTCAGCTCAAACCGGTTCAGGGACTTCCAGCCCCTGCTCTGGCGCGAAACTGGACAAAGGAAATGGGTGTAGCAACCCCTATTTCCAAACCCTCCCACAGGTGGGTCCCCATAGCTAGTCCAACCCCTTCCTTAGGTATAAGTAAGGAACCTCTGTACCAGAACTTTAGATATCCCTGGACGAAACTCTGAAGCTAAATCCTGGAACTTCGATGCTCTACTAAAGACCAGAGGACTGAAGAAATCTCCCATGGGGTCAAGCAGTGACTCCCCTGCTTGGCAGGCACCAACAAAGCATTTTGCCGGTCTGCATCTCCGAAGCTCCCACCGGACTCCGAAGTATTTGCAGCCCAGGAAGAGGATTTCCAGACATCTCAGAGGCCGCCCAAGTCCCCAGCAAAGCTGAGACTCGCAGCCCTCGTGAGAAGCGTGGGACCGGAACTCCTGGTCACCGTGCACTTTTGCAAGCGCTTTGACTTCTCAACATCTCCTGAAGTTGTGCTTGGGGTTACTTGTAGCCCCTACCTCGAGCAGAGAATCCACGGAAGATTGTCGGCCTACTCACCTCAAGTGACCCGTGGGCTGCCATTTTGTGTTTCCTCTCAAGGCTCCTTCGCGATCCCTGGTCCGTCGACTGGTGTGTCCCTGTGAAGGCAACTTTGATTTTCCTTGGGCTTCCCTGGTTGCTCCAGACGTGCCCTGACTCCCCACCAAGTGGTGAGTTTCTCAGACCTTGCTGGTCTGCACCGAAGCATCATTCTCCTTTCTGCGTGGGTTGCTGTTGCCAAGGCTTGTTGTGTCCAACCCAGGCACCGACACTGCAGCACTCGACATCCTTTGTGGGGCAGCTCAAATCCAGCTCCTGGTTGTCCTCGACGCCTCCTGATCCTCTTGGCTGAAGAGTCAAGCTTCACCTTCTTCACCTGAAGCACCCAACATCGGTGGGCATTCGTCTATCGTGCCCCTGGTCACTGGCAAGTGACCCAGACTCTGTGCCCTCTGCTCCCAGGTTCTTCTCGACTTCGATCCAGGCTTGGATCTCTTCAGACACTTCTCATCATCCTGGCAGCAGCCCTTCTTTGCTAGCTCCCATTGAAAACGACAACGCAACCCGACACCATTTGACACCTATGCACCCGGCTTCCCTGGGTGAGGTAACACGAGTACTCCAGTGCTCCCGTGGGTGTTGGCCCTAGAACTTCCTAAGTCTCAAAGGGTTTGGTCCAGACTCATTTCTAAGTGTCCCTAATCTTTAAAAATCTTACCGTGACTTTCCCCGTAGAAGCTAACGGGAGCTCGCGGCTGTGTTCCCACACTGCACACGGCACCCGTAGGTCCCCTGTTTCACTACCTTGGGTGGTCCCTTGGAGTCCCAGCAATTCTACAGGTTCTAGGCCTTGTGTCTAGTTAAGTCATGGTTCTTATACCACTATTTTAGTATATGGTTTGGCTCGCCCCTAGGGCCTGACGTGTATTTGTGCTACTTTACTGTACTAATTGAAGTGTAACTTATGTGTTTTGACCTCTAGCCTCATAAAGAGACTTGGAGGGTGTGTTTAGAAATAAATTCATATATTTTATATATATACCTGGTGTGGTTGCCTCTCATTTAGCAATTCAAGAGATTATAGACTGGTAAAACTAGCTGCTTTACATTCCTTCAAGACTTAGCCTGAAGGCTGCTCTCCATAGCTACCACTAGGATAGCTTTCAATAAAGGTTGTCTTTAACCTATCATCAGTAAGGGGTTGTTTGGACTGGTACAGGGTGCCCACTATAACTCATGGACAGCATATACCAGGCCAACTTCTCACATTGGTGTGCAGCGTGTGGGATTCCAGCTTGCTATTGTTTTACCAGATAATCTCAATTGAGTAACTAACTGAAAACCACTAAAGGTACCCTAGGTACATATAATACAAGCTTTATAATACAGTAAGTTCTACTGAACTTAGAGTTGTGTGTTAAGGGCTTAGCACACCCTTTCTACAACTCAAGAGAGTTTAGTAGGCCACACTAGAGTAGGTAGAGCAATACACCACACCTCACTAGTAATGTCTCCAAGGCGAGGAACCTGTGGGTCCCTGCCAGAAGCCAATGGATTTCTTGTCTCCAAGTATGATAACCTCCCATTCATGGAATTGAGAGCATTATGCACTACTAGGATACTGAAGACAAGCAAAAGCCCAACCACCCAGCATCTCATAGAGGTACTCAGGCTGGATGATCTCAGAAGACCTATAGGGTCTGAAGGGGTAGGCAGAGTGGGTGGGGCAGCACATGAGGAAGGGCCTAGGGGTGAAATTCCCCAAGACCTGACCTCTGATGCAGACCAGGAAGATGACAATGATCTTGGCCTGGGAAATCCAGCTTCCCTGGAGAGTGAGGGGGAGGGCCACGCTGGACCCCTCTTTGTCCCTTCTGGAAGAGTTGGTGGTGGGCCTAGAATGTCTAGATCTCCCTCAGTGGAGTCTAAACATTCTGGTTCATTCATAGGGACCTCTATTTCTTCTCATAGGAGGGAAACCTCCCAGGAGAGGAGGGAGAGACTGCTGAAGTATGAGGAAGCACAGGTTGAAATCAGAAAGCAGAAAGTAGCCCTAGACAGGGAGGCCCTAGAGCTCTACAGAGCTAGAAAAAAGGTGGGACTAGAGTCCCATGTGGCAGCAACATCCCTAGAGATAGGGAGAGGTCTCATGACCATAGAAACCTGAATAAGATTGTCCCTCCCTACCAGAGTGGGGATAACATCCACAAATGGATAACTGCACTGGAAAGGGCCTGTAAAGTTCAAAAGGTCCCCCAGGAGCAGTGGGCAGCAATCTTATGGCTCTCCTTTGCAGACAAAGGTAGAGATAAGCTCCTCACTGTTAGAGAGGAGGAGGCAGATGATTATACCAGTCTCAAAAGTGCATTGATTGAAGGGTTTGGCCTAACCACTGAGCAATACAGGTTAAGGTTCAGAGATACCCAAAAGGCAAGGAATCAAGACTGGGTGGACTTTGTAGATTGTGCTACTAAGGCTCTATAGGGTTGGTTACTTGGCACACAAAGTGCATGACTTCCAAGGATTGTACAATTTGATTATGAGGGAGCAGATCATTAATTACTGTCAAAATCAGCTGTTGCACCAGTACCTGGTGGACTCAGATCTGACCTCTTCCCAAGAATTGGGAAAGAAGGCAGACGAGTGGGTCAGAACCAGGGTGAGGTAGAAGGGACAGAACCAAGGTGGAGAACCAAAGAAGCAATCCTAAAAACTCTGACAAGGGTGGGGAGAAAGGTAAAGACCAGAAGTCTTCACAAGGTCCCCAAAAATCTTCTTCAGGTGGGGATTCACAGTCTAACAAGGGAAAAGGCCAAAAGAAACCATGTTGCAAAATCTGTAAACAGAAAACTCACTGGACATGTGATTGCAACAAGTCAAAAGACTCAACTTCAGCCACCATTGCCCCTAAGACAACTGTTCCCCCTAGTACAGCTACAATTGGTGGTGGTAATGTTCAGAATAAGGGTGTAGTAGAGTTGACCCTGGGTTGTGAAATTGACTCTGGCCTAGTCAGAGTTCCAGCTCAGGCTGTCCCAATCTGTGATGGAGGCATGGATATGTCCTCCTTTGTGAGTCCCTGTAATTTGGGCAAATACAGACAGCAGCCTTTGATAAATGGAAAAGAGGCTTTGGCATTCAGGGACACAAGAGCAAGTGTCACAATGGTGACAAAAGATCTTGTGGATCCTGGGCAGATTATACTTGGTGAAATGTACCAAGTGACCAATGCTAGCAATGTCAGAACTGGCCTTAAGAAGGTTGTGGTAAGTGCAGACCTACCAGTTGAATGCTTGATTGGCAATGATCTGGAAACTTCAGCTTGGGCTTAAGTGGAGCTCAGAACACATGCAGAAATGTTAGGGATCCCTGCTAATGTCTTTGCTGTGACTAGGTCACAGGGCAAAATGTCTAACACTGGACAGTCCCTGGATTCTGGAAGAATGGACCAGGTGCCTCCTAAGAGGAGGAGCAGTAGGGTTAAGCCAGTGCCTTCCCCCTGACTCAGAGCACAGATCAGCCTCCTCAGGGAGATGATCTTGAGCCTGAAGAAGGAACTGTCCCAGAGGAGCTTGAACCTGACCAGGTTGAGTTCTTGGGGACAGGGGGCCCTTCCAGGTCAGATCGGAACCAGGAGTAGAAAACCTGCCCCTCTCTTGAACCCCTCAGAAAGCAAGCTGCCGATGAGGCTGCTGGAAATGCTAGTGGGACCCATAAGATTTATTGGGATGATGGACTCCTTTACTCAGAGTGTAGAGACCCCAAGCCTGGTGCTTCCAGGAGGTTGGTTATACCTCTGAAGTTTAGGGGCTTCCTATTGACACTAGCCCATGATATTCCCTTAGCAGGACACCTGGGCCAGAACAAGACTTAGGACAGAATTTTCCCTCACTTTCACTGGCCCAACCTTGTCTGAAGACACTAAGGAGTTTTGTCGCTCCTGTGTGACCTGCCAAGCCAGTGGCAAGGCAGGTGGAACCACAAAGGCCCCCCTAATACCACTACCTGTGGTGGGGTTCCGTTTGAGAGGGTTGGGATTTACATAGTTGGTCCCATAGATCCTCAAACTGCCTCTGGGCACAGATGTATCCTGGTGGTGGTGGACCATGCCACTAGGTACCCAGAGGCACTTAGGACCACTACAGCACCTGTGGTGGCAAGAGCCCTCTTGGGTGTATTCTCAAGAGTGGGTTTTCCTAAGGAGGTAGTATCTGACAGAAATGCAAACTTTCTGTCAAGTTACTTGACTGCAATGTGGAAGGAGTGTGGAGTGAATTAAAAATTCACCACACCCTATCACCCACAATGCAATGGTTTAGTTGAAAGATTCAACAAAACCTTAAAGGGCATGATCAAAGGTCCCCCAGAGAAGCTTAGGCGCAGATGGGACATCCTTTTGCCCTGCCTTTTGGTTGCCTACAGGGAGGTGCCACAAAAGGGGGTTGGTTACAGCCCTTTTGAACTTTTGTTTGGCCATCCTGTGAGGGGTCCTTTGTGTCAGGTGAATGAGGGATGAGAGTTACCTCTCAAACCCCCTAAACAGGACATAGTGGACTATGTACTTGGTCTCCGCTCCCGGATGGCTAAGTATATGAAAAAGGCAACTAAAAACCTTGAGGCTAGCCAGGAATTACAAAAGGCCTGGCATGACCAAAAGGCTGTACTGACTGTTTATCAGCCAGGACAGAAAGTGTGGGTGATGGAGCCTGTGGCCCTAGCAGCCCTCCAGGACAAATGGAGTGGCCCCCATACAATTGTTGAACAGAAAGGGGAGGTCACCTACTTGGTAGACCTTGGAACCCCTAGGAGTCCACATAGGGAACTTCATGTCAACAGACTTAAACCATATGTTGACAGGGCAGACATGGGCTTGCTCATGGCTACAGATGAGGGACAGGAGGAAGAGAGTGACCCACTCCCTGACTTGCTCTCTCAGAACCCTGATGATGGATCAGTAGATGGTGTAGCCTTGGCAGGCAGCCTCACTGTCCAGCAGCAAACTGACTGCAGAAAACTTCTCAGTCAGTACAGACATATGTTTTCTCTGACTCCAAGTCAGACCACCTGATGCACTCATGACGTGGACAATGGGGACAGTCTGCCTGTAAAGAATAAGATCTACAGGCAACCTGACCATGTCAGGGACTGTATAAGGACAGAAGTCCAAAAGATGTTGGATTTGGGAGTCATTGAAACCTCAGATAGCCCTTGGGCTAGTCCAGTAGTCCTGGCGCCTAAACCTCACACCAAAGATGGCAAGAGAGAGGTGAGGTTTTGTGTGGACTACAGGGGTCTCAATGCAGTCACTAGGACTGATGCCCATCCCATCCCCAGGGCAGATGAGCTGATAGATACTTTGGCCTCAGCCAAGTTTCTAAGCACATTTGACCTGACAGCTGGCTACTGGCTGATCAGACTAGCTGATGATGCAAAGACAAAGACAGCATTTTCTACCCCCAGTGGGCACTATCAATTTGTGATAATGCCCTTTGGTTTGAAGAATGCACCTGCCACTTTTCAAAGGTTGGTGAATCAAGTCCTTACAGGCCTGGAAGACTATAGTGCAGCATATCTAGATGATATTGCTGTCTTTAGCTCCACCTGGGATGATCACCTGGTCCACCTGAGGAATGTTTTGGAGGCCCTGCAAAAAGCAGGTCTACCTATCAAGGCTACTAAGTGCCAGATAGGGCAGAGTCAGGTTGTATACCTGGGTCACCTTGTAGGTGGAGGCAAGGTTCAACCATTGCAGAGCAAAATCCAGACCATAATGGACTGGGTTGTTCCCACTACCCAGACTCAGGTGAGAGCCTTCTTAGGCCTGACTGTGTTTTACAGAACATTTGTCAAGGGGTATGGATCAATAGTGACAGCAATGAATGACTTAACCTCTAAGAAAATGCCCACAAAGTTTCAGTGGACAGTTAGCTGTCAAAAGGCATTTGATGACCTGAAGCAGGCCATGTGCACTGGTCCCATTCTGCAAAGTCCTTATCACTCCAAAACGTTAATTGTCCAAACAGATGCATCTGAGTTGGGGGTAGGGGCTGTACTGTCACAGTTGAATGATGAAGGTCAGGATCAACCAGTAGCTTTCATAAGCAGAAGGTTGACCCCCAGAGAGAAACGTTGGTCAGCCATTGAGAGGGAGGCCTTTGCTCTGGTTTGGGCTCTGAAGAAGATGAGGCCATACTTTGTTTGGTACTCACTTCATTGTTCAGACAGACCATAAGCCCCTATTATGGCTAAAACAGATGAAGGGTGAAAACCCCAAACTTCTCAGGTGGTCCATTTCCCTATAGGGGATGGACTATACAGTGGAACATAGACCTGGGAGTAACCATGCCAATAAGGATGGACTCTCCATATATTTCCACTTAGAACATGAAGACTCAACTGGTCAAGGTTAGTTTAATGTCCCTGCGCTTGGGGGGCGGGGGGGTTGTGTAGGAGAGTAGGATCTGCCTCTTATGGTTACCCCCACTTTTTGCTGGTGTTTCACTGTTTTTCAACTTTAGTCTGGCTGGGGCCCTGCTATTCAGGACCCCAGCCTAGCTGCTTCCTCTCTAAATTTATTGCATGTACCCTAGGTACACTCCAGATTGGATTCTGGGGTACCCTTGTGAGTCCCTAGTATATGGTATACTATGTACCCAGGGCATAGGTACCCCAGAGGCCTACCAGAGGCTGAAACATGTATTGTGCCACCCTTGGAAAGCCCTCCAAAATGACACTGCAGGTCTGCTACTGCAGCCTGGGTAAGGTGGTGCATGCACCCCTTACTGAGGTATGGGTTCACTATACCTCACCTATCACTGCACATAGAAACCTATCAGTCACCCCTATGGCAGGCCTTATCAATCCTGAAGGCAGGGTGCTTGGTTATATGTGAGAGGGTGCCCAGGCATGAGCTGAGCCCCTCTGCAGCCTTCGGAATCTCTTCTCCGGGGTTGTCAGTGGTGCAGCCTGACCATATACTCTTAAGTGCATTATATCTAAAATGGTTAATGCTAACTTTGGACTGGCTGCACAGAAACATGTCGTGTTTGGTGTCAAAAACCTTGGAATCATACCCCCCACATCGATTCCTGATGTGAGGATATGATCCCACCCTTCTAGAGGGAGAGACATGACAGTACTGGTATACCCGGTAGAAACATAATGGAAGCTGCAGCCACAGACACGGGTCTGGCCTCCTGCTGCTGATCGAAACTCTGGCAGGGGAGGCCAGGACAATAGGTTTCCTGTCAAAGGGAGGTGTAACCACCTCCTAGACAGGATGATGTGTATTGGGGCTGGGTGGGAGCACTCTCAGAGTGCTTTGAAGTCCTGCACTGGGGGCACATTTGGTGTCCCTGTGCATAGTCCAGCTCAAACCAGTTCAGGGGCTTACAGCCCCTGCTCTGGTGCGAAACTGGACAAAGGAAATGGGTGTAGCCACCCCTCTTTCCAAACCCTCCCATGGGTGGGTCCCCAGAGCTAGTCCAACCCCTTCCATAGGTATAAGTAAGGAACCTCTGTAACCAGAACTTTAGATATCCCTGGACGAAACTCTGAAGCTGAATCCTGAAACTTCGACGGTCTACTAATGACTAGAGGACTGAAGAAATCTCCCTTGTGGTCAAGGAGTGACTCCCCTGCTTGGCAGGCACCAACAAAGCATTTTGCCGGTTTGCATCTCTGAATCTCCCGCCGGACTCCAAAGTATTTGCAGCCCAGGAAGAGGATTTCCAGACATCTCAGAGGCCGCCCGAGTCCCCAGCAAAGCTGAGACCCGCAGCCCTCGTGAGTAGCGTGGAACTCCTGGCCACCGTGCACTTTTGCAAGTGCATTGACTTCTCGACATCTCCTGAAGTTGTGCTTGGGGTTACTTGTAGCCCCCACCTCGAGCAGAGAATCCACCAAAGATTGGCAGCCTAGTCACCCCGAGTGACCCGTGGGCCGCCATTTTGTGTTTCCTCTTGAGGCTCCTTCGCAATCCCTGGTCCGTCGACTGGTGGGTCCCTGTGAAGGCAATTTTGATTTTCCTTGGGCTTCCCTGGTTGCTCCAGACGTGCCCTGACTCCCCACCAAGTGGTGAGTCCCTCAGACCTTGCTGGTCTGCACCGAAGCATCTTTCTCCTTTCTGCATGGGTTGCTATTGCCAAGGCTTGTTGTGTCCAATCCGGGTACCAACACTGCAGCACTCGACATCCTTTGTGGGACAGCTCGAATCCAGCTCCTGGTTGTCCTGGACGCCTCCTGGTCCTCGTGGCTGAAGAGTCAAGCTTCACCTTCTTCACCTTCTTCACCTGAAACACCCGACTTCGGTGGTCATTTGTCTGTCATGCCCCTGGTCACTGGCAAGTGACCCAGACTCTGTCCCCTCTGCTTGCAGGTTCTTCTCGACTTCGATGCAGGCTTGGATCTCTTTGTACACTTCTCATCGTCCCGGCAGCAGCACTTCTTTGCCAGCTCCTATTGAAAACGACAACGCGATCCGACACCATTTGACACCTATGCACCCGGCTTCCCTGGGTGTGTTAACACGAGTACTCTGGTGCTCCCGTGGGTGTTGGCCCTAGAACTTCCTAAGTCCCAAAGGGTTTGGTCCTGACTCATTTCCAAGTGTCCATAATCTTTCAAAATCTAACCGCGACTTTCCCCATACAAGCTAACGGGAGCTTGCGGCTGTGTTCTCACACTGCACACGTCCCCCGTGGGTCCCCTGTGTCACTACCTTGGGTGGGTCCTTGAGGTCCCAGCGATTCTACAGGCTCTAGGCCTTGTGTCTAGTTAAGTCGTGGTTCTTATACCACTATTTTAGTATATGATTTGGCTCGCCCCTAGTGCCTGACATGTATTTGTGCTATTTTACTGTACTAATTGAAGTGTAACTTATGTGTTTTGACCTCTAGCCTCATAAAGAGACTAGGAGGGTGTGTTTAGAAATAAATACATATATTTTATATATATACCTGGTGTGGTTGCCTTTCATTTAGCCATTCAAAGGATTATAGACTGGTAAAACAAGCTGCTTTACATTCCTTCAAGACTTAGCCTGAAGGCTGCTCTCCATAGCTACCACTAGGATAGCTTTCAATAAAGGTTGTCTTTACCCTATCATCAATAAGGGGTTGTTTGGACTGGTACAGGGTGCCTACTATAACTGGTGGACAGCATATACCAGGCCAACTTCTCACACCAACCATCACACTCCAACATGTGCTGCAATTCAGAGTATTCCAGGCCCCTAACGCTATAACAATGGCATGTGTGGCGGGTAGATAGTAGTCATTTATGATGTACATTGAATTATTAAACAACTGTTTTTGTGCTCATCTCAAAGTCAGACAAACAGTGCCACCAAGTGTCAGTGTTGACAATTAAGTGTCGGTGTCAAGTTTTAGAACACGCCTGTTGCCCTGTATTAACGGGACTGCTACAGAAGGCCAGAGGCACACCGATAGGCCCCCATGCACACAGAGCAGCAAACATTTATCTACTCATTCACAGAAAGCAATACATTATATACATCTATGCACACACACCACCAAACAGATTCCATCACAGCGATCAACGGACAAACTGGCATTAATGCACACATGATAATGTCGAAAAAGCGCGGGGGAGGGAGGGCAAAAAGTGATGCACAAAGGATAATGTTCAGCAAAAGGAACAAGGTGAAGTGCAAGAGGGAAACCCAGGCTGACAAACCCATGGCAGCAGGAGGTGATGGGCTTCGAGAGAGCACCACTAAAGACACCGCTGGGATTACAGAGGGATGGACATTGAGGAGACACTGGATATGAGGCGATGTCTCCGGTGCATCACTGAATTAGCATCTGGTGATGTACCATAAGGAGGCACCGAGCAAGCACTGGGGGTGGTACATCATGAGGAACACAAGTGACGTGCATCAGGGGAACTCTGACATTCTGCATACCTTGTGGGACACCCCCGCGCCGCACGGCCACCAGCTGCTGCGTGTGCTCCTCTGCCCTGCCTAGCTGCCTCGCTGCCTGTCGCGCTGCCGCTGACCACGCCCCCTCCTCCGAGAGGCGCGGTCCGTGCCTGCCTGCCGGCTGATCGTTTTTGGTGCTAATTGTATTCCCTTGACTGTGTGACCTGTGCTTCTCCTTTCAGTGTAACCGTGCCCGTGTTTTTGTTTATTTTTCTGGTAACTGTGCCCGTGTCTCGCTGTCTCCTCCCTGTCTGCCCGCCTACCTCGCCGATCCTCGCTCACCCTCCCCGCTTCCCGCCACCGCCGCTTAGCCCCGCCCCTTTTTCCTTCTGTATCCCTCCCCGCTTCCCGCCACCGCCGCTTAGCCCCGCCCCTTTTTCCTTCTGTATCCCTCCCCGCTCCCGCCTCCCAGCTGCCCCGCCCACCCGCGCACTTGGCCTTATATGGCGACCGTGTGACGCAGGTGAGTGTGACCCACTTGTGGGACACCCCCGCGCCGCACGGCCACCAGCTGCTGCGTGTGCTCCTCTGCCCTGCCTAGCTGCCTCGCTGCCTGTCGCGCTGCCGCTGACCACGCCCCCTCCTCCGAGAGGCGCGGTCCGTGCCTGCCTGCCGGCTGATCGTTTTTGGTGCTAATTGTATTCCCTTGACTGTGTGACCTGTGCTTCTCCTTTCAGTGTAACCGTGCCCGTGTTTTTGTTTATTTTTCTGGTAACTGTGCCCGTGTCTCGCTGTCTCCTCCCTGTCTGCCCGCCTACCTCGCCGATCCTCGCTCACCCTCCCCGCTTCCCGCCACCGCCGCTTAGCCCCGCCCCTTTTTCCTTCTGTATCCCTCCCCGCTTCCCGCCACCGCCGCTTAGCCCCGCCCCTTTTTCCTTCTGTATCCCTCCCCGCTCCCGCCTCCCAGCTGCCCCGCCCACCCGCGCACTTGGCCTTATATGGCGACCGTGCGACGCAGGTGAGTGTGACCCACTTGTGGGACACCCCCGCGCCGCACGGCCACCAGCTGCTGCGTGTGCTCCTCTGCCCTGCCTAGCTGCCTCGCTGCCTGTCGCGCTGCCGCTGACCACGCCCCCTCCTCCGAGAGGCGCGGTCCGTGCCTGCCTGCCGGCTGATCGTTTTTGGTGCTAATTGTATTCCCTTGACTGTGTGACCTGTGCTTCTCCTTTCAGTGTAACCGTGCCCGTGTTTTTGTTTATTTTTCTGGTAACTGTGCCCGTGTCTCGCTGTCTCCTCCCTGTCTGCCCGCCTACCTCGCCGATCCTCGCTCACCCTCCCCGCTTCCCGCCACCGCCGCTTAGCCCCGCCCCTTTTTCCTTCTGTATCCCTCCCCGCTTCCCGCCACCGCCGCTTAGCCCCGCCCCTTTTTCCTTCTGTATCCCTCCCCGCTCCCGCCTCCCAGCTGCCCCGCCCACCCGCGCACTTGGCCTTATATGGCGACCGTGCGACGCAGGTGAGTGTGACCCACTTGTGGGACACCCCCGCGCCGCACGGCCACCAGCTGCTGCGTGTGCTCCTCTGCCCTGCCTAGCTGCCTCGCTGCCTGTCGCGCTGCCGCTGACCACGCCCCCTCCTCCGAGAGGCGCGGTCCGTGCCTGCCTGCCGGCTGATCGTTTTTGGTGCTAATTGTATTCCCTTGACTGTGTGACCTGTGCTTCTCCTTTCAGTGTAACCGTGCCCGTGTTTTTGTTTATTTTTCTGGTAACTGTGCCCGTGTCTCGCTGTCTCCTCCCTGTCTGCCCGCCTACCTCGCCGATCCTCGCTCACCCTCCCCGCTTCCCGCCACCGCCGCTTAGCCCCGCCCCTTTTTCCTTCTGTATCCCTCCCCGCTTCCCGCCACCGCCGCTTAGCCCCGCCCCTTTTTCCTTCTGTATCCCTCCCCGCTCCCGCCTCCCAGCTGCCCCGCCCACCCGCGCACTTGGCCTTATATGGCGACCGTGCGACGCAGGTGAGTGTGACCCACTTGTGGGACACCCCCGCGCCGCACGGCCACCAGCTGCTGCGTGTGCTCCTCTGCCCTGCCTAGCTGCCTCGCTGCCTGTCGCGCTGCCGCTGACCACGCCCCCTCCTCCGAGAGGCGCGGTCCGTGCCTGCCTGCCGGCTGATCGTTTTTGGTGCTAATTGTATTCCCTTGACTGTGTGACCTGTGCTTCTCCTTTCAGTGTAACCGTGCCCGTGTTTTTGTTTATTTTTCTGGTAACTGTGCCCGTGTCTCGCTGTCTCCTCCCTGTCTGCCCGCCTACCTCGCCGATCCTCGCTCACCCTCCCCGCTTCCCGCCACCGCCGCTTAGCCCCGCCCCTTTTTCCTTCTGTATCACTTCCCGCTTCCCGCCACCGCCGCTTAGCCCCGCCCCTTTTTCCTTCTGTATCCCTCCCCGCTCCCGCCTCCCAGCTGCCCCGCCCACCCGCGCACTTCGCCTTATATGGCGACCGTGCGAACGCGCAGCGGTCACGCGCAGCGGGCGCGCCGATTGTGCGCCGAAGGCGCGCCAAAGGTAAGCCCGTCTGCGCCCGTCCGCGACCGGATCGCGACCAGCGCCAGGACCCCTGGCCCACGAAGACCCCGACCTACCCGCCTGACGTACTCCGCCGCCACCCTCATCGCACTCAACACCGGCCGACTCCCAGACTGCCACCAAGCCACACCACGACTCACCCACGGACCTTTCAGCTGCCACGCCTGCAAGTTCTCCTGCATCCGGACCTGCCCCGCACCAGCAGCCGCCAAGCCAAACACCAGCAGCACCCACCTCAAGTGCATCCTGCTCAACACCCGCTCCGTCCACAGACACGCCGTGGAACTCTGGAACCTCCTAGACGCCACAGCCCCTGACGTTGCCTTCCTCACGGAGACCTGGATGAACGCCTCTTCAGCTCCCGACATCGCCATCGCCATCCCGGAGGGCTACAAGATCGTCCGAAGGGACCGCAACGCCAACCAGATGGGAGGAGGCGTCGCCATCATCCACAGGAACACCATCCGTCTCACGACCAGCACCGACAACTCCCTGACCACCGCCGAACACCTGCACTTCCAGATCCACACCGACCCAAACACCACCCTCAGAGGCACCCTGATCTACCGACCCCCGGGACCACGCACACAATTCAGCGAGGACATCGCCGACTTCGTCAGCCCGCATGCCCTCCCCTCCGCCGACTACATCCTCCTGGGGGACCTTAACTTCCACCTGGAGAACAACAACGACTGCAACACCAGCACCCTGCTCGACAACCTCGCCAATCTTGGACTCAAGCAGCTGGTATCCACCCCCACCCACCTCGCCGGACACACACTCGACGCCGTCTTCTCATCCTGCAAAGACATCGTCTTCAGCCACGCCACAGAGCTCCAATGGACGGACCACAGCTGCGTCCACTTCACCTTCAAGAGAACGACGACCCACCACCACCAGCAACAGGCCGCCCGCAGAAGCTGGAACAAGATCACAGCAGACCAGCTCGCCACCTCCCTGAGCCAGCACCCCCCTGCCAGCTCAGCGAACCCCAGCCAGGCCGCCAACAACCTCACACAGTGGATCAGCAACTGCGCGGACGAACTCGCCCCGCTGAGGACCCCGCCCAGCAGACCCGGCAGCAAGAAAGCCCCGTGGTTCACCGACGAACTCAAGAGCTCCAAGAAGAACTGCCGAGCCCTCGAGAAAGTCTGGAGAAGGGATCCCACACCGGACAACAGGACCACCTTCAAGCTGGCCACCCGGAAACACCACCAGCTGATCCGCGCCGCCAAGAAAACTGCTTTCAAAGACCGGCTGGACAACAACGCACACAACTGCAAGGAACTCTTCAACATCGTGAAAGAGCTCTCCAACCCCAGCGCAGAAAACAACGACATCACCCCATCGCAAGACCTCTGCAACTCCCTCGCCTCATACTTCCACAACAAGATCGCGGACATACACAACAGCTTCAGCAACCAACCAACGCACACCAAGACCGAACAACCACCCCTCACCACCACCCTCCAAGCCTGGACTCCGATCAGCACCGAAGACACCATCCGCACGATGAACTCCATCCACTCCGGATCACCGACCGACCCCTGCCCTCATCACGTCTTCAACAAGGCTGACGCTGTCATCGCACCCCACCTGCGAGACATCATCAACACATCCTTCGACACCGCCACCTTCCCTGAGAGCTGGAAGCACGCCGAACTCAGCGCGCTACTCAAGAAACCCACAGCGGACCCCACCGAACTCAAGAACTACCGCCCCATCTCGCTCCTCCCGTTTCCAGCCAAAGTCATCGAGAAGACCGTCAACAAGCAGATGGCCGCCTTCCTCGAAACGAATGGATCCCTCGACCCCTCACAGTCCGGCTTCCGAGCCAATCACAGCACCGAGACCGCCCTCATCGCCGCCACCGATGACATTCGAGCCCTGATGGACAACGGAGAAACAGCGGCCCTCATCCTCCTAGACCTCTCCGCAGCATTCGACACTGTCTGCCACCGCACCCTAGTACAGCGCCTCAGCAACGTCGGAATCCAGGACAAGGCGCTGGAATGGATCATCTCCTTCCTCGACGGAAGAACACAGAAAGTCCGTCTACCACCGTACAAGTCAGAGGCCACCGATGTCATCTGCGGCGTCCCTCAAGGATCCTCGCTGAGCCCCACCCTCTTCAACGTCTACATGAGCCCCCTCGCGGCCATCGCACGGCAACACCACCTCAACATAATCTCCTACGCCGACGACACCCAGCTGATCCTCTCCCTGACCAACGACCCCGCCGCCGCCAGAGCCAACCTACACGAAGGGATGAAGGACGTAGCCGAGTGGATGACGACCAGCCGCCTGAAGCTGAACTCGGACAAGACGGAGGTCCTCATCCTGGGCTCCTCACCCTCCGCCTGGGACGACTCCTGGTGGCCTCCCGCCCTGGGCACCGCACTCAAACCGACAGACCATGCACGCAACCTGGGCTTCATCCTGGACTCCTCCCTCTCCATGACCAGGCAAGTCAACGCCGTCTCCTCGGCGTGCTTCAACATCCTACGCATGCTACGGAAGATCTTCTGGTGGATCCCCACCGAGACCAGGAGGACCGTCACCCAGGCCCTCGTCACCAGCCGACTGGACTACGGCAACGCCCTCTACGCCGGTACCACCGCCAAGCTCCAGAAGAGACTCCAGCGGATCCAGAACGCCTCAGCCAGACTCATCCTCGACATCCCACGAACCAGCCACATCTCCGGACATCTGAGAGACCTTCACTGGCTCCCCGTCAACAAAAGAATCACCTTCCGCCTCCTCACCCACGCACACAAAGCGCTACACGACCAAGGCCCGAGCTACCTCAACAGCCGAGTCAACTTCTACGCTCCCAAACGCCACCTCCGATCAGCCAACTTCGCCCTCGCCGCCGTCCCCCGCATCCGAAGAGCGACCACAGGAGGAAGGTCCTTCTCCTACCTGGCCGCCAAGACCTGGAACTCCCTCCCGACCAACCTGCGCCTGACCCAAGACCACCTCTCCTTCAGGAAGAAGCTGAAGACATGGCTGTTCGAGCAGTAGCGGCACCCCCCCACCCCCAGCGCCTTGAGACCCTACGGGTATGTAGTGCGCTCTATAAATGTCACTGATTGATTGATTGATTACCTAATGGAGGCACAGGATGGTGTGGAAAAATGGCCACATGGTGATGTACACAGGGGATATTTGATGATGCACAATAGCTGGGCTGTACATGTGTCCCATATCATGTATGACATCTTCTGTCACTCCTAGGTTTTCAGTGAGCTGCATCTTGCGATATTTAAGATTATGTGAATAGTAAAAGAGAATCTGCAGTTGCCTAATTTCTGTTGGTTAGAGAACAGACTGGAAATATGCTCCTGGCCTGGCCACTTGACAGCTGTGCACATGGACGACTGGGTCCAAAAAACATTTTCCATTTATGACTGATTGGCTTGTTTTTGCTGTGCCAATGTAAAGATTGCACTGTATGCTGAATATAAAAGTGTTCTATGTTATTGTTTAACCTAGGTCCATTTACCCTTCTCCCCTGAAAGTTCTCCTCAAAGCCAGTATATATATTTGATAAAAAACAATGGGTCCCATGAAATAAGTCCCTGTAATGTGATGTGCAAATGAAAAGGCTCATGGAACCAAAAGGGTGTCTGTGAAGACTGGATGAATTCAACTAAGTAAAATAGAAAATGTCATAGACAGAATACAGTGAACAGGCAAAACTCCATTCATGAAGCACAACAGTCCATATGATTTCCATTAGTTTGGCATAAAAATACTATTCAAGATATTCCTAGCCCGAAACCTCAATACATGTGTGAAAGGTACAAGACTGGACAGTTCGGCGACACCTTAATAAAAGCCGAAGTATGAAAAAAGGTGCGCGTGGCCTCAGACCCCCCCCAGGATCAGAAGCAGAGTGGGGGGGGTGAAATCCAAGTCCTCGCTTACCAGTGCTGACGCTCATGTTTGTGACATGACTTAAATCGCCCTTGATCTGTTTAGGAAGCCTTTGGCTGGAGAGGAAGGCTTGAACCCGGGTGGAATTTCTGGCCACTTCTGTCAGAGGAATAAACTGCACATAGACTGAATATAAAAAAATTGGACCTGTAAGACAACAAAAGTAAAGCATCCGTTTGGAATATTAGGTTTGTTTCCTGTTGGTATCAATGTTTTTTTTTTAAGTTAGGAAATTTTATTTGATCTTACGTTTATGTAGATAAAAAATACATTTAAATCAGAAACTTGCTAGCCAATTAAAATCAATATACAATAAAACATTAACCAATACAAACACATATGCAATCTATAGTAATTATACTATTGATATTTGAATTATATTAACATAGCCTTAAATAGTACAGCATATGCATCATAAAAAAATATTTTCAGTATTTTATATGAAAATAAAGTATATTACATCATTATAAGAACTAGGCCTGACATCACAGTCCAGATGTTTGAGCTGATGAACATATTCAAATGAAAAAGTTAATATCGCAAGTTCACCTTTCCTATTTAAGAGCCCCCAAGTATCATGGTAAACACTCCAGTTGACCAGTGCAGAGGATTTCCACTGGACCGAGTTGCAAATGAACAAGTTGGTATCGGAGGCGGGTGCATGGTCACTGATCCGGTGCTGGTACTTGTGCTGCACAATCTCCCACAGTCACACAGGTTGGCAGAGCTGGTGTGTCTCACGTTTACCTGAGCCTTAACGTTAAGGTGCTACTTGAAGTCAGTCGCAGGTGGACATGCAAACATTCTCCCCACTCTGACAGGGTGTGCAAAAGTCCACACAAAGAACCCCAATGGATGGGAGGCAGGGGCCCCACTGTAGGCCATGTCCCTGCTTAGACAATCCTTCACTCCGAGGCAAGCTAATTGTCTGAAACCTCATGTATGAAAGACATGAGATACATCCTCCAGTAAAAAGCGTTTTTTGATCTCTTCAGATCATGGCCTGAGATGAGGGATCTCCAGACCGCCTGGCGGCGCAGGCTGAGGCATCTCACCATCATGAGACAGATGACCCGGTGGATTGTAACGCGTAAAACCCCTACAATACACGGGGAAGGTGCTTATTGGACAACGGTCTGTCCTGTGAGACTTACAGGAGTACTTGTTAGTAGATTGAGGCCTCCTTTCACCATGAAACACACTCAAGAATACACACTAATACACTTTTATGAATTGTATTACCATCAAAATCCTATCCGAGTGCAAACGCTGGGTAAAGTTGCTACAATAAGAACAAACTGCATAGTGTCAATAATAGCAGCTGACAAACAGGATCTTGTGAGTTGCAACACTATATCAGTATTTTAGAGTATCAATGCATCGTTCCCCAACCCCTCCTCCTTGCCTCTTACTAAGCGTACCGCACACAGCACCAAAAGGAGCCTGTGGGAGTTTCTTAGGTGGCCTTGCCTCTCACGCATATACCTCAGCGTAACAACAAAGTTACTGTTCAGGATGAAGACAGCTGTTGTCTCCCTCTTTGCGCTCACCAACGATGGTGTCCCCAGGCACACCAATCAGGTCTACCTTGGAACTCGATATGGCTGTCTCTGGTCTTCAAAAATGAAAACGTGTCTAATGCTCTCACCTCCTCAGCTGTCTGCTCCCCGGAAACAAAGAAGACTCTCTGCTTAACCTGTGTCTACATGCAGCTGAAATACTTCTTTCTGCTGGTCCAATGATATCTGAATCAACAATAAATGTATGAGCTGTAATGTACTTTTACCTATTTATGCTTTCAGGAAAGAGGAAAATCAAATATAAGGACGAGAATAAGAAACATATAATGATGACTTCATTAATTTCCTCTGTGCTGTGGTCAAAGAGGGTGCGCTGGTGGATTTTCAGAGCAATGGTATATTCCATTTCCCTATGACCCGTGCAGCACTGCCGACTCTTCGCCAGACCCTGACCACACTTTGGTGCGGGCAGCACAGCTTCAGTAATGTGGTTCCTAGATGTCAAGTGGAAATCGCAAGTGACATCCTAGTACTTAAATGCTATATGGACAGGCCTGGAACTGGCGTTGCTAGGAAGGCACTCCTTCGTCGTGCTGATGGTTGCTGACCCAGCATACCTACACTTGTCTCCCAGACAAATGGACGTGCTTATCCCACAAAACAGGCACTGCATTTTTGGAACTGCGTTGAGAGAAAAATCATTAGCAGGAGCAGGTCTGCCCGGCCATGTTGGCCTGGTGGGCCCAGCGTCACTTTTGTTATTCCTGAAAATAGTCCCACAAAGCAAAGGTTTCTTCTTCAGGAATACCATGGCTAATGACATGCACCCCGGGAGTTCTCTTCAGAACGTTTGGGGCACCTGTGTCCAGGACCATCATGTCTTCTATGGTGGTCACTGACAGGAAGGATTCTGGTGGAACTGACATCTGAGTGGTAGAACACTGAGCAGGGTGGTCAGGACGTCCTCTGGGTTTAGGCAGAAGTCTCTTAACTGACCTCATGCTAATGAGGCTCTGCTTATTGACAATGAAGAATGTCTTGATCTGGAATTTTGGTGCTCAATGTGGTGGCCGGGTGGTTCAGCAGGTTATAGAGACGATGGCTCTGGAAGGAACACATGACGGGATGGAAGCATCTCTTTGATAGTATGAAGAACAGTCATCCTCTTCTCATGTCTGACTGGACAAGTGGGCAACATAGAAAAAGCCAGGTTAGCAGATGGACAGGAGGCTACTTTGAGGGACAGATGAGACAGAAGATCTGAGAACAGCTCTTAGGGTGCTGCAGACACACATTCACACGCGTGTCCCTGATTTGCTGTTATAGCGAAATAGTTGTCCTGTGGAATGTGACAAGAGTTTTCTTGCAGTATTGCAGCAATGTAACACTTGAATTCCGTCCATGCTTCTGTAGAATGAGACCTGCTTCTTCTTTTGGGAAAGGTAACCCCTTAGAAGATTCTTTCAACTGTATGTATTGAGGGTTCTATTAAGCCTAAAAATATGCCGTTATAAATGTCTTTCAGGTAAACAAGCTCTTTTTAATATATTCCCAGTCAGTCAGCATAATGAATATACCTGTTTTGTTCAATAAAAGAACACTGGGGTGCTTAGCACGGCAAACGTTACAGAATACAGGTCCCTTATTTTATAAATGGTGCACTTCCCTGGTCTGCGTCGGATGCAGACTGGGTCAGTGTGCCATATTACATTTAATGCGCTACACCCAGCGATGCTACAATCTCGCATCTGCCTTGGGGGCAGCCCCTTTGCCAAAGATGCGCTGGCTGTTTGAAGAAGCTGGTGCATCTTTCACTTTTGCAAAGTGAGCAGAGATCCTCATAGCAGGCTAGTGCAGTGAGTGACTGCATCCACTTGCAAGAGGTGCCTGGTGGAGGGTACTCACTGGGGCCCTTATTTTACTCTTTTCAAGGGGCGCTACCAGGAGTCAATGCATATGCTGACAGCTCTTTTTCCTCTGCATCTGTGTCTACAATACATAGTGGGCACAGAGGCAAAGTGCTCAGTTGTTTGCATAGGGCCGCATTCCCATGGGTCCATTTAAGATCATGTCAGAATCTTGCGTAAACTAGGGCTCTGGCCTAGTACTACAAGGTTTGGTTTTCCCACCCCTGGATGCCTGAACTTAGTTCAGCGCACCAACGCTTGAGAGCTCAGGTTGTTGTAGCCAAACACAACCCCACTGACCATACTTGTTGGTGTGATGTCCATGCTTTCTTGTTGACTAACAGTCCCATAAAGTGCTCAGGGATGCAGCATTAATTCAAGGCAGATGTTCTAAATGTCCCTCAGCCAGGGAGTACTCAGGGATGGGTCTAATTTCAAGCAATCAGCAAGGACAGCCTTGTTGAATGAGGTCTGGGCTTTTGTCCAGATTTTGAGCCGTAAGAGGAGTAGTTGCAATTTAGTGAGGTCACTAATGTATCCAATCCCAGTCTCTAAATGGCAATTAATAGAGCTAGTATTCTTTGGGACAGCCAGTAGCCTGTTGATAAAATCATTCTCCATTGACTCTAAGCGCCCCTGTTCACTAATACCCCACACCACGGCCCCATGGGAAGCAACAGCACATCACTTAGCTTTGTATATGGCAGAGAGTTCACCAATAGGTTTCTGCTTTAATCTACTGGCAAAATGAGGACAGCTTCAATTTATTTGCAATAGACCTACTGGACTTTAAGGGTCTCCACGTGAGATGTGTATCAAACGGAATACCTAGATCACAAAAAGTGAAAACAATGCCTACTTTCTGTGAAAGGCAAGATCCCTACAGCATCAGCGAGTGGTAGGGTATCAGGGCGTGGAAAGGGTGTGTATCCAGCTAGTACTGGCCATGTAGCATCTTCATTACTCAGGGGAATCAATCTAATATTCGTACCTGTGTGTGGTAATGCACCCCAAACCAATGCTGGTGATCTAAAAAGTTAAAGGAATCTCCAGATACTGGTATTTCTTATACTATGAAGGCTATAGCCTTGAATTCCACCCATAAGTAAAATGTTTTTCCAAGGCATTTACTCCTACTCCGACAGCAACTTGAGCCACCCTTTTAATTGAATTAAAATTGTATTGAACAGATTCAATAAACATGAGATTAAAACAACACCGAAACCCACAATGGAGCATAACCTTTTAAGAGTCAAGCTGGACAAACCTACAGTGATAGGTGCTTCCTTATGCCCTGTAGGAGGTAACCATGGTTACTAGGTGCGTATCAGTGGATTTGTAATGATGGTTCTCTTGTGCGTGCATAATCATAGACTATTCTTAGGTCCAAAAAACTCCAAATGCCCCATGTTAGGTGCCATGTTGAGTAAACTAGGGCTTTGGCCTAGTGAATTCTACAAGGTTTGGCTTTCTCATCCACGGATGCCTGAACTTAGTTCAGCGGACCAACACTTGAGCGTGAAAGTCCAGGTTGTTGCAGCCCCACACAACCCCACTATGCATACTTGTCAATGTGGTGTCCACGTATTCTGGGTTACTAACAGCCCCGTAAAGGGGTCAGGGATACAGTGGTAACTCAAACCCAATTTTGTGCTTTAGAATAGAAATACTGCACTTAGAAAATACACTATATATTTAAAAGTGCGTATTTCAGCAGTCTCATCCTGTTGGTTAGTACATAAATATTAACCTCACGGAAGATAATTAAAACAGCACTAATGCATATCACTACCAGCAAGAATAATTTGAACATTTTTAACATAGTTGTAATGTCCTTGGCAACATAAAACCCTAAATACTAATTCTATGTGCTACACTGTGAAAGCTTTGAGTAGCTATATTGCTTCTAGAGTTTATTGTGATTCAGCACACTGCATAATTGTTCACAGAAGATATTGTTCTCTCGAAAGGAAAACACACATCAGTCGGGCTCAGCTCCTTTCCTGTCAAAATTGGCCCCGGTATCAGCTCTTAGCATCGGGGTGGATGCTGCAGCAGTACGGCAGTCTGGCAGGACCACTTGCTATACCCTGGAGAAAAGAACTCCCTGAACTGGTGTTCTCTCCATGGGGCATATCAGCAACAACCGGCGATAATTATCGCTAAGCGCACTTAGCGCTAGGATAATTATCGACGGCTAACATGGATTTTTATCGCTGAGATAGCGTGCTATTAGCAACGCTTATCTCAAAAGTGATAAAAATCTTAGCGCTAACTGCCGAACGTGAGATTATCGCTGGAAACCCAGCGATAAACTCACGAAATGTGGCGTTAGCTTGTTGATAGGGCCTCACAAACTTAGCCATGATATCCACTTTCCATAGGATATCATGGCTAAGTCAGTCCTGAAGCAGGCATAAGGAAAGTAGCGATAAAAGGGGTTATCGCTACTTTTCTTGCCGCTATGCTCCATAGCGTGGGGCTTGATGATAGGAGAAATGTTGCTTAGCGACATTTCTCCTGTCATGTCAGGTCAGGAATGCCCACTTTGCATCTCATTAGAGATACAAAGCTGAGCGTTAGGAATTCGTGCGCTAATGCAAGGTTTCACGCGTTAGCGTGACCTTGCTAATTAGGCGATAAAATTATCTCTGCTTTTCGGCCGCAAAAGCGGCAATAATTTTCTATCGCCGCGTTGTAGATATGCCCCCATGTTTTTAGGTCTCGCCTGGCGTAGACTGCGCAGATATGCGCAGTCTCGCTAGCGAGATTTAATGAGTTAGGGTAGATTTCTCTAGTGGGCTTTAAGCCCCGCCCCTCTTTTCCATTGGCTGGCGTCACCGTTTATGCTAAACAGTGGCCAGCTATTGGAAAAGAGCGTCTAGTGACGTACACTTTTCTCTTTTAGAGCCGTCCCAGTTGGACTGGCTCGGTTGCTTTACGTTTGTAGTAAAGGCTTTTCTTATCTTTATGGGGCCATGTGTTTCAAACATATGGCCCTATAAAGACAAGAGATCGGCTGCAGCGCTGTCCTCTTTCACTTTCGGGACCGCGTTGCTCTGCCTTGTTAGGTCTCGCAGCACTGCTTGTTTTTTACATTAAGGCAAGCGCGTGACGAGTGGATGCGGGAGTGTGCGCGCGCCGGTTGTTTTTCTTTTCCGCTGCCTCCTCTGCCCGGGGGTGAAATACCAGAGCCGGAAGCCGTGACGTAAGCCAGGAATCAGGAAAATGGGAGGGAGACCAGAGCCAGCACCGGGCCACTTTATAGAGCCGCACTAGTAGCTGAGGGCCCGGCGGGCGCAGGAAGTGTGTGAGCACCGTGAGATGCAGAGCGGGGGAGCTGTGTGACCACCGCCTAAAGCAAATGGCCGGTGCGGGAGCTGGGTGGGGCTCCCGATGCTCAATCCCGGCTGGGGTTTAGTAGTTAGGGAGGCGCTGTTCCCCACAAGAAGCTGGGGACTGGAGACGCTGCGGCGCCTGCACTGCCCCACCAGGAGCGCTTTGGGCTTGTTTAAAAACATGGCTGCAAAACATATGGGTTCGGGAGGCGCAGCTTGCCTTGAAGTCTTAAGTTCAAGCTCCTCGCGAGACCAAAAACCCGAAGCAGCTTTTGACGAATTCAGAGCCTCCTGATAGGCACAGGGGACGGGGGAGCGGAGCCGACGTGTTTGTACAGTGCCTTTCTCACCCAGCTGCGAGTTTGATTTCAGGGTGTGGTTGGTGAGACACACTGGCCATAGGTCTGTTGCATGTGAAATTGTCGAGCGTCGAAAAACAGAGTACCAAGGCACCACTCCTGTTATAGCTGCTGGATATCTGACATATTCTTAGAGTCCACTCGCCAGCAGAAACATGGAACATGGAACTCACACTTTGGACACTATAAAAAATAGCGACATTGCTTCTCCGTTTTTCCACTTGCAGAGACCAGAGAGCTTCCTTGATTAAGATTGCTGATTGTAATTGCATTTCTATAGCGCTTACTACCCGAGAGGCGTCCGAGAGGGATCTGTAGTGCGCCTGGTGTGGGTTTCGCAGTCTATGTCGAAAATATCCCACTGAAAGAGTGACACAAATGTCGCTCTCATGCTGTCAAACATTCTTTTCTAATATCTGCTAGTTACTGTTTGTGGAGAGATTCCCATAATCAGTTCTCGCCCTGTAAACTGTGTTTCAGAGTTGTGTGCAGCCCAAGACGGCCATCGTGCATCGTTATCACCCCAGACTAGTCACATCACCCTGATAACAGTGGCCCCCATTGAGTGTGCAGCGGCCCTATGACGCGTGTAGTTTGTAAGTGAAATTATTTCTGGAGCACTTCAAGCAACCTGCTCACTTATGCTGTCCGTGACTGCAGCTGTAGAACATTTTCATTCGAATTAAGGAAGGTACAGCAGGCTGCTTATTACCCCGCTGTAGCAATGAAGATGTGATCGCAAAACCTTTAAAATCATTAGACAGAACGCTCCGCGGTTGTCTGTTTTTAACTTAAAAAACTTCATTCAGCGAATTTCAGCTGTAGCTGTTTAACACATTAATTCCAGCTTTGGATAAAATAGTACGGTGATCGCATCTCATTGTAAGTGCTTCTGACAGAAGAATGTGTTCTTTTTATCGTGCCATTAGACTGTGCGGAAAGGTTACATTTATTTTTAAATATAGAGCAATAGCACCCAGGCTAATGTGCTGCATAGCTAAATACATATAAGGTCCCAAAGGCGAGACCGATTGCATTGCAAATGCTTGTTTTTTCATAGGATTGACCACTGACCTTTACCTTGTATTGGGGACTTTTCACCATGTTCCAGACCTAACCGGTATGAAGCAGTATGACAGTTCCAGACCAAAATGGTATGAACCAGTATGACAGTTCAAGGCATAACCGGTATGAACCAGTATGAGAAAAGTACATCAATTCAGACTACATGTTTACTTGTGCATTCGCTGTCTGACCTTGAAGCACAGATATCAGGGAACTGATATTATAGGTATGTTGGCTTAGACATTTTCTAAAGTCATTGTTTGAATGGTTTGATACTTTCAAGAGTTCCACAATAGAAAATGACATGCAGTATATGGGTCAAAGGTAGACAGGCTGACTTAAAGGGCGCCAAATGTAGTCTGGTCTTGGGATCTATGTGACAAGCACAACATGTGTGCCTGTACACTCTGAACTACAGTAGGGGCTGAGTAAACCTCTGCAGTCCATTCTGCAATACCAAAGTGCTCCGGGGGGCTCAGAAAGGGGGTGCAGACCCGTGTTCCGGCCCTGGGGCACTTTGTGTAGTATGTCTCCAGGTTGTACTACACATGCAAACCTAGTTTGGATGCCATTTTCATTGTTTTTTCCCTGTCCTTCTTAAAGTTCCCCAGATGATGCACAGAAGCACTGGTACAAATAAAAGAAACCACAGGTTACAAATCACCAGCCCTAGACTCACAAGACTCCCAACTTCAGATGAGTAATCCCCTCAAGCTTTAGCCAAACTAGAAATGCCGTCTCTTTTGGTGCTTGCTCCTCCCATTCTTTGTTGGTGCACAACCAACCTCTTGAGCTTCCTGTCCCCTCTACTGAGAGCCTAACCAAATATGCTTTCTGGCAACACAAGTAATCCAGATCCCATTCGAAAGATTATTTGTTTTAATCTCCCCTACATTTTTTGCCATGTTCCTCAGTTTTCTTATTTTTTATGTATAATCTTTTCAATGCTCACATGATCAGAATATTTCAATTCTAACCTTAATACTGCTCCCTTAACACATTTTATGTACTGCTTTTAAGATGAAGTTGCCTATAAAGAAAAATATTCATTAAAAGTAAAAATAAATACTAAGGGGCTGATTACGATGGCGGGTGAACGTATCTAAAACGTGACCGCCCAACAGTCTGTTGGCGGTCCCGCGATAGGCATTATAATGCGACAGCCACCACGGCGGTCGCAATGCCTACATTTTGTATTGCAGTGTGTGCTGCTGACTGCAACACACAGCACGAGACAAAAAGGGGACACTGCACATATCCCTGCACTACGTGTCAGGCAGCATGCGGTGCCTGCCATGAGGTGCAGGGACATGTAGGGAAGCACCATAGGTGCCCACCAGGTCCCATATCTGGGAGGGAGCAGGTAAGGGGGGCCCAATACGGGCCTCCACAGTCCCTTTCCGCCCCCCTTTTCATGGCGGTGACATTGTAATCCCAATGGCAGTGCCTGGCAGGTACTGCCACCATTGTAGGGAATGCGTGGTGGTCAGTCTTTCCGACCGCCAGCACACAGCCCACCATCCTAATGTGGCGGGCGGTGAACTTGGTTACGATGGCGGGGAGTTGTAATCCTGTCCTACATCCTTCAGGACCCACTAAGAAGCAGATGGTCCAGATATTGTGTGCAACGTAGCTAAAAACAGAGTGAAAATTGGGGGACAGGAGGGGGTTCTAATGTGACCCTCATGCTTTGAAATGCTATATATATTTTACTTGATGTGATATCCTCAGGGTCAACGACTGCATAGGGTCACATTTTCTGAATTTATCAGGATGAAAGGTCAAGGGATGTCACTTCCTATATTGCTACTAAGCAGGGGTCTCCAACCTTTTGTGTAATAAGAGCTACTTATGTTCAAAGAAAATCATCCAGAGCCACTAATATTGTAAGAGATGTAATAGTGGCCACCTCACTGCATCAAGCAAGGTTGCCTGCAGTAATGTAAAAAAATACTTTGTCAACATGGAAGCCTCTACAATGGAAATACATAACAGCTGTATCTACAGTGCCCCTGATATCAACTTAATAAGATTAGTCTCCAACACAGTTTGATTTTTATCACTAAAATATGAGCTCTAGATTCAACCATTTGTCTCCAAAAATCAGTTTATGAATTCTGAAAATAAACACAATTTTGTCTCTAATAAATGCTTTTCAACTTTTGTATAGATATAATATTTCAACCAAGCAAAAACGTCTAATTTAGTTAACTGCCTGCACCCAGGAGAGGTCTTTTCAGGAAACTGGAGGCACCAGGGGCCGTGTTACAGAAGGTGCCCCGGGGCGAATGGGCATTTGCGCCCACTTTGCGCGCCCCAGGGCACTTTGGCATTATAGAAGGGGGCACAGACGCTTGAGCATCCCCTTTCTATAATACCAGACAAGACGGAGATCCTCATCCTCGGGCCCAACCCCTCAGTATGGGATGACTCCTGGTGGCCCGCATCACTGGGGACCCCCCCTACCGACCACACACGCAACCTGGGAGTCATCCTCGACTCAAAACTCACCATGATCAAACAAGTCAACGCAGTCTCCTCCACCTGCTTCAACACGCTCCGCATGCTCCGCAGGATCTACAGATGGATCCCGACAAACACGAGGAAAACAGACACCCAGGCTCTAGTCAGCAGCAGACTCGACTACGGAAACACCCTCTACGCCAGAGCCTTGTCCAAGTTCATCAACAGACTACAAAGAATCCAGAACGCCTCTGCACGCCTGATCCTCGACGTCCCACGCCGCAACCACATCACCCCCCACCTGAGGAACCTGCACTGGCTCCCCGTCGACAGAAGAATCTCCTTCAAGCTCCTGGTCCACGCACACAAGGCACTCCACAAAACCGGCCCAGCATATCTCAACAGTCGACTCTCCTTCTACGTACCCAACTCCGCTCCGCTGACCACGCCCTGGCCACGCTCCCGCGCATCCGTAGAACCACATCCGGAGGCAGGTCCTTCTCCCACCGTGCCGCCAAAACCTGGAACACCCTCCCCCTCAACCTACGACAAACCGAAGACCTGCTGACCTTCAGGAGATGACTCAAGACCTGGCTCTTCGACCAGTAGCAACAGCACCCCCCCCAGACCCCCTCAGCGCCTTGAAACCCTCATGGGTATGTAGAGCGCTTTACAAATAATTGATTGATTGATAGTACTGGCGCACTTAAAGCACCAGCACTACCTTCAGAGGGTGTTCCCTCATTTGCGCATATGCCAATGCGTTATACGGCCCCAGTAGCTCACAAGCTACTCTTTGGAGAAACATATGCATGAGGGAGGTGTGTGGGCCCTTTCTCAGAGTCCTGTGGCAGAAGGTGGTTACTTGTTACTCTTCGTTATGAATAAACGTATTTCAAGCAATGATCCAGGGATTTGTTACTATTACACACTAAACGACTGCCCATTTTTAAAAGTGATTTCACATAAGGACAGTTTACTAGAATACCAATTCTGAGACCCATTTCACCTAAACTGTTCAATTTGAAATTCATATGAATAATATTTGTAGGAAACCAATTCACAGAATATCTTATTTTAAAAGGCCTTTTGCATGTTTATTCTTTTAAGATGTAAAAGGCTTTTATCTTCAAAATTGTTTTTCTCTCTTATTTCCTCTACATGGGTTGCAAAAATCTTTTTTCTGTTTGACACCACCTTTCCTGTCACCGTGAATAACCAGTCATTCTGTGAAATCACAAGCCAATGGCATCTCTCATCCATCCCCAGTCTGCAGATGTGCCCTCAGGTGAGGACCTGCCCTTCCATATATGGAAGTTGGTGCTCCTGCAGATCCTATCAACAAAAGGATCCGCGGGTCTACAACGGTCTAACTAGAACACAAAGACAGCAAAACAGCATATTCAGACATGAAAAAGTCCTTCTATAGAGGACCAAGTCCCATCACCCACCGAAGTGGCATGCTTCATCATCTGGGACCTCCCTTAACCACACCTGGTGCAGTTAAAGAGCTACAACTCCTTTATTTACTATAAAAAGGAGGAGCTCATGGATGTTTTTGATGTAACACGGAGGGTAACGATCTCCTGATGAACAAGGCTGCCAATCGTGTGGTGAAGCTAAGTGCAGTGTGTGAACTAAGTAATGTGATTTAAAATTGATTACCAATAGAAAAATATTTTTATTCAATATCTAGTGGTATCAAAATAAAACGCAGGAGTTGGAGGAAAACGTGTGCACAAACATTATAGGAACACGTCCTCCGTGGTCTACATGTTTCAGCCAACTTGTGTCTAAACAATATGACAGTGGCTTTCGTCAGATCCTACTCATGGTGGACCTGAGGCCAGTAGAGCAGGACCTCCTTCTCTGTGTACATGTGTCATGTGTATGATGCTCTTCCATCGCCTTCCTTCAGATCTCATCCACCTGACGCTTTTCTGATATGTGAATGGATGGACTTCTTACTAGCGGATCACGACATGACTGGAAAGAAAGAGATGAACACATTCGATCTTCTGCTTACCATCGGCTTGTCTTAGTCGTTTTAAAGTGAAGTTATTGTCCAAGTCGCCTGCTCGCTGAGGCTGTTCGAAACAAAAAGATTATGCAACAGGTTAAAAAGAGGTGCATGTGAAGAATGTAGTTACATATGAACATGCTGATATGTGAATTTAATACAGTTGCAGAGATCTTGGAGCAGGATGGTTCTAGTAGAAATGGCCGCACACCTAAAGAAAAGCCCAAATAAGAAGGGGTAAGAAACAGAATCAAAGAGGCCAAGGCCCCTAGCCAGGACTTTCATCGGCACGCAATAGGTATACCAGCTGTGGAACCGTTTCAGTATGTCTAATTTAGACTTGTTACTGTTCCCCACCCTACCCTTGAGAAAGATTAACACTCCTTAAAAATGGAATTTATCCCAGATAGTGGCCCAGATGGTCACTACTAGGTCCAGTTTTTATAGTTTGGTATTTTCACTTTTACAAAAATGATTGCTTCTGTTCCCACCATCTCACATATATATCGATCCTAGGGGCAGCCAGGAACCCTACAGGGAGTCAGTACAGGAATTGTTTAAGTAGGGTTTTCAATCTTGAAGAAAGCCCTAATCTTATATCAGGGTAGAAGTATTCCCCTGCGATTTGAATTGCCAGCTAGCAACAATAATACAGTCATTAGGGTTAGCTAGAAGTCAATTAATGTGTTTGCCTATTTGTTACTTACTTACTCTGAAAAGAATAGGGATCCCCTGAGACATTGCTGACATCTTTCTGCACAATTGAAAAGTCTGAGACATAAGAGCTCTTTATTTCACAGGTGATTGAACAGTACCTAGTGAGTGAGGAGAAGCCCTATGATGAAGCACACCACCTTCATGTGGGTAAGGGCTCAGCATCCTGTAAATAAGATCATCTTAAAGTAAGTCTATTGGGTAATGTGGTATGGTTACCTGGACAGTACATGTGTTACAACCTGCTGTTCTTAGAGTACTTTTGAGTTGATTCAGGATGTCTTAGATGGAAGTACCCTAGTCGGCTTTCCCTCTTACCTCCTTCATAGTAGGATAGGCTCCTATTTTTGCATGGTTGGGGACACTACCTTCTCTCAGCTACAAAGCAAGTAAGGACCATATCCTCCCACCATGACTACCGCAGGCTAGCCTGGCATTTACAGAGACTAACGAGCTGTGCCGGAAATGTTTATCAGTGTTTATGTGTGGTAAATGTTCCAGAGGAGCTAAGACTTGAGGCTTGCTGGCTTTGCCTGAGACCTTGTGTTGTGTAGAGAAGTGGCCTGCGGAGCAGATGCCAAGCAAACTTTGCAGGGAATTATTCATGAGCTGGTCATGTTATCAGAATTTGCACAGCGCGGCTAATCACCTATGAGGGTATTCAGGGCCTAGCTCTGACTTGCTTTTTTGTGATTCTGGTGAAAAACTCACTCAAGGAAGCCTGTTCTCAAGGAACTTTCTTCACTGTTTCTTTGTGTCTTTTCAAGTGAACGCATTTCCAGAATGTCAAATCCACCCTGGTGAATACCCTTCATATCGACAAAATAGCTCCAGTCTTGTTTTTTCCAGGGACACCAGATCACTTGTTTCACTTTGCCTCAGGCAACACCCACCCTTTTGTTCTCCACTCTCTCTTCTCCTTCTCCTTCTCTCTTCTTACACCTTGACCCCCTCCTGTTTCTATTGTTTACTCCTGTTCTCTTTTTCAGCCACTATCCTATTACCTCCAACCCTACCATTTACACTTGGACAATCCACAAGGTTGTGACCTTCTTCATTCACACACAATTGTTTAATGTGCTAAACGACAACATAGTCAATCAATCAATCAAGATTTATATAGCGCTGCTAACCACTCGATAGGGTATCTAGGCATATGCAGGTCTTCGTTCCTTCATAATTGCATGTGTGGGTTTGATTCTTTTACGAACCTGGTCACCACTTGGTCCACTGCGTGACCACACCAATAGGGTGAAAAGCTTTTGGACCATTGATGACAATAGTTAGAATGAGGTGTTTAGAAGTGAGGAAGGTGCTTGCCATTTTCAGTTTGGGGTGACATTCCCCCACAGCATGTTCTTAGGCACTATCTGCTAAAGTGGTCTCCAGTTTGAGGCATTGCCCTACTGGAGATCGGGCCTGACGCCACATTGATCTAGACTATCTATAAACCCTTCTATGTCCCATTGCTGGTCCCGACACTCTGTCTGTTACAATCAGCCATGACCAGGGGCGGAAAGGGTGTGGTGAGACGAATACCTGATTCTTATTGGCTGGCTGGCCTTTTAGGTCACAGTGGGACTGTGGTTAGTGCTAAGTTCCCAAAGCAGCAAGGCATGATGAGCATCTGGTCAGAAGATACATAAAAGGAGAGCTGGGAGATGAGTACTATTTATAGGGGCTTTTGTTAAATCCATACCAGATGAAATACCCTAAACTCTCTTGTCCAGATCGTGTGTTTTGCTGTGGTTCCTAACATTCTGTGGGAGTTTTTGTAGCAAACTAAACTACTGGGGCAAGTTTTGGCAGCGGGGTACAAAAATTATGTTTATGGACAATTATACCAAAAGAAGTAGGGTTGTGGGGCCGGTATAGCCCACAACTATCAACGGTATTTCATTGATGCCACTAGATCAATCTAGGAACTATAGTATGAATACTTATATTTAATCTAGGATTAATTACACATAAATGTATTTAATTTTAATAAATGCACTTTATTGAAGGGTTAGGTTACTATTTGATACTAATGTAAGGATAAGGAAAGGATTTGTTTAATTTAACTTAATCAAAACTCATTAAGGATTAGGGGTAGAGTTAGTCTCAAAGTTAGAGTGAGGAAAATTATAAAATTGAATGTAAGTGAAATTAGTTAAGGGTATTGGTTAGTCTTCCAAAACTTGCTCTTAAATCATTTCTGGTCAAAATGGGCCTCGGGTTTTGGGGGTCAACAGTAAACACATTTGCTCTTGGTGGACCAGGTTACAGCTGCAGATTCGGAATGGATTGAAGATACAAAATTCTAGGATAGTTTCATAGATTTGTGTCAAACCCAGACATTCAGCTCCTATATCTTTCTTATTCATTGAACACTACTTTGGATTATATGTTTACATACATAAGAAATATCGATGTTCTTATGTTATGACTTTTGTTACAGGTTCTTATAGCACCATTTGGTTATTCTCCTACTGTTAGAAATAGGGTTTCTGGGTGTCAGAGTATGCACCCTGTACAAGAAGGAACCCGCACTCTACTCAGGGTAAGTGAAGTATACACCAAAAGTTTACTTGTGCTCATCCTCGGGCAGCTTGGCACGGAGCAATCATGCTAAACTAAAGAGACAATATGTAAAGTATTTGGGCACACACACAGTAACACAGTGAAAACACCACCAAAGTACACAACACCAGTTTAGAAAAAAGCCAACATTTTCTGACTAAAACAAGACCAAAATGACAAAGATCCAACATACACAATGCAAGATGGGAAGTTCTCAATATTAAATGTGGTTATAGTGCTTAGAAACAAAATAGCTCTAGCTGGGGCTACACGATATACTTGACGAAGTTGAATCCAACAGTTTGACATCGACAGTGGTGGAACGCAGGCCAGCTACGGAGTCGCACTGACCCTGGTTATAGTACCTTGGAAAATGATGAGAAACAAACACCTTGCTAAACGACAACATAGTCAATCAATCAATCAAGATTTATATAGCGCTGCTAACCACCCAATAGGGTATCTAGGCATATGCAGGTCTTCGTTCCTTCATAACTGTATGTGTGGGGTTGATTATTTTACGAACCTGGTCACCACTTGGTCCACTGCGTGACCACACCAATAGGGTGAAAAGCTTTTGGACCATTGATGACAATAGTTAGAATGGTTATAGTGCTTAGAAACAAAATAGCTCTAGCTGGGGCTACACGATGTACTTGACGAAGTTGAATCCAACAGGTTGGCATCGACAGTGGTGGAACGCAGGCCAGCTACGGAGTCGCACTGACCCTGGTTATAGTACCTTGGAAAATGATGAGAAACAAACACCTTGCACGGCACCGGGGAGGTGAACTGTTGCTGAGGCCGGTGTGGTGTCAGTTACTTACTGCTATGCAGGTTGTTTGCGCATCAGCGCTTGAGACGGTGCATTGCACAACAGAGGTGAGGCGTCCCTGAAGCTAGTGAGACGTTGGTTCCTGTCGATGTAACACCACTGGGCTAAGGTTTCAACCCTGTGGTGTCGATGTAACACCACTGGGCCACAGGTGCTGCGACGGTGTCGGAGTCGGGTGTTATGGACGTCAGTGACACAGCACTCCGGACTCACGCTGTAGCGTATCTTCGAAGGCGCTGCATCTTTACCGGGGCCTACGTTATAAGTCATGGGGCACTAAAGAGAAAAAGATACCCACTTGACCTGTATTTCTTCTACTGTGCTTGGTACATGCTATTGGTTCTGTTCCACAGGAGTCCTGCCTGTCTCCAGCACTTACGCAAGCTCTTTCCCAAAGGACGTGGAACCGAATCATAACCTACAAGAGGACATCCAGTAGTAAAACCAAGAGCCCTGCCAAATGTATTTGAATTCTGAGAGTGATTGCATTTATACATATATATATATGAGTCTAACCTAGTTAGAACCCTGCTTAGGAATAAGGCATGCCACAGTGAAGGGACACAGTTTAAAGTTAAACTTTACTCTAAGAGGAGTGAGGCTAAGCCTGTGAATTTGGACATGATCCATATGGAAGAACGCTTCTAAGCATCTATCTTCCCTTTATACCTACCTCTGGAAGTTATTATATTGTTGTGTGGTACTAAAGAAGGTGGTTGGTAGTATCATATGCGTACACTGAAACATTTTTTTTTTTTTTTTTTTTTTTTTTAAAACCTTTATTCGTGCATATTAAAAGAACAAATACGGGCCTACAACCTTCAGGCCGGCCACGATACGGTTAAGCACTGATACAAACATTACGGCCCCTGTGCTTCAACGGTCAAGATTAGCAACGATTTATGAATTATACACTGGAGAGATCCTTGACCCCAGGGAAAGGAGAAGTGAAGGTTAATTTTAAAGTTTTTCAAAATAATTTTATCAGGGAAAAAGTCAGTGAAGAATAAGAACCAAGGAGATTCGAGTCCGCACGATATCTTCACCACACGGGAGAGCAGCAGCATCATTAAAACAGCAATGGAAGTAAAATCTCAGGCAGTGAGGCAATGCAGTTATATAACAGGATAGTCACATGAGCAATTACGCACCCCTCCAGTGCCGCCCCCACTCAGTCAACCCCACACCCGGACCCAGAATCGAAACAAGTATAGCGCAGAAACATAAAAAGAAAAAAAGGCCCATAGAACTAATTAGAAACAGTAAATTACCCCCCCACCCTACACCAATGCGGAGGCTACGGCCTGCCCCCCCCCCAGCATAGTGCCTGTCGCCCAATAAACCCGAAATATAGACAAGAAAGAGAGTAAGAATAGAGTAAAGAAAGATAAGAAAACAGTACACCTATGATAAAGGGGGTGAGAAAAGAATAGGACTATTCTAATCTAAACTCCCAAAAAAGAAGAAAGTGGGGAGGAGCCTACGTATCATCAGAGCGCCCTAAACCATCGGCCATCTATGGCTTCCACACACTGAGAACCCACTACACCAAAAGCGGTCGTGTGAAAATGAATTGTCACAACAATTTAAATGAAGGAAGACAGATCGCGACGAGTGCGCACAAAGTATACATACAGTTCCAGTCCCAGTCCAGCCCATCCGTGAAACCATGGCGATATAAATCAGTCTAGCCCTGGCCCGATCGCGGGCTTGAGATTAAGCCAGCCCCTACATGAAGGCCCCGCACCCCGTGCAGACAAAGACAATATGGCCGCTTGGGAGAAGATGGTGAAGTAGAATCACAAAATGGCCGCCGACCATCTGTAGAGGTCCCTTTGTGCACCACATAAAGTCCAGACATGGCATGTAGAGTACAGGAGTTCCACAGAAAAGAAGCAGTAGGCCACCGTGAACGATTCCTCGAGGATGTTAGGTGTTGCTCAGCTGGATACTCTTGCAGACGCGGTGAGGCAGGCAACAATGAAGCAGGCAGCAATGAACGGGGAAACAAAGTATCCGCTGTTGAGCTGGAGAGCAATTGATCCTGGGTGCCGGGACACTACCTTCTCTCAGCTACAAAGCAAGTAAGGACCATATCCTCCCACCATGACTACCAGCAGGCTAGCCTGGCATTTACAGAGACTAACGAGTTGTGCCGGAAATGTTTATCAGTGTTTATGTGTGGTAAATGTTCCAGAGGAGCTAAGACTTGAGGCTTGCTGGCTTTGCCTGAGACCTTGTGTTGTGTAGAGAAGTGGCCTGCGGAGCAGATGCCAAGCAAACTTTGCAGGGAATTATTCATGAGCTGGTCATGTTATCAGAATTTGCACAGCGCGGCTAATCACCTATGAGGGTATTCAGGGCCTAGCTCTGACTTGCTTTTTTGTGATTCTGGTGAAAAACTCACTCAAGGAAGCCTGTTCTCAAGGAACTTTCTTCACTGTTTCTTTGTGTCTTTTCAAGTGAACGCATTTCCAGAATGTCAAATCCACTTTGGTGAATACCCTTCATATCGACAAAATAGCTCCAGTCTTGTTTTTTCCAGGGACACCAGATCACTTGTTTCACTTTGCCTCAGGCAACACCCACCCTTTTGTTCTCCACTCTCTCTTCTCCTTCTCCTTCTCTCTTCTTACACCTTGACCCCCTCCTGTTTCTATTGTTTACTCCTGTTCTCTTTTTCAGCCACTATCCTATTACCTCCAACCCTACCATTTACACTTGGACAATCCACAAGGTTGTGACCTTCTTCATTCACACACAATTGTTTAATGTGCTAAACGACAACATAGTCAATCAATCAATCAAGATTTATATAGCGCTGCTAACCACTCGATAGGGTATCTAGGCATATGCAGGTCTTCGTTCCTTCATAATTGCATGTGTGGGTTTGATTCTTTTACGAACCTGGTCACCACTTGGTCCACTGCGTGACCACACCAATAGGGTGAAAAGCTTTTGGACCATTGATGACAATAGTTAGAATGAGGTGTTTAGAAGTGAGGAAGGTGCTTGCCATTTTCAGTTTGGGGTGACATTCCCCCACAGCATGTTCTTAGGCACTATCTGCTAAAGTGGTCTCCAGTTTGAGGCATTGCCCTACTGGAGATCGGGCCTGACGCCACATTGATCTAGACTATCTATAAACCCTTCTATGTCCCATTGCTGGTCCCGACACTCTGTCTGTTACAATCAGCCATGACCAGGGGCGGAAAGGGTGTGGTGAGACGAATACCTGATTCTTATTGGCTGGCTGGCCTTTTAGGTCACAGTGGGACTGTGGTTAGTGCTAAGTTCCCAAAGCAGCAAGGCATGATGAGCATCTGGTCAGAAGATACATAAAAGGAGAGCTGGGAGATGAGTACTATTTATAGGGGCTTTTGTTAAATCCATACCAGATGAAATACCCTAAACTCTCTTGTCCAGATCTTGTGTTTTGCTGTGGTTCCTAACATTCTGTGGGAGTTTTTGTAGCAAACTAAACTACTGGGGCAAGTTTTGGCAGCGGGGTACAAAAATTATGTTTATGGACAATTATACCAAAAGAAGTAGGGTTGTGGGGCCGGTATAGCCCACAACTATCAACGGTATTTCATTGATGCCACTAGATCAATCTAGGAACTATAGTATGAATACTTATATTTAATCTAGGATTAATTACACATAAATGTATTTAATTTTAATAAATGCACTTTATTGAAGGGTTAGGTTACCATTTGATACTAATGTAAGGATAAGGAAAGGATTTGTTTAATTTAACTTAATCAAAACTCATTAAGGATTAGGGGTAGAGTTAGTCTCAAAGTTAGAGTGAGGAAAATTATCAAATTGAATGTAAGTGAAATTAGTTAAGGGTATTGGTTAGTCTTCCAAAACTTGCTCTTAAATCATTTCTGGTCAAAATGGGCCTCGGGTTTTGGGGGTCAACAGTAAACACATTTGCTCTTGGTGGACCAGGTTACAGCTGCAGATTCGGAATGGATTGAAGATACAAAATTCTAGGATAGTTTCATAGATTTGTGTCAAACCCAGACATTCAGCTCCTATATCTTTCTTATTCATTGAACACTACTTTGGATTATATGTTTACATACATAAGAAATATCGATGTTCTTATGTTATGACTTTTGTTACAGGTTCTTATAGCACCATTTGGTTATTCTCCTACTGTTAGAAATAGGGTTTCTGGGTGTCAGAGTATGCACCCTGTACAAGAAGGAACCCGCACTCTACTCAGGGTAAGTGAAGTATACACCAAAAGTTTACTTGTGCTCATCCTCGGGCAGCTTGGCACGGAGCAATCATGCTAAACTAAAGAGACAATATGTAAAGTATTTGGGCACACACACAGTAACACAGTGAAAACACCACCAAAGTACACAACACCAGTTTAGAAAAAAGCCAACATTTTCTGACTAAAACAAGACCAAAATGACAAAGATCCAACATACACAATGCAAGATGGGAAGTTCTCAATTTTAAATGTGGTTATAGTGCTTAGAAACAAAATAGCTCTAGCTGGGGCTACACGATATACTTGACGAAGTTGAATCCAACAGTTTGACATCGACAGTGGTGGAACGCAGGCCAGCTACGGAGTCGCACTGACCCTGGTTATAGTACCTTGGAAAATGATGAGAAACAAACACCTTGCTAAACGACAACATAGTCAATCAATCAATCAAGATTTATATAGCGCTGCTAACCACCCAATAGGGTATCTAGGCATATGCAGGTCTTCGTTCCTTCATAACTGTATGTGTGGGGTTGATTATTTTACGAACCTGGTCACCACTTGGTCCACTGCGTGACCACACCAATAGGGTGAAAAGCTTTTGGACCATTGATGACAATAGTTAGAATGGTTATAGTGCTTAGAAACAAAATAGCTCTAGCTGGGGCTACACGATGTACTTGACGAAGTTGAATCCAACAGGTTGGCATCGACAGTGGTGGAACGCAGGCCAGCTACGGAGTCGCACTGACCCTGGTTATAGTACCTTGGAAAATGATGAGAAACAAACACCTTGCACGGCACCGGGGAGGTGAACTGTTGCTGAGGCCGGTGTGGTGTCAGTTACTTACTGCTATGCAGGTTGTTTGCGCATCAGCGCTTGAGACGGTGCATTGCACAACAGAGGTGAGGCGTCCCTGAAGCTAGTGAGACGTTGGTTCCTGGAGATGGGCTGAGTCGTTGAGCCACTGACTCCCAGGTAAGTTGCAGTCGCAGGGGAGATGATGCAGCACTGGCAGTGAGGTGTCGGTTCCTTTAGATGGTGCAGAGTTGATGAAGGTCTGGAGATCAAGCCACAAGGTTTCAACCCTGTGGTGTCGATGTAACACCACTGGGCTAAGGTTTCAACCCTGTGGTGTCGATGTAACACCACTGGGCCACAGGTGCTGCGACGTGAAGTACTGGGTATTTTAGTCCCAGCGGTGCAGGGGCACACACCCTATGACTTCTGGGTTTCACCCTGTTCCGGACCTACAGAAACACAGAGTCTTCTGGGAGAAGTCAAAGAATCGTTTATTGGCTGCAGACCAATTACAGGTATCCTAGAAGTACACCAGCGTGTATGTTCTCAGGAGACTGCTGAAAATCATAGGAACAGGCTACATCTTAAATAGGCCTTTTCTGGCCCCAAGCATACATTCCTGAGTTTTATGAAACGGCAATATACAAGGATATGTTACAAAGAAAAGGCAGAGTCATGATGACCATCCCACATTCCAGTTCGGCCAGCCCACGATGATTTACACAACAAGGTTCAGATCCCACATTAGATTTACAGATCCCCCCAATAAACATGAGCATCTCCTGTTTTGGGAAGCAAGTCATAAAGCAGGAACAGCCAGGTGCGAAAGAGATTAGCCAGGGGCTTGTGTAGGATGAAAAGGGTTTTATGACGGGCCAAGCCCTGATACGAATCACAGGTGGAGAGAGGAAGGGGAGCTCGTGAGACCAGTTTGACCCGGGGCAGCAGAGCCAGCTGCCCAGGTCACAGAGAAGTCAGAGAGGAAGCCCATGTACTGTGAGGCCCGTATTTGCTCCATTATAGCCTATGTGAGGGCAATGACAAGATGGCCACTGCTTCCAAAATGGAACCCGCGTAGCGAAGCAAAATAACGTGTACGCAGTGCATTCATAGCTAGAACGATATATAAAGCACTCGTACGTGCCGCATTTACCATTTGCGGTTCGCTAATACCAAGATAGACAGAGGTAGGGCCCTGTTCCCTACGCGGTCCCGAATATTAAAGTACGACAGACCCTCCTTTTGCCCTTACATAGGCAATCACTATACTCATCTTAATCCGAGTCTAGGTCAATGTTCACAAAGTCATGGAGATGTTGCTGTAGCATCATCCTATTACTTAGCTCGTCCCTCGATACAGGTTTCCTTACACATAAGGTAGCACAGAGGCCACATATCGCAGGAGCACACTGTATGCATAGACAGAACAGGAAAAGAATGGCTAAGATCATTCCAATGACCATTAGAACTTTCCAACCTCAGGCAGATATCAATTCCCAGAACCACCCCACCAGTGACCAATCTCCCTTATCCACGTGTATGGATTCAGATATTTTATGGAGTTTGGAGATGGCTTGATACACTGTTGGAGCATTATCTGGTATGAAAATGCAGCAACTGGATTGGATAACCCTGCATACCCCACCGCGGTCTGCAAGAATAACGTCTAGGACCATGCGGTTCTGCAAAGTCATAAGGCGATCCGCTTGGAGCTCAGCTGTCAGATTACCAAGGGCACCAGCCGTTACATTGACGGTGGATTCAACCACACGAGTCAGCTGTCTCAGGTTCCTACTATTGACCATAGGTCCCCAAAACGGCAGGAAACCCAAGAAGAAATCTCCTGCTTCCTGACCGGCAGTGTCCTCCTTACTAATCACGCCTCTCACAACTCTGGTCTTGTGATAGTCGGAGGCAGCAGTAAATGTAGGCGGTAGCAGATTCGCAATATAACATGTGCCCGAGAAATCAGGGGGCAACCATGTATATGCTCGATCATTACAGATGAAATATGTACCCTTGGCAGTCAAAAACGCAGGGGAAAACTGTGACGGAAAAGTGTACGTTTCAGTACAGTCACTTCTTCCCAGTTGAGCTCTAGGATTCTGACCATTACCCTGTAAGCAGAACCGACCCATGTGGGGTACGACCCAGATTGGAGATGAGATTTTTCGCTGTCTTTCACCCAGACTAATACTATACCCCGTCGCGTTCCATCCTACATAAGGTCTCAGCTCTTCTTTGGGAATGGATGAGTATGCATCAATATCCCTACTCATATCGGCAATTCCTCTCACTAAGGCTTTATTATTTGTACCAGGTCTGATGGAACGCGGTTGGCGAGGGGAGTACGTATCTAGAGCATAGAGAAACATGGTCTGGAATGCCCATGACGATCCATTGTAACTATATGGCAGCACCAGGTAGGGAATACCCTTGTTAATGGTATGTGGCATTAACCCACACACCCAGCAATTGGTCGTGTTCACTACTAGTTGGTGCTGGTGCAAGAGCTGGATGAACGAGTTATTTACGAACTCTGATCGTCTGGTCTGTTCGTGTTCAGGCAAAGGGTGAAAAGAGTGAGAGGAGGCAGTAGAAAGGGGTATAGGCTGTTCAGTGGGTGCAATGGGCTTTTGAGCAGAGAAAAACACACATCCTACAATAAACATCATTATACTACACAGTGCAAAAAGGCACAAAAAGACAAAACATTTACTTTTTACAATTCTACACATCCTTGTTTGAAAGTTCATTTCCTCAATCGGTCTCTCCATCTTAAACAACTCCATCCTCTACTCGGGCCGCTCGCGGCGGATGAGTTTCTTCTGCTAAGGAGTACGCCTGTCAGTCCAGGGAAACGCCCTAGACCAACCAGAACCGTTGACCTAACGTCTTCGGCCTGTACCCCAAAGTCTTGGCACCGCGACCCTGCGGCAGAACCCGGATGGTGGTTCGAAAAACAAAAATCAAGAAAGTCCTTCAGATGGGAGAGCAAAAAATGTCAAAAAGGAAAGAGTAAGGAAAATCTTTATTTGTCCATGGGCCTTGGTCTCAAATTATAACGGAGACGGCCAGGTGCCGTTTGGTCTTGAAACAAAAGTTCAGGCTCAGTGGTGTCCAGTCGATTCGATGGCGGCACAGCTTCCTGCAGAATATTGTCACTCTCTTGGACTGAAGCTGTGTCTTTTAGGCGTGCGTCACTGAATGGTACAAAACGAAGCACAGTGTCTGTCTCAGTGTCGGCGATACCCTCTTTGACCCACTGGTCATATGGCAGAGGCAAAGGGACTATTTTGCAGTGGGCACCATGAATCCAGTGCTTCCTCCCTTTTACTCGCACCGCTGATCTCGTTGACAGAAGCACAAGATGAGGGCCGATCCAGCGAGGTTCGTCGTTGCCCTTACGCTGGAAATTCCGGACCAGGACCCACGAGCCAGGGTTGATAGGGTGTCCAGGAGGTTCAGAAGCTTGGGGAAGAGTATCATGTACCTGTTGGTGCAAAACACGCAGTTTAACAGTCAAATCATACAGGTAATCGAGCAGTACTGGATGCTCTATTTCACTGAACTTCGTAGGCCTTGGCACACCCCATACGTTGGCCGGGCGGCCAAAGACTACTTCATAAGGACTAAGTCCCACTCGTGAGTGTATCGTCATTCTGGTGGACAGGAGTGCTAAAGGCAGAGCGTCAGGCCATTTAAGACCGGTGCTCGCCTGGATTTTGGCCAGCTTGAGCTTTAAGGCTCCATTGTAGCGTTCAACTAGTCCAGCTGATTGGGGGTGATTTGCAGCGTGGAATTTCTGCCTTATGCCTAAACCTTCACATACATTCTTCATCACTTTACCCACAAACTCACTTCCATTATCACACCATACCATTCTCGGCATTCCAAACCTGGGGAAAAATTCCTTCACAAGGGCTTTGGCTGTGGATAGGGCAGTGTTATCTTTCAGAGGATAAGCCTCTACCCATTTGGAGAAAGCACAAACAACCACCAGTACATATTTTAGGTTGTTGCATCTGTCCATGTGAATAAAGTCCAGCTGCAAAACTTCGAATGGACATGATGGGGGTGCAAAGTGACCGGCTGGAGTTGGGGTTCCCCTACCAGGGTTGTACTTCAAGCATACCATACAATTCTTGACCACATTCTCTGCACACTTGGGAATCCCAGCATTCTGCCATACTGGAGCCAACAACTTACAGATACCTTTCGTACTGATATGTGCCATTCCATGTGCCATAGTAACCACTGGAAGCACATATGCATCAGGCAACAACCATCGCTTATGTTCTGTCAGATCAATCCAACAACCATTCTCATCCAACTTACCCATACTCTCTCTCCACTTGCTTAACTCTTCTTCTGTAGCTTCAGCCTGAAGCGACTTCACACTCTCTATTGTGTTCTCGCACATTCCCACATCATTAACCCATCTTGCGGGGCCTGCAACATACATTCTAGTCTTCACATTCTGTGCTGTCTCTTTCGCGGTCTCATCAGCAAACGCATTCCCACGTCCAACATCATCTGTGACTTTCCTGTGCGCACTGCATTTCATGATCGCAACTTGCAACGGTAGGGTCAGTGACTCAAGGAGATCATTCACCAACTTGCCATTCTGGATTTTAGCTCCATGTGACGTCAGGAACCCACGCTCTTTCCACAGTCGCCCGAAATTATGAGCCACGCCAAAGGCGTACTGGCTATCTGTGTATATATTCACTCTCATTCCTTCAGACAACACGCATGCTCTCGTGAGGGCAATTAATTCTGCTGCTTGGGCCGAATTACGTGGCACTCGTGCAGTTTCCACGACCGTGTGTAAAGTCGTGATAGCATATGCAGCAGTTGTGTCACCATTAGGGAGTTTGAAGCATGAACCATCCACCCATAAAGTACCATCACACTCAGTCAGGGGAGTATCTTTCAGATCCACTCTCCCTTTCGTTTCTTCTTCCGTTCTGAACAGGCAGTCATGCTGCTCAATCTCATCTGAGTCTGCTGGAATCGGCAATAACGTGGCTGGATTCAGCGTATTGCATCTTTTTATGTGTATATGATTCGCTAACAGTGTGAGTTCATACCCTGATAATCGCGCACTAGTCAAGTGTTGTGTCTTGGTCCTATTTAATAATGTGTCTACAGCATGTGGAACCATAACGATCAATGTGTTGTCCATTACCAGACCAGCAGATTGTCGGATAGACATTGCTGCAGCAGCTGTCGCTCTCAGACAGCTTGGCAATGCCCTCGCTACAGGGTCCAAGGTGGATGAAAAATATGCGCATGGGCGCGGTCTGTCGCCAAAAGGCTGTGTTAACACTGACAACGCACATCCATCTTTCTCGTGAACATACAATGTAAAAGGCTTGCTATAGTCAGGAGTGCCCAACACAGGTGCTGAACACAACGCATTGCGCAATTCCACAAAACTTTTCTGGCACTCTTCAGACCATGGGATAGGATTCGGTGTGTCTTTGCATGTTAATGCTAATAAAGGTTTTGCCAACAAAGAAAAACTTGGGATCCAATGCCTACAGTATGAAGTAATGCCCAAGAAAGCACGCACTTCTCTCTGTGTTCTTGGCACACTCAACTGTGCGATGGCTTGAATTCTTTCTGGGGTCAGTCTCCTTCCCTCCTTCGATAAGAGATGACCTAAGTAGGTCACTTCTTGTCGACAATATTGCAGCTTAGAGAGAGACACTTTGTGATGGTAAGCGGATAAATGGCGCAACAATGACAATGTGGCTTCTTTACAGATCTTCTCAGTATCCGCGGCGATTAGTAAATCATCCACGTACTGAATCAGGATAGCTCCACTAGGTAAAACAAGTGCATCAAGCTGCGCTTTCAAAGCTTGACTGTATATGGATGGACTCTCGCAGTAGCCCTGGGGAGCGCGTTTGAAGCGGAAGCTTCGGCCTCCCAGACTAAAACCTAAAATGTCTCTGCTCTCTTCTGCAATTGGGATGCTAAAGAAAGCATTCTTTAAATCTATCACTGAGAACCATGCAGCAGAAGCTGGAATCATCGTTAACAAGGCAGTTATATCAGGGACAACCGGAAACTGTGGCACAACAATCTTATTAACCTCTCTAAGATCAATCACAAATCTGTAAACAGGTGGCTGTGAAGGGTCCGTTCGTTTTAAGACAGGTAAAATCGGACTATTGCAAATGTTGCCTCTTGTCTCTTCAATCACACCCTTATTAATCAAGTCGCTGACAATGTCTAACAATGCTTTCTGGCCTTCATTAGAGATTTTGTACTGGGGAATACGTGGCAGTCTGACATTAGCCTTTAAAGTCACCACGTATGGCGGTATCTCCAAGAGGCCCACATCATTGGGACCAGTAGCCCAAAGGGCATCCGGAAGGGATGACAATTCAGGTGGCATTGTATTTTTAGACAAGTACATAGGGGAAATCACTTTTTTGCCTAATGTAAGTTGTACTCCTGAAGGAGAACAATACAGTGTAGCGTGCAATCTTTTCAACAAATCTAATCCCAGCAAATTCTCACCACAACCTGTTGTTAGGATCAGGGGTGCTTTCAGTTCGCAAGGTCCAACAGAAAGTGACATGGGACTAGAAATCGGGTTCCTAACTGGGGCGCCAGAAAAACCTACTGAAACATTTATATCGCCAGACAAAGGTGCGCCAGGGAGTTTGGAATGCATTATTGAACTCTTTGCAGCACCAGTGTCTAGCAGGAAAGGTTCCGTTACATTTGCTGTAGTCACATCAACATACGGTCCACTCTGATCCACTGGCACTGAAACAACTCCCTCTCCCTGTCTATGGCTGTCCTAGTAATCATTATTTTCTGCATCGCCATCCTCCACATAATAATCATTATTGTAATACTGGGCCGTATTACTAGTCGCGTTAGCTTGCTGATCAAAACTATTAATGGCGCTTTGGGGCGGAAGAGGACGCGCGTTTTGGGGAACACTTCCACGCCCTCTGCCTCTAGGAGCTTGCTGACCACCTCTACCTCTGGCGCCATACGCATTACCGTTCCGTTGCATTAATTTAGGGCAACTATATTTAAAATGACCTTCCTCTTTGCAGTATGAACATTGGTTGGGACCTACAGGGACACGTGGTTGATAATACCCATTCATTTGCTGATTAGTCTGAAACTGTTGGGGTTGGTGATAAACACTTTGGGGTTGCCTATAATTATTCTGACCTCCACGTGGTGGATAGGCCTGCTGTAAAAGGACCTTTGTCTTTAATTCCTTCGTTTTCTTTTCTGTCCTATCTTTCTCGTCTTTATCTCTGTTTTCATAATACTGTGCAGTAGCCAGTATTTGCGCTGAAGAAGAAACAGCCCAAGAACTCTCTGAGTCTTTCAACTTTTTACACAGGTCAGGAAGTAAATTCTGCACAAACTTATCCACAAACAGCCGTTGGCCACCCTCAGTACTCATATCCTGCCCACTGTGGTCAATAAACGTTTCCTCAAACCTAGTAAAGAAGTCTGACACTGTCTCATCTTTCTTCTGCTTACATGCAGATAACTTGTCCCAATTTACGCGCATCGCAGGCATTAGTGTCTTCATATACGTGATTATTCTACCAGGCAATTCAGCTACTAAAGGCTCAGGTTTCGCGCCACCAGTTTGTCTTGCATCAGCAGCAATAATGTTAGCCCATGTATCCCCTAGTTCTGCATCGTGATCTGCATTACGAATTGACCCCCATAGAGGCTGTGGAACAACATTACCAAACAACATGTCTATATCGGCCAGGTTCATAACGCATGACCCTGCCGTCTGTGACAACTCTTTATAATAACCTGCTGGGTTTTTACGGGGATCAGGCAATGTCTGTTTAAGTGCTAACACCTCAGAGCGCTTCCATGGAACATGCACCCAAACACGTTGGAAATGCGCTGGCACAGCGGGGTTATTGCCGACAGCTGCAACTGCTTCCTTCCATACCGGGGGAACTTCTCTCATGGGATATTGTCGCGCTTTTACCTTTTTCCCCGCAAGGACATCTTGCTCAAACAATGACTGATGACAATCATCATTCCTAAAGGAAAATACGACCGCAACTGCTTTATCTATATCGCGGTCCACAATTACACCAGTTCCGAAATCAAACCTCACTCTACACAATTCCTGCGGGCTCGGATTTTTACCACTATCCTCCAATTCCTCACAGAGAAATTCGCACATTTTCTCAAACACATATCTCTGTTTTGGGGCATCCCACTGATGGAAGACATTGACAACTGATTCCACATCATACAATGAAGGGAAAACAATCCATCTACGCGCCATGCTATCTATTACCCTTTTCTCATCAGGGTTAGGCAACTGACTACGCAATTGCTTACGCCGTAAACCAGGAGTCGCACCAGATGACTCAAAGAGAGGCGACATTAACGTAGTAACCACATTAGCTAAACGCTGTCGCGCTGAAGGAGAAGCTGAAGCGGAAACAGGGGGAAAAACAGAGGGAAGAAAAGAGGATGTAGAAACGGGTACTGGAGTGGTGCAAGGAAGAGTGTTAGGGGAGGCAGCTGCTGGATTAGGCAAAGTCGCAGGAAGTGCGGGGGCAGTTGGAAGCACAACTGGCAGCCCTTGAGAGGGTTGCGTTACATGGATAGGAGCCGGCTGCACAGCAGCTGGCGGTAACGGCAAGGCTTGTATTATATCAACTGGAGGTGGCATATTCACAAGCTGGGGAGGTGCTGTGGCATTTTGAGCATACGGAGGTGGTGAACTCAACAAATGTGACATCAGGGGATCTTTTTCCTTTTCTTCTAACTCATTCTGCTTAGAATGTGGTAAAGCTGGGTAACATTTGTCAATCCCTAACTTACGCTGCCTGTGCATTTGCTCGCTCATCTGCTCCTCCTCATTGTCTTTAAATTGTACAGCTGCTTGCATTACTGACATACCTCTCTCTCTTTTATTCTTCTTCGCTAGCTTAATTTCCTTCTGTTTGGCTTCCTTTCGCCATAAGCGGAAAGAGTCAAACATCGCCGGCCGGGCTTTCTTCTTAAACAATTTAATTTCCAAATTATCTAAAATATCGGTATCAAAACTACCATTTTGGGGCCATTTTAAAACACCGTCTTTCCTGGTGTAGTGGATCCACACTTCATTATATGCAATTGGGCCTACGCCATGTTTTACATAGAGCTCATAAGTTGGAGTTCCAACCGGAGGAACCGGACATGATTCTTCCAGCTGGAAACCTTTTCCACAACCCAAACAGAATAATCTACCAAATAGTCCAGAACCAGGCATCTTCGCTCACTAGTCTAGATCCAAACGTCAGAGGATTATCGATTACGATATTCTCGTGAATACACGAGTCCTCTGGCTTTGGGGTTTGCAAACACCAAATCACCAAATTACCAAATCAAACCAAACGATCCCGAAGGATACCAAAACAAATGGGAGACGCTCCACTTATACTTAACTGAATATTGCTGATCGATGACGTCACCAGAAGACTCTCTCGATTGTTTCGCTCTCTCAAACTCGTCAAGGGTCCAAAACAGGTCGATTAATCAGGGCAGCAGTCCTTCGTAGCCGTCGGGACGCGGAGAACCTCGCAGAAAAGACTTTCGGACCACGTCGACATGCAGGGGTCGATGAAGTGGCGGCCTTCCTCCGGAATTTCCACACGAAGCTCCTCACGAACCTCTGGCTTGGACTGGTACCGCTGAAATCGTCCCGAGTTGGGCGCCAAACTGAAGTACTGGGTATTTTAGTCCCAGCGGTGCAGGGGCACACACCCTATGACTTCTGGGTTTCACCCTGTTCCGGACCTACAGAAACACAGAGTCTTCTGGGTGAAGTCAAAGAATCGTTTATTGGCTGCAGACCAATTACAGGTATCCTAGAAGTACACCAGCGTGTATGTTCTCAGGAGACTGCTGAAAATCATAGGAACAGGCTACATCTTAAATAGGCCTTTTCTGGCCCCAAGCATACATTCCTGAGTTTTATGAAACGGCAATATACAAGGATATGTTACAAAGAAAAGGCAGAGTCATGATGACCATCCCACATTCCAGTTCGGCCAGCCCACGATGATTTACACAACAAGGTTCAGATCCCACATTAGATTTACAGATCCCCCCAATAAACATGAGCATCTCCTGTTTTGGGAAGCAAGTCATAAAGCAGGAACAGCCAGGTGCGAAAGAGATTGGCCAGGGGCTTGTGTAGGATGAAAAGGGTTTTATGACGGGCCAAGCCCTGATACGAATCACAGGTGGAGAGAGGAAGGGGAGCTCGTGAGACCAGTTTGACCCGGGGCAGCAGAGCCAGCTGCCCAGGTCACAGAGAAGTCAGAGAGGAAGCCCATGTACTGTGAGGCCCGTATTTGCTCCATTATAGCCTATGTGAGGGCAATGACAAGATGGCCACTGCTTCCAAAATGGAACCCGCGTAGCGAAGCAAAATAACGTGTACGCAGTGCATTCATAGCTAGAACGATATATAAAGCACTCGTACGTGCCGCATTTACCATTTGCGGTTCGCTAATACCAAGATAGACAGAGGTAGGGCCCTGTTCCCTACGCGGTCCCGAATATTAAAGTACGACAGACGGTGTCGGAGTCGGGTGTTATGGACGTCAGTGACACAGCACTCCGGACTCACGCTGTAGCGTATCTTCGAAGGCGCTGCATCTTTACCGGGGCCTACGTTATAAGTCATGGGGCACTAAAGAGAAAAAGATACCCACTTGACCTGTATTTCTTCTACTGTGCTTGGTACATGCTATTGGTTCTGTTCCACAGGAGTCCTGCCTGTCTCCAGCACTTACGCAAACTCTTTCCCAAAGGACGTGGAACCGAATCATAACCTACAAGAGGACATCCAGTAGTAAAACCAAGAGCCCTGCCAAATGTATTTGAATTCTGAGAGTGATTTCATTTATACATATATATATATGAGTCTAACCTAGTTAGAACCCTGCTTAGGAATAAGGCATGCCACAGTGAAGGGACACAGTTTAAAGTTAAACTTTACTCTAAGAGGAGTGAGGCTAAGCCTGTGAATTTGGACATGATCCATATGGAAGAACGCTTCTAAGCATCTATCTTCCCTTTATACCTACCTCTGGAAGTTATTATATTGTTGTGTGGTACTAAAGAAGGTGGTTGGTAGTATCATATGCGTACACTGAAACATTTTTATTTTTTTTTATTTTTATTTTTTTAAAACCTTTATTCGTGCATATTAAAAGAACAAATACGGGCCTACAACCTTCAGGCCGGCCACGATACGGTTAAGCACTGATACAAACATTACGGCCCCTGTGCTTCAACGGTCAAGATTAGCAACGATTTATGAATTATACACTGGAGAGATCCTTGACCCCAGGGAAAGGAGAAGTGAAGGTTAATTTTAAAGTTTTTCAAAATAATTTTATCAGGGAAAAAGTCAGTGAAGAATAAGAACCAAGGAGATTCGAGTCCGCACGATATCTTCACCACACGGGAGAGCAGCAGCATCATTAAAACAGCAATGGAAGTAAAATCTCAGGCAGTGAGGCAATGCAGTTATATAACAGGATAGTCACATTAGCAATTACGCACCCCTCCAGTGCCGCCCCCACTCAGTCAACCCCACACCCGGACCCAGAATCGAAACAAGTATAGCGCAGAAACATAAAAAGAAAAAAAGGCCCATAGAACTAATTAGAAACAGTAAATTACCCCCCCACCCTACACCAATGCGGAGGCTACGGCCTGCCCCCCCCCCCAGCATAGTGCCTGTCGCCCAATAAACCCGAAATATAGACAAGAAAGAGAGTAAGAATAGAGTAAAGAAAGATAAGAAAACAGTACACCTATGATAAAGGGGGTGAGAAAAGAATAGGACTATTCTAATCTAAACTCCCAAAAAAGAAGAAAGTGGGGAGGAGCCTACGTATCATCAGAGCGCCCTAAACCATCGGCCATCTATGGCTTCCACACACTGAGAACCCACTACACCAAAAGCGGTCGTGTGAAAATGAATTGTCACAACAATTTAAATGAAGGAAGACAGATCGCGACGAGTGCGCACAAAGTATACATACAGTTCCAGTCCCAGTCCAGCCCATCCGTGAAACCATGGCGATATAAATCAGTCTAGCCCTGGCCCGATCGCGGGCTTGAGATTAAGCCAGCCCCTACATGAAGGCCCCGCACCCCGTGCAGACAAAGACAATATGGCCGCTTGGGAGAAGATGGTGAAGTAGAATCACAAAATGGCCGCCGACCATCTGTAGAGGTCCCTTTGTGCACCACATAAAGTCCAGACATGGCATGTAGAGTACAGGAGTTCCACAGAAAAGAAGCAGTAGGCCACCGTGAACGATTCCTCGAGGATGTTAGGTGTTGCTCAGCTGGATACTCTTGCAGACGCGGTGAGGCAGGCAACAATGAAGCAGGCAGCAATGAACGGGGAAACAAAGTATCCGCTGTTGAGCTGGAGAGCAATTGATCCTGGGTGCCGGGAAAGCCGGATGCAGGCACCAGTGTAGCATGATCACACACAGCCGTTGCGTCCCCGCAAGAGGACAAAAGCACTGGCAGACCCACGCCGTGTTGATGACAAACGGAGCGCTCACGGCCCGCAGCCGACAGCATGGAGTCAAACTGCTCACTCAGCGCCTGAAAGCGAGCACACATTTGTAGACGAAGGTCCCGCAGGACGGCCAGAACGGAGCCGCATGTCAGCGGAAGCTGCACCCCCACATCGGCAGCAATCCGGGACGGCACTGTGGAGCTGGTGTCTGGTGGAGGGAGGGCGAAGCGGGCAGCGGGCAAGACCGGAGTATCACCCCCCAGCCGCGAGCAGGCAAACAACGCCATGTTTTACCGCCGGACGGTACAATGGCCAGGGGGGGGGTCGTAGCAAGGAGTCAGTTCCCCTCAGGTCTGCGTCGCAACTGGGAAAGCCAACAGTCGCCTCCCTTCCCTCGGGTTCTCTTTGCAGCCGACTAGGCAATAGAAGAAGGGGGTCGGCAGCCTCCCACAGCGCGGTCCACAGATCGGGGCAGGAGACCCGCCGCACCGGGGCTTACCTTACAGCCCCAGCCCTTCAGGCGCAGGGTGCAGGAGGTGTCTGGCCGTCCCTCCCCAGGCTCATCTGGCGACAGTCCGTGGTGTTAGGTGAGGTCGGGACCGCGGGGCTCGGGTTTGCGCTAGCGGGTCCGGTGACTGCGGAGCTTCCAGAGGGCCGGCAAAGGCCACAATGGAGCAGGGGTCCAGGGCGGAGAACAAAAGCACCAAGAACTCCGGCATCCGGGCGGGCTGAGACTTCGGGGAAGCGGCGGCGTGGACAGCGCGTCGTCGCACACGTTTCACCTCGAGAATCGGCAAGGATAGGAATCAGGATGATAGTCCGGGGCCAAGGGCCGACGGAGCCGGGCGCTCAAGCGTCTGCTCCGGTCGCCATCTTGGCTCCTCCCCCCACTGAAACATTTATTGACCGCTTCTTGGAAAACAGATCCCAGCCCAAAACACCACAACGGATAAAAATTTAATCTGTGTTTCCGCTGTTGTCTGTTCGTATGTGTGGGTAGTTTGCTGGGACGAGATATGATTGTTATTATGGTAGTCATGGGGTTTGAATGGATGTTAGGGTGAGAGGATTGGTTATGAGGGCAGTTCTTTGTAATGGTGGTATTTTGTTTTATAGAAATGATAAAAATATATCACCATCTTTGACATAACAGTCATGTCACAATACATGGAAAGAATTGTCAAAATGTATTCGTAGACTTTCTAAATATGCATGCTGTTTTTCAATCAACAAATATGAAATATAAGATATTTTGCAAAACAATATAATAAACCTGATCTTACAAAACATCATGTATATGTAGTATTATTATTACAACTGAAACACAACCAATAGCACAGTAAAAGAAATACAGGTCAAGCGGGTATCTTTTTCTCTTTAGTGTTTCTTACCCCATTTGCCCAGACATTAAAAGTATTGGTTTTAGGGGGTTACCTTCGCATACTTGATTATAAGTCACAGGGACCACGGCTCCGGTGCAGGCAGCGGCGCGGTGTCGAAGAGCGGCGCCGGCTCCAAAGTCACACTTGAAGTCGATGTACATGTTTCTTCTTTTTTAGCACAGCAAACTCGCTTCCAAGGGCCCAGGAACTGGATTTGACTCCACTTGGCAAGTTAGGATTCCCAGCAGAGGAGCCCAGGAGCTGCAGGTGAAGTCTTTTGTTGGCTATGAGACTTCCAACAGGAGGCAGGCTCAATGCAAGCCCTTGGGAAGACTTAAGAAAACAGAATGCAGAGAGCAAAGTCCAGTCCTCTCACTTCCAGGAAAGAGGCAGCAGACAGCAGTACAAAAGGCAACACAGCGAAGCTAACAGCAAAGTGGCAGTCCCTCCTGGCAGTACAACAGCTGTTCTTCCTGGGAGAATGTCCTCAATCCAGAAGTGTTCTGAGTATATGGTGTCAGAGGTCCAGTTTTTATACCCATTTTAGGCTTTGAAGTAGGGAGACTTCATAGAAAGGTATTTGTAGTGCACAAGACCCTGCACTTCCTGGCCCTGACCCCAGATACACTACAGGGGGTAGGCATCTTTTTATGTGGGGACAGCCACAGCCCTATTCAGGTGCAAGTGTCAACTCACCCCACCAATATAGATCAGGAATACCCATCAGCCTGGTGATGGGAGATCAGGATATGCAGGGAACACCTCAGCTCCCTTTGTGTATAGAGTGAATTTAAGCTCAACTGTCATCCAACCCAGACGTGTATTCTAGGGACAGGCAGAGGCACAGAATAGTTAAAGTTAGAAAATGCCAACTTTATAAAAGTGGCATTTTCAGACCTGCAATTTGAAAACCAACTTCACTAAAAGATGTGTTTTTAAATTGTGAGTCCAGGGACACCAAACTCAAATTTTCCATCAGCTCCCAATTGGAAGAAACACTGACCTGTGGGAGAGATAGGCCATGCTGTAGTGAGCAGCGAATTTGGCAGCATGGTAGGCCATGCTGTAGTGAGCAACGAATTTGGCAGTTTTTCACTACCAGGACATGTAAAACTCAAATGTACATGTCCTACCTTTTAAATGTATTGTATGCTGCCCATGGGGCTACCTAAGGCCTACCTCCTACCTTAGGGGTGCCTTACATGCACTAAAAGGGACAGTTTTGGGCCTGGCAACTAGGTGAACTTGCCAGGTCGACTTGGCAGTTTAAAACTGCACACACAGGCTCTACAGTGGCAGGCCTGAGACATCTTTGAAGGGCTACTTGTGTGGGTGGCAAAATCAGTGCTGCAGGACCATTAGTAGCATTTGATTTACAGGCCCTGGGCCCAGGTAGTGCTGCAGTGTACTGTACTAGGGACTTATTCATATATCAAATATGCCATTCATGAAGAAACCAATCATCCCATGTTTTAGAGGAGAGAGCATATGCACTTTAGCACTGATTAGCAGTAGTAAAGTGCCCAGAGTCATAAAGCCAACAAAAGAATGTCAGAAAAATAGGCAGAGAAATGCAAAAAGTTTGGGGATAACCCTGCAAAAAGGGCCAGGTCCAACACCTACCCATACATTCTATTGATTGTTGTTGAAGATTGTCACGGTGCTTTACACTATCTTGCTAGATTGGACCAATGAAATATATATATGTTTGCATCATATGGATTCTTTCTTATGCTTTCTGTACACTTTATAAACACTAATTCAAATGTATGGAACAAAAAAAGTGTGCCTAAAACGTGGTACTGCAGATGATAGTTACTTTTTTTGTTGAATTGCTTTTTCATCCCCCCCACCCACTCCGGCAGCATTCTGATGATGTTCGCATCAGCACTTCATGAGAGAGGGCACCCCCAAGAAGGGCAGGCGTATGTGCATGAGTCAGGGCATTATGGATTGCAAATAGTAACAAGATGACTACACCTATAAACCAAAGTGTTTCTTGTTACTTATGGGGTTGTGTCTAGGCACTATAAATGGGGTGTGAGCCCACACAAGAGTTTGTGAAAAGAAAGGGCTCCCACATGAGGGCTGCCAATGATCTGAAGGCTTCCACCATTTGAGGTCTGCTTGACAGGGCAGCTATCTACATGACCTATTGTTTTCTATATAAAGAGAGTGGGCTTTGGGCCACTCTGCTTCACACATGTGCTTGTTTGAGCCGGCTACCTCAGTCCTTGCTTTGATATTGCCACTCACAGCTTAGATCGCCCCAGAGTAGTATAACCTCGCCCCCTCCTCATGCCAAAGGCTGCTTGGTTTCCAAGAAAGGGCTTCACTTCAGTGCACGAGGTGCATTGGTTTCACCAGTTCACAGGAACCATTTGATGAATGCAGACGCCATCTTGAAGTGAAGCCTTGCCCTAGAAACAAGCAGCACGTTCTGCATGAAAATAAAGTGCTATCTGTGTTACTATTCAGGAAAATCATGTCTTTATTTTTGTGCCAAAATCGCCTCAAAAATATATAAAATGTGTGATTTTACAGTAAAATGAACCCTGGAAAGTATTATGCTATGCTCGTATACTTTGCCCGACCTTACTTCTTCTAAACATTTTTTTATTTATTTGTTGGGGTTTCTTTTAATGTTGAAAGCAAGCATTACAATATGACGTCTGTCCCTTTTGGCTACATCTGCTTGTGCTTGTGTCACACTAATCAGGTAGGAGGAAACATTCTGTTAGGATACCAAAGGAGTTCTATCCTTGAATTGGTTGTGGGACCTGTCAAAGAAGACGAGCCTTCGGTCCATATATTGCTTTCCTTTTGCACGCACACAACGCCTCTGCTTCGCATTCATTTGCCAAACAACACTTGTTCACTAAAATCCTTCAAAAGGTGACAGTGAAGAGAAGCTGAAAGAGAGGTTTTTATAGCCTCCTACTCTTTATCCACTTTTAATCTGCCCTTCCTCTTTCGCTTTTCCAGCTGTCATATATATTGGCCTGTCTCATTCCCTATTATCTAATCTCTCTATCTATCTATCTATCTATCTATCTATCTATCTATCTATCTATCTATCTATCTATCTATCTATCTATCTATCTATCTATCTATCTATCTATCTATCTATCTATCTATCTATCTATCTATCTATCTATCTATCTATCTATCTATCTATCTATCTATCTATCTATCTATCTATCCATCCATCCATCCATCCATCCATCCATCCATCCATCCATCCATCTATCTATCTATCTATCTATCTATCTATCTATCTATCTATCTATCTATCTATCTATCTATCTATCTATCTATCTATCTATCTATCTATCTATCTATCTATCTATCTATCTATCTATCTATCTATCTATCTATCTATCTATCTATCTATCTACAATCTATTTATCTACCTCTAGACCTACCTATTTAGCCACCTTTAGGCTTATCTGACTGTCGGTCTATAAGGCTATATATCTGTCCATATCTATCTGCCTGTCTAGCGACCGGGGGTATCTTCTGATACCTCTACCAGTCTACCTGTATTAGTTGGCCTCCTACCTGCCAACCAGGTACAGCCAGTTATCGGATGCTTAAAGAAATGCTAAACGAAAAGTGAAGTCATTAAACCAGACGGATGGAGCATCTTGATTTACTCATGCCAATCTCCCCCAAACCATTGGATTAAGCCATAGACGTCCACATATAATATAAATAATCTGTCCCTCTCTGCATTTTTGGCAATAAATACATTTTATTAGCCTTTTATTTTTCAGTCCTGGGGCTTGTGGGGCGATGCTCCTCTGCTCAAATGGAGGAGCCACCCCTGCTGTGTGTTATTCAAGACTTTTCGTTTTTACTGAAATTATGTATATAACATAGCTACTTAGGGGTTTTCAACCAGACTTTTTCCATTGGTCTGTGGTTATGTCATTCACATTTGTCAAGGCGCAATGTGTCAGGCCGCTTCAGCCATTGGCTGACTTAACTAACCCTAACAGCATGTGGCCCTTTTCCCAAGGAGCACATCCACACACATGTACTTCCTTTCAGTGCTAGGAAATACTATGGTAATGTATGTTTTTTGAGACCAAGAAACCTGTTTACCTTTAGCCAATGTTTTATTTTGCATTGAAGAGGGCCCAGCAGCTTCCCGAACCAATAATGTTTTGTAAATACTATGACAAAACAAAACAAAACTTGTCAAAAGGCTGGAGGTCAACTACAGACCTATTGTCTTTGCCAGTGCTTGTTATGTCTGGCATTTCAGAAAGCTTTTCCTGACTGGCCAAACTATTGTTTCCCCCCAAAATCATAGATAAGGTACAAACTTAAAGGGGCTTTTGGTCAGGGGGCTTTTGGTCAGGAGGCTTCGCTTATTGGACTGTTAAATTGTCACTTCCATATTGCTTCCGCTCTCCATTGGGCCCGCCCACTTAACCCATCTGCTGACTTCACCTTGAGTGACTGTACAAAGCACGTGCACATTGTTCACATCTACCTACAAATAGTTCCTTTCTCTTCAGTTGAAATGCTATTTCAGAGTGTGCTTTTGATTTATTTTGTAAATGAAAAAAGATAAACTATGCTCCAACTTGTTCTCTCCACCGCATGTCTGGGTGGACCAAAGGTGCCCCTATGGTCCCGATGAAGACCCTCTTGTAAGGAGTGAAACTGCCTACCCCAACCCTGGCTCGAAAGGCCGACCGCTCTGTGTTCTCTGTATTGAATGTGGACAACAGTGACAGATTCCCCTAGTCCTGTTTTGACATTCTGTTCTTGTAAATACTTTAGCCTTGGTTAAGGCTGGTTAAGCCTTTTTATGCATTTTCTGATGTACACACTGTTCACTGTCCTCCCTCCATACATCACTCTCACTTTTGCACATTGATGCACCTATTCCTCCCTTTCCAGGGCACCTATGCAGAAATCCGTGTGATAAATGTGCTATGTTTGAACATGAAGCATTATATGTTCAATGTGATTAAATATTTTCAATATGTTAAAAATTGGTTATAATTGATTTATCGGGTGATGTTGATGTCCATTTAATATTGCATTACCACTGGGACCAACCCCCTTATTGTACCACATTTCACCCAGGTCCTAGTGACGCTTCTGGGTTTAACCCCATTATTGTGTAACTTTGTTCAGGTAGTACACAGAAGAACAACTCAGAATAAGCATTGCCAAAGCCAATTGACCTGGTTTTAATATGCTAAAAGGCGCAACTGGCATGTATGGATGCCTTTGTATGTATACTTTAAAATATGAGCATATGTACTAATTTTTGCTCTGTTCAGTTCACTTGGTAAACTTTGCTCTGTGATGCAGGCTTGCAGCCATCACCTTTGTTGTAGGAGAGCAAAGGGCACAGGTATCATAATGTTAGCTTCTTTCCATGATATATGTGTGTGTCCTCTTTTTTCATAAGTAACCATGCTGTGGGTGTGCTGTGCCCACACGGACGCTCTTTACAGTACCCGTCTCCATGCACTGAACTCATCAGCTGTATGTGAAAGCAGGAAGAGGCTCTGTTTTCTTTTGTTGCTGCACCATTTGGGGTCTGATGTTTTCTAATACGGTCTGTGAGCACCTTTGGGCCATGAACATTCGGAAAAGCTTCTCTCCTCGAGGCAGACTCCAGCGCATGACCCTGCCTGCTCCCCTAGCTAATCCTGGTGGTGCTCTCATGCTGTTAACCAGCATGAGAGAAGGGCCAGGATTTGAGGGTGTGGCCTCACTTGGCGCTCTCAAGAGCACTGGAGGCCTGCGTGTTCTCTAACCTAGGGTTAGAGAAGTTTAAAATGTGCATGTGTGGCCGGCCGTTGCAAGACGGCTGCCCAAAGAGACATGCGCATTGCAAACTTTAGCACAGAGCTCCCTGCTGCCACTCGGCAGCAATGGCCCTACGCTGTCCTGACACTCTGTTCGGGACAGATTGCTGAAAAATAAAATGGCAATAAATACATTTTATTAGCCTTTTATTTTTCAGTCCTGGGGCTTGTGGGGCGATGCTCCTCTGCTCAAATGGAGGAGCCACCCCTGCTGTGTGTTATTCAAGACTTTTCGTTTTTAGTGAAACTATGTATATAACATAGCTACTTAGGGGTTTTCAACCAGACTTTTTTTCCATTGGTCTGTGGTTATGTCATTCACATTTGTCAATACGCAATGTGTCAGGCCGCTTCAGCCATTGGCTGACTTAACTAACCCTAACAGCATGTGGCCCTTTTCCCAAGGAGCACATCCACACACATGTACTTCCTTTCAGTGCTAGGAAATACTATGGTAATGTATGTTTTTGAGACCAAGAAACCTGTTTACCTTTGGCCAATGTTTTATTTTGCATTGAAGAGGGCCCAGCAGCTTCCCGAACAATAATGTTTTGTAAATACTATGACAAAACAAAACAAAACAAAACTTGTCAAAAGGCTGGAGGTCAACTACAGACCTATTGTCTTTGCCAGTGCTTGTTATGTCTGGCATTTCAGAAAGCTTTTCCTGACTGGCCAGACTATTATTTCCCCCCAAAATCATAGATAAGGTACAAACTTAAAGGGGCTTTTGGTCAGGGGGCTTTTGGTCAGGAGGCTTCGCTTATTGGACTGTTAAATTGTCACTTCCATATTGCTTCCGCTCTCCATTGGGCCCGCCCACTTAACCCATCTGCTGACTTCACCTTGAGTGACTGTACAAAGCACGTGCACATTGTTCACATCTACCTACAAATAGTTCCTTTCTCTTCAGTTGAAATGCTATTTCAGAGTGTGCTTTTGATTTATTTTGTAAATGAAAAAAGATAAACTATGCTCCAACTTGTTCTCTCCACCGCATGTCTGGGTGGACCAAAGGTGCCCCTATGGTCCCGATGAAGACCCTCTTGTAAGGAGTGAAACTGCCTACCCCAACCCTGGCTCGAAAGGCCGACCGCTCTGTGTTCTCTGTATTGAATGTGGACAACAGTGACAGATTCCCCTAGTCCTGTTTTGACATTCTGTTCTTGTAAATACTTTAGCCTTGGTTAAGGCTGGTTAAGCCTTTTTATGCATTTTCTGATGTACACACTGTTCACTGTCCTCCCTCCATACATCACTCTCACTTTTGCACATTGATGCACCTATTCCTCCCTTTCCAGGGCACCTATGCAGAAATCCGTGTGATAAATGTGCTATGTTTGAACATGAAGCATTATATGTTCAATGTGATTAAATATTTTCAATATGTTAAAAATTGGTTATAATTGATTTATCGGGTGATGTTGATGTCCATTTAATATTGCATTACCACTGGGACCAACCCCCTTATTGTACCACATTTCACCCAGGTCCTAGTGACGCTTCTGGGTTTAACCCCATTATTGTGTAACTTTGTTCAGGTAGTACACAGAAGAACAACTCAGAATAAGCATTGCCAAAGCCAATTGACCTGGTTTTAATATGCTAAAAGGCGCAACTGGCATGTATGGATGCCTTTGTATGTATACTTTAAAATATGAGCATATGTACTAATTTTTGCTCTGTTCAGTTCACTTGGTAAACTTTGCTCTGTGATGCAGGCTTGCAGCCATCACCTTTGTTGTAGGAGAGCAAAGGGCACAGGTATCATAATGTTAGCTTCTTTCCATGATATATGTGTGTGTCCTCTTTTTTCATAAGTAACCATGCTGTGGGTGTGCTGTGCCCACACGGACGCTCTTTACAGTACCCGTCTCCATGCACTGAACTCATCAGCTGTATGTGAAAGCAGGAAGAGGCTCTGTTTTCTTTTGTTGCTGCACCATTTGGGGTCTGATGTTTTCTAATACGGTCTGTGAGCACCTTTGGGCCATGAACATTCGGAAAAGCTTCTCTCCTCGAGGCAGACTCCAGCGCATGACCCTGCCTGCTCCCCTAGCTAATCCTGGTGGTGCTCTCATGCTGTTAACCAGCATGAGAGAAGGGCCAGGATTTGAGGGTGTGGCCTCACTTGGCGCTCTCAAGAGCACTGGAGGCCTGCGTGTTCTCTAACCTAGGGTTAGAGAAGTTTAAAATGTGCATGTGTGGCCGGCCGTTGCAAGACGGCTGCCCAAAGAGACATGCGCATTGCAAACTTTAGCACAGAGCTCCCTGCTGCCACTCGGCAGCAATGGCCCTACGCTGTCCTGACACTCTGTTCGGGACAGATTGCTGAAAAATAAAATGGCAATAAATACATTTTATTAGCCTTTTATTTTTCAGTCCTGGGGCTTGTGGGGCGATGCTCCTCTGCTCAAATGGAGGAGCCACCCCTGCTGTGTGTTATTCAAGACTTTTCGTTTTTAGTGAAACTATGTATATAACATAGCTACTTAGGGGTTTTCAACCAGACTTTTTTTCCATTGGTCTGTGGTTATGTCATTCACATTTGTCAATACGCAATGTGTCAGGCCGCTTCAGCCATTGGCTGACTTAACTAACCCTAACAGCATGTGGCCCTTTTCCCAAGGAGCACATCCACACACATGTACTTCCTTTCAGTGCTAGGAAATACTATGGTAATGTATGTTTTTTGAGACCAAGAAACCTGTTTACCTTTGGCCAATGTTTTATTTTACATTGAAGAGGGCCCAGCAGCTTCCCGAACAATAATGTTTTGTAAATACTATGACAAAACAAAACAAAACAAAACTTGTCAAAAGGCTGGAGGTCAACTACAGACCTATTGTCTTTGCCAGTGCTTGTTATGTCTGGCATTTCAGAAAGCTTTTCCTGACTGGCCAGACTATTATTTCCCCCAAAATCATAGATAAGGTACAAACTTAAAGGGGCTTTTGGTCAGGGGGCTTTTGGTCAGGAGGCTTCCCTTATTGGACTGTTAAATTGTCACTTCCATATTGCTTCCGCTCTCCATTGGGCCCGCCCACTTAACCCATCTGCTGACTTCACCTTGAGTGACTGTACAAAGCACGTGCACATTGTTCACATCTGCCTAAAAATAGTTCCTTTCTCTTCAGTTGAAATGCTATTTCAGAGTGTGCTTTTGATTTATTTTGTAAATGAAAAAAGATAAACTATGCTCCACGTTTTATTTTTGAAATCAGACATTATTCAGCCAGTTCCTTCAGATGCTGGCATTGCTGATGTTAGCCTGAGGTGTCAAGAGCAATGCCAGGGGTCACAAAGAGCAAGCCAGGGGTCGAAGGTGCGACCATGGCTCCTCTAAATAACATCCATGCCATGACCCCCTCCTCATAACCTGCCCTCCCAGATGTTTACGGTGACCAGAGATTTAAGCACATACAAATATAGTAGGAAAACTGTGGTTTGAGAACAATGAGGGTGGGGTCAGTTAGGGTCAGCACAATGAGGGTGGGGTCAGTTAGGGTCAGCACAATGAGGGTGGGGTCAGTTAGGGTCAGCACAATGAGGGTGGGGTCAGTTAGGGTCAGCACAATGAGGGTGGGGTCAGTTAGGGTCAGCGAAAGTAGGAACGGGGTCAGAGACATGGTTAAAAAGAACAAAATATTCTGTAACTGTTTGTTAACCTTTGACCTCCAGGTAACTCCTTAAAATATGCACCTTAAAGCACTCCTTGTAAGGGGAATCCACCATACCCGTCCTGACCACTTTCCTGCCCTGTTCTTTGAGGAGCCCCATGCACCCTTCACTTCCTGTGCTGTGTAGGTCGCCTGGCATCTCTAGGGATACATGAATCAGCACTTGTGCTAAAGATGGCAGGTCCTAGAGCATGTACGCCAACAAGGACACGTTACAAGATGCCCAGGTGCCAGGTGGGCAGGGGTGTTTGTGCAAGTGGAGAGAAGGGCAAAGTTTGAAATATGCAGCATTGGCGTATAAATGCTTGCACGAGGGGGTGGGAAAGGCAGGCTCTGTATGGACAACATGGGTGTGCCATACCCAACTATCGTGCCGCTTGCCCTGTAGTCATAAGGCGCAGGTCCTGCAGTTCCTAAAGTGAGAGAGGCTGCATTCTGCATCCTGTGTTGTCCAACTATACCCAAATACGAGCAAAACTCCCTCTCTTGGCCATAGTGGTCTCTCCAGAGCAGCCATCTGTGGAACCTGTGTTTTTGAGGTCTTTAGCTCTGAAGGTCTAATCCTGCAAATTTTCCTTGATGATGTTTCACGGGCCAAACTCTGTGAACCCTGGTGGCATATCACCCACTCAAGAACGGGTGGCTGATCCACAGTGACGGCTGTTACGCAGTGATCGCTAGTAATACAAGCAGGGTGAGGCCGGTGAGCCACGCATGCACACACTTACACTCCTACACCTGCATGCACACTCACACTGCCATGCATTCATTCAGAAGTGTGCACACATAAACCCACTGTAGGACGCTGGCTCTGTATATACTGTACCAAAGTAAGGTATAATGAGCACAGAGCCCAGGGAGTCCCCCGAGGTATAGTGGAGGCTAAATTAGGTAAGTACTAACAGCTCTCTTTGTGGTAGTGTGGGCGAGCAGTTAGGCTTATCCAGTGGGTGTGATAAGCCTTTATTCTGTTCACTCAATCAAGACTGATGCACGCACTCAGAGACTGAATCTAGACCAATTGGGTAAACATAAAAAAGGTATACTTGTATTTTATTTCTAGAACCAAGCAGGACTTAGTGCAGGCAGGTAAAATGTACTTTCAATTATAAACCTTTACACAGAAATGCAATTGAGGATGGATTTGCAATTGTCACAGGTTGGTATCACTTCAAAAAGCAGTCTGAATTACACAGTAATAACCCTTGGAATACTTTTCAGTTACTTTTGGACTACTTTGAATATTAGGGGTACCACAACTATGCATCTCACAGTACAAGGTATGTAAGACTTTTCTTGGCTTGAATTCTAGTTATTGTTTTCTCATACAAAACAACAGTTTAACACTTAGAACATTTAAGGCCCAAAATCTCATAACATGGGTTCCTATGGGACAAAATGGTTATAGGTTTTGCAGGTAAGTAAACGTCTTACAAGGGGGAGCTTTGAGGGTTTGGACCAAGGTTCCCCATGGTCTAGATAGGCACTCGAGCTGCACCACCAGCAACACTAGGGCTGTCAGATGCAGAGTCCAGAGGCCCAATGTTAGCCAATGGGACTAAGGGGGCCTTCGGTTAGGGGCTGCTTACGAGCAGGCCATCCGGGTGTGGGAGCGAAGCTTCTGGGGTTAAGGTCAGCACTGCAGGGGCCAACGACCAGCATAGGAGCTGCACCACCAGTGGCACTGGGGGGTGTCAAGAGGATGTCCGGGACCCTGTACTTTTCAATGGAGACATTTGGTTCGGCAAAGTTGCTGCAGACTCGGACAGGGAGACTTCCTGAATGCGACCACCAGCTGGAGAGGTAAGTTGGTGTCTTGGGGCATGCCTGGACACCTTCGGTTGGGCCACCCAAGGCCGTGGGGCGTCGGGTGCAGGGGTGTGTTCTGGCGTCAGGTTTTCTTACCAGCTCCAGTCAGGGGCACCCTTCAGGTTGAGGCTGCAGGCATCGTCTTGAAGCTTGAGGGAGGTCAGGGATCTTAGTAAACATAGGGATCCACCCGTAGGTTGAATGTGTAACAAGACTCCCCACGGGGACAAAGATGTATCCCACAGCCGTGGAGAATACAAATCAGTTGTTTAAATACCCCTCACACACCAAAAGGGCCCTTGGTGTCATGCTTCATCATGGGGGTCTTCCCGCCCCTCTACGGGACGGGGCGTGCTACGACCTACGACTACGCGGGAGCACTGTTAACAATGAGAAGACTATGTGTAATGCAAGGGTGTGAGAGGAAGGGTCAGGGGTGAATGGGAAAGTGAATTAAAAAATACCTGGCTCTTTGGTCTAACGAAATTTATTATACCGTATGAGCTGGTATTAATAAAAATTAGTGGGGGGAGGAGGAAGTATGCCTCAATGAGCTGTGCCTCCTAATGGTGCCGACATGTTTCGAAGCTTCCCCAAGCTTCTTCTTCAGGACCTTAAGGATCCCTTCCTAAAACTCACTGTGATGTGTCAATGAATAAAAAGGTGTGAATAGATCTATATAGGAAGAAAATAACCTCCTATGGTAATGCCTAGATAGGTCTTATATGGTCCATAACCTAGAAAACACAAAACGGAAAAAACCAACGTCACGTAGATCGAGGATCAATCCATCATGTGTGAATAGTGATCTGAAAAAAAAGGTGATACTATAGTCGCCTCTTAACGCTATCCATAACGTTATCACGTGATCTGTGGTGAGAATACAGTGTAACACATAGACATCGACTTGAGACGAACAAAACACGTAACAAAAAGCACACACTCTATTCAGAAAGGAACTGAGTTCCTAAGTTCTAAAACAGATGGTAATCCAAGTTGGTGGGAATACATTTAAAAATAACATACTTGCTGTAAAGAGAAAATTGCCTCATGAGCTCTGAAAACCGGGTGGTGGGATTGCCAACTCGGCTATCTAAATGATAAGGATTAGAAGAAACGAAAAAAGGCCCCGTCGGTCATCACAATGGCGTTTGAAGTTAACCACAGGAGGGAGTCCCTACAGGAACCGGCTATGCCGTACTTACGAATCCCCGGATAAATATTCGCCAAATCACCCACCCCAGTCGGCTCCGTCGATGGAAATGAATACGGGCGTGGGGTTTTTTAAATGGTGAAGCGCGCGAGATATCGCGTTACTTTGCTGGCTCTGCGTTCGTAGACCCGGAACCGGAGGTCAGGGATCACCAGAACCCAGGTTAGGATTGCTGGGGATACCTCCTGTTGGTGTTGGGCCACTCGAACTCGGGCCGTGGGCGTCGGGTGCAGAGTGGTGCAGAATTGTGGAGTAACCTGAGTCTGGTTTATGGTTGGTCTTGGAGCTTTTGTTGAGCAAATCCAGTGCTCACAGGAGACAGTGTCTGTACGGTGAGTGCAGGGCAGGTCCTCCGGGCTCTGGGGGAGCTGCTGACTGCTGGACACATTAGTTTCTTCACTGTAGCCAGGTCAGAGTTTGGACAGGCCGTTAGGGCTAGGGGCCAAAGCAGGAAGTGTCCTCTTTTTCCTGGGTCAACATGGCTCTTTGGTCCTCGAATCTCATGGGGCAAGGTTCAGGGTGGTCCCTGAACTACTAGATTTGGGGGCATTAAAAGGGGTGTGCAGGTCTAGACCAATGGGTTCTTTCCTTGGGGTGGGTACACCCCTATTATGCCACCCTCCAAAGGGAGGGGGCATGAGCCTCTACCTAATTAACTAAGTCCCCTCATCTTCAAGATGGAGGAGACTGAGATGTGTGGTTCACCTCGGTTCCCACACCTGAGGGATGGGGTTAGCAAAGGTGGGTACACCTCTCTTCCTAGCTTGGTTTTCTCACTGATTCATTCACCCAAAGTGGGTGACAGAACCGGTGGGAGCCAAGGCACATCAAGTCAGGTTGCATCAGATGTCAGGCAAAAAGTAGTGGTAACCATGCAAAAAGGGGCACTTTCCAACACCCACCATTCACAAGCAAACACACCCTTTAACAGCATGCACTCACAAATACATATGCATTCATACATGCACAAATGCACCCGTACATCAAACATTAAAATTAAAATAACTTACTGGCTGCAGCAGAGGTCTTGGCCTTGAGGTTCCTTCAGAATTGGGACTGACACCTCCTCTCTCTACCCCATTTCATAATGGGATGGTGTAAGTGAGACTTGCTGACCTCGCCCTATTCTATGACAGGGCGTCAATGATAAGCACTCAAACCTCGGCACTTCAGGGCTTAAAACTGAAGAGCCCGGGTACAAGGCTATCTGGCTCATCATGACGGGGAGGTCATCCATGCGATTTGCCAGGCTGGAGAGGTCACACGCACAGGGCTGTGACATCTTCAGCCCAGCAAACCTCAGCTCAGACAGTCAGGCACATGCGCATTTAGCGTACGTCCGCCTGGCTGCCTGACCTGAACATAAAGAGTGTCTGACAGGCTGACACTGACTCTGACTCTTCATGTGTGCCAAGAGGTAGGGGGCCTGACCTCTAATCCCTTAAGCATGGGCCGCCGCTGCTGATCCGCCACCAATCTTACCAGAGTTAGTACAGTACCTATGCGGAACGAATGATGGCGCCCGAGAACTGTTTGAAAATGGAATATCGGTCATTAAAGAAAGTCCACATCGAGTGTTCTACTGCTTGAGGTGTGGATAGACTGGCCACCGTTCTTTGGAGGACCTTCCATTTCCATCTTGTGGTAAATAAGACCAGGGGCCGTATTACAGATGGTGCCCCGGGGGCGCAACGGGCGATTGCGCCTGCTTTGCTTGCCTCTGGGGCACTTTGGTATTACAGAAGGGGACGCAGACACTTGTGCGCCCCCTTTTGTAATACCGATAGCGCTGGCGCACTTAAAACACCAGTGCTATCAACAGTGGGTGTTCCCTCATTTGCATAGGGGCGCGTCCTATGCAAATGATGGAATTCCTTTGACTCTGTACCCGTGCCATATTACAGACGCGGGCGCAGAGTCAAAGAAGCCCTCAGGAGACGCACTGACAGTGCACCCTTTAAAAGGTGGCGCACTGTTAGTGCGCCTCCTAACAGCAGCCCTCTGCAGGGGGTAAAGGGGGTCCCATGGACCCCCCCAGACATCCTCTTGCAGGCGGTGCAATCACTGACTGCACCCGCCTTCAAGGGGATCTCTAGACTCCTTTGAAAGTGCAGGCCGGTGCCGCCTGCACTCTGAAAACACGGAGCGGCTGCTCTGTGTTTTCACATGAATACGTTGCCCTGGGGGCAGCGCATATACCATAATGGGGTGCATTATCAATGTTCGCTCCAGGTGCACCTTCTGAAAGGTGCGCCGGGCGCAAACAGTGAAAATGTGTAATATGGCCCCAGATCTACCTCATGTCTGCATTAAAAATGTTCTGAAAAGCTGAGAAATTTAGCATTATTTATAGACTATGCAAAGCAATCCCCATAGACCAAGATCTCATCTGTCAGGAACTACAAAAGGAAATTCGTCAGTTTCCGATTTTGTTAAAAAAAATATATAGGTAGCTGGCAAGCCTCTCCCAAACGGCAATTTAACTAGCTTTCTATCAATGCAAAGTAGGTTCAGTTTCCCTTCCGACAACATTTACATGTGAATGTGATAAGTGTTTGATGTTCACTTGATTCAAATCGGCCTCCGTAGGCGGAAGGAAGTGCAGCCGAGGTGAACCCGCGGCACATTCTGAGACCGATTCAAGGGCCGGGGCACATAAGAAGGGCTTAGAGGGGAGAACGTTTGCGCCCACTTTGGAAGTTGGGCGTAAAATGATTTCTTGGTCAGTAAAAAAGTCGTTCTCATTTCTAGTGAGATTATTTTTCAAACAGATAAAAATTGTCAAATATATTACATATTAAACTGTAGATATTTAATAATGTAACCCTTGGTCTCCTCGTAGCTGGATGTAGATATAAATGGAATATATTTTCACCTCAAGGCCTGCTAAAGACAAGACTGCAAGTGTGAAGTACCTAATGTGGCACGTCATTGCTGATGTCACCAGTGTGGACGTATCACTTTGGCAGACACTCGGGGAGAATTCTGTGTGTGCATTATGATTATTGTCTCTTGTTGGCAGTATTTGCCCGATTATACTGAGTAAGGCACCCCAGTGCTGTGCCTATCTGGCGAGTTCCTGAGGTTCATTAAATTAGGTTACAGAAGCACTTGTTATTCATAGCAAAATGAAAATTATCTGTTTGTGTCCAGCAGAAAAAAAACAAGAACATTTCTGTAGGTTAATACAAAAAACACCTGAACACAGCATCCAAATTACGATTGGCACCTAGGTGACCATTTCTATGTGAGCTCTGCAGAGAAGCCAAGAAATGGATGAGCATTTAGTCAGAACAGCCCTAGGGCAGATACTCACACTGCCTTCAGCCTCAACTCCATATCTCTCCACCATGTCTCATCATGGACACTCATGCATATGCTGAACTCTCAGACACCCAGGGACGTGTCACATAAAGTGAGCACTTTCAGTGCTAGTTTGTCACACACTGACACATTTTGGGCTGACTGGCATCTTAGGTAGTTGGAGCTGCTTGGTCACCTTAGTGGTAAATTGTTGCTTGTCCCAAAAACTTTAACGCTATATTTTGCTTTTAGCTCGAAATGGAGCAGGATTTGTTGACACATCTAAAGTAAACAACAGAACATAACACAATAACTTACATAATGCACAATAACAACACAGATAAAACATAACAGTACACTAAACACGAAAACAGTCAAAAGAGAATGCAACAGCACAGCCCACACTGCAGTTACACAGCACAAAGACTACAACAAAATGCCACAAAGAAAAATACACGAACATTCTTGTCACATGGTACCTCCTCCAGAAACCTGCTTTGATAACACTCTGTGTTTGCACAAAACATGGCCTTAACTTATCACCCAGCACATGAAATAACAGCAGTCAGAAGTGTTTCTGGTCTGGGCCTAGAGGCAGGCTAGTTTGCAGTGTGCGCCCTACCAGCCTCGGATGTTGCTGATATAAGAACACGCACACCATTCCACATGAAGCAAAACATGTGAGATGTATTAGTGCCTGCCTCACTGGCTCACATCATAAGTGCTCTTGCACACATTGTCAAGAAAGAAATCAGTGTCTTTGCTTGTATAATAAAGAACGTCAATATAGGGTCCAGTAACTAATGGTTACTTGAGGGGTGATGAGAGGGGCTGAGTCCCGCTGTAATCGTTATGGACACTCCATTGAGCCCACCCCACTATGGAACAGGGTGGCCAAACGTCCTGCCTTGTGCAGGTTTGTCCCGCAATCGTGGGTCCAGGGCCGGACTGACTACCGGGCGTTTTGGCATGCTGCTGAGCTAGGGGCTGATTTAGTTGATGGGGACCTGCGTGTACTGAACGAAATTCATTTTGCTTTAATTATTTCGAAGTACACGCAGGTCTCCATGAATGAAATCAGCCCCCACCGCAGTGAAATCAGCCCCCTGCTCGGCAGAATTCCAAAACGCCCGGTAGTCAGTCGGCCCTGCGGGGGTCCTGCCCAGCGGGACATCAACTCTCACACTTTCAGCCCCTTAGGAGCCGTAAAAGAGGTGCCTGTCTGAGGCTGAGAGAGGGGCGCTGCAGCACAGGGGGTCCTGCACAATACAACGTCAGACGCAGGTTCAGCTGGAGAGAACATAATGCAGCCGCGAGCCGCCTGCCATTGCCCAACCCTGATTGCCGAGACCTTTCTAGGCATGGGCAAAGTCGGCTCTGTCCCAGGACCCCCACCTCTCTAGGGGCCCATCATAAAGTTTTCAGGACAATTACAGAAAGTGGCATAACACAAAAAAAATGATAGGTCTCCAATATCTCATAAATATTAAAAGGCTTTGCACTGAATGGAGGCCCCCTGAAGGACCTGGGACCCCTGAAAGGTTTGGGGGCCAACAAAGAGGGTTATCAGTGATCCGATCATAGTTGCTGATGGTGTGAATGAGCTGGAAAGGGATAATAAATTCAGAATATATTAGAGCAGGGGGCTCCAAAATAAGTTTGTCCCAGGCCCCCAAAGTCCTGAAGAAGTCCCTGACTGACTGTGTGAATGAAACGTATACCTGGGTCCTGTCTGGGCATAGATACTTGGTGTTTATTTCTTCTATTAATCCTGTTTCAAAGTGTTCCCATATTGCCTGATTAGTGGCCAGAGACACTGGGAAAGTGTGACTAGTCCAGGATCAACTAGTTCGTTACAATGCATTTACTACCCTGTTGCGTTTTGGTGAATATACCCTGAGACAGGGCACTTTTCCACTCCAGGAGTAATACCCAGACCAGTGTTTTAAACACACACTCACTAGCAGCTTTTACATTCATTCTAAATACTTTCAATCTTGCCCAAAAGGGAACAGAGGACTACATTTAAAAAGTGATTGCCCAAGAGTATACAATTTGGCCAGAGTGGGCGGCTGGGATAAAAACCATGTCTCCTGTTTCTACAGGTTTCTCTCTTTGCCTATGTCCACCAATCTGACAATATGTGAACTGCAGCCAAATGTGACAGTGAAGAGTGCAGGATCTGTAGAAATATGTGGCAGTGAAGACTGCAGGATCTTTAGAAATATGTGGCAGTGAAAAGTGCAGGATCTGTAGAAATATGTGGCAGTGAAGAGATACTAAAACTGTGGACAGATTGGACAGTGAAACGCTGAAGGTGCTGTGGAAAAACGGGAAGGCGAAGTGACACAGAGGCTTTAGAAGGATGTGACAGTGAAACGCTGCATGTGCTGTGGAGAGATGGGAAGGCGAAGTGACACAGAGGCTTTAGAAGGATGTGACAGTGATACACTGGAGGGGCTGTGGAGAAACGGGAAGGTGAAGAGACGCAGAGACTTTAGAAGGATGTGACAGTGATACGCTGGAGGGTGTCTTGAGTTACTGACCAGCTAGAAAAATAAATAAACCACTCTTTTTTAATATTTATTACCAATCTGATTCAATGGTGAAGTTAGATTGTAACTACGTACTTAGGAAAAGCAACATTTTGAAAGTTACCTTTTCCCTTCATGAAGAGCTACTGGAGGCTAAGTTACATTAGCTCTCCAGCAGCTGTCCAGCAAGTGCATGACCTTAATGAGGGTATGAAAACTGCTCCCAGGGCGAGGACTATGGCCTGAGTGTGGAGAGGGGGTTTTCTTCCTTTGCCAGGCAGGCTAGTGTGGTGGACCCAGGAACCTAATTAACTTCAAACATGCCTGCCCTGTCACAAGTAAATGTTAGGTAACACCTAGAGGGGACCAGCCTTTGTCCTCCCTAGTCATAATGGCATCAAACCCAGTGAGTGGAGAGCTACACTCACAACCGGTTTTGAGTGGCCACAGAGTAGGGGACTGCTCATTATTCTTGCCACAACTGTGGGTGAGTACACTGGTTCTGCACAAAGGGAGAAGGGTTTTCCCCATCTTGGATTTGAGAGTAAGATGCACTATGGAATGTGTTATAATCTATTAAGTGATTAATGCATCCTCTCTGTTGTTGCCCTTTGCCTTGCTGCTCAGTCTATGTGATGTCATCAGAATGTTGAGAGTGTTTGAGTGGAAGAAGAGATCAGTTGGTGTGGAAGGGCTGAGCGGCAAGGAGGCTGCTCCTGGTGGGGCATAGTACGAGGCATAACTTGGATCCTATCTGAAGAATAAAGCAGTGATCCTAATATACACCAATGGACTACGTATCTTTCATTTAATTGTAACACTGGCGACGATTTTAAAGAACCTGCGTGCTACTTCAATGGAAAATGTACTTTCATAACTGAAGAAACTAAAGGAACTTCAAGTAAATTAAACTTCAACCTGTGGATATGGAGAAATCTGGCACCCCTAATGCCCAACCAGTGACCACTTCATCGGTTGCCCCAACCAGTAAGTGCCAGTTTGTCTTAGACTTTCCTTCGTTGTCTTAAAGCCTGCCTGTCTTTGCTGAACTGTTCCTGTCCTGAGAGCATCATCTGTGACCTGGATATTATTTACTTGTATTAGAGTGTACTATACATTTGGACTTGTGTTAATTCTTCCTGCTTGCCTATTGGATACAGTGTATTTTGAATCTGCACTGTTGTAAAGTATGCTGTGGAAGACGGCCTCTCCTGCCAAGTTGTTATGCTGATTCAGAGATGCAGAGGATGGTGATATCTCTGAAACCATGAGCTGTCCTTATCGTGGTGTGGTGTTGAAGAGCCACGCTGTTTTCTGTGTTGGTCTGCCTCAATGTACCAGACCCTTTAGCTGTTGGTCGGGGGCACAGATTGAGTCCCGGTGTTTGTGTCACAGTCGTGCAAGTCTAAAGAGCAGGTCAACTATTATCCAACAGCGTGTGTTTTAAAAAAAAAAAATAATAAGTTAGCCAAGCAAAGATGTGGAGACTATGGAGTTAACAGTGCCTGAGCCGAGGAGTGTTTAGCTGAATTTTCACAGTGGGACACAACGGTGAGCAATTGTATTTCGATGCCAATTTCAAGGCGTGTTTTTATTCAAACACCTACCGGCATTCGGTTGTGGGCGCGAGGTTCCTTTGTGAGCGTGGGTTTCGCGAGCTGAGCTTCCCTGCCGTTTTCCACTCGATGTGCGTCATCGTGTGACATGTTTTGACATCGAAATTCCGGATGTTCCTTTGGCAATTGGTGACTGCTGGAGAGACGCTGCCCAGCTTTGGCGTGTTGGGATCCACCCGGCCCCACGTCAATCAGCGTGCCACCATCTTACAATGCAGATCTACTAGGATCGGGCGGTTATTAACATGCAACCTTCTCGTATTGCCAACCACGATTTCATATTTTGCCAACCACGTTATATATTTTTTTTAGGTTGTCGGTGACAATAAGGTATTGAGAACATCATCGTTACAGCGCAACAAGGTTTTATTTATTTGTTTAGTCTGCACCGGACTAACCATACTGGACTTGGACTCTACTACAGTCTACGGTGACTACTTTTATTATTTTCTTTTCTTATTTTAATGATATTATAACCTACCCTGTTATATATATTAGATATATTGGTAGATGTGGTGTTTGATGTTATTTTGCAGTAAAAGGAGTATGTTGTCTCCCTAGTCCTGCAAGTGTGTGCAGTAGGGGGGGAGTTGTGTATTGTCTTTGTTTTGTATCTGTATGAATAGAGGGAGAGTGAGTGTAGTGTCCCTGGTCATGTCATGTTTTAAAGTTTCTTTCAGTTGCTTGTTTTGGGTTTACCCTCTGAATTGGTTGTTACCTCGTGTGAGGTGTTTGGACTGTGCGTTACGGGTGCGCACATGTGAAGACTTCTTCTTTTGAAGCTTCTCTGACTTGCCTGTTTTGGTTTTACCCTCTGAATTGGTTGTTACCTCGTGTGAGGTGTTAGACTGTGCGTTACGGGTGCGCACATGAGAAGACATCTTCTTCTGAAACTTCTCTGAATTACCTGTTTTGGTTATACCCTCTGTTTGGTTGTTACCTCGTGTGAGGTGTTGGACTGTGTGTTACGGGTGTGCACATGAGAAGTCTACCTTTTGTGTAGCTTCTCTGACTCACTTGTATTGGATGTACCCTGTGAGTGGTTGCCTCATGAGAGGTGTTTGGACTGTGCGTTACGGGTGCGCACATGAGAAGACTAATTCCTTTTTAGCTTATCTGGATTTACCCTTGTTTTGGGAAGATGAGAATGCTCTTTAGCTTCTCTGGATTTACCCTTGTTTGGGAAGAAGAGAATGCTTTTTAGCTTCTCTGGATTTACTCTTGTTTTTGGTTGAGGTATTTGTATCACCCTGTGGTTAGGGGTTGCTAAATTACCCTGATAGTGTTACGCCTTGAAGCTTTGTGTTATTCTTGAAGCTCGTTGACTTTTTGTATGTGTGTATGTCCACCTCTGCAAATTTTATTTATAACTAGTCATATTGCATGTATGTACAATGATCTTGCATGCTTGTATTTTTACAATTCTGATGAGGGGGAATGTGTTATAATCTAGTAAGTGATTAATGCATCCTCTCTGTTGTTGCCCTTTGCCTTGCTGCTCATTCTATGTGATGTCATCAAAATGTTGAGAGTGTTTGAGTGGAAGAAGAGATCAGATGGTGTGGAAGGGCTGAGCGGCAAGGAGACTGCTCCTGGTGGGGCATAGTATGAGGCATAACTTGGTTCCTATCTGAAGAATAAAGCAGTGATCCTAATATACACCAATGGACTACGTATCTTTCATTTAATTGTAACAGAATTATTTGCCGTAGGGTCAAACAGGAACTGGCGCAGAAAAATGGGTCGGATTGTTTCTGGGAACTTTTTACCCATTAGTTAAGCAGGAAGCAGGAGTCACCACAAACTACCAGCTGATGCCAACCGTAAATGTAGAACACTCCTCTGAACAATTTTCTGGACCAGAGGAAGAACCAAAGAAGGACTGCACCTGCTATTTGAGACCTGTGAGGGGACCTGAAGGGCTGGATCTGCTACCACTTGTACCCAGGGCAAAGAAGTGTACTCCTATGGTCAATTGACTGTCCTCCTATATAGTTACAGGAACACTACAAGCTGCAAGAGACGTTTACCTGCAGTGCCCAACTGCTGAGTACCAACTATACTTGGACTGGAATCTGCTGATGGCCTCTGCTGAAGTGCGTCTTGATCTCCTGAGGTCATTGTCTGTGTCTAACTGTACACCTCTGAAAAGCTGGAACTTAGAAAATGTTTGGACTGCCAGATCCGAAATCCTGGCTCAGTTCCAACCACCCAAGTGAATCCGCCCAAGACATGACTTCGCTGGGCTGAAGAAACAGCTTTCTCCTGCTTGGAGCTTCTCCTCGGCAGAAAATCTGTTTCAGCGAGCCCTCAGTGAGAAGGTACCTGGCCTTGTGGAACTCATTGTTAGATACAGCCTGCAACCTTGCCACGCTGGAGGTTTCTGAGCTACGAGGTCCGAAGGTAGAAATGTTGACTAGTAAAAGGGCCAAAAGTATCCCACTGATGCCAGGTCTTCCCTGTGGAATTAAACTTTTCCTACTCTCAGTTTTTCCTTCCACAACCAATGTCATCAGCAGGACCTCATCCAGTGGCAATCCGGCCTTGTTGAATTCTTCGTGGGGACAGCCTGCAAGCTTGCTCTGCTGGAACATTTCGACTTCCATTTCAGAGACTAAGTCCCACAGTAAACTCTCTAACCAGGAAGAACCTTGTTGGTCAATTGGCCTCAAATCGTTCCTACATCCCGGTCAACTCCGACCATAGACTATCATTGGCGCCATACTTTTTCATGCTGCTTTGTCAATTAAATCTTTAAAAATTCAAATTTCCAGTTCCCTTTCTTGGGGATTTTTGTTGGTTGGGTGTCATTTTGTTTTTTCATTTTTTCTCTATTTTAATAAATTAGAGTTTCTTTTTATTGTGTTTTATCTTTGAATTTTTAAGTGTTTTGGTATTTCTAAATACTTTACACATTTTTATCAAGTTAGGTGTGTCTGTTCTGTGCCATAGCTCCAAGGGGCTGAGCTCAGGTTTTGCCAACTGAAACCTTTTACCGGAACTAACAGGTTATAGCAACTTCATTACTTGTGGCTGACTTTCATCCACCCCAATTAATAATTCACTTTCTTATAAAAGAATTGAGAGACAAATCTCACACCAAGGTTAACAAAAGTCAATTACAGTAAAATCACACAGTAAGCCATTACTGGTTAGCTAGACAGCCTTGGCCATAAATGTCAAAGCGCTTTTCCTGGCGGTGCCATTTGATAATGAGCCAGTTTTGTTTCACCAAAAGGTAAATTCCCAGTTCACCTTTCTCTTGGTAATGTCAGGTGAAGTATGCATGGGAAATGCCCACGTCCATGAACAATTCGCTTCTGAGTTGTGCGATTCGGAAGAGCCTTTAAACCCAACATAAACTTACAGGGGCAGATTTACAAGGACTGGCAAATCAGCAGGGATGCGCCAGTGTCATGCAAAACTACCCTTGCGCCATCACGGATGTGCCGCATTTACAATGCAGCGTGCGGCCGTGGCGCAAGGATAGGCAGATGCGTGTCGTATCTGACGGCATAAGGTTGGCACAGTGCTGGACTCGTGTCACAGTCGCAACGCAACGCCAGCATTGTTCCAACCCAGCCATATCTTTAACATGCTGCGTCATGCCTTACAACTGCTTCAAGCAGGCACAAGGTTTTTACGCAGCGGCGTCGGAAAAGTGACTAAGTGAAATCTTGTAGATTTAACTCAGGCACTTTCCCAAGGCTTTCCAGCGACGGAACGCCCACACTGCAACGGTACGCCCACATTATACCTGGCGCAGGTGTAATGTGGCGTAGAGGTTTAGGGCGTGACGCATCTCCCTAGATGCGTCACGTTGTAAATCCGTTGCAGCATGGCGCTTGCTTTACGCCGCCGCTGCGTCATATACGTGACTCAGCGGCGGCGCAAATGTTTCGCAACAGCCTTGTAAATCTGCCCCTGAGAGCGGTGAAACCAGACCACAGGCTGAGGGACCAGACACAGGTGATCAATAAAGGGAGAGGCACCAGCCCCTCAGGCCCTCCACATAACCAAGTCCTTAACCCAGACACATCTGGCCCCTTTGAGACCGGGTGGCCTGGTTCATAAGAAAGCTTTGAATCTACTGAGAAACCAGGCACCTCATGTCAAACCCCTCCAGATGTTGTACTAACACAGTGTAGTCCATGGCACCAAAGGCTGGCCAGAAATCAAACATAATCCGGGCAGCGGGCACATCTTTGTCTCCTTAACAGGGCACATCGTCAAGCGCTGCCCTCTCCCCCATGCCTGTGCCACCCCCTGCCCTGCATCCTCTCTGCACCGGATGCAGCAACATCTGTGGGTCAACAGAGGCTGTGAGTTAGTCACAAACCGCTCGCTCTGATACTGTTGCAGTGAAGGAAACTGGGATGGAAGTGCCCAGCTCTCAGTGGTCTTTGGGTCAAGGGTCAGTCGTCTCAGCCCTGCTCTTTGCAGTGCATCAGGATCATCTCATGAGGTCGGTGTAGAGTTGGCCCTTTCCCTGGTGCGCTCTTGTGATGTAACAAGACTTCTTTATGATCTTCTCAGGTAAAAATATCTATACCTGATGGTCTGATAGTCATTATAAAGTCTCTCGATGTGCTTTCCTTCCTTTCCCTTCCGGGTCCCTCTCCTCTCCCTTCCATCCTCGTCTCTCCTGCTGTTACCTTCCTGCACCTCTCCTTCACCTTCCCTTTCTCTTCTCCCTTCGTTTCCCTCCCCTTTCCCTCCCCTCTCTTCTCTTTCCTTCTCACGTCTACCCCTAGTATCTTCCCTCCCCTTATGTTTCCGTCCCATCGCCGTTTGTCCTCTCCCTTCCCTTCTTTTTTCTCTTCCCTCCCCATCTCTCCTCTCCCTTCCCTCCACTCTTCTTCCTTCCCTTCTTTTTTTCTCTTCCCTCCACATCTCCCCTCTCCCTTCCCTCCACTCCTCTTTCCTTCCCTTTGCAGTCTGTCCTCTACTCCCCTTTTCATTCCGTTTCTGGCTTCTCCTGATATCTCCCCTCCCCTCACCTCCCCTTCCATCACTTTCCCTTCATTATCTCTCCTGTCTCTCTCTCTTTCTTCCCTTATCTCCCCCTTTTCTTCCCATCTCTTTCCTCCTTCCTCTCCTTTCCGTTCCATATTCTTGCCACCCATGCTCCTCGCCTCTTCCTCCCCACTGTCAGACTTTCTCTCACAGTCGATGGCTCTTACCGTGTAACTCCCAGGGTGGGTCTCTTCCTCCAGGGCCTCTCCGGTCCCTCCGCCCTGGTGGCCCAGGCTGAGGGCGAGCACCCAGCAGAGCAGGGCCCCCGTGCTCCACATCCTTCCCGAGCGCTTTCGGTGTAACCAGTGCACTGCCCTCCAGCCGAATGGCACTCTCACAGGAGACAGACATGCAAATCTGCATCGAGGTGTCCAGGTGTAAACATCACTGCGCTGCGCCAGCGCCCCGAGCCCAGAAATGAGGCGCTGCCTCACCCTCATCAGCTCGTGCCCTCCTAAGAACCCCTGGGGGATGGGAGACCTCTGCGCATGTGCTGCCTCGGTTACAGCTTCTAAGGAGTGGGGAGTGCAATTAATAGCCATGATCTCAAATGGGGGAAAAGCCCCAATGTTGTCCCTAGAAGAAGCACAGATGCTTGGCTCATTGTCTTTCTTCTTTGGCATGCCCCTCACCTCGTTATTCTCTCATCCCAGCCCCGTGTCCTCCACTGGCCGCACCCAGCCCACCCTGACATCTGCTCTCTGCAAGGCCATCCTAGAGGTAAAAACAGCGCTATCAGGGGCTGGAGTGACAGGACATCTGGGCCCACCTCGAGTGGACTAACCTCTTCAATCTCAAGGGAAGCAGCTAAACACCTGGGCTGTCATGGCTGATGTAACGACCCGTCGAGGCCTAGAGTGAGACTGCCTACAGACCCAGGTGCCAGCTGCGACCCAGGACTTGGTAGTGGTCCTCCTGGTGCCTAGATCCTCCGGCAGGACTGGTGCTCCACAGTGATGGTCTCAGCTGTCCGTCCACTAACTGCTCATATTCGGTCTGATATTCTGTACTGCGGATGAGTCCAGGCTTGCTGGCCCCCGCACTATTCTTAACTTCAGAATGGTGGAGACCACAAGAGTAACCCCTCACAGCTCAGGATGAACCTACTGCACCTGTGTCCAGAATGGTGGTGGACAAGGAGAACACAGAGGTAAACCCTTCAGTAGGCAGGAGGAATCTACCACCGACATCTCTAGAATGGTGGTGGACCAGGAGACCACAAGGGTATCCCCTTCAGTAGGCAGGATGAACCGACTGACCACATGTCCAGAATGATAGTGGACTAGGAGACCACAAGTGTAACCCCTTCAGTAGGCAGGATACATTTACCGCCCACATGTCTGGAATGGTGGTGGACCAGGAGACCACAAGTGTAACCCCTTCAGTAGGCAGGATAAACCTACTGCCCGCATGTCCAGAATGATGGTGGACCAGGAGACCACGAGGGTAACCCCTTCAGTAGGCAAGATGAACCTACTGCCCGCATGTCCAGAATGGTGGTGGACCAGGAGACCACGAGGGTAACCCCTTCAGTAGGCAGGATGAACCTTCTGCCCACATGTCCTATTTTGGGGCTAGTTACTTCCTGGGTCCCAGTTAAGCTCCTTGGGAGAACCATTCACTCAGGACCCTTCAAGGTGAGTGCATCTTACAGACTTCCTTGTCTGCAGACACCCCAAAACAGACATCTTCAACTTCACTGAGCATTCAGACTCTACCCAGACTTTAGGTAAACTCTCAGCCTGTGCACACTGGCGCACCCCCCCTATGCCCACACTGTTTTTTGAGCTACACTCCTGGTGCTAGCGAAGCCTCATCAGGGGAGTAGCTTCAGGGGTTGGGGGTGCTGGGACGACTCCTGGTGGCCGAAAACACTGGGAACAGCACCAACACCCACCGACCATGCACGCAATCTAGGATTCATCCTCGACTCCTCCCTCTCCATGTCTAAGCAGGTCAACACCGTCTCCTCCTCCTGCTACAACACCCTCCGCATGCTCCGCAGGATCTACAAGTGGATCCCGATCGAAACAAGAAGAACGGTGTGACACAGGCCCTCGTCAGCAGCAGACTGGACTACGGCAACGCACTCTACGCAGGAATGCCAGCCAAACACCTACGACGACTACAACGCATCCAAAACGCCTCCGTCCGACTGATCGTCAACATCCCCCGCCGCAGCCACATCACCCCCCACCTGAGAGACCTACACTGGCTCCCCGTCGACAAGAGGATCACCTTCAAGCTCCTCACCCATGCACACAAAGCACTCCACAACACCGGACCAGCCTATCTGAAAAGCAGACTCAGCTTCTACGCCCCCACCCGCCAGCTCCGCTCCGCCAGCCTCGCCATCGCCGCTGTCCCCCACATCCAACGAACGACCACTGGCAGCAGATCCTTCTCCTACCTCGCCGCCAAGACCTGGAACACCCTCCCCACCCACCTACGGCAGACCCAAGACCTACTGGCCTTCATAAGACTCCTCAAGACCTGGCTCTTCGAGCAGTAGCAGCACCCCCCATCCCCTCAGCGCCTTGGGACCCTCACAGGTAAGTAGCGCGCTTTACAAGTACTCTGATTGATTGATTTGAAGTGTGACAACCCCAAATAAAAGCATTTCTTGGATTGGTAGTTGGGTCCGCTATGTCTGAGTTGGTTTTTCTCCTTTTCCTTATTTCACGAATAGAAAGCTTTAACTTGTTCATTTTTTAGATGGGAAACTTAAAGATATATAGTGCACAATTTACAACAACAACAAAAAAGTAAATCTACTCACATAGAGGCACTCATTGAAAGGGTGCAAATGTACTACTTTTTGTAATTCAAAAACATTGGCAGTGGTATGCTTTGAAACTGTGCCAGGGTCAGGGTTTCAGGCATACATACTGCTTGCAATGTCTTGCGAAAGTTTGGTCATGTGACATTTTTGGATCAAACTATTTCCAAAATGCAGACTGCACTAACAGTACATTGTTTCATTGGCAAAGGTCACTTTACAGTTGAACATTTCCCCCCCCCCCTCAGCAAACATATTTTTTTGCCCGATGAAACACCTTCCCTTGCACCCATTAAACATTTGGGGTGTTTGGTTCCCCTTCTTACTCTGGAGGGGATCTACCCCCGCAGTTTGTTCAAGCAAATCACCAACAATTGCAAAGGTGGGAAAGGGTAAGAGAGCAGTTTGTGAATGCTCACAAACTCACAAGGTGGTGGGGATTCACAAACTCTCAATGAAGATCATGGCTGATCCACACAATCCACGTTCCATGCATCGGGTTTACTACTGCTTAACTCTACGATGTTGTGACATACAGTTATGCTTTAGGGGGCATATTTATGAGGATTTGGGGCAAGGCAGCGCAGCAAGTCCTTATTCCCTGCGCTGGCATCGTTTCGGCAGCCTAGCGCCAACGCAGGCACCCATGCATGCGTGCAAGGGTGCCTGCACTGCGAGGATTATTGCTTTTGTGCAGGAAAGGACACTTCCCTGCACAAATACAATCCTGGGAGGCTTATTCCTCTTTTTATGCGTGCTGCAGAATACAGCACACATGGAAAGAGGAAAGAGCAAGGAGAAATAACGTTATTTCTCCTCGTTACACCTCACCTCTGGAGGGACACGGTTTTGGCGCATCCCTAGGTATACATGGTCTGGTAAATCTGGGGATGGGTCAAAATCCAGGGGTGTTGCGTGGGAACACCCACCGCAACACCCATAGAAACGCCTCCCTTGCGCACAATAAGGCAATGAGGCACACCCATTCTAAAGAAAGCAGGCGCCACTCCATCTGATCTAAACAACTACCGTCCAATAACCAACATCCCCACTCTGGCGAAACTTTTGGAGAAATGTGTACAAATTAAACTTTGCAACCACATTGAACATTACAACCTTTTAGACAGTCACCAATCGGGCTTCCGCCGAGGACACAGCACAGAATCTGCACTCACACATATTATGGACGACATACTAAAAATGCTTGACCGTAATGAATCATGCCTATTGATACTTCTTGATCTGTCCTCCGCCTTTGATACGGTCAAGCATGACAACCTTCTGTCCCTATTGGATCGAAGGATGGGCCTCTCGGGCACAGTGCTGCAATGGTTCTCCTCCTTCTTGAATAACAGAACTCAAAGAATCAAGATGAAGAATTCACTCTCGCAACCCTCTATGGTCACCCTTGGTGTTCCTCAGGGATCTGCCCTATCAACCATTCTTTTCAACCTCCTAAAAGAGCCTCTGGCAAACGCTCTAAATTCAGCGAACATCCTATATCACCTCTCCAGAAAACCTCATTGCCCTCAACACTACTCTACTGAGACGCAAAACTGGCTCACAAACAACCACCTCATGCTGAATACTAAAAAAACTGAATTCATTCTCATCTCGCCACCGAGCCACACACCAAAGCTAGACCTATGGCTAAAACACCTAACCTCCTTCGATTGTGTCCCCCTCATCGTTGACTCAGCAAAATCCTTTGGAATCACTATAGACAAACATCTGAATATGCAGTCGCACATTTCTATCGCCACCAAGGGTGCTAATCACAAGTTGAGTATATTAAGGAAACTCAAACCCTTCCTCCCTCAGGCTGATCTAAAAATGGCAGTTCAAGCCTTAGTGTTACCAAGATTAGATTACGGAAGCACCACCCTCTGTGGTCTTCCTAAATACAAGCTGGCACCGCTGAGAGCAGCACTGAATGCCGCGGCCAGACTGGTAGCAGGAACAAAAAGAAATACTCACATCTCGCCAACCTTGAAAGCCCTGAATTGGTTACCTTACGAGGCAAGAATACACCTTAAAGTGGCTTGCATGACGCACAAAGCAATTCACAACAACTCACCCAGCTACTTGGCTCTAAAGTTAGAAAGGTCTGGAGGTTGTAGACAACTGCGAAGTGCGAACACTTTCCTTCGGAAACCTCAATCCTTCCACATGAAGAGAACCGGCTGTAGAGCCTTTTCAGGGATTGCACCTAAGATTTGGAACTCCTTACCTCCAGTAGTGCGTGGAATCACTTCCCTTACCGCCTTCAAAAAAGAAGTAAAAATACATCTAATGAACAAATACTTGCCTTAATTTTTCAACTCTAGGATGTCACTGAGTCATCTTTATGACCCGAATATCTTTACCTATCTCAGGGGATTGGACGAGTCCTTATATTTTATTTTATGACTATTAGCACAGCTCATACTGCTCATCAACTGTATGTTGTGTAACGTTTAGCTGGCGGTGGGTCCCTCTTGGTTTTACTATACACTTTATATCTATTGTGAATCGATTGTGGTCTTAATATGTATGTTTGCTAGCACAATCACCTAATTTTCACTAACTGTCTATTGTACAACGTCCTGCAGTTTCACGGTCCTCTATGTTTGTTATTCATATATTTTGCTATTTCTTATGTACGAATTGACACTTTTGAATAGGTGCATACCACCTCATCCATTTATGTTCGTGACTGTGAAGCGCTCTTATACCCTTGTGGGTCGCGTTCGCGCTATATAAAACGTTATAAATAAATGAATAAATGCAGCGATTTGTGCTGCCTTGCTTTACTCCATATCTATGGGGACCTGTGTGGCATCATAAATATGATCTGGTGGTTTGCGCGCCATTGTGTCACTTTTTGTGACACAACGGCGGCGCAAGGGACTCATAAATATGTCCCTTTGGTGAATACTTGACAGGCATAAATTTTCGGCCATAAACTTAGCTTTGTGAATTGGCCCCACAATACCAATATATTATAGGATGGAGGAGGTCAATTTAAGTATCAATGGTCTTCTTTCTGGTTTTTTTTTGGGATGGTGGAGTGTGAAATGGAACAGCAGGTTAATAAAACCCAACTGCTCTCCTGGTACTTTTATTTTTCATATTGTAGAGCGTGGCTGGGAGGAAAAAGCAGCCCTGAAAAGCATCTCAATTCCCAGTCCCTTATGGCGCCGCGAGAGCCCAGCAAACAGGGCCGGACTCGGGACACAACCAGCCCTGGCAATTTAGTAGGACCAGCCCCGGGGAGTGGGGGATATTGAGGGGGTGCTAGTGACAAGCACTGCTTCTGCTTTTGTAACAGGGGGCCGATATTGCAGCACTGCAGCAAAACAGGCCCTCAGTAACAAAAACACCCACCGCCACACAAAAAAAGGCCCCTACCTTTCTGGCCCACCAGGAAAATGCCCTGTGCACGCTACGGCCAGTCTGGCCTTGCCAGCAAGACAGTCCGACCCTTTCCGAGAAGGTTTGGGTTATACCACAAAAAAATCTGAAACCAATACTCAACTGTGCTTAAGAATTTCTTCTCAGGATGACATCAAAACTCTTAATTGTGCACTTCGGGAAACCCAACAATGGTTATCTCAAAACCACCTTATGTTGAACTCCCTCAAGACGGAGTTCCTCCTAATTGCCCCCCACAATCACTCAGCCCTCATTCAGGATTGGCTCAAATGACTAACAGCTCTAAATTGTATCCCACATGTTGTAGACTATTAAATCCCTAGGCATAACCATGGACAAATGTCTAAATATGTAAGACCACATCAGTGCAACGAGAGGGGCCAATCACCAGCTCAGCGCACTGAGGAAAGTCAAACCGTTCCTACCGCCTGCAGATATGAAACTAGCTGTCCAATCACTGGTCATCTCCTGTTTAGACTATGGAATTGTGACCCTGGCTGGGCTACCCAAAGCTAAACTGGCACCTTTAAGGGCTAGGGACTTTGAACTCTGCTGCCAGACTCGTCACGGGATCAAGTAAACGTGACCACAGCACTCCAGATCTAATCGAACTCAACTGTCTCTCTCTCGATGCAAGGATCCGTTACAGGATAGTGTGCTTAACGCAAGGCCTGGGCGGTGAACTCCACTCCGTTCGCGGAGTTTGTGGAGTTTTCTGCACTTCGCGCTCCGAGAAGCTCGCGGAGTGTAGAAAATTCCGCTCCGCGTAGTGCAGCGGAGCTTTTTCCCCGCTTGCAAACGGTAAGTTTGCGAACGCGAGCTGCCATTTGGGTAGAATTTCTATCTGAGCGGCAGGAAGACCAGCACGAATGGCAGTTCGTACTGCACTTCGCCACTTACGGAACATTCGCGGAGGTTTTTTTTCACTCCGCAAACTACGCCCAGGACTGCTTAATGCACAACGCGCTACATCATAACACTCCTTCTTACTTGTCTAAAAAACTTGACATTTCTGGCATGAACCGACCCCTTAGAAGTTCCAGAATTCTACTGCTGAAACTACAAAAGTTAAAAAAGAAGAAAACCTACAACCGCGCTTTATCTGGTCTGGCTCCAAGAATATGAAATGATCTCCCTCCTGAACTCAGAACGAACCCCTCGACAGCTGCTTTAAAAAATAAAAGTCAAAGGATTACGCTTGAAGAGTCAAATGCGACAATATACCAACTGTGTCCCTTAGTAACTCTAATGCTTTTTATACAATTCTGGCCAACCGCACTACTAAGCAGTTTGTGCATTTGTAACCTTTTATTTGTTGTATCATTTTCTTTTGTACCAGCTTAATGTCTATGATTAGATGTACAGCCGTCTGATACCCTAGCGGGTCTTGTTCGCGCTATATAAAAAATCTGAAAATAAATAAAATAAAATTAAAATAAATGTAGAGGTTAACAATTCATTTGCCAGCACAATGTCCCAAAAAAGTATTGGATTGAAAGCCATGTGTCCAATTAAACCAAAAAGCTAGAAAGCTGCTCCACAGATTTCTGACCATTCAGAGTTCTGTACCTCTTGGCAATTTCACTCTTCCACCAGTGGCGTAACGAAACTTGAGGGGGCCCCCCTGCAAAGTACATGGAGGGGGCCCCCCATTCTCCTCGCCAGTCAAGAGCCCTCAGGCCAGCGACCCGCCATACTGCAGGGGCTCACCCCAGCCATAAAAAAAGGATTCTGGTTCCTCTATTGGTCACATCCGCCCTCTCATCGAGCGATTTACATACATCAGTAAATGCTGCTGCGCCCTCCAGCAAAGTTACATAACACTGCCTCCAGCCGGCCCACCAAAGACATCCTCCTACTTGATGAGCCACCTTCAAGCAAAGCCCTCTCAGTGGACCACCTTCAAACTCAGGTCACTTCCGTCGTGCCTGCTACTAACTCATCCATTACACTCTACCCTCACCCCTATGAAACCCGCAATTATGCTTTTCTGCCCGCCTTTAAAACCACCCCTCGGATGTCACTGCAAACCTGTGACCGCCGCCTACTGCTCCCCTGTCCATCACCCACAGAAAGACTGATGACCGGTCACCATCAACCACTGCCTACCAGTAAAGACAGAGCCTTTCAGCTGCTGGCCTCCCCAATGCCACTGTGGAAGTTTAAAAAATGTTGAACAATCTCTGCAACTGACCACCTCAAAACATTTCTTCCTGCTAGCCTATACGGCATCAAAGCCGTTCCTGCTACTTTTCATCCTCTGCATGATGCACACAATAATATCAAATGTACAAAGGGTCCGATTTTTGTTTCCTCACGCCAACATTAATTTACACTATGTACCCCACTAAACCATACCTGCTGTCAAAGGCAAACCAGATCCCATATGTAGCACCAGTCAACAAGTACCCCAAGGACAAACACCAGAGAGAATGAGCGATTCATGAATGAAACCTACAATGGCAACGTAGCATTTCCCCACCAACTGTCAGCCCAGCGAAGTCTGCAACCGCACAGGAGACCTCAATACCGGCAACATCTAAAGCGCATTTCCACTTCCTTTCTTTGGCAGCTCCTGATACATATACGTATGCCTTCTGGGCGCCATCTACCACAGACCACAGCATTCTTTGTGTCCCTAAGACTAACCGAATGCTGTTGGTGAACGCTTCTCTTCCCCCTTCCTTACTAATAACTAATGGAGGATAACGAAAAAAATATATAGTATTTTCTTATGCAAATAGCGTATCAAGTACTTGCTGCCCGCAGTCCTCACCAGATCCACCCAAATCAATATTCTGCTATCGCACCATCCTGTCACCCCTATTATTATCTGAAGATATTTTTTTATCCCTTCCTTGAACTGGGAAAAGCAATACTTTGCACAAAAACAAGTCCCTTTAAAACCTTTGCTACTTACAGACTCGCAAAGCACTTCCTTGTTTTACTAACTGTTGTAAAGCAAACGGATAACTCATTCTAGGATTGGGATTATTGTTTAGAGGTGTGGAAGTTAATACTGAGACATAGGATGATTTTTTGCATACACTCGTTCTTCCCTGCATGCGCACACAAAGCAACATTACAATTTAGCTAAACAAATTGTTCAGAAATGTACCGGAAGGTAAAGAAACAGCCCAAATAATTTTTACAAAGAAAAATAGACAATCGTCAACTTTATACCCCATGACATAAAAGCCTTAGCGTGCACAGCTTGCTCAAATCCACGCTACCTAATTCTACCAAACTCAGCACATTTGAACATCTCATAATTCCATGCCACACAATTCAACTATAAATAATTTAACCCTACATTCCATACCACATAATTACAATCCTAAAAATGAAAAAACATATATTTCTCATACTTCACTCCATACCACATAAGTCCACATCACATAATAACATTCCACACAACTTAATAGCACTCCAAACCACATAATTACACTCCACACAACAAAATTTAAGTATACATAATTCCACTTCAATCTATTTAATTATACGTCACACAACATATTTACACTCAACTTTAAAACACAGAATTACCCTCCACAAAATACAACTCTGCAACATGCTACATAATTCCACTCCGCACAATTATACACCACACCATGCCACATAATTCCACACGTCTCACAATTCCACAATTCATCCCCACACAATTCATCACACATAATTACTCCACATAATACCACTCAGCACCACATAATTAACCTCCACATAATTATGCTCTCATCCATATTGCATAAATACACTCCACATAAATCCAGTCTGTCACGTAGCAACATTCCACATAACTACACTTCACACCATGCCTCATAATACCACTCAACATAATTTTCACCCAGCAGCGAACACTTCCACGTCACACATTTCAACTCTACACATTTCCATTCCACACCACATAATTCAACAACAAACTACATAATTCAAACCAACAACAGAATTACATAACACACCACATACATCCAATCTACACCACAAAATTCCACATCATGCTATAATATTTAACAGCACACCACATAAGTAAACTCCACTACATACCACTCCACAACGCAAAATACCATTCCAGATAATCTCATTCCAAGACACACAATCCCACTCCATGACACACAATCCCACTCCACATAATTCCAGTACACTCAATACCACACAATTACTATCCACATAATTACATTATTTCGCTACACAGATCCAATCCACACAATACAATTCCACAACTAACAATTCCAATCCAAACCACATATGTCCACTTGACACCACACACATTCACTCCACTCCAAGCAGAAAACACATAGGTAAAATACACTGTCCTTTACAATGTCAATAGCTCTAACTCTCACAAATGCGAGACCAATTGCATTGCAAATGCTTGTTTACCTTCCAATGCGACCGAGCAGATCCTGTTCATTTTTTTTATTTTTATTTATTTTATGGAGTTTTATATAGCTCGAACTTGACCCGTATCGGGTATCATAGCGCTTTACATGAGCACCAGTTGCGTTACATGAGGACACATTCATATTTGTTAGGCACAGGTAGATTAAGTGATTTGCCCAGAATCACAGGATGTTCAGCGTCATTGTTGAAACTCGAACCCAGTTCCCCAGATTCGAGGTCGAACGCCCTAGCCGTTAGGCCAACTCCTCTCCCAAGTATGAGTAAGAAGAGGCATACGAAGGGCTAAGCAGAAGAGCTGAAGTATGTAGATGTAAAAGTAGTGGAAGGTAGGGTCAAGTAGGAGTATGCAGGAGTAAGAGTGCAAGTAGGAGTAGGTAGGACTAAGTTAATGGTAATAAGGGCATTGGTAAATACGGTAGCAAAAGTAAGAATAGCAGTTAGAAGACGTAATAGGAGTAAGAGGAGAAATGAGTAAGAGCAGGAGGAAATAGGCGTAATAAATTGTAAGTGGAAGCAAGAGTATGTTGGAATAATAAAACGTAAGAGTGGGAACAAATATGAGGTGTAAGAGAAAGGTAAAATTAAGAGGTTACGTAGCACAGTAAGAGGAAGTATGCAACATATGAGTAGAAACAAAAATCAGCAGTAGGCATAAGTAGGAAAAGTTAGTAAATTAAGTGCAAGAGTAATGAAAGTAAGATTGAAAGAGACCAAGATGAGAAAAGAAAGACGAAGACAGCAAATCCTTCCATATTCTTCAAGGACTCCAGTGCTAACAAAGCGTGACATGCTTTTCATTTTATGTACACATCAGATGAAGAGCAAGGACCTTCCATTAAGCGCTATTGTAACACGCTGCAGTTGTAACTTGCGTGCAGCTACAATAGGTACAATTTATGTGTTTTATAGCGCTCACAAACAGCATAAGCGTGTTTCTTGGCACTATTTCAACAAAAGTTAACACTATGCCACTGGCAGAGGTGCAATTTGTTTTATTAATGGGTTGCACACAGACCGCTCTCTGTGACGTGCTGTTCGACGAAAAAGTGCAAGAAAAGACTTCTTAATACCACGTGAGCAGCACTTCAGAACTGTTTGGATAAAGCTTAGCCGATGCCCGGGAGCCGAATAGTGATTTTTGTGTGTCTCTGGCGCCCAGTAGCAGTGCGTTTACCCCGAGGGCCACATTTGGCATGTTCTGATTTGAACTCACCATTATAGAGAGAATGTAATACTAGGTCATTTATTGTCACATGCAACAAGGGTTGTCAATCCCGGCCCCCTTTCTCTGTAGTCCCCGGCACCTGTTTAGAGGTGGACAGGAAGGAGCCCTCTCTCCTTCCAGCACAGCAAGCAATACCACAGAACAGCGCCAAGACCAACACAAACGGCTCCCGGTAGCTCAGCTCATGTGCCCCGGTAGATGTGAGGCTGTGAGCTGATGAGTAAGAGGTTTAGGAGCAGGGTGAGGAGCTGGCAGCCTACACCAGGGTGGAGCAACAGCACCGAGGCGTCTACAGCAACAGGGGACGGGTCTCCTCAGCTCCGAAGTGTGAGGCCAGCACGTGGGAGCCATGCAGCGGCAGCCAATGCTTGTGAAGCAAGTAATCAAGCATTGGCAAAGGTAAAATAAAACCAAGCTAGTGCCAACTAACACGAAGGGTGGGACGGGGAATGGTAAAATTGGGGGCAGGAGGCAGGCCCGACTCCAGGAATTTTTATTTGGGTGGGCCAAGGGTACATTCGGGTGGGCCACTGCTGGCCCAATTTATCGCTTATATATCTAGCCAGGCCTGCTTCTGGGCCCTCCTTTATCTCTCCTTACTCTTACAAGGCACAGTAAAACACACTCTTTTCAAAGTCTCTTTCTAAATGTTATCACTCTCAAAAAGTGCTTTTCTTCCATGCAATGTCCCTTTGATGGGAAGAGGAAGTTTCTAAGGTGGGAGTATCAAGCAAGTGACACTACCCGGGCTTCCTCTGTGCGAGCCTTCAGGGAGAAACCCTCTTCATTACTACCTCCACCTGACCTCTGACTCTGCAGCGCACTCTCTCACAGGCTTGATTATCCACTTTTCTACCACCTTATCTCACACCTGACCTTGGGCCCTAGCCCCATATCAGCCACCATTCAGTTCCACTTTCACTATTCCCAGTAAAAAACAATAGTAAAATCACCTTCAAACTTGAAACATTGAATATAGCAGTAAAAATAATTAGCATGCATGATAAAGTATGCTCCACAGTTGTCCTAATCACCTGACTGTTAATTAAATAAATGAAAACAGAAAGGCCATGACAGGGCCGGCTTTATTGCTGGTGCAAACGTCTTTTTGACCTCTTTTTTGACCTCTTTCTCTGTAGATAGCTTAACTTCCACCCTCCAACAGTACCCTTCATCTCGCCATAGCCACTCCCCCTCATGGCCTCCTCCTCAGACTCCCTAACTACCACCCTCCACCAGTGCCCCCCATCTTTCGGTAGCTCCCCCACACCCCATGACATCCTCCTCAGATTCCCTCACTGCCACCCTCCACCAGCGCCCCTCATAGCTTCGTATTTCCCCCCACTCCATGACCTCCTCCTCGGATTCCCTGCCACCCTCCACCAGTGCCCCTCATCTCTCTGTAGTTCCCCCCCCCCATGACCCCCTCATCAGATTCCTTCACTGCCACCCTCCACTAGTGCCCCTCATCTCTCTATAGTTCCCCCACCCCATGACCTCCTCCTTGGCTTCCCTCACTGCCATCCTTCACTAGTGCCTCTCATTTCTCTGTAGCCCCCCCACCCCATGACCTCCTCCTCAGATTCCCTCACTGCTCCCTCAACCAGCGCCCCTCATCTCTCTGTAATTCCCCCCGAGCCCCATGACCTCCTCCTCGGATTACCTCACTGCCACCCTCCACCAGTGCCCCTCATCTCTCTGTAGTTCCCCCCACCCCTGACCTCCTTCTCAGTTTCCCTCACTGCCACCCTCCACCAGTGCCCCTCATTTCTCCATAATTCCCCCACCCCCATAACCTCCTCCTCAGATTCCTTCACTGCCACCCTCCACCAGCACCCCTCATCTCTCCGTAGATCCCCCCACCCGTGACCTCTTTGGATTCCCTCACTGCCACCCCACACTAGTGCCCCTCAGCTCTCTGTAGTTCCCCCACCTCATGACCTCCTCCTCCGCTTCCCTCACTGCCAACCTCCACTAGTGCCCCTCATTTCTACATAGCCCCCCACCCCATGACCTCCTCCTCAGATTCCCTCACTGCTCCCTCCACCAGCGCCCCTAATCTCTCTGTAGTTCCCCCCACCCCATGACCTCCTCCTCAGATTTCTTCACTGCCGCCCTCCACCAGTACCCCTCATCTCTCTGTAGTTCCCCTCCACCCTGTGACCTCCTCCTCGGATTCCCTCACTGCCACCCTCCACTAGTGCCCCTCATCTCTCTGCTGTTCCCCCCACCCCGTGACCACCTCCTCTGACTCCCTCACTGCCACCCTCCACCAGTGCTCCTCATCTCACTGTAGCTCCCCACCCCATTACCTCTTCCTCGTTTTCCCTCAATGCCACCCTCCACTAGTGCCCCTCATCTTTCCGCAGCTCCACCCCCACTCCAGGACCTCCTCCTCGGCTTCCCTCACTGCCACTCTCCACTAGTGCCCCTCATCTCTCTGTAGTTCCACCCACCCCGTTGACCTCCTCCTCTGACTCCTTCACTGCCACCCTCCACCAGCGCCCCTCATCTCTCCGTAGCTCCCCACCCCATGACCTCTTCCTCGGATTCCCTCACTGCCACCCTCCACTTGTGCCCCTCATCTCTCCGTTGCCCCTCTCTCATATCCATTCCATTTGTTGTACAGCGCTACTCATATGAGTGTAGGGTGTCACAGTACTTTACATAACAGCACGCATTATACAGAGACAATAAATCAGTCTATGGGGAATGTCATAGAAGCCAATGAGGATTACAAGGTGTAGAAATCACGTCATCCATACTGGTGGGCAATATATTTTACGGGGGTTTGGACTGGAGAAGCACAAACTCAGGATTTAAAGAGTACTCCAGTGGTTGGGGGTCAGCTTTACTGATTAAAATGTATAACTGCCCAAACAAACTCTTTTTGGCAACATTAGAATAATGAAGGAATGGAGAAGTTCTAACTATATCACAATACAAAAAAGCGAAGTTTGTATGCAGCTCTTTAAAGACAGTTCATAGGTCACTGTCCTATGTTAGGATAGTAACTTCTGAACTGCAAGTAACACAAGGATATCTGTGACAGAGGTAGTAACCCACTGAGCTATTCTCATAAAATACAGTTTATCAGCACTTAAAAACTACCAACAGACAAATGGTTACTCTGCAGCAGGATCGTAAATCACCAGTTATCTGCACAGTTTTTATTGTAGTTGTACATCGGTGGCAGATTCACTGGGAGGGCCATGGCTCATGTTTGGGTGGGCCAGGCTCATGTTTGGGTGGGCCTGGCCCACCCGGCCCACCCCACCCTCTAGAACCGGGCCTGGCAGGAGGTAACATATCCTGCACTTGTTAGTGGTGTGAGACAAAGAAAAGGGTCAGCGACAGGAGGATATTTACAGCTGGGACTAATTAAAGTCCCAGATAACCTATCTGTAGAAATGTAAATGCTGCATTTTAAAACATATCAGGCATTTGTTATCAACCCACAACATAGCATGTTTTTTGAAGGAGCTCACAATGAAAACTCACAATTAAAACTGCTAGACTTACCGACAACGTTGCAGAATGTTATCTGTCCTGCTCTTTACAAGTCTAACCTCTCTCCCTGAAAGCCCCGGTGTTTCTGAAGAGTGCAGGGCCCCATCCCTTTTCCGGCCGGGCTCTGACTGAAGAGAAACAATGTAACTTGTTACTTTGTTTCTCTTCAGTCCTGCCCTGGGTCAGCGGAGGAGCTCTGAGCAGGCTTTCTAGAGCAAGCATTTCTCTCCCAGCTCTTTACCGAAGAGCTGAGGGGGCCCCTTCACCTAACCGAAGACTGGGGGCCCCCCCGCACCGCGGGGGCTGCGGGGGCGTTTGTTACGCCCCTGTCTTCCACCCTGCTACACACCGCTTTGTTAGTTCGGAAATTTGGGATTCAGACACCCTCCCCAATCTCATTGACTAATCTTCGGCCCTGGGCCTCATCTAAACAATGAGCATCACTGCCACCTAGTGGAGGCACCAGGAGGAGCATGCACATGGAGCATTTTGCAGAAATTCCTGCATCACCCGGGGGTCAAGAATGTCAGACAAACCTGCTGTGTTGACAGCATGTTCTTAAGCTCTAATACTAGCTGAGAATGGGCTGTGGTGTCCTAACCTGGATATTGTTGCTGAAGTTGAGCAAACCCCATGACCCAATTGGAGCTTGGCTCGTCATTGGCAGCCAGAAGTAGCAGATTAGACACCAGCCATATGTGCCCACTACCCCCTATTGTGTGGCACCAGACCAGTGGAGTGAGACCTGGGCTTGTATCTCATTGTGGTGCTGTCCCCTCTGTGTCAATGACATAATTTCCTGCCAAACTGACAGCTCATCGAATCCGCACCTCTAGGGCCAGCACTAGTCAGGGGCAGTGTGGGCAGCTGCAAAGAGCCCCACCCAGCTCAACACCTGGGGCCCTGCAGGCCTCCCTCTACACTAACCCTGTGCCCATCCCTCAACTGTTCTTAACACCCTATTGCAGAAGGGTTTGGTGAGTTTTAAGAGGGCAATAGTCCAAGGGAAAGAGTCGCCCACTCTTCTGTGGGCCTCACGTCCGTAATCCAGTGCTGCAAAGACCTCACGGCTATATGCAGCGCTGTGAGGACAAGCCGCAGGGCTCCCTCTCCGAGAGGCCTCACAGCCAAAGTCCAACACTGGAGCCTAAGTAGTGTTGCCAGATCGCTTAGAAAAAATGTCACATATTTGTTTACGTTTTGCTCTTCTGGAACAGCCAAAAGATGGTGGGTGAAAAAGAATTCCTGTAAAGTTGTCAGGATTCTCTTGTAACAGGGCAACTTTCCTTATGTTTGCTTTAATAATCATTCTGAAATTATTTAGACAGCTCTCAAATGCTTTTTTGACACATTTCTGTATGTGTTTGCTCTTTTAGGAATATGTTTCAGAAGGAAACAAAATATCAGATTTGACCTTTTTGCCCAGTATTTTTACACTTAAAAATATAGACCAGGCCAGTAAAAAAAATAGATCTAAGTGGCAGCCCAAGGCCAAAGGGAGGGGTCTCTGCTCTTGACCTTGTAGCATTGAACCATGGATGCGAAGAGCAGGAGGCGGGGCCCCTTTCAGTGATGTAGCTATCAATAGTGCAGCAGGAAGAGTGGCACCTGGACCCAGGTTTGTTAGTTGCCCAATGTGTTCAAATGATGGCAGAAGTTTCCTGCCCAGTCACCATACAGTGGCCAATTTACTTTGCTTGCAACATGGCATATGACACCAGTGCTACACTCGCCTCCCCTCTCTCAATGTCCTTGAGGCCAAGATCTATGGCTGAGAGACTCAGGAAAAGCCCTCTTCTCCTGCGCCTCACAGCTAAGATTTAGCACAGTGAGGTCTGACGAGAGGAATGTATGACATTACCACTCATACATTTACGACGCGGTACTTTACATCGCGTTTGTTACCACGCAAGTCGTTACAACGCTGGACTTCGGAATAGTATGATTTACTATTCCAACTCCAGTCTACCTACAGTAGGGAAGGTGTTGGAATAATAAATCATACTATTCGTTAGGTTAGAGCGCCATCCAGTGCAAGCCGTTGTAGCGACTTGCCTTGTAATGCCCACGATGTAGAGGCATTGCGATGCAATGCCTGCGTTGTGAAGGATGTTTCCCTGCCGGAATGTCCCACATTTTAGATGTTTCTCCAGCATCCTGCAGCATGCTCCTGCAGAACGCCAAAGGTCTTTTTTTTTTCTGGCCAGGGGACTGGTGCAGGCAAGAAAACTAACCAATAGGTAAGTACGACAAACAGGCCAGATGAAAAGCTTCAACGAACCCTGTGGGATGTCCCAGCATTAGGACTGGTAACAATCACCGGATTCGAGGGGCCAGCTTTTGTTTAAATGATAGCTGGGAGGGAAGACTTGTAGCATTTGAGGTGATCACAAAGGCCACTTTAGAAAATGTTTACCTTTAGTGGTGCTAAAAAGTAGGAATGAAAAAAGGAAGACTGACACAGCGCTAAATCAGCAGGTACCCGCCCTGAAACCTTTACATTCAGATGATGGCCCGTTAGCCCATTCGCTAAGGCCAGATAAGGGACAGAGGCCCGGGGGGAACAGGGTTTCCCAAGATCAATTTAGTCAAGTTGTAGAACCAAGAATGCAATACAGGACTCAGGAGCGGCCTCTCGAACTGTGAAGTGGTGGGGCCGGGGAAGGGGGAACACAAAAAAAGACAATCAAAAAAGAAATAAAATGGCACATACCTGCTCCGATGCCTTCCTCTCGATCTTAGCATTCTTGTCAAGAACCTGGTGTACACTGCGCAGGCTCCAACCTCAAGGCCAGAGCTGCTCACTTGCTGGGAATGCTGTTCCCAGCATGTAAGCACCGCTGGGATTGGTCTGAACGCCTCGGTTCGGTGCTCAGACATGGACTGGGAGCCTGTGTTGGTTTCTCCACCCAGCTGTATAACACAGCTAGGTGGAGAAAGTCTCAGTGCGCATGACATTTTGGACGGTCCTTTGGGGCCTGCCAAACATTTATGCACATTTAGCAGTGCCCACCACTCCCCCCTCCTTCCTGGTGCTGCAGCTGCAGCGTCATTGTGGCTGTCCCCGCCCCTCTCTCGTCTTGGCTGGCAGGCAGCCTACAGGATGCAAAATAAAATTATACTAAACAAGTTTTAGTATCCTTTTATTTATGTCCTTACCTCTGCTGGCTTTCAGCAAGGGGGGCGACACTCGTACACCATAACAGAGGAGCCCCCACTTAAAGGACTGCTTATTTCAAGCCTAATATCCTTCCCACTGTAGCACTTGTTTTAGCTGTTAAAGAGATTAGGGGCCTAATTTGGGTTGGATGTTATGGGGTGAAAGCCCACACATGAACTCAGCAACTTGATTTCACCTGCAGTAAAAGGTCCTCTTAGTGAAGTCACAAGAGTGCAAAGTGTCCTTCCCTTCACTGTGTTAATAAAAAGTTTTCTACTGTGCAGGAGAGGGTGTCATGAGGATGGGGTCGGTGAAGTGTGGTGCCTCTTTTTAGGTCTCTCCTAGCGTTGGAACGCGCATGCGCTCCTCGCTCTGCGAGGCTTCTTGTTATTGATAAGATTTCTGAAGGGGACTTGAAGGCCCCCCATCATTTTGATTGTCTGGCTTTATCATTTATGCTAAACCCTGGCCTCTGATTGAAAATGAGGCTTCTTGGTTAACGTCCTGGCTCCTTTTGGCCCTGCACATCCAGACTGGATCGTTTCCTTGCGGCGTTACACGGTCTCCTTGAATTAGTCGGTGGGCACTTTTTATCTCATTCGGGCAATAGCGACATATTATTATTAGTTGTATGTTCATGCTGAGCATGGGCACCGAGGTCCATTTATTTATTTTTCCTTTAATTCGGAGCGCGGCGCCCGCTTTAGGGACACCACGCTCTGTTTATTTATTATATCTTGTAGTAATGTGGTGCAGCATCGCAAACAGACCGTGGCACCCTGGACTGAGCCGGTTGTTGTTTTTATTTTCCATGATCTTCTCTGGCATCGTGTATCCCCCTCTGTCTCCTCACTTCCTCTCCGCATCCCACCACCCACACACTCAATTGTCAGTTCACAACTTCCGCCCGAAGGCTGGTGTCCTATTACTGCTCTCGGTGCCTTTAGCCCCCACCTTAGAATTCCTCACCGGGAGCAGGGGCTGCCCTGGGATTATAAGCCCCACGACCCCCTAGCGCCCCCCATTCGTCACCAAAAGCTGGAACTTTCGTGGTGTTATATTTCCTGCCCCCCTAGTCCCAGCATTCCTCCCGGAGAGCGGTGGGTGTCCTGGCATTGGAGATTTAGGGCTGTGCAGCGCGGACACAAATCGTTCAATACACAGGACAAAACCAGAGTCCTGTTTTCAGTTTTTGCTTGCTCCTTCTAGGACCGGAGTCTGAAGGTGAAAATAAGCTCTCCTCGCCCCCCCCCCCCCTCCACTCTTCGTCTGTGGTGAGGATGGGAAGTGCGTACCACCCTCTTCATTCCTCACGACCCGCCCCCAAATGAGAATAAGAGGCAGTCAGCCTTGGACCCTTGCTGTACGCCCCAGAGTGCTGACCAGGGGGTCGGGGTGGGGGCAAGGGGCAGCTTCTGTGTTAAACCCCCTTCAGCCTCAGGAGTTTGCCTCCCAAGGGGAGACGAGGATGGGGCTGGGGGAGTCTGTGCTGGCTTGTCTCCCCTCCTCACCTCTCCCAGGCTCCACCTCATCAGGTACGACCCTGCAGTGACAACTGCATCCCCGTCCCTTTTCCTGCACTTCCAGGCAGCACTAAAAATACACCAACCCTGGGTGCATTTTTAGCCTCCTCCTCCACCCACGGAGTGCCTTCCAGGCCTTTATGGCTATGAACTGTGTTTCGAGCCATAGCCTAGGATCCTGACCTCTGCGTTCTGTAAACCAAGCCCTCGGATCCTGCTGCCCCCCTTCCCTCCCCACCCCTGGCCAAGGACTCCAAAACTACAACTGTGCTCCCCCCACAGCTCCAGGCATCCAAGGAGGGGCCCTGGCGTCGCGCCTCCTCCCTCGAAAAGTTGATGAAAGCCGGTTTATTATTGGTCTCCCAGGCAGCGCCATAAATACATCTCTCGCGGTCCAAGGTTGGTGCGAACCATCCTTTTAAACTTATTTTTCTTTCATGTTGTTGAGCGTTTGAGCCGTTACCTACTGCATTTGCTGTTTGTCTGATAAGTTGTCCTTAAACACCCCGGATTAACAATAACACTATTTTTATATCAACTTCTCCTGTTCTGAGGCTCTGTAAATAACAGTTTAATGATACTCTCTTTACCGACCTCAGAAAGGGGGGTTGCCATGCCAGGGTCCAGACTCTGCTGCTCTGCCGTTCAGATGTGTGAGGGGAGTGTTAAGTCGCTGAGCCATCCCAAATGCCCCTCCACCCCCCAACATTACCAGAGAGCAAAGAAATAGAAAGGCTGGGTTAGAAGAACCAACCACTCCTACCTGGGATCTGGGAAGCATTGGATCTCTGTAATACAATGTACTTGTTTTGTTCACCATTAGTGTTGTGTGCTTTATCTAGCAGCTGAACTACTGTTACAGAGATCTGAAGTTCTGCTAGACTTGCATTTTTGATGTATGCTGTAAAATTACAAATCGCAGATTGCAAAGAACACAGAACTTGAAGTTCCATCATGAGTGCCCATAAAACGGCCAGGCTCTTCTAGGAATTAATCAGAAATAATAAAGAAATAGAAACTTTTTTTTCTATTTCTTTCCTTTTTAAGCAATTGCGGCATCTGCGCTTTAGCTTCCGATGTTTACAGCTAAAGTGCGAATGGCACAAATGTCTTGCATTTGCCAGAGTTAGAGGTATTGGCATTGTACATAACAATACCTTTTATTTGGTTTTCAAAACACATAAATAAAAGGCATTGTCCTTTACAATGCCAATACCTCAAACTCTGGCAAATGCAAGACCTATTGCATTGCAAATGCTTGTTTACTTTTGGAGCCTACTGACAAGAGGGGCTGGGAATTGATTTTGGTAATCAATGGGTACAAACCACAGCCTGTCAATTTGAGGCCTAGTGGGGGGAGGGGGTGCAGGTTGACTCTCCCCCGGGTCTCGCACTCATGGTCCAGCCCTTAGACCCAGGTGAGGCTCCTCCGTCCCTCGGGCCTTGCGGGGACCCAAAGGTTGCCTTAAATTACTGAGTTCAAAGAATGCTTTCTTCCAGTTGCTTCCCTCTCTGTAAACTGGTGTTAATGTCCCCAGATCCCAATCCTCCTGTGCGCTAAATCCCTCCAACAGCTTCCTACCCAGTCACTTCTCAGACTGTGCATGGCCATGCTAATTCAACACAGATCTGCTTTGTTTGTGTGAAGAAATAACTAAACCTTTGTGCTGTGCTAAAAGACAATCCACATTCTTAGAAAAGAAGTGATTGAAATTGTGCAGTATGTACCTTATTGTACTTCACCTGGGACCTGGGATGAGTTGATGGCACATATTGAACAGCAGAACAACCAGTCTTCCAGTTTCCCTCTTTCCTGATGGTGGGCTTACACGGTCTTCAGTTGTACCCTTGCAGTCTCGCTTTCACTGCACCCAGTTCTATTTCAAATGTATACGTCTGGAGGATATAGAAAGGTAAAAGTTGTATCCCAAGAAGGGATTGTTGCTCTACTCAGTAAAACAAAAAGTAATCGGAGGAACACTTGAATCAATCTCAGACACTGGGCAATTCCAGTCCATGGTTGGAGGAATTCCAGTGCATGTTTTGCATTCACTGTGTGCCTGTTATCACTGTGTGCCTGTTATCAGGGACCATTTACAAATCCTTCTTGGTCTTGTTTCGATAGGAAGAGCCCAGCCATATGATGTCATGGCTGCTGTCTGCCCTCAATGGAAACACAAACAACCCCAGACTGGTTTCAGCCTTCTTCAGTCTCCTCAGTGAGGTGCAGATGGCATCCTATGGCACAGTGAGCTGGGGGGGGGGGGAACATCTGGACATACACATCACACTTAGGGACTTCCACAGAGAATAAGAAAAAGGTGAAGAGTGGAAAACTTAAAATTTAACTTCAGCCCCAAAGATTCATTATAATAAACATTCCAGTTCAGACCAACCATGTGCAAAGAAGCCTCAGTCCTCATGTAGAAAACATCGAAAAATACTGGCTTTTGGTCATTTTTACAATTTAAAAAGGCCCTCATTTCAGAAACAAACCTTCCTGAAGGGACTACATGATTTTCTAGGTTTGAGATGGAGTTTCATTTGAGGTCTAGTAATGTCACTGACTGGCATGGTGCAAAAATGGAAATGTCACATAGTCACGTTGAAAGCTTGATAGCTCTCAGCATTCACCCTTCTAATAATGCCACTCATTGGAGTGACCTTGTCACAGCCCTCATCGGACCACTCTAAAGAGACAGCCCCTACATCTAGGCGAGAGGACTATCTAGAGGTCTAGAAGGATCTGCTTAGCCTCAGTAGGGCTTTAGACAAATGGTAACGCTTCTCACGTCGTTGAACATTATACGTTTTGTATCATATGGGTAGACATAAACCCAAAAAGAGTTTTGAAAAAACCTGCACTTCTAAAAATGTACAGATCAGATTCTGGTGTGGATAGCAGAACATCAGCATCTGTAAAAGTATTTGTATAGAGTGAACCTGGCTACGAAGCAACAAACGAAAAAGGCCAAGAGCCCAGGAGTTTGATTCAAGGTTTTTTTACAGAAAGGCAGGTAGAAGATGGGCTTCCATTGGGGCATATCTACAAGGCGGTGATATAAAATTATCGCCGCTTTTGCGGACGTTTTCGGTCGAAAAGCGGCAATAAATTTATCGCTATATTAGCAACGTCACGCTATCGCGTGAAACCTTGCCTCAGCGCCTGAATTCCTAACGCCCATCTTTGCATCTCTAATGAGATGCAAAGTGGGCGTTCCTCCCCAGGATAACGGGAGAAATGTCGCTAAGCGACATTTCTCCAATTATCAAGCCTCACGCAAAGCAGCATAGCGACAAGAAAAGGAGCGATATCCTCTGTTATCGCTACTTTCCTTACGCCTGCTTTGAAACTGACTTAGCCATGATATCCCATGTAAGGTGGATGTCATGGCTAAGTATGTGAGGCCCTAGCAGCAATATCGCCAAACTTCGTGGGATTATCACTGGGTTTCCAGCGATAATCTCACGTTTGGCAGTTAGCGCTATGATTTTTATCGCTTTTGAGATAAGCGTTGCTAATAGCACGCTATTTCAGTGATAAAAATCCACGCTAGCCGCGATAATGATCCTAGTGCTAAGTGCGCTTAGCGATAATTATCGCCGATTGTTGCTGATATGCCCCATTGTTCGCAAAGGGTAGTGTCCCGGGAAGAGTTGAGTTGTCAGTTTCGTTCCGAATTTCAGGAGTATTGGCTCTGAAGTTGATGTGAATGTTTTTTTATGTTCTGTAAGAGTCGTCGGTCTTTTTCCATTGCTGCACATTGTCATCTCTAGTCTTGCCATGGCTTTGCTCTGCTGCCATCCTGAGGCGCTTAGGTGTTTGGCCAGATAAATTCGTACCTTTTATGATGGTTTTGAAAGTGATGCACCTGAAGATGCTGAGAGGCCAGGGCGGGAGTACTGGGGTGATGGGGTCCACCTTCTACAAGCCCTCTGAGCTGGGCTGCAGCGTTAAGATGCCGTTGAGGGATCTGGAGGGTGTTGGATAGACAGTGACCAGAGCTCTCCCTTTATCCATGTGCAAGAGGTCCAGGGCTTGTTCTATTATCCAAAGGTCAGTTTCTGGTGAGAAGGGCTTCACTTTGTTCAGGAGGGAGAGCTGGTTCCTCGCTGCCTTGTCTTTCGTGGTGATGCGTTCTTTGAAGGTGACTCTTGAGTCGATTGTGAATCAAAGTGATTTTGCATTGTCTGTCAGCTGAGGCAAGGACCGGTCTAGGTTCATGTCTGCTCGTTCTTAATCACCCTGTAGACCTGGCAAGTGCACACAGTTTAGGCTCTCTGAACTCAGAATTTAATAACACACCTTTTAGTAAAAGTGTTTTTTTAATTGTGTGTTTGAAAATGCCACTTTCAGAAAATGGGCATTTTTCTATTTTAGCACTTTGTGTGCCTATGCCTGTTTCTGTATTCACCGTCTGGTTTTTGGGTGATAGAAGCTTGGGATGTGCATTCACGCTAGGCAGTCACAAGGAGGGTTGAGGTGTGTCCTGCCTGTCCTGGATGACTCATATCCAGGCTGAATAGACCTTTCTGCATTTAGAGTGGTGGGAGGAATTGTAACTAGCTCCTGAATAGGCGTTGTCTGCTCTGCAAAATGCTGTCTCCACCTCCTGGATTGAAGGTGGACCAGGGAGGAAGGAACCGTTTTTTCCCGAGCTCAGAGACTCTCGAAACAAATACTAAAATGAGAAAATTGCGAATAAGTAGTAGACCTTAAACCCTAGAACTTTAGATTACTTCTAGAATCAAGAGGAACCGCTGCCAAGGAAGAAGAGCTGAAGAGCTGTGAGGAAGAGTAGTGCCCCTTTTCTGTGTGTTGCTTTGTTGGGCTGGCCTGCAGTTGCTGCTTGTACTAAGGAGAGGACAAAGACTAGACTTTGCTTTGAAACCTGCTTGAGAAGATTCTCCAAGGGCTTGTGTGTGCTTGCCGCCTGTTCTGAAATCTCAGGGCCACAAAGACATCACCCATAGCTTCCTGGAACTCCACTGCTGGGTGTTCTGGCCTGCCAGGAGGTGCCTATTTCAGTTCTGGGCACATGGACGTTGTTTCTGCTACAGGAAACTGCCAAGAACTAAAGTTCTGAAGGAATTTGACGCTAACCCTCCTTTGCGGCTGAATTTTCTGATGCGGTACCTCCATGTGGGAGAAATTCCCGACGCATAGCCCTGTGTGGTCTAAAACTCAATACGTTACAGCAAACAAATGATGGACGGAATGCTGACAATGCAGACATTCTCCCCCAGTCAAAAGACCTGGGTTAAATCCATTGTTCTTTTGCCCACTACGCCACCCCAGTTTGGACAAAGCCATATGCAAATCAGTCTGGACCCTGTGCCCTATGGGAACAGTCCAGACCGAACTGCCAAGCCAGGTCCTCCCTGGACCGGAAACAAGCATCCTAGGACCGGTTTCAGGGTATGTCATCCTTCTTCAGCCAGGCTAGAATGAATCCAGTGGCACAGTGAGCAAGGGACCCACGTCTGCGCATACCCATCCCACTTAGGGCGAAAAGTGTTACAGCAACAAATGATGGACGGAATGCTGACAATGCAGACATTCTCCCCCAGTCAAAATATCTGGGTTAAATCCATCGTTCTTTTGCCCTCTACGCCACCCCAGTTTGGACCCAGCCATATGCACTGGGGTGGCATGGTGAGCAAAAGAATGATGAATTTAACTCAGATCTCTTGACTGGGGGTGAATGTATTGATTTGTTTTGCATTCCGTCCATCAATTGTGTGTCTTTTGCTTTCTCGTCCTAAGTGTGCCAGGTATGCTCAGACGTGAGTCCTGGGCTCACTGTGCCACTGGAATCAAGCTATCCTGGCTGAAGAGGGGTGAAACCCCGAAACCGGTCCTAAGATGCTTGTTTCCGGTCCAGGGAGGACCTGGCTTGGCAGTTCGGGCTGGACTGTTCCCATAAGGCACAGGGTCAAGACTGATTTGCATATGGCCAGGTCTAAACTGGGGTGGCATGGTGAGCAAAAGAATGATGGATTTAACCCAGATCTCTTGACTGGGGGTGAATGTTTTGATTTGTTCTGCATTCCGTCCATCAATTGTGTGTCTTTTGCTTTCTCGCCCTAAGTGCGCCAGGTATGCTCAGAGTTAGTCCTGGGCTCACTGTGCCACTGGAATCAAGCTATCCTGCCTGAAGAGGGGTGAAACCCTGAAACCGGTCCTAGGATGCTTGTTTCCGGTCCAGGGAGGACCTGGCTTGGCAGTTCCGGCTGGACTGTTCCCATGAGGCACATGGTCAAGACTGATTTGTATATGGCCAGGTCTAAACTGGGGTGGCATGGTGAGCAAAAGAATGATGGATTTAACCAAGATCTCTTGACTGGGGGTGAATGTTTTGATTTGTTCTGCATTCCGTCCATCAATTGTGTGTCTTTTGCTTTCTCGCCCTAAGTGCGCCAGGTATGCTCAGACGTGAGTCCTGGGCTCACTGTGCCACTGGAATCAAGCTATCCTGGCTGAAGAGGGGTGAAACCCCGAAACCGGTCCTAGGATGCTTGTTTCCGGTCCAGGGAGGACCTGGCTTGGCAGTTCGGGCTGGACTGTTCCCATGAGGCACAGGGTCAAGACTGATTTGCATATGGCCAGGTCTAAACTGGGGTGGCATGGTGAGCAAAAGAATGATGGATTTAACCCAGATCTCTTGGCAGGGGGTGAATGTTTTGATTTGTTCTGCATTCCGTCCATCAATTGTGTGTCTTTTGCTTTCTCGCCCTAAGTGCGCCAGGTATGCTCAGACGTGAGTCCTGGGCTCACTGTGCCACTGGAATCAAGCTATCCTGGCTGAAGAGGGGTGAAACCCCGAAACCGGTCCTAGGATGCTTGTTTCCGGTCCAGGGAGGACCTGGCTTGGCAGTTCGGGTTGGACTGTTCCCATGAGGCACAGGGTCAAGACTGATTTGCATATGGCCAGGTCTAAACTGGGGTGGCATGGTGAGCAAAGAATGATGGATTTAACCCAGATCTCTTGCCTGGAGGTGAATGTTTTGATTTGTTCTGCATTCCGTCCATCAATTGTGTGTCTGTTGCTTTCTCGCCCTAAGTGCGCCAGGTATGCTCAGACGTGAGTCCTGGGCTCACTGTGCCACTGGAATCAAGCTATCCTGGCTGAAGAGGGGTGAAACCCCGAAACCGGTCCTAGGATGCTTGTTTCCGGTCCAGGGAGGACCTGGCTTGGCAGTTCGGGCTGGACTGTTCCCATGAGGCACAGGGTCAAGACTGATTTGCATATGGCCAGGTCTAAACTGGGGTGGCATGGTGAGCAAAAGAATGATGGATTTAACCCAGATCTCTTGACTGGGGGTGAAAGTTTTGATTTTTTTTGCATTCCGTCCATCATTTGTGTGTCTTTTGCTTTCTCGCCCTAAGTGCACCAGGTATGCTCAGACGTGAGTCCTGGGCTCACTGTGCCACTGGAATCAAGCTATCCTGGCTGAAGAGGGGTGAAACCCCGAAACCGGTCCTAGGATGCTTGTTTCCGGTCCAGGGAGGACCTGGCTTGGCAGTTCGGGCTGGACTGTTCCCATGAGGCACAGGGTCAAGACTGATTTGCATATGGCCAGGTCTAAACTGGGGTGGCATGGTGAGCAAAAGAATGATGGATCTAACCCAGATCTCTTGCCTGGAGGTGAATGTTTTGATTTGTTCTGCATTCCGTCCATCAATTGTGTGTCTGTTGCTTTCTCGCCCTAAGTGCGCCAGGTATGCTCAGACGTGAGTCCTGGGCTCACTGTGCCACTGGAATCATTCTATCCTGGCTGATGAGGGGTGAAACCCCGAAACCGGTCCTAGGATGCTTGTTTGCGGTCCAGGGAGGACCTGGCTTGGCAGTTCGGGCTGTACTGTTCCCATGAGGCATATGGTCAAGACTGATTTGCATATGGCCAGGTCTAAACTGGGGTGGCATGGTGAGCAAAAGAATGATGGATTTAAGCCACATCTCTTGACTGGGGGTGAATGTTTTGATTTGTTCTGCATTCCGTCCATCAATTGTGTGTCTTTTGCTAAAACTCAATGCAGTGCCTGCCAGCAGCCTGAGAAACTGCTGCACGCCGAGTCCCATGCATTGATCTTTGACGTCGAAGACCACCGCACCGACTTCGAAGCAGGCCCTGCTGGGTGGCAGGAGGAATTGTCAAATTTCCGGTTGGCGGCTGGAGAAATAGACGCAGCTCCTGGTTTGCCATTGCTGCATCGCCTCCAGCATGTCTGGATTTTTCACGCATTGCACCAGTGTGGCGAATCTACAACGCTGGTGCTGCAGTAAGAAACCGAAGCATCACCTTCCCGCACTGTAAGAATCCGATGCATCACCTACCCTTTGTGGAAGTGAGGAATTGATGCATCACCTGCCCTTTGAGCAAGGAACTGACGCATCACCTTCCCGGTGCGTAACAAACCAATGCATCACCTTCCCTGCGGCTGTTTTTGCTTATGATTTTAGCGCATCCCAGGTACTTTGTGCTGAAAGGGGCAAATCCATAGTTTCCAATGGACAGAACTGTTTTTACCTTTTAAAAAATATAGTTTGATATCTGTAAGTTGGATTTTTTCGTTTTGGTCTTGTTTGGTTTAGATACTTTATTTTTCTAAACTGGTGTGGTGTATTTATGTGGTGTTTTCACTGTGTTACTGTGGATTATATATAATTGCTTTACACATTGCCTCTGTAGCTTAGCCTGAATGCTCTGTTCCAAGCTACTAGAGGGTGAGCACAGGCAAACTTAGGAGTGTACTTTACTCATCCTGGCTAGAAATAAGGGTCCCTACTTGGACAGGGTGCAGAGACCCCTAATTCTAACAAAGTATTTTTGGCCACTAAAATATGATGAAAATGTATAGAAATGAAAGGCTACCTTCAGAGGTGGATAACAAATCTAATTATCTACATTCTGCTCTAGCTGATGTAGTCTCCAAAATGTTCCTGCCAATGCCTCCCAGAACAGACGTTCAAAGCCCTGGACTTGAACTCTGGGAGGTCCCATGGGTAACATCTTGCAAACTACACCTGCTGCACACAGCAGTGCACACGCATCTTTGTAAGAGTCCTGGTCTCTTGCTAGACTGGGAGTCATCTGCCCCCTGTAGCCTCACCCCCTAGGCTATACCACTGACCCTGGTTGTAGCATTCCTGACACACAGAAGATGGAGGTGCCAGCACTGCTGCCGACTCAACCGGAACACAGTAGCTTTACTACCCGAGCCCTAAGCCCACCCCCTCTCTCCATATAGTGGTACCACTGTCCCGTTATAATGAATCCTACCTCAGTACCACCTGTGGCTTTATTTCATGCAATGAAGACTTCCAAATCAAACATGTAAGAGGAAACTTCAAGCCCCAGCTCTAACCAACCTGCCGTACCACGCTGCCATCATTCACATGCTTGCGCTATAGCAAATGCGAAATGGACACCTACAAGCGCACAAAGAAAAACAGTTGTTTATTTATTCATTTATTATTTAGTAGAGCGCTGGATGCCACTGGAATCCGTTTGACTGTGCTATTGAGATTGTGTGTTAAAAGCTACAGAAGGACCTGGGAGAGGGCACTGGTGTCTCCTCTGCACTGTATTTTGGGGGCTCTGTATCTTGTTGGAGATGGGGGTGATCCCAGGGGTGTCGGGATCGAGGACTATATGAAGATACTCTCCTCCTGATTTGCTTTTGAAAGTTGTGGATTGTGAGTGGTACAGACCTACTTGAGACATGGATCCCTGGGTTCTGGGAGAAGGGCAGCGAGTAACAGGGGGATGCTGGATGACAGCTGTAGAACATCTGGTACTAAACAGTGCCTTACCAAGTCCCAGTTGGGTGCTGACCTTTAGTCCTGGGAGCAACAAGCCAGAAGTAGGCCTAGAAAGAACCCAGCCTGGCAGCACAGTCTTTAGTCATCTCTATGGAGAGTGGGAGGCAGGGTTAGCTTCTTTCCATGAACCCTCAGGGCCTAAACTGCTCTGCCCCTGAGAATGCTCTTCATGCCTCTATGTCACAGAGGAGCTTCAGCTCAGGGAGACGCAGGTTGAACCAGCAGGGTCAGACTGGGACTGAAAATCGACCTGGGCACCAAAATAAAAGTGGCCCCCCATTAGTGAATTAGAAAGCTAAAAAAGTGGCCCGTATTTGCACATTGGGGTGGTTTTCAACCTGTCAATACATTGTGTATGCGTGTTTTGCAAGGTATGGAAGAGTGCAGCAGTGTAAGAAAAAATAAAATGATAATAACTGTTCGTAGATGCGGCAGCATAGCCAGGCAGTGCGGGGCGGGGCTGCTCTGCTGACAGAGCATAAGGAGGGGAGGAGTAGTTTTCACTCCCTAAGTGCGCATGAATGTTTGACCGGCCCTCTCAGGCCTGCCAAACATTCATGCGCACTTTACCTGTTCTCCACGCAGACTGCATTACAGCCTGTGGGTAGAACATGCCCAGGACCCCGTTGCCTGGCTGACTGCCGAACGTCGGCGCTTAGACCAATCACAACACTGCAATGCAGCATTGTGACTGGTCAGGGGAGCCAGGGCGCTTATCAATCACAACGCTGCAATGCAGTATTGTGATTGGCTCAGGGAAGCCTCAGCCTGGCTGCTTCCTGTTCAGGCCGGCACAGCGAGGAGGACCCAGCGAGGAAGATGCAGTAAGGAGGTAAGTTAAATTCACCCCTGCCCCCTCGCCTCCCTGCCGCGCCACCCCCGATCTGTGCCGGCTACCACTGAAATCCACAGTAAATCCAGGCCCATCAAACCATACAACAGGCCCACAAATAGCAAAACAAACTGGAGCAGCCCAACGGGCACTGCCTAATTAGCTTCTATGCCAGTCTGACCCAGTGAAAGATGTGGGGTTGCTTGCTTGGCCCATCATGCAGAAGAACCCCAGTGTCATCCTCATTCTACTAGACTTAGGGGCATATAATCAAGAAACGGGGTTAAAATTATCGCCGCTTTAGCAGCAGAAAACTGCCACTAAAGCAGCGATATTGGGCTTGATAATATCCCCTGGTGAATTCCCATAGAAGCCCATGTTCTGGTGTCAACATGGTCTTCTATGGGAATTCTCTGCGGCATATTATCAAGCCCATTATCTCCGCATTAGCGGCAGTTTTCTGCCGCCAAAGCGGCGATAATTTTAACGCCGTGCTTGATAATCCGCCACTTCATTCTTCATATGCATTCTATATCTATATATCTACAGGAGACATTGGGAAAGGTATTGTGTGAGTCTTCTGTAGGAATGGCATGTGTTGTATGACCGTACACTACTTCATGAACACCTAGGTGGGCTCAACTTCCGCAAAAGGATTCCCTCATGTGCCTCTGCTAAAGAGAGCTATGTACAAACTGTCAGTGCTCGTGCTCCTGGGGGTATGGAAAGGGTTTCTTCCTAAACTGTTAAATCTCCAGGTGTAGGAAGGTATATGTTTATTTTCTGGGACATCGCTCACGGTGAACTCAACACTTCCATCAACTGTGCCCAAGCATGGGATGCACACATCTGAGCGACATCGAGGTTGTACAAACTTCAGTAGACCATGCAAGAGGTGCCCCTACCCCTTGTCCCTCATTCCACTTAAGGAGTCTGGAGGGTGATAAGTGGTTATATTAGCAAGGGATTTATTTGGGTACCAGCACGCCCCCATAGTTTAGCTGCACCTTCACTTCTAGTGTGAAAGCTCCTTCGGCTCCTCTTGTAAGTGTCTGCTGTCCTTACTGCATCCAGCTAGGATGTATGAAAGACTAGGGGCCTGGTTTAGATCTTGGGGGATGGGATAGTCTGTCACCGTTGTAATGGAGTAACCTGTCCTCCAAGTCACCGTTGTGACAAAGTAACCCGTCCTCCAAGTCACCCTTGTGATGGAGTAACCCGTCCTCCAAGTCACCGTTGTGACGGAGAAACCCGTCCTCCAAGTCACCCTTGTGACGGAGTGACCCGTCCTCCAAGTCACCCTTGTGACGGAGTGACCCGTCCTCCAAGTCACCCTTGTGACGGAGTAACCCGTCCTCCAAGTCACCCTTGTGACGGAGTAACCCGTCCTCCAAGTCACCGTTGTGACGGAGTAACCCGTCCTCCAAGTCACCGTTGTGACGGAGTAACCCGTCCTCCAAGTCACCGTTGTGACGGAGTAACCCGTCCTCCAAGTCACCGTTGTGAAGGAGTAACCCGTCCTCCAAGTCACCGTTGTGACGGAGTAACCCGTCCTCCAAGTCACCGTTGTGACGGAGTAAGCCGTCCTCCAAGTCACCATTGTGACGGAGTAACCCGTCCTCCAAGTCACCCGTGTGACGGAGTAACCCGTCCTCCAAGTCACCCTTGTGACGGAGTAACCCGTCCTCCAAGTCACCCTTGTGACGGAGTAACCCGTCCTCCAAGTCACACTTGTGACGGAGTAACCCGTCCTCCAAGTCACCCTTGTGACGGAGTAACCCGTCCTCCAAGTCACCGTTGTGACGGAGTAACCCGTCCTCCAAGTCACCGTTGTGACGGAGTAACCCGTCCTCCAAGTCACCGTTGTGACGGAGTAACCCGTCCTCCAAGTCACCCTTGTGACGGAATAACCCGTCCTCCAAGTCACCCTTGTGACGGAGTAACCCGTCCTCCAAGTCACCCTTATGACGGAGTAACCCGTCCTCCAAGTCACCCTTGTGACGGAGTAACCCGTCCTCCAAGTCACCCTTGTGACGGAGTAACCCGTCCTCCAAGTCACCCTTGTGACGGAGTAACCCGTCCTCCAAGTCACCGTTGTGACGGAGTAACCCGTCCTCCAAGTCACCGTTGTGACGGAGTAACCCGTCCTCCAAGTCACCCTTGTGACGGAGTAACCCGTCCTCCAAGTCACCGTTGTGACGGAGTAACCCGTCCTCCAAGTCACCCTTGTGACGGAGTAACCCGTCCTCCAAGTCACCGTTGTGATGGAGTAACCCGTCCTCCAAGTCACCGTTGTGACGGAGTAACCCGTCCTCCAAGTCACCGTTGTGACGGAGTAACCCGTCCTCCAAGTCACCGTTGTGACGGAGTAACCTGTCCTCCAAGTCACCGTTGTGACGGAGTAACCTGTCCTCCAAGTCACAGTTGTGACGGAGTAACCCGTCCTCCAAGTCACCGTTGTGACGGAGTAATCCATCTGCCAACATCTAAATCAGGCCCCAAATCGAATTTGGGTGAAGTTGCAAAAGAAGGGATGGAATTTAGAATTTATTAATGTGCCTATTTACATGTCTTGTCAGAACACAATACCATAAAAATCTTAATTCTTTTTTGATCTCATTTTTAATGGTTCACTAAGGACACCCATCACTGTTTTTTTTAAATCCAAATTAAAAATCATGCTAATCATTGTGGCCACGCTTAGACAGGTGTATCTGAAGAGAGGGACTGTAGAGTAAGGAGTCCTTGATCGGGGGAGAGCTCTCCAAGAAGGATGAAGGTGCTTGGCCAGTTGTTCTCACGCGTTGTCTTTCAGGTGAGTGACTGGATCTGTGCAATCTCTCCAAGTCACCTGTGGAGTGAAAAAGTAGACACATAACATCACTTACATTGGTAAATCATTACCAGTTTATTCAATTAAGTTTGGCCGATTATACTATTGCAATTTAATCTGCTTTGATCACAAGAAATGGGGAAAATGTTTATGGCTCATTTGTAGACCCAGGTCAAAAACAGCTTCTGCTTGAGCTCTGCACAGTCCAGGTGCAGATGTGGCCGGCACGCTGCTCAGTGTGTAGTGATCGGTCTGCACAGTCCAGGTGCAGATGTGGCCTGCACGCTGCTCAGTGTGTAGTGATCTGTCTGCACAGTCCAGGTGCAGATGTGGCCTGCACGCTGCTCAGTGTGTAGTGATCTGTCTGCACAGTCCAGGTGCAGATGTGGCCTGCACGCTGCTCAGTATGTAGTGATCTGTCTGCACAATCCAGGTGCAGATGTGGCCTGCACGCTGCTCAGTGTGTAGTGATCTGTCTGCACAGTCCAGGTGCAGATGTGGCCTGCACGCTGCTCAGTATGTAGTGATCTGTCTGCACAGTCCAGGTGCAGATGTGGCCTGCACGCTGCTCAGTATGTAGTGATCTGTCTGCACAGTCCAGGTGCAGATGTGGCCTGCACGCTGCTCAGTGTGTAGTGATCTGTCTGCACAGTCCAGGTGCAGATGTGGCCTGCACGCTGCTCAGTGTGTAGTGATCTGTCTGCACAGTCCAGGTGCAGATGTGGCCTGCACGCTGCTCAGTATGTAGTGATCTGTCTGCACAGTCCAGGTGCAGATGTGGCCTGCACGCTGCTCAGTGTGTAGTGATCTGTCTGCACAGTCCAGGTGCAGATGTGGCCTGCACGCTGCTCAGTGTGTAGTGATCTGTCTGCACAGTCCAGGTGCAGATGTGGCCTGCACGCTGCTCAGTGTGTAGTGATCGGTCTGCACAGTCCAGGTGCAGATGTGGCCTGCACGCTGCTCAGTGTGTAGTGATCTGTCTGCACAGTCCAGGTGCAGATGTGGCCTGCACGCTGCTCAGTATGTAGTGATCTGTCTGCACAATCCAGGTGCAGATGTGGCCTGCACGCTGCTCAGTGTGTAGTGATCTGTCTGCACAGTCCAGGTGCAGATGTGGCCTGCACGCTGCTCAGTATGTAGTGATCTGTCTGCACAGTCCAGGTGCAGATGTGGCCTGCACGCTGCTCAGTATGTAGTGATCTGTCTGCACAGTCCAGGTGCAGATGTGGCCTGCACGCTGCTCAGTATGTAGTGATCTGTCTGCACAATCCAGGTGCAGATGTGGCCTGCACGCTGCTCAGTATGTAGTGATCTGTCTGCACAGTCCAGGTGCAGATGTGGCCTGCACGCTGCTCAGTGTGTAGTGATCTGTCTGCACAGTCCAGGTGCAGATGTGGCCTGCACGCTGCTCAGTGTGTAGTGATCTGTCTGCACAGTCCAGGTGCAGATGTGGCCTGCACGCTGCTCAGTGTGTAGTGATCTGTCTGCACAGTCCAGGTGCAGATGTGGCCTGCACGCTGCTCAGTGTGTAGTGATCTGTCTGCACAGTCCAGGTGCAGATGTGGCCTGCACGCTGCTCAGTGTGTAGTGATCTGTCTGCACAGTCCAGGTGCAGATGTGGCCTGCACGCTGCTCAGTGTGTAGTGATCTGTCTGCACAGTCCAGGTGCAGATGTGGCCTGCACGCTGCTCAGTATGTAGTGATCTGTCTGCACAATCCAGGTGCAGATGTGGCCTGCACGCTGCTCAGTGTGTAGTGATCTGTCTGCACAGTCCAGGTGCAGATGTGGCCTGCACGCTGCTCAGTATGTAGTGATCTGTCTGCACAGTCCAGGTGCAGATGTGGCCTGCACGCTGCTCAGTATGTAGTGATCTGTCTGCACAGTCCAGGTGCAGATGTGGCCTGCACGCTGCTCAGTGTGTAGTGATCTGTCTGCACAGTCCAGGTGCAGATGTGGCCTGCACGCTGCTCAGTGTGTAGTGATCTGTCTGCACAGTCCAGGTGCAGATGTGGCCTGCACGCTGCTCAGTATGTAGTGATCTGTCTGCACAGTCCAGGTGCAGATGTGGCCTGCACGCTGCTCAGTGTGTAGTGATCTGTCTGCACAGTCCAGGTGCAGATGTGGCCTGCACGCTGCTCAGTGTGTAGTGATCTGTCTGCACAGTCCAGGTGCAGATGTGGCCTGCACGCTGCTCAGTGTGTAGTGATCGGTCTGCACAGTCCAGGTGCAGATGTGGCCTGCACGCTGCTCAGTGTGTAGTGATCTGTCTGCACAGTCCAGGTGCAGATGTGGCCTGCACGCTGCTCAGTATGTAGTGATCTGTCTGCACAATCCAGGTGCAGATGTGGCCTGCACGCTGCTCAGTGTGTAGTGATCTGTCTGCACAGTCCAGGTGCAGATGTGGCCTGCACGCTGCTCAGTATGTAGTGATCTGTCTGCACAGTCCAGGTGCAGATGTGGCCTGCACGCTGCTCAGTATGTAGTGATCTGTCTGCACAGTCCAGGTGCAGATGTGGCCTGCACGCTGCTCAGTATGTAGTGATCTGTCTGCACAATCCAGGTGCAGATGTGGCCTGCACGCTGCTCAGTATGTAGTGATCTGTCTGCACAGTCCAGGTGCAGATGTGGCCTGCACGCTGCTCAGTGTGTAGTGATCTGTCTGCACAGTCCAGGTGCAGATGTGGCCTGCACGCTGCTCAGTGTGTAGTGATCTGTCTGCACAGTCCAGGTGCAGATGTGGCCTGCACGCTGCTCAGTGTGTAGTGATCTGTCTGCACAGTCCAGGTGCAGATGTGGCCTGCACGCTGCTCAGTGTGTAGTGATCTGTCTGCACAGTCCAGGTGCAGATGTGGCCTGCACGCTGCTCAGTGTGTAGTGATCTCTGCCAGGCGAGACATGATTTGTACCCTCTGTTTTCTAATCTCTCTGATGCTTTTACCACCATGGCCCATGAAATCATTTGGAACATCCCCAGGTCCTGGTCAGATGGTTCGAAGTGGCTTTTCATTTGACAGAGAGGTCCCCTGTCAAGCAGGACCTCTTCGCTTTCCGTACCTCTCTACAGTGGCCCATAATGTTCACCCTTTCACTGCTGCTACATCAAAGCTGTCATTTCCCTCTTACGCTTCATCCCCACCTCCAGTGTCTGCTCATTCTGAGACGAAGGTCCCCAGCTGCACTTTTAATTTATGGGCCTCTGGAACCCATATTTATAACTCACAGCCCGTATAACAGCACCAAAGCACGACGGACCAATAGTTCATAATAACGAGAATAGTAATTTGCATATATATAGTACCTCATACATCACTTCTGCTGGTTTCAAACACTGTAGGTGCAATGGAGCTCAATCATTGGTTCGGATTTAACAAGGCTTGGACAGAGGTCCGAGGTGCAGGGCTGGAAAGGTCCAGCTCTTCTCTTACACATCTGTTCACCCAGCTCCCCTTGTATCCAAAGCCCAGAAGAACATCTGGCGGTGTGAATGAATCTGTCCTCACTCTCACACAACAGATGCATGCAGTGGTTAAATCTGTTTGTTAAGCTGCGCCTGCTCCCACATCTGACGTGCACTCTGGGCATCCCACTTTTACTGATCAAGTAGCTGTGATTGGCCGATTAATTAAATTTGCATCAGCTGTATTAAGGATCTGTACCGTGACATTCAAGCATCTTGCTATTCTCACAATTGTTATGTATAACCAGCGCTGACAGAGCCAAAGATTTGACTATTGCATAATGCATATACACAGGTAGAGAGACATGAAATGTGCAAACAATGACACAGATTGTATTTTCATACGTATATACAGACAATACTGTACCTCAATGGTTCCAGTTAGAAACAAACTTCAATGGCCCCAGCCAGTAATGCACCTTAATGGCCCTAGGCAGAAATGTTTATTAATGGCCCAAGGCAGTCATGTGCATGACTGGGCCAAGAAAGTAATGATCATCAGTGGACCCAAAACGCAATGAACGTCAATATCTAAAAGCAGTAATGAACCACAAGCATTAATGATCATTAAGGTTTCTAGCAAAGAATGATCATCTATGGCACTAGGCAGTAATGATCATCAATGGCCCAGGGCACGTATGAGCATCAATGACCCTAGGCAGAAATGTATCTTAATGGCCCTAGGCAGGAATGTATCTCAATGGCCCCAGGCAGGAATGAATCTCAATTTCCCTAAGCAATAATACTCCTCAATGATCTTAGGCAGTAATGTATCTCAACGGCCCTATGCAGTAATGTATCTCAATGACCCTAGACAGTAATGAATCTCAATGGCCCTAGGCAATAATAAGCGTCAATGATCCTAGGCAGTAATGCATCTCTATGACCCTAGGCAATAATAAGCCTCAATTGCCCTAGGCAGTAATGTATCTTAATGGTCCAAGGCAGAAATGTTCAGAAATGGCCCCAGGAACTATTGTGCATCACTGGATCAAGACAGTAATGATCATCAGTGAACACATCTTAACACGGCCCAAGGAGCGATGCAGGTGGGCAGCAGAGTGTTCATTCTTGGCAAATAGATGTACTCTTCCTCAGAAATGATCTTAGTTAATTAACAGGTATCCAACAATGTGGTCATATCTTGAGAGATTTACTTGTATGATGAATGTAGGTTTGTCACTGGATTTGCATTTATTAAGGATGGTTACAAGCAGGACCAGGTCTTTCCTGTGGTCAACAAGGTCAGTTCCATCATTGTTTTACTCTTGAATGGCGAACACCTTTTTCAGGGATTACTAGCCCAACAAACCTTTGCAAAGTGTCCTCTTTTTCCACATTTGCTGCATTCTTTCCCAAGCACAGGGCAATTACTATAAGATGCTGCCTGGCTGCTAGATCCGCAATGGTCACATTCCTTGTGAGTGGAGACAACCTGCTTGAGTTTTAGTCTCACTCATTCTAGCCCTGGGTATTGACTTGTCTGGATGGTGTATTCGTTCACACAAGATTCACCTCGGGAGGATGCTCCTCTGGCTTTTTGAGCATTTGTACAGCCTTATGAGCACGTTTGCTGCTCTTGGTGGTGCTGATGACAAGGCCTGGTTCTTGTGGCTCAACAATCTCTCTCGCGCCTTTGTGCACGTGGTGCCCATAACTCTTCGTTCATCTGGGTATTATAAAAAGAATGTTCTTTGAGAGTCTTTTCATTCTATGGGCATAGCTCTGAGACACCTAGGAGTTTTTGGGTGAGACCAGAGCTCAAAGTGTCTCTGGATTTTAGTCAGGCCAATGCTGCAGTGTTTTATTGAGTAAACATAACAACAGCACACCATACTCTAACCATGCAGCAAATGCTCATTTTATCTGATCCTATGTAAAACAAGCAGCATCTGAAAGTTATTAAATATTTTCACAGACTATACCAGACTTAATTAAATGCCATGAGGCATCAAGGATGGTCTGATGAGATTCATGTTGTAAGAATGTCTTTATTGGATTTATTAATCATGAAGAGGGGACAACTGTACACCACAATATTCCGAGGCCTAATTCTCTGACCAAATACCTTGTGGGCATATTCCAGACCCAGTATTTTAAAGAGCGTTAGAAAGTATTTTGCTATAGAAATTATTTAAATCAATAAATACCAATGGCTATTTGGCCAAAATATCGGAAAACCAAATATCCTGGGGCAGAATATTGTGTCGAAAATATCGATGACAAGAATATTGTCTAGGTCATTTTCTATGGGTAAATAAAGTTTTACTATATATTACACCCCATATATGTGCCTTGACGATATGTATACATTCAGGGTAGGTAGACCTAGAGTTAAGAATAGTAAATTTATACTTGCCTATTTGCACTTACCTCCTCGATATTCTTGTAATAATAAAACAATATTCTAGGGACAGTTTCTTGGCTCAGTACTAACTTATTTTATTCTTAGAATATAGCAGGTGTGAGAGCAATATTCCTTGTAGTGTTTTTGGACTCTAGCACAATGTTTGTGATGCAAGCTATATGTCAGGCCCTTGCATTTGTGATGAACATTTCTGGAGCTGGAGCTCTGTGCTTCAGGATGATGGAGTTTGCCTGTTATACTAAGATGTTTCTGTAGAGCATCCGTGATGTACCTGGGCGCAGCTTGCAGCAGGGAGACATGCGAAGGTCTTTACGAACTACAAAGTTCGATTACATTTTGAAATTTTTGCAAACTGGGCAGCATTAACTTCAGTCATAGAGCCTCGACCTGACCCTCACAAGCTCACTTAAGATCTATTTTCTTTTTTACAAAATATGAACAGAAGCAGCTTATCAGAGATTCTTTTCTGCTTTATCAACATCAAAATGTTTTTTTGATTAATAATATTTTCAATCCAAACCATATCTCGTTACCTATATAAATAGGAATATGAGTGTGTCAAATTTCACTACGTGCACCCTTGTTCTAAAAAAATGGACGGACTTCAGAAAACCCAGATACAGGGGTTTTGCTGATGGCTCACTGACTTATCAGTAAAATAGGGATTTTTCGAGCACCTGACTTCAGTGTGCGGAGGCCGCTGGCCAGCACGCTCACTATACAAGCCGTTCCAGCAGCACTGGAGACTGATGGCTGCAGGTCACATAGTCTCGCGAGAGAACTAGAATGACTAAGGTCGCCATTTTCAATTGGGAGGTTTTGCATTAGCCACATACGGCGTTACAGTGGTGTCTGTTTCACAAAAACAAAGAGCAGTGTGCCTTTGTGCCATTGGCTTGTAGCTTGCTGCCAGCTCATTGGTAATGATTTCAAACAGGAGGGGCAGCCTAGAGGTCTGGCCTAGAGTTCCATGACATGGCAGTGTCTCCATGCAAGAAGCGCTGGCATAAAGATGTACTCCTTCAAAGCGCTGCATACTGGCAGCACTGATGAGGATGCAGATGGGGTCTTTTGGGCGATAAGAGCAGGCCGAAAGGGGATTCAAGGAACACCAAAATGTACATTATTCCACAAATGCAAAATCAATTTAGTAATCACTGGCACTGAAGTGAACTACTTTCTGTGTGGATGTGTTGAAAATCCAGAATGCCATCACGCACAACAAAGTTAACTGTAATGCTTTGTGAATATGTATAGTAGGACCGTTCTGGTTCCTGAAAGACTTTGTAGGTAATGATGTAATTGTTGGGTGTGGTTCATAAAGTTTATGACAGAATGCGCACAGTTAACGGTTGCACTCTGAAGAATAAAGGTGTGAAATACAGAGTTAGTGGATCTGTAACCCAAAGATCCAAGAGCGCTCTCCCAGAGGGTTTGCCAAGGTCCAGCAAACTGCTCCTGTATGTCACGTGTACCTCACTCGAGGTGCTAATCGACTGTTAGCGTATGTGGAATCAAAGCACCACTCCAGCCAGTACAAGGTTTTCGAAGAAGGCGAAGCCCTTACAGAGAGCCTCAGTCACAGTCTGCCAGGAACCTGCAGGTAAGGCCAAAAGCATACCACAAAGCCATCATTCATACAGAACGATAACCCTAAAGGCAGTGACAACCAGGTGCAAAAAACACTAAAGGCAGCAACAGCCAGGTGCAAGAGAGCACTAGAAGCAGAAGTATTCAGGCTTAAGAATAGCGCTGTAGGCACAGACCACCAGGTGTAGAGAACAAGATTGTTCTCACCAGCAACAACAAAGATGAAGTCATTTGACCTCGAGTTGAGCACCAGCCGAAGACCAGTGCATTCAAAGTGGCAAGTAACATCCACGAAGATTCAAGTGAAGTCCCAGAGGTTGTGCTTACGGAGCCGTTGGTATTTGAAGCAGCGACCACTGAAGTCGCCGGTTGCGCTCAGTATAGCTCAAAACGTTTTTGTGATTTTGAAGTCCTCAAGTGGCCACAGAGAAGGGTGCCAAATATAGAGCCGCCACCTTCCTGAAACCACTCTTCCTTTCGATACCACCAAAAAGCAGAATGGACTGCCTGGATCGAAAACATTTGATGACTTCATTGACTCGCTCAAAGAAGCAGATGACAAAAAGATCATCAAATACTTAAAGAACCTGGCAGGTGTCAGAGTGAAAGAAGCGATAAAGAAAATACCACAAGCTGATGAAATATCTTACCATCAAATTAAGAAGGCATTAAAAATCAAGGTCAATCTGATGCCAAATGTTGACTATGAAAGATACATCTTTCACTAAGCAAGACAGCAAGCTGGACAAACAATGGATGAGTTTGCAGAAAGGCTCGAGACTCTCATCAAGCACTGAAAAGTCAATGATGAAGAATTCAATGATGAAGAAACCATACGCATCAGACTTACCGATGGTTGCCTTTCCGACTCATTCAGACTACCCATGTTGAGAGCGATACTCAGTCTAGAGAGAGTGCACATGGCTGCGAGAGCAGAGGAATGTGCAGACATACAAACTACTCATATGGAAGCTGGAGTAGCATAGAGTGAATGAGCATTAAACATGAAAAGTAAGCATAGACACAAGGTCAAGGGCCACAAAGTGGTGTCTCTGACGAAAAAGAAATTGTGCTTAGGATGAGGATTTTCCACACAAAGGTAAATGTCCCGCCCATTGGACAAGTATGAAAAGGTTGCAGGAAAGAAAACCATTTCATAATGGTTTGTTAGGCAAAAAAGAAGCCAATTACATCACGTCGAGAAGAGAAAATGGATGCCAGAATGTTCCAGAAGCACTTGAGCCACGCCCACAAGGCCAAACGGCCATATCAATTGATGCCAGTGGAAACTAAACAAAGTCGATCGTCATCAAATTCGTCCTCCAAAGGCTGTAACCAATGAGCGACGGTGAAGAAGATGGCTGTGCGATGATGTTGTCTATTACTCAACGATGTGTAGAAGGAGGTGTGGTTTCATGCAGAGAAGAACCCACGTCCAAAAGAGGTCGCCACGTGAAACAATCAAGTTTCTTTGGCCATTGCTCGAAAAAATCACACTGAAGGTGAATGGTTGCTCCAAACCTCTTATTATTGACAGTAGTGCATAAATAAACATCATGCTGGCAGAAAAGTACAATGAATTGTCTCCAGTGCCCCGTCGAATGCCTTCAAAGACAAAGTTATACACAGGAGCTGCCTCCACACCAAGTCAAGGATCATTTGAAAGAATCCTGCAACACAAGAAGACGAAAGTACAAGTGCCGATTCATGTCCTTCAAGGTCCTTCGTCAACTGCATGTTTACTCAGTTTTAGTACTGCAGGTGACATGGGGCTTATTTCCATCAATTCTAGCATAAATGTCCATGTGGAAATAGTTAATCAATTCCCGTTGTTGTTTCATGGTCTAGGAAATCTTAAAACAATGAAAGTGCAACTTCACTTTAATAAGGACATTTATCCCATTGCTCAATGACATCATTGAAGTGCTTTTCATCTGCAGGAAGCTCTTGAGAAAGAACTGGCAATGTTGTTGAAGCATGATATCATTGAACGCTCTACTACTCCAGCGCCTTGGGTTTCGTCCAAAGTGGTGGTGCCCATAAAGGACAGTGGGGGTGTTGTGCGCATTTGTTTCAACATGCGACAAGCTAAAGAAAATACCATGAGCAGATTAAATATCTTACCATCAAATGAAGGAGGCATTAGGAATCAAGTTCAATATGATGCCGAATGTAGCAAACGAGGCAAGGCAATCGAGAAAGAACGACATCCTGGTCTACACAATGCTGACATGATCAGACAGCTAAATAGTGCAAAAGTCTTTTCGGGCCTTGATCTGAACAAGGGTATAACCAGCTCAAACTAGCAGAAATTGCAGGGACATTACTACCTTTTCAATCCATGTTGGTTTGTTCAGATATAAGTTTTGGGGTGTGGTCAGTTGCAGAACTCTTTCAGGATATCATACGTTGCATAATGCAACCTATCACACATGCTTTTAATTACAGTATTGATATACTGGTGTTTGGGGCCACTAGAAAGGAACATGACAATGCCCTTACTCAAGTATGCCGTTTACTTGCTGAGACAGTTCTTACTTTGAACGCAGAAAAGAGTGAGTTTAACAAAACAAAACAATTCTTTGGGGATATTTGCTCTGAAAAGGGGATTACACCAGATCCAACCAAAGTACAAGCCTCATCGTCTACTTCTTCCCCACAGGATGTGACCATACTGCGATCCTTCCTGGGCATGGTCATTTTACTGTCCCAGGTACATTCATGACTCTGCCACTGTTAGTGCCCCATTGAGAGGCTTAACGAAATGGAATGCTTTGTTCAAGTAGCCACATGAATGTGATCACAGCTCTAATGAAAATTAAACATGCAATCGAGAGTGCTACTGAGATGGTCTATTTTGATCCAAAAGAACATACTGAGAATGTGGTAGATGCAAGCCTGGTGGGGTTGTCACAATGCTTGCACAGCAGAATGGACAGGACAGTGCTCAGAGACACATTGTGCCCTATGCAAACTGGAGTCTGTCGCAGACCGAAAGTTCTTATTCCCAGACTGAGAAAGAAATCCTCGCAGTAGTGTTGGCTTTTGAACACTTCCATGGGTTTCTATACAGAAAACATTTCACCCTTGTCACTGACCACCAGGCGTTGCTCACCATTTTCAGAAATCCGAAAGCCAAGATGTCCCCTTGCATTGAGAGGTGGGGGTTGCAACTGCAAGAGTATGATTACACTATTTTGCACAGGCCAGGGAAAGATCAAAATCCAGCTGACTGTTTTTCATGAGTGCCATTGCAGTACAATGTCTAAAGAGGCCGAGGCCGAATATAGCATGTTACAACGCGTGCTTTTACTACACGGTATGTAACAACGCGGTCATTACAACAACCGCGTTGTTACAATGCGATGCCATTACTATGCAAGTCATTACATCGACTTGTAGTAGCTGGCGCTGTAACATTAGGAATGTATAATTTACTATTCCAACTCCAGCCTACGCAACAGTAGGGAAGGTGTTGGAATAGTAAATTATACTATTCCTTATGTTAGAGCGCCATCTACTGCAAGTCGATGTAATGACTTGCGTAGTAATGGCATCGCGTTGTAACAATGCGGTCACAAAGACGGCGTTGTAAAAGCATCGCGGTCTAATGACCGTGATGTAAGGGTTGTTTTCCCTGAGGCCTATGTTAACTTTCTAATTAAGTCAAGCACGCATACAGCTATATCTGTGGAACAAATTCTTGCTGCTACTAATGCAGATCGAGATATGATTGCCCTCAAAGATATTATGACGCAGAAATCCTGGAGGAAACATACTCGATCTCTTACGGAAAATTGCGAGAGAAGAACTGTCTGTTACTCAAGAAGACATTATATTACGTGGTGCCAGAGTTGTCTTTCCAGAGAGTCTGAGACACCAAGTCATTGAGCTAGCCCAAAAGGGTCATTGTGGCATTGTCTCCACTAAGAGAACTCTCCGCGGCCAAGTGTGGATTCCTCGTCTTGATGAGAGAGTTGAAAGAGAAATAAAGGCCTGTCATTTGTGTAACTGTTTGTCTCCAAGAAACAACACAGCACCCACTAACCATGTCTGATCTTCCGAAGCAAGAGTGGGAGAGGATTGCCGTTGATTTCTTTGGGCCCCTCAGCAATGGACATTATCTCATGATAGTCATTGTTGAGTACTCATGATTTCCCCTTGTGGAAGACCTGTCTTAAACACACATGACAAAGTCATTGGGACATTACATGATATTTTTGCAGCATGGGGTATTCTTAAGTCGGACAATGACCCACCTTTCACCAGTCAAGAGTTTAAGGATTTTCTCACAAATGATAATGTTAAACATCAGAAAATAACACCTCTGGCCACAGGCATTGGGGTTGTCGAATGATTCATTGGGACCCTAAAGGGAACAGTTCAGCGCCTTGCGACCCTCCGATCATTTTGTGCTTGGGATTTTGTGCTTACAGGTCCACGCCTCATTCCACGACAGATGAAAGCACTGCCACCTTGATATTCGGGAGAGCCATGGGAACTAAGCTGCCGTAATGGACCACTAATAGGATGACCGATGTAGATGAGGTCCGCTCCACATATTCCATGCACAAGTCCAGAATGAAGCCCTATGCTGACAAACAATTATGTGCTTGGGACATGGTTTTCACGGAAGGAGACCAAGTCCTTGTCAAGCAAAAACCAAAACGCAAGTCTGACCTTCTGGTTTATGCTGAACCACTGAGGGTTGTGGCGAGCAAATGACATATGGTGACTGCTCAACGTTCCAGAAAGTCTATCAGGGGAGACTCGTCACATTTCAAGCATTTTCCTCGATATTCGTCTGAGATATGTCCACTTGAGAGTCCGGAGAGCCCAACTCCTACACCGACCCCTGCATCACTTATACCCGATGAAGGTATCTCTTCTCCACCTCATTAATCTCACATAAGTAGATCTGGAAGGCTGGTTCAAGTGCCTCAACAACTTATTGAGGAACTACGATGTATATATGTAATATTTGTTCTTTTTATTTAACAAAAGGGGAGCTATAGTGTATGTATAGCAGGACCCTTCTGGTCCCTAAAGGACTCTGTAGGACAGCCGTGGTCCGTGCAGGTAACAGCGGTGGGGCGGTGGGGCCAGGTAAGGGGGATTTCTAGGGACGATGCCAACGGAAAATTAATTATTTATTTAATTTTCCCTCCGCATCGTCCTTCGAAATCCACCCTTACCTCGCCCCACTGCTGTATGCCTGCATGGATTGCGGCTGCTGTAGGAAATGACATAATCGTTGGCTGTGGTTAATAAAGTTTATGACCTGATGTGTACAGTTAATGGTTGCACTCTGAAGAATAAAGACGTGAATCACAGAACTCTGTGTGTGATGTAATCAATTTGCATGCTACCGGGCTGGAGAGGACGCTACATTAACCAGTGCCTAAAGTGGGCTGTACCTTTGCCCCATAGTGGATGCATGTCGTGGGCGGAAGAAAACTGTGAATGACACAACAACAGACCAATGGATGATGAGGACTGGCTGGACGCCATTCTAAGCGTACTATACATGTAATTGTATTAAAAAGAAAAGGTCTTGGCTAACACCAGACCCACAAATCTCATAAAAAACACATTGGAGTCTTCTTGCTGTTTGGTGTTGGTCTGTCCAGCACATTCTCTGTAGCCTTGTCTAAAACCTCCCTTCTGGAAGTAAAGTGGGAAAGTGCCTTTTGGGATGCCCAAGTCTACCCCCTGCCAAATTTGTTTCATATTTCTATGGTCCATTTAAAAAGCGTTCCATTGCCTTTGGAAATATTTGTGCAGATTGGTTAAATGTGGTCTCTGTTATCAGCGAAACAAAGAAGTAACTTTCTGTGAACCAACCATCAGAATCATAACTAGTGTAGACCTACAATCATCTCTGTAATATACATTTTAAAAGGCCTGCTGCTGGATTCTTATTAAAGAGATGTAAATATAGTAGCTCATACATACCTTGAGAACAGGAGCTATATTTGAGTGGTGATGCTGGCTGTGAGAGTCTGCAAAGAAACAACACCAGGCATGTAAGGGAATAAGGAAAGGAGACAAAGAGCTCATTGACATTAGACCAGACACATGTGCACATGGTCATACATCCAGTGCTCACTGCAGCACAGAGGTGAGGCTGATTATAAATGCAGCAAGATCAGGCAACTTCAAAATGCAACAGGTGCTTGTTGCTGTCTCCCCCTTCGAGCTTTAACCCAAAGGGGAGCAGCCTATGTGGGATCCTAGGTAAATAAAGGCCACTGAAAGAGGTGCAGAGTTCATCATGGGACCCCTTTCATATGGAATCTGTGTTACACCAGAAACTGTTCAAATACTGCATACTGTGGGATGTGCACATGTTATGATGTCTGTACACAACGTATGGGTCCACCTATTTTATTTAAGTCCTCTTAAAGGCCAGGGCAATTTATAGACACTGGCCAAAGAGCGCAACAGGCTTTGCAACTGATTGTTATAGTCTGGGTGTAATTTGGTATTACTGTGGACAGCTTCAGGTGTTGATGTGGCCACCTACATACTGCCCATTTCTGGGGTGCAAAGGTAGTCTGCACCACTTGTCATGGGGATGTGGCCAGGTACACACAAGTGCATACCTGTATAAGTGTGTATTATTACAGAAGCAGTGGCACATGCAAAAGTGTATTGGAGGAATGCGATAATGTTGTGCCACCTAAAAGGTGGTGCAGGATTAGTGAGCCTGACTTGGCCCTCTACGACAGGGGCCCTTGGAAGTTGAAGGGACCTCTCAGGGATCCTCCAGACTCCTCTCCTGGGGGGCAGTCACAGCTCCATCCTCTCTGGCATGGAGTGGCCCTGACCCCTTCCAAACCGAGGCCAGATCCGCCCTTGAACAATAGCACTGCAGTAGGGCTGGTCCAGTCCCTGGGCAGGGGACCATGCATACTTGCACTAGAGGAGAGCCATGAAGAGCCCCACGTGGGTGGGTGAAGTCTGTGTGTCTGCAGCCTGTCTGCAGCTCCTGCACTTCGGTTCTGAGTTCATGTATGTAATGCAGCCAGGGCTTCCTTTCGTTATGTGTTGCATTGCCCTGGTCTGTGTTGGAGATCGAGTTTTGATACCTTTAGGTGTAAACAGGTACCATGCACCTTGACGGTCATCGGTGACCAGGAGGTTTACTTGGAAGGGTTCAGAATAAATGGTGTCGCCTTAAGAATCAACATACCTGAAAAAAACACACAAGTGCACGGTCGGGCAGAATCCCAAAACACCTTTGCAAAGAGGCTACAGTGCATGTGTTAAAAAGTAGTCTTTATGCCATTAGAATGCATTCTCATTCAAAAACAACTATCACAGTTACATTTTAGTAAGAGTTTATCCCGGAGTTGGTAGAACTGATGTCCTTTTGTGTCATTGGGCAGTAGCTCACTAATTGTAATTTCTGAGAATGTAGCTTTTTTTGCTTCATTTTTCTTCCTTAATGGCCCTTAATGGCATCTTTAAAGAAGGACATCCAGATCTAGGGCTGTATTATGCATACAGCGCACTTTCCCTGTTTGTGCCACAGCACACCTTTCAAACAGTGCCCCAGGTGCACACAGGGACAATACAGTGTATTACAAAGAATGCTCTGCCCCCAGGACAGCACATTCAAGCGAAATAGGGAGCAGTAGCTTCAAATCTGCTCCATGTTTCACAGTGCATGCGGCATGCCACCTGTACTTTGAAGAGGGGAGAGAGATCCTCTTGCAGGCGAGTGCATTGAGTGACTGCATCTGCCTGCAGGAGGGTGGCTGAGGGGCCAATGGGACCCCCGTTATACACTCCAGAGGGCTGCCTTTAGAAGGTGACGCATTTCAGTCTGCCTTGTACGGGCATATTTGCCTCTGTGCCCGTGTCCTCAATATGGGGCAGGCGCAGAGGCTATGGGATTTCTTCATTTGTATGGGGCCACACCCCCATTAAAATGCGTGAACGCCCTCTCATGATAACGCTGGTGCTACATGTGCGTCAGTGCTGTCAGTATTACAGAAGTGGCTGCACAATCGTCTGCAACCCTCTCTGTAATACCAAAGTGCTTGTGGGGTGCAAGAAGTGGGCACACATAGCCGTTGCGCCCCCGGGGCTTGTGAAATATGGCCCAAAATTGACTGAACACACTCCAGGGCTCAACAATCACTACTACCATGTTTTTTCAGATAAATTAAACAAATGTGATAACCTACCTAGCCACTAAAGGCCAAGAAATGGTGAATTTGATTCAGACTTACCGAGACGCCCTGTGGTGAGTAGCCAAATAACTTCTTGAGAAGATTGATGACCTGCAGTTCAACAGAAAGCCATTACCACAACATCTCAACACATGTAATAACATGAGAAATGTAGGTGGAGTCCCTACCAAGTCATGCTTAAACAGTGGGTCAAGGACTAGGTTGCTAAATTATGTGTATGCAATGACTGTACAATAAGAAGTTATTGTGGGCTGGGAACAGCTGTTAAATGTATGGAGTTAATACCTACATAATGTCCGCTAAAGCTCTACCAACCATAACTTTCCAGTTTGTTTACTTCAAGAATTACTCCAGAGAAGGATGCCACATTCATAAATAGATTTCTTCTGGGCTAATGTCTGGGTGCGTTTGTGCGTATGTGATGGATGAAATGACCTTATTCTTAATGCAGACTTGCAAGAATAGTGTTCTGCACTACAACTTGATGAACAATCCCCCTAACCTTCCTACGAAACACTAATTTCATCATCACTGACATCCTTAAGAGCAAATACATGTATATGTATGTATGAATGTGGTATTTCTGTAGCGCAAATGTATCCAAAAGTCAGCGCAGTGCTGTATATGATCAAAGACAAGCATAAAGTCAACCAGTAGGGGAGAAGAAACTGGGTTATGGACACAAACAAACACATATAACATTGCAGCGGATGTAGCAGAAGTTAAGGACTGGACTGTATACACACCAGTACATATATGCCTGGCTGTTCTTCGACTGACACATACTCATAACAGTCCTGGGTCCTCCACATGGCACTTGGAATGATGTCTGATTTATACTCTTGATGTATGCTTAGAAGGCCTTAGTCCAAAACCATGTATTGCACACACCTACATTTAGATTTAATTCCACATCTGTATATCCTTGTCATATATACCTGCACCCTTCACCTCCTCTCACAAACTCAACACAGCCTTAGTGGAATTAAAGTATCCAGCACCACTTCAGATTCAGGATCATTCCATCCTACAGCACTGCTGGAGCTCCTCATTTGATCTGAGACCCAACCATCTAGCTGACAAGTTCACCATCTCTTGCACACCTACAACCAGGACACATTCAGACTGGAGATTAAGAAGATTTAAAAAGAAACAACGGGGCAGCACGTCTTTTCCATCTGTGCAACCAAGATCTGGAACAACATCCCCGAATCCATGCAGGAATGACCACCGCAAAGCTGCTCCAATTTACTAAATTTGAAGACTTGCTTCTTCAAAAAACAATCCATCACAATGCAGTAACAGTCACCTTCTGCTCCCAGGAACCAGATACCCTTCCAATCACTTGTTGACTTGTGTGCTTGGCTTTGACACTGTACAGCGCTCTGCTGCCTGTTGGCTAGGGTCAAGCTATGCCAATGACATATATAGATACCAGCCAACACACATGGCTAAGGGTCCTCATGAACCAAATCATCTAAATCTGGATCCGTCTGCCATCACCCAGAAACATCCCTAACCTGAGTGGTCCATGAAGAAGATCATGTGGACTGCTCCTCTCCCTCTTCTGCTCTGTGAGGACGTGGAGGAGCAGAGGAACTAATAGCCCACCGGAGAAGACAATCTGCTCTCAATATCAGGCTCATTCAAGTGCAGATTCATGGACACCATATTTTATGTCTAAATTTCCTTATTGAGTAATCTATCACAGCTTTCATCTTCATCCCAAAGAAAGCACAACATTGCACAATGTAACTTAACTTTTAAAAGTGATATAGTGATAGTCAAATGCAAATTGTGGTTTATCCAAATGAAAAGAAAGGTGGAATGCCATGTTAGTCCTGTCTACATATTCCAGATATTGATATACTTATAGTCCCCTTATCCCAAATCTGTTGGTTCTAGCCTCGATTTATAAAAGACTTACAAGGTCAGGACTGAATTCTGATCAGTATGCAAACAGAATAAAGAGGAAATGGCAGCGAAAAAGTCAAAACAGAGAGTTTGTGGTGTTAACCCCTTGAGTGCCCATGACGAGATGGTCTCGTCATGGGCCGCGATTGCGCTGTGCCCATGACGAGACTATCTCGTCATGAGCCCCGCCCGCTAATGAAACGCCCGGCACAGGGCGTGGAAAGGGCGGGGCACTCAAGGGGTTAAATACCCAAACCGCATGTTATGCCTTATTTTCTAATTTTAAGTTTGCTAATTTTTATTTACCTTTTAAGAGCACAATATCAAGGTATGACATCAGTTAAATAATAGAGACCAAGTTAAGCACTTCCTAAAAAGTGGTCTTTCATAAAAAAGATAAAATGCCTCCTTTTCAAGTTCAAAACACAGAATAGGAACCATTTATCATACATAGCACTTACCTCACCTTATTCAGAACAACTTGTAATCAGGGCCTAATGCTAGAACTTATTACAAGATGATGCTAATAATGGATGAATTATTGCTACGGATTGTGTTTTAGGGTATGTGTATTTTGAATGAACTATTTTTTTAATCGTTATAAAGCATATTTGTATTGTATTACATTTTTGCATATTTCTAGATAATTTCTATCTGAAATAAATGAATACCCTGACCTTGATACCTTTGAAGGGTTTATCTGAAAATAGAATGATAAGGTGCTATACTGCCTTGGTTTTCGAGGTCCGGCTCCCTCTTCAGATCCCAAACCAAAATCGTTTTCCAGTCATTGAATTGGCTGAATTAGGGGGCATTTTTTTAGATATATAACTTCAACTCTGCATTTGGCCTATTTGGACCATTCGAAGGGGAGACACGTTATGTGCCTGTCAGTACCAGACATGCATTTTACATACATGCTGTCTGGTCTAGAAGCTTTAAATCCTATCCGTGGCCTTGTGAGTTTAATTGTGTTTAGAACAAAGTTACAAACACCGCAAATGAAGCTGCAGGAATTCCCTTCTAAATTAATCTAATTTGTAGATGGGCTAAAGGTAAGGAATCTCATTAACAGATGCCAAGACTCAGGGCCCGATTCACAGAACTAACTTAAGACAAAATCCTAAACTTACTACCATTTTGGTATTCACAGAAGGCACTTACTCATTTCGGTATTCACAGAAGGCATTTAGGAGTCCTAAAGTTAGGACTCCTAACTTCTGTGAATACCGAAATGAGTAAGTGCCTTCTGTGAATACCAAAATGGTAGTAAGTTTAGGATTTTGTCTTAAGTTAGTTCTGTGAATCGGGCCCTGAGTGCCTTGAAACTTATGGATGAGACTGTGTCCAAGCTCCAGGCAGGTGGCATCCAAAATCCTTGATAGCGAGTACATGCAGACATGCACAACTGCTTTGAAATGAATGTCTGAAGACCGAGTTCTGCAAAAAATACATGTTATTTTACAAAATATGCAGTGATATTTATATACATCAGCTTTGGATTGAATCCTGGGTGCTCAGGGATTGAAAATAGCATGCTTTTATGCTTAGATTTTTACAGCCTGATGAAGTTCCAGTTGGGAGCGAAACGCGTTGGCTGGGCTGATTCGTGTCATTAAAACATTTTGTATCAAGAATAACAATATTCAATTATTGGATGAACATGGATTTGGCGTTATTTGTGAGCATCAAGAGCATCTTACACTCTACCTGCCTTGTGCATATCCTAAAGATTCCTATACATACCCTGGGCCGGCTTTAGCACTGGTGGCGCCCTGTGCGACAATGTTTTTTGGCGCCCCCCCCATGACCACCTGCACAACGAATTCCCGCACTACCACTACCCCTTATATCACTATAGCCACTCTCACTCAGATGCATTTAATAGGTTTTATAGTGCACTCATAACAGTGAATGGTGTCAGAGCACTTTACATTGTACACACATTGCTCAATCATATGTGTGTTAATCAATGTATAGGAAACGTTACATAAGACAGAGTGGTAGAATTTATATGTCATCCATGCTGGTAGGCAGTAACGTTTAGGGGGGCTTGGACTGGAGAAGCACAAACTCAGAATTTAAAACGTAAGAACATGATTAGGGATTATCTTCAATAATTGGAATTGATTTGTACCCAAATCAACACTTTGTACAACATTAGAATATTGAAAGTCTGGGGAAAAAATCCATACGCTCTAATCTATACTTGAAGTCTGTATTTCAGTTCTTTGATGACAGTTAACAGTTAACAGCTCACTCTTTTGTATTAGTATTTTAACTGATAAACTACAAGTAACAAAACGAAGTCTCTGACAAAAGCAGTAACCCCCTGACCTATTTACATTATGTTCACTTCGAGATTTCCATGATACACATTCTTTGCAGCAGGCACATTGACCCTCTGCACTACCTTATGATGAATCAAAACATCCCCCAGTCAAAACTTCCACTAGACAAAACTTCCTTCTCCCCCCAGGAAAAACATCAATCACGGGAGAAGGCTTGACGTTTTTATTGTTGGTTGAAATTTGTAGAAAACAGGCGCCCCCATGCAAAGTCAGCACCCGGTGTAGTGGCACCTGTCGCACCGCCCTAGAGCCGGCCCTGTACGCAGGGACATCTTAAGGATTTTGGGGGCCCTGGGCCATACGTATTTTGGGGGCCCCTGTGTGGATCAGCTTAGAATTTATGATCCAGTTTCAGCTTTTTCATGTCCTTTTGGCCAGATCACAAACAGTGCACAGACACACTGATTCTAATTTTAAATGTGTTTATAGTTAATATTCAGGGATAGTGACAGTGCATACAGGCACATGCATCAAAAGAAAAAACGGTTGCAAACGGGCAGATAATCAGAATCTGCCCCTTTGCGACCGGTATTTATGCATTTGGGATGCATCATCCCAAATGCAAAAATCGCAATATAAGTGATCTCTAAATTGCGATTACTTAAATTGCGATTGCATTTAAGGAATCGCAAATTGAGATTCCTTAAATGCAATGCAGTAAAGTAATAAAATTAGCGATTTCGCTACTAGGGGGTGCAAATTACCATGAAGTTGAACTTCATGGTAATTTGCAAAACCTTTGAAAAATGCACTTTTGTGCATTTTTTCAAAGTTTCGTGTTGCGCACACACATGCCCTTAGGGCATGTGTGTGTGCAACATATGGGCACAGGTCAATTCCAGGGGTGCAACAGGGTGTCCTTTTGACACCCTTGCACCCTGAAATGGCATGCGCAATTTGCGAGTACCTATTGGTACTTGCAAATTGCGCTTGTAATTTCCCATTCATTCCTATAGGCCTGTAGGCCCATAGGAATGAATGGGAAGCTATTCCTTATTTGCGACTCGCAATTTGCGGGTCGCAAATAAGGAATGTGTAGGAATCGCTATTATTATAGCGATTCCTACATGCATAGGATTTTGCGAGTCCTTAATTGCGAATCCTTACTATTCGCAATGAAGGACTCGCAAAATCCTAGCTTGATGCATGTGCCAGTTAATTTGTAAAATATTAAGTGCCAGGTCTCTGACCAGGAGGCCACTGCAGCTTGCACTACCCATTGCCCCTGTAATCGCTGCCAAAACAACTACTGACCATCTCTCTCGCATGTAAATGCGACTGTTCAGATTATTCCAGGTCCCCAAAGCTAAAGCAATGGCTGGGGAGGCAGGGATGAGTAATTTTTTCATGTATATTGTTTTCCTAAATATCTTTTATACTGCTCATCTCTAAATTAGATGAGCAGCGCCACCTTGTGGCAGACTGCCCTAAGTGTGGTGTTGACAATTAGGTGCCAGTGCGGAGCACCGGAAAACAACTAAGTGCCGATGCTCAGCACCGGAAAGCTCCGGCTCAAATTAAGCATTGGATAGTGATATATGTTTTCAATATTGCAACACAGTAGAAGCTCACTAATACTACTGCAAATAATCTGTGACACACTCCCATTTCTCATATGTGAGATCCTGTTTGGATCTAAAAGAAATATTTCTTATTGATGTTAAAGCAAGCGGGGTTGTGCCAGGTAATGAAGTCCAAAACACTGTTGTAGTTTCAAAACCTTAATTTAAACTTATTCTTTTCTTTATTTCAATATGACACACAGCTCAGCCAACGCGTTTTGTTCCCACAAGGAGAACTTAATCAGGGCTTAAATGACAGAATAGTCTTAATCCTTATGTATCGATATCCAATGTGATTCCTCCAGTTTATTGCGCTGGGTGATATGGTAATTCCCAGGGCATTATCATGCCCATAAGCGATAACCCTGTTGTGGAGTATAACTTCTAGGTGTCCTAGCAAGAAAACAGGACACGAAGAAGTTATACTCCACAACAGGGTTATCGCTTATGGGCATGATAATGCCCTGGGAATTCCCATATCATCCAGTGCAGTAAACTGGAGGAATCACATTGGATATCGATACATAAGGATTAAGACTATTCTGTCATTTAAGCCCTGATGAAGTTCTCCTTGTGGGAACGAAATGCTTTGGCTGAGCTGTATGTCATATTGAAATAAAGAAAAAAATAAGTTAAAATAAAGGTTTTGAAACTACAACAGTGTTTTGGACTTCATTACGTGGCGCACCTCCGCTTGCTTCAACATTTCACGGATCTGGAAAACAGAGGCACCACACAACTGCTGGTGCTGGAGAGTTAGTGCGCAGGACTAGGGGGCATATGTATGAAACACATTTTTATTCGCAAACGCTGCGAATCGCAAAAAACAGCATTTGCGAATAAAAAATCGCAATTGCATATGTATGACACACATTCCCAGTGCAAATTAAGAAATCGCAAAAATTGCGATTTCTTAATGTGCGAAACCAAAAATCTGCGAATATCCTTGCGAATTCCTAGATTGCGATATTCTCATTTTGCGAAATCCACAAACAGGATATCGCAAACTAAGAAATCGCAAGTACATGTATGAAAAAGTCGCAAATTTCGAAATTGTGTCATTCGCAAATTAAGAAATCGCAATTAACACCAAGTGCATGCAGGTGGTAACCAGGTGCAAGGTACTTAAACCACCCCACAATGCAACAGATCCTTCCACAATGGCAGCACTGTTTGTGATAGCCAGGAGGCTGCGTAGTCGGGCTCTTGCACAGAGGAGAATGAGACAGGAACGTATCTTCAGGCTGCGCATCACTCTGTTCCAGCAGACTGAAGAGGACATCCATGACAAGTACAGGCTGCCCCCACAGACCATATTGGACCTGATTGAGGAGCTGAAACCCTACTTGGAACACCCTACACGCAGGACACAAACAATTCCCACACATGTGCAGGTCCTGTGCTCCCTGCACCTCCTTGCCTCAGGGAGTTTTCAAGGGGTCATAGCGGAGGTTGGTGGGGTGTCACAGAGTGCCCTGTCGCGCTTTTTCCATGCCTTTCTAGATGCAATGCTACAGAGGCTCTCACATCCCATATACTTCCCCACCACCCAACAGGCATTACAGCAAGCAAAACTTGACTTCTACCAGATTGCACGTTTCCCCCACATCATTGGCTGCATCGATGGGGTTCCTAGGTACTGCACACTGTCTTGCACTGCGCCTTCTTGCTCCAGGCAATGTAGGTGTGATGCTACTCCTACTTGAGGTCTCCTCACTCTCCCCAGAGACCATGAGAGCGGTGCCACCTGAGTTGGCCGTCTGCATTTTCTCCACTGCACTGGTGACCTGTTCCAGCCCTCTAGCAATGTCCTGACAGCAGTGTGACATTTCCAACTGCATGGTAATGCTGCGACGTGTCAGATTGCTGGTGGTGGTGCAGAGGCGGTTCGCGGCCTTTGTGTAGTTGTGCAGATGTGCGTTGGCACGTTGGGCAGCCCCGTCACTGGCGTCTTGGTTTTGCTTCAGGGTGTCACAGAGGTCACGTATGGCACCTGCCATGGCCATGATGCCTTCCCCCATGTTGCGCTGATTTTGGTTGAGAGAGCATAGCTGCCTATTGATGGAGCGCAATGATTTATATTGCAGGCGCTGTACCTGCAGCATGCTGTGTTCAAGACCTGAAAATACTGTGTGGTCCTCATCAGTGGCAGTGCTGCTCCTGGGCCTTGACCTGTGTCTTTCCAGTGCTGGCATGCTCCTCCGTGGTGTTTCCTGCCTCCGCATGTGTGAGACACCCTGCCTTTCCTCTCTTCAATCACTCTCCTCCCCTATGGGCTGTATGTCATCCTCCAATGGAGGCAGTGGGGGCACATGTGTGCACTTCCTGCACATGATTGTTGTGTGCTCTGTATCCTCATTTGAGTCCCCATCATCATGCTGGTCCTCAGGATTTGCATTGTCATCTCCCTCTGCACTGTCATCACGTGCCCTGGATTGTGCTGTGGATGTAAAGGGGAATACATGAGTTTGTTTCATTGTCTGCATTTTACACTCAATAAAGTTTCTACAGTTTGTCTTGCCTAACTTCTGACACTGTATTATTCCCTTATCACCGACCCACATGTTGCATTTGATTTCCTATGTGTCATGGACACACTGTCATACATCTTACTACAACTTCCATGATGCATTGCTGGGCATGCTGTAAGAATTGGACTGGAATGACATGTGTTGTGTATATTTTGCGCATTTGGGGAGGTGTGCATGGGATGGGGATCAGGGCAGATATATTTTGCATGCATCTTACCTTGGCTGCTAGATGCAGGGTCGGAGCTGTCAATGTCAGCCACACCACCGACGCTCTCAGGCAGGAGGGTGGACTCCACAAGCTCCTCGTGGGGTGTTGGCTCTGCTGATGTGGATGGTCCTCCCCCGGTCTTGTTTGCCTCCTTGAGTCTGGCTGCCACCCTCTCCTTAGACCTTTGCCGCATGTCGTACCATCGCTTGCGCAATTCTTCAACAGTGCGATGAGTAACACCCACAGCATTAACTTTCTCCTGTATGTCCAGCCATATCTTTCTTTTTCTTGATTCTGGGACTCTCAGTGCCTTTTTGTCAAAGAGGAGCTCATGGCTGCAAACCATCTCCTCTATGAGGACCTCCTGCTCCTTGTCAGAGAATTTGTGTTTTCTCTTCCTCTTCTCACCCTCCTTGCCCTCATATTGCTTCTGGGACTCCATTGGGGTTTATTCTCTCCTGGGCTGACTCCTCACACTCTCCAAACAGCCTCTGAGTGTGGCTCAGGTAAGCAGGTGCAGCAAATCACTCCCACTTTCTGGTTGTGATGTCATCAGGCTGCACCTGTATAGCAGATTCCCGCTTTTGCGATTTCTTAATTTGCAAATTTCGCAATTAAGGAATCGCAAAGCATGTTTCTGAGAATTTTTAGCGAATTTTAAGTAATCGCTAAACATTAGCGATTTTTTAAATACATCCCGATTTGCAAATCTCAAACTGCAAATCGCAAAATATCGCAATTTGAGATTCGCAAAATGGGAGTTTCATACATATGCCCCCCAATACTTATGAAACTAGTGTGAGGTGCAGACCTATAAATCCGCCTTTGGATTTATTTGTATACATTTCTTATGGATGTTGCATGAAACAAAAACAACATTTGTCTGCAAAATGTCTGTAATAGACTCTCACACATTACCGAAATTAAAAATAAATAAAAGGAAAACGCTATTTACAACAATCTGTCTCAGAATTATTCAAGGTCATCAAGGCAAGACTCTCTGCAGAACAGAACTGGCTCTGTCAGCGGGCCCCTTGAAAGGCAGGGGCCCAGGGCCAGAGCCCACTTCGCCCATGCCTTAAAACGTCTCTGCCTGTACATACCATGGATCTTATCCTGAGATCATTGCTCGGTCTGGTAAGTGTAAATATTACTCAGTGCAGCCTACTTTGCCTTGATTGGTGAGTGCCATTCTATTCACTGTATTCAGCGTTTGTGGTATTGTGAGCTTTATACTATGGTTCTTGTGCAGCACTATTCTCCTACCATCACTACAGGGCCGTATTATGAATATGGCGCACTTTCCCTTTTTGTGCCATGGTGCACCATTCAAAGGGTGCACGGGCGCAAACATGGACAGTATTACAAAGAATGTGCTGTCCTGTCGGCAGCTGCAAACTTGCGTTGTCCTGTGAAATAGGTAGCAGCTGTTTAATCATGTTTCACTGTGCAGGAGGAGAGAGATCCACTTGCAGGTAGATGCAGTGAGTGACTGTACCCGCCTGCAGGGGATACCTGGGGGGTCCATGGGACTTTACTTTCTACCCTCCCGAGCGCTGCCTTTAAGAGGCGCACAGAAAGTGCGCTACTTTTTTGTGGCGCACTTTCAGTGAGCATTCTAAAGGCTTGTTTACCTTTTTGCCCGCATCCATAATACAGAACGCTTGCAGAGGCAGGATGATTCCCTCATTTGCAGGGGGTCACTCCCCCAACCAAAAGGAGAGAACTCCCGCTCATGATAGTGCTGGCGCAACATGTGCTATCAGAATTACTGACGGGGATGCACACGCATCTGCGGCCCCTTCGGTAATCCCTTTGTGCCCCGGGGGCACACAAAGCAGGCGCACACCTCCGTTGCAAAATGTAATATACGGCCCCAGGTCTTTTCTCGGCAGCTCGTATCCTTGGTTTCACTGTGACTCTTTGGATTGGTGCTGTATGGATTCCAGCCCTGAAAATTATAGGCACTTGGGTCGCTATGGGTGAGCGGCAGCATTAGTTACTACAATCTTGTGAAGTTGGTACCTGACAGTTGTTGCAGTGCTGGAGTGAAAGGGATCTGGGGCTCCTGGGTGACTGCCTTGAGGTTGAACCTTCTTTCTTGAAGGTTTGGCTTGAAAGGTGTCTGTGTCACCTGCTGGTACGCTCGTTTTGGTTCCATTCATTAGTGTGGGCGTGCTTACACCCGCGATGAGATATCACCCAGATACATTGTGTGCAGGGTCCCCGGCTCACTGAGTATGCCTCTGTTTGAGGCCAGCACTGGCGGCCACTCATGTCTACGCTGAAGTGTGCGACAGAGGTGGCACAGCAGCAAATGAGGACAATGGCCCTAATCTCAGGTCTAACTAAAGGAAGCTGGTGATGGCATTGTTCTATCAGAGTGAGCTGAGGTTAGGGGAGCTTGTGCCTGAGCTGCCTTCAGTTTGCACAGTTCATCTCAGTGGTCAGAAGCTGGAATGCTCTGGGGAGCAACGAGGTTTCTGGTGCCTCTGGGTCTAGAATTAGCCGGCAGCAAACTCCCACCAGACACCCTGGCCCAGCTGCTGGGGATGAGGCAGTTGCTATGACTCACTCCACCTACCCACATTCTGCAGCATAGGAGGAACAGGAAAGCAGAAACACTCTCCCCAGTTGCAACCTGCTCTGCTCTCCTGCCAACCCCAAACTCCTGCACCACATTTGAGAGAAAATGTCAATTTTTTACAGATTTGGGAATGTTATTTTCCAAAAGAGGCTAACAAAACAAGCACAATTAGACCCAATATTAGTGGGTCCTCATGATATTCTGTATTGCAGGACAAATAACTTGAAATCCCCGGAGAGATCCTGCCCAGAATCAGAAATCCCAGCCCTCCAGTATTCCCAAATCTATGCCTTGTGAGCTCTTTCTTTGCAGTGTAAACAGTAGGGATGGGCAATAAATTCCACTCCGCCAGTGGACTTTTGGCCACTCAGTGCTGGCCAAATTCTGCCAAGCGCCGCGTGGTGGAGTTATTCTCACGCATGGCACGCCAACAGTAAGTTGGCAAGTGAGATTTGGCGTCCCCGATTTATGGTCACTAAGAAGGCACCCGTGAGATTTTCTCAAGGCGGGCGGCAGTAGGCGGTCGCAACCGCTCACAGTCAGAAAGCTGCTGCTCGAGTAGGAGCTCTTTTAGAGCGGCAGCAAAATCAATTTGTACGCAGCGCCTGTTGGAGCACTATGTGGTACCGTTTGCGCTGAGGTTTTCAGTGCGGAACGAGCTCCCGGAGCTAAAAATCAGCGCGAGCAGTGCAGTGTGCCAAATTCTATCCATTCGCAGAATCCCACGGAGTTTTCATGTAATTCAGCGGAATTCCACAAAGTGAAATTCTGTGAATTCTGCCCCCCCCCCCCCTAATATACATCCTTCTCATTGAGCATTTCAAATGCTATGAACATTCCAGCCATCTAAAGGTCTAGAGTAATTTGTTAGAGCACTCTAGGGTCACCAGTTCACCCCATAGATAGAGAACACCACGTTCCCAGTCCTGGTCTTTCATTAATCAGATCAGGTGTATCCTGGGAGTTGAAGTCTTGCTTCACTTCAATTGAATCAACTGGAGAAAGGCACCTTAAAACTACTGGATAGATGTTGTGAGACTTACGAGGAGTGACCTGGAATTCTTACCTGACTTTACAATGATTCACTTTGTATCTGATAACATCCTTTAAGGGAACGACCAATTACAATGATTAGGGGATGAAACCTGGCAGGCTTGTTTTCATAAATGAACACTGCCATTTTCAGGTTGCCACCTTTTCTGCTCTACGTTTTCAGATCACTGAGGTGAGGGTTGTGAAACGCTGAGGGACAGTTCCTTCTTGTACCAAAGGCAGATAGTATAGAAAGGATCTTGGAAAAAAAGTTATTTCCCCATTTGCCTGAAGTTGAGACTGTGGCTGAAGACCTGCTGAGGAAAGAGATTTCTCACTAATGTATTTCTAATAAAATCTGTGTAAGTTATGAATCTATGCAATCAGACTGTAGGAGATTACACTATCCACTTCAAGATGGCCACCGCGTTCCAGAAGAGTCTGCCTGGCGATCGGCCTCTATACATGCAGGCCCTTTTGGCACATTTTGTACATGCCTTAGAATCATTGACAAAGTCTCTTCTGGGCCAGCTGAGGTTTCTTCACATTATATTGAGTGGGAATCTACTCTTAAATTCATTGCCAAACCCTGGGCCCAATGTTGAGCCTCAAAGCTGCACGTCATTGCCAGCAACTTCGTGTGCCAGGCTGATCTTTTAATCTTGGGCCTCGAATAGTGACCATATACTTGAGATTGCTTATTCTTGTTGGATTTGCTAGATTTTGCAGAATGTTGCTGTACCTCTTTGATTGCAGTTGAGTTTATACCATCTTTGTTAAACTCCCTGTGCAATTGGCATGTCTCATAACCTACCTACTAAAGCTGTTTTTTCCCAGTAAGCTCTAGAGGAAATCTGCTGGTAATGTCACCTCTTGTGAACAGCGTTATGGCACGGACACAGGATTAGATAGGGCACTTTGTACTTGTGGCTCCAAGTTTTCCCTCCAAGAATGGGGAATACGTGCAATTCGGTGTAAAACTGCACAGAATCCTGTTTTACACACTGGTATTTCCATGCACTCATTCATCCAGGTGGTTCCTGAAGGAATTCGCTCATGAAACACTGCAGGTACACGCATCATCTGCACTCAGCTCAGGACCTGAGATCAAGCAAGTCATGTGTAAATGGCTGGTGGCCTGTAGAGTGTCCCTTCTGGACCGCGACCCAGGGCATGGTTGTATGCTTATAGTGAATGCGTATATGCAAGGGGAGGGGATGAAGAGTATAGGTCAAAACTGGGAAGTTTTAAGGCAGACGTAGAAGCCTTGAGTGAATTGTATCACAGAGACTTGCTCATCCTGATTTCAGCCAAAAAATAGACGCACGGAGGGTCGATTCATGGTGCAAAGTATTATTGACCTCGTATAAGATAAAAGTTGCCAGATACCCAAACATTGGTCTGGCAGTGCTAGATGTGGCTCAAGCAAAGTACTTGGGCTAGAAGGGCTTAGTCTGCTTAAATGGAAGGACGGATGCAGACAGTCCAGCTAATCAAATGTTTATGATAGGTCTGCAGCCTTGCCCTATAGATTATATTTTCATGCAAGGATGGAACTTTGACTTAGTTATGAGTTTTGGGGTGGTGCAAGTTGAGGGAAGTGATCGGTATCCTTTAAAACCTGAATTAGTAGGAGGTAAAAAAAGACAGAGATACCTAATCCCTGTATACGAATGGATTATCCTAGGCGTCTCACTACTAGAAGGACTGAGGAGTGTATGGAAAATGGCTAGATTTCAGCAGAACCTAATATTAAGCAGTACCTCTATCAGTAATATAGGATGGTTTGAAACTACGGTCAGCCACGTCATCCACTGTTTAAGGGTTGAAATTAAAGGGAATAAAACAGGCGATAATAGGAGCCAGAGAAACCGGACTAAAGGGAATGATTGGTTTAATGAGGAATGCAGTAAACTATTAATCAATCAATCAATCAATCAATCAATCAATCAATCAATCACAGGGGTTTATAAAGTGTGCTACTCACCCGTGAGGGTCTCAAGGCGCTTGGGGGGGGGTGCAGCTCCGGATCAGTCGAAGAGTCGGGTCTTGAGGCACTTCCTGAAGGTGTGCAGAGTGGGGGGAGCGTCTGATGCTGACTGGGAGCTTGTTCCAGGTCTTTGCTGCGACGTAGGAAAAGGTTCTTCCACCTGCTCTGGCTCTGCCGATGCGTGGGGTCTCTGCCAGGGCGAGGTCGGCGGAGCGGAGGTTTCTTTTGGGTACGTGGAAGGAGACTCTTTCGTCGAGGTATTTGGGTCTGATGTTGTGAAAGGATTTGTAGGCGTGGGTGAGTAGCTTGAAGGTCGCTCTCTTCTCGATGGGGAGCCAGTGGAGGTCTCGTAGGTGCTGGGTCATGTGCTTGTGTTGTGAGGTTCCGAGGACGAGTCTGGCTGTGGTGTTCTGGATGATTTGGAGCTTGTGTGGCAGGGTTTTGTTGATTCCGCAATTGAGGGCATTGCCATAGTCCAATCTGCTGGTTATGAGAGTGTGGGTGACGGTCTTTCTGCATTCGGGGGGGGATCCACATGAAGGTTTTGCGGAGGATGTAGAGGGAGTTGAAGCAGGTGGAGGCGGGGGTGTTGATCTGGCAGGTCAGGGTGAGGGAGGAGTCTAGAATGATAAAGAGGTTCCGGGCGTGGTCTGTTGAGGTGGGAGGGTTTCCGAGGGCAGGGGGCCACCAGGAGCTGTCCCACACCGTGGGGGAGGGTCAGAGGATGAGGACCTCTGTCTTGTCCGAGATGAGCTTTAGGCAGCTGTTGCTCATCCAGGTCGCAACGTCTTTCATTCCTTCTTGGATGCTGAGTCTGGTGTCTTCGGGGTTCTTCGTGAGGGAGAGGATGAGCTGGGTGTCGTCGGTGTAAGATACTTTGGGGCAGATTTACAAGGACTGGCGCATCCCTGCATATCAGCAGGGATATGCCTGGCAAGATGCGTCACGCAAGTTTACCCTTGCGCCACCACAGATGCGCCGCATTTATAATGCGGTGCATCGTGGTGCAAGGATAAACAGATGCGTGACATAGGGAGAGTTACATAGGTTACAAGTTTCACATTGCTACAGAAGGTAAGTCAATTACAAATTACATCCGTTGGTTCAAGGCGTGTAGAGGGTAAGGGGGTAAGGTAAAAGGGCGACAGGGAGGGAAATTAAGCGGATAATTGGCGCAAGGAAAAACAGAGCAAGTAGGGGGAGAGAGATTCAGGCGAGAGAGGAAAGAAATGGGGAGTGTGGTAAATAATTTAATTACCGGGACTTAATTTGATACAGAATCTTAATAAAATAGCTCAGTAAAATAAGAGGCAGAATCCGTGGTATAAGAGGTTCAGAATGGGCTTTATTCCAATGGACGATTCGAATCGTGGCCTCCAAGTTCCATCACCACGGGGGTTCAGGAAGTGAAGTACAATACTTTATTGATAAGTAATCATTTTTATAGAACAGACATTACAATGAAACAAATGCAGGAGGCGTAACAATTGATAAGGAAGATAACATTATACATGCGTAATGAAAATGGGCGTGATTGAGCGTGACAAAGGAACGTCATTGGTTGTGATGTCACACAGGGTGGATCTATGAAATAATTTCGCAAAGTCAGCAGAAATACTTGGCAGAGATGCGCACGCAGCAGCATGACGTGTGATTGACGTGCAACTAGGGGGTGAAGGGGACTTGACATTTAGCTCTACATGTGGAGACAAGAAGTCTGGGGGGTCAAGTCAACCTAATCCCAAATCATATCTAACATCCTATGTTTAAAGAACTATGTTATCCACAAAGGAAGGACTCTTGGACAAAATCTATTCTATACTGACTGTGTGTGCGTGCACAAGCGTCTAAGTGTCTACATGAGATGCAAGGGGCAGAAACCTTCCATGGTAACGGGGCTATGAATTACTTGCATGAGGACAGAGAAGCCGGGCCCTTTGCTCAGTAGCTGAAGGAAATGTTTACTTAAACTACTAGACAGGAATGCATCGGCTGAGGAGCGAAACAGATAACTTGAAGGTGAAATACAGTTTTTGGCAGGCAGGCAGACCGGCCGAGGCAGGCACCGTTAGCCGCACAGGGAGTAGGACAAAGTTCATGGATACAGATGCGAGCTCAGACTGGAGCTGTCAGAGGCAGAAAGCAGGGAAAGGCTTGATGGCAGAATCAGGGCCTACTCGCCTGAACTGCAAAAATGGAGTAACTAAGCCATATAAAGTCGGTGGCCTTTCGTACTTAGGAATCGAATATCCAGCCCATTCATGGCGGATCTGAAAGAGGACATGATGACGGTGGACGCACATGTATTTGCGTCTTCATAACTGGAACTGGAGGGAACATACATGTACTTGTAACATGCACATAGAACCGTTGGGGTCCAAGATAGGGGACATAACTGACCAGAAAAATCCATATTTCCACATTCCCTCCTTGTCCCCTACTTGCCCGTCAAGAGATATCAATCTTCATTAATCCATCGATCTGTTCATATAGCATCATTTGTTCTTCTTTCTTCTTCCGGGATCTTGAATGAAAATCTTGATGTGGAATACACGATGTGGCACACAGACCACAAATCGCTGGTCCACATTGCAGGCATAAGCAGCAACTGAATAGTATAAGAAGGCCAATACCTAGGAAGGATAGAACTCTCCATCCCCAGGCTGATAACACGCTCCAAAACCACCCGGACCAAGTCCAAGTGCCTGTATTCTGGTGTATCTGGCTCACAATCTTATGAAGGCGGGTTATAGCTTTATATACAGATGGCGAATTTTCTGGTATGAATACGCAGCAGCTTGATCCGATGACCCTACAAGCTCCGCCCCTATCGGCCAGGATGACGTCAAGGACAAGACGATTTTGAAGAACAACAATCCTCATCGCAGACTGCTCCTCTGTCAAGTTGCCTAGGGCGGAAATAGTTTCATTCACTACGGCTTCAAGAGTCCTAGTTAATCTACGTATTAGCTTACTATTGGTAACTGTACCTATATAGGGAAAGAGCCCTTTATTAAAATCTACATACTTTTCCCATGTCGTCTCAGTGTAATCGACAATTGGGAGATCTCTCCGTTCTCTATTGTGTACTAAATGAATATTTCTGTGGTAATCAGGAGGAGCTAGGAAAACAGGTGGCAAAAGGAATGCAATGTAGCAGGTACCATCCCAATCTAGAGGCAAACGTATATATGCAGTCTGACCACATACAAAGTAGGAATGGCGAGAAGCTCTAAACGAAGACTTGCCTTGATCACTGAATTCTATTACAGTAGTGCATCTACTATGGCCCATATGTATGGAACCATTCTTTCTTACACACAATTCACCCTTAGCTGGGAACACTGACATGGCAGGCAAAATTGGTGCAACTTCGGATTCGACATTCAGGATCATGAGATTAAGTGTAAAATTACCTAATCCATATACTTCATTTTCTAGATCAGTTCCTGTTCTCTTGGGACGACCCTCCTTGTCGGGGTAGCAGACTTTGAGTAGAACTAAGTTCAGATTTCCCCATACCCAATTGTCTTGATAAACTGCTGTGTTTGAGTCTAAGGAATTAATTAAACTAAACCATGCTCCACAGGAGCCATTGTGTGTAAACGGATATGGAAAGAGGGGCAGAACTCCCTTATAATTCTGATAGGGAGGGAGTCGACCACATATCCAACAATTGGTAGCATTACTAGTCTGATGGGAATGATGTAACATACTAATGAAAGTGTTATTGCGCAGCACAAATCTATAGGACAATTCATGCGGGGGTAGGTCACTAAAGGAATGTTCAGCAGTAACATTATAGACATGTTTAGAAATAGGATAATATATGTGCAACAATATACTTGCAGTGATTATTATAAGACTCAAGAAAAACAAAATTAATAACGTCACTATACAATGACTACGCAGTGATTTACAGTACGCATGTCGTTTCAACATTTTTCGGGTTTTTCCTCTATTCAGGTCTAAGGGATACATGTCAGAGACAAATTCAACCGCTTCACCTTGGAGAGGACTTAAACAATCAAATTGTCTGACTTATTAGACCTGAGTTTTAATTTATATTGTTCCGGGCTACTGAGTTCAACCAAAGGGAGCTTTGAGTCAATGGGCGAAGACACACGAGGTGTGGTATTTACATCCGATGGTAGTCCATGAAATTTCTTGATATGACTTGAATGTACCCAGCCTTTTCTGCCCTCGATCTTCACGGCTGTCCTTGTGGTGAGCAGAACCAATTGCGGCGACTTCCACCTAGGATCCAGCTGAGTCTTCCGATCAAAGTTCCTCACTAAAACTAGATCCCCCGGAACTACGTCATGGGGTTTCACCTCAGTGTTGTCAGGAAAGGCTGCAGCTACCTGTGAACGACAAGATTGTAGTGCAGACATCAAGGAAGCCAAGTAATCTGTCAGCATATTACAGTCAACATCAGTTATTTTACGGGGTATAGGCGTCCCCCACATATTCGGTGGTCTTCCAAAGATCACCTCATAAGGGGATAGCCCTGTTCGAGAGTGTGCTACCATTCTCATGTAAAAGAGTGCAACTGGTAAAGCTACTACCCAGTCAACACCTTTCTCTCTACATATTTTGGACAATCTGATTTTCAAAGTTTGATTATGTCGTTCCACGAGACCTGCTGCCTCGGGGTGTCGGACACAATGAAACTTCCACTGATATCCTAGCAGAAGTGAAACATGTTTCATCAGTTCGGATGAGAACGGCTGGCCGTTATCTGAATAGACAACACGTGGTAAACCGTACCGTGGGAAGAATTCTCGAACTAGCTGCTTGGCAGTGGTCGGGGCAGTGTAATCTGATACTGGGTAAGCTTCGGTCCAGCGGGAAAGAGCGCAGACAACTACGAGAACATATTTGAATCCTCGACATCGTTCCATCTGGATATAATCCATCTGGAGGACTTCAAAAGGGTGATCAGGAGGCTGAAATCCACCCTGCTCTACGGGGATGCTTTTACCTGGGTTAAACTGACAACATATCATACAGGCACGGACTTTTTGCTTCGCTGCTGCTCGTAAATGTTTGTTGAACCAAATATGTTGAATGCTGTCTAGCATAGCTTTCTCTCCTAGATGCGCTGGACTGTGTATTGTATTTATGATAGCTTGGACCATAGAGTCAGGAAGAAACCATACAGATTTCTCCTTCGTCATCCATCCCTGGTCCGTTTGGATCCCTCCTAATTCCGTCCATTTCTTTATTTCGTCTGGTGTAGCATGTGTCTGTATGTCAATTACATCAAGAGCGGGATCCTTAATCGTCATACAATGTGTTGGTGTCTGGACTATTGTCTTTGTCATGTCGGATGTGCGAGTTTGCGCAGTCTGTTTAGCTGTTCTGTCAGCTAAATCATTGCCTTGAGAAATGATATCAGTAACTTTCGTATGAGCTTTGCATTTCATAATTGATATTGCAGTGGGTAGATGTATTGCATCTAACAGAGCATGAATGAGGGATCCGTGCTGAATGTGGGCACCGTGAGAAGTTAAATAACCTCTCTCTCGCCACAGCACGCCGAAGTCATGTACAACTCCGAATGCATAACGTGAGTCAGTGTATATGTTGACTTTCTTATTTGTGGCTTGGATACAAGCTTGTGTCAGAGCAATAAGCTCTGCTGCTTGAGCTGACAAGGTATTTATACAGTTTGTTTCAATGACTTCAGTATCTGTTGTGACTGCATATGCGGCCACTAAATCTCCTGTACTTGTTCTCATACATGAACCATCTACATACAACGTCAGGTCTGGATCTAACAATGGGACATCTGTCAAGTCTTGTCTGGGTTTCGTCGTTATTGTAATAACTTCAATACAATCATGAGCTAGTAGGTCTGTTCCGATTACAGGTAAAAGTGTGGCAGGATTCAATGTATTACAGCGTCTGATTTCTATGTGTGGCTGAAACAATGTTAGTTCGTACCCTGTAAGTCTTGCTATGGTCAAGTGTTGTGTTTGCGTTCGGTTCACAAGAACCTCTACTGCATGCGGTACTTGTACTGTCAATGGATGTCCTAACACTATGGCATCGCTTTGTCTTATTGCTAAAGCTGTTGCTGCCACTGATTTCAGGCACGCAGGCAAAGCCTGGGCTACGGGATCTAATGTACTAGAGAAATAGGCACATGGTTTGTGTGATCCTGCTTGTTCCTGAGTGAGTACGGACAAGGCAGTACCTTCTCGTTCTGTAACAAAGAGTGTAAAATGTTTTCTGTAACATGGTGTTGCTAAAACAGGTGCATGGCATAGAGCTTTCTTTAAGCTTTCAAAAGCTAGTGTGTGTTCCTGAGTCCAAGGGAGGACAGTCGATGTGGCCGCCTCCTGTGTTGTCAACTGAATGAGTGGTTTTGCTAAAAATGCATATTGAGGGATCCACTGCCTACAATATGAAGTGAGGCCTATAAAAGCCCGCACCTCCTTTTGTGTCTTGGGTATTGGCATGTTAGCAATTAACTGAATGCGGTCGGGTGTAAGCTGCCTTCCCTCCTTGGACAGCGAGTGACCAAGATAAACAACTCGCTGGACACAGAATTGCAGCTTAGAAGGGGACACCTTGTGCCCCTTTTCGGCTAGAAATTGTAAAACCGTCAGTGATGCTTTTTCACATTCAGGTTCGCTTCGGGCGGTGATCAGCAGATCATCGACATATTGAAGTAGTGCAGTGTTGACTGGCATGTAGATACTGTCAAGTTCTCGTTTCAGTGCTTGGCTATAGATGCTGGGGCTTTCTGTAAATCCTTGAGGTGCGCGTGTGAATTTAAAGCTTCGTCCATTTAAACTAAATCCGAACAAGTATTGGCTTTCCGGATCTATTGGGACGCTGAAAAAGGCATTCTTGAGATCAATTACAGTAAAGAATGTTGCTTCGGAATCAATAGCTGTCAGTAATGAAGAGATGTCTGGAACTACGGGGTATTGTGGTACAATACATTTATTTAATTCGCGCAGATCAATAACCAATCGATATACTGGTGGAGCCTTTGGATCAGTTCGTTTAAGAATCGGAATTATCGGTGAATTACATACATTGGAGTCGGTCTCCACAACCACTCCTTGGCCAATAAGCTCGTCAATGATTTGCAGTAAAGCCACTACAGCATCTGGGGGTAACCTGTATTGTCCCATTCGTGGTAGTACCACTCCTGCCTTTAGTGTGACTCGATATGGTGTAATGTTCATGCAACCAACATCTGTAGGGCCTTGTGCCCATAAATGTGTGGGTAAAGTCTGCAGTCGGGAATCCATGTCTCGGGATACATAGTGACCTTTAAAATCACGCAAAAACAATCTCACTCCTTCCGGAGAACAACATATTATCGCTCCTAGAGCTTTCAATGTTTTTATACCTAACAAGTTTTCTGGACATGATTTAGTAAGCAATAAATCTGTAGTTCGGGTCAAGGGTCCGATCGTAAGTGGAAGAGGCTGTGATACTTCATTAACAATAGGTTTTCCTGAAAAACCAAGGGAAATATTCTGTGAGCCTGAGAGGGGTGCCTCCGGAACTTCACTACGTTTTATTGTTGTTCGACTTGCCCCTGTATCAAGTAAAAATTTTCTATCTTGACCCAATAATTCACTGTGCACATAAGGTCCTTCTTGATCTACAGGGACCTCGATAAGGGGTAAGTCAACTTCCCTCTCTAGGCTTGTTCATGCGTATCGTTGATACTCAGGATAGTCATACTGTGCGGTCTGATACATTTGTCGTGTCGTGGTTTGTGTGGCAGCAACAGGCAGCGCTGGTGCCGCTGGCACAAACTGTATAGACTGTTGCGGAGCTGGCATGGACTGTTGCGGAGCTGGCATGGACTGTGCATGCTGCGGGGCTCCTTGTTCATTCTGATCCTGTCTGAGTGGCCGTGCCTTTCCTTTGCAATACCTATGGCGATATTACGTTTCAGGACTGGACAATCGTGTACATAATGACCTACCTGTTTACAATAATTGCATGTCCCTTTTACAGGAACTGCTGAATCTCCGGAATGTGTCACACCCTTTTTGTGACCGTCAGTTGGAACTGTCTGGGAGACTAACATTTTCATTTTTGTGTCTTTCATACGTCTTTGTTCATGTTCTTGTTCTTCTCTTATTCTATTGTGATGATACTGTAACATTTGTAACATTTGTGACGGGGTGTTACCTTGCCAGGTACTTTCGAATTTCAATACTCTATTCTTCACTTGGGGCAAGGAATTTTCAACTAATTTTGTCACAAACAGATGTGGATATGACTCACTACTTGCTTTTATGCCACTATTTATACCAAAACATTTCTCGAATCGGGCATAGAAATCACTAGTGTCTTCATCTTGTTTTTGCTTACAGGCTGAGATTGCACCCCAGTCTTCCTTTTTCGTAGTTAATAAACGTGGCAGTACCTGTACTAGTAAACCTGGTAGCGCTTTAACTTTATCCCCGAGCCCTGAACCTGCAGTTCGGGCCTTTTCTTCTGCTTCTAATGCTGTCCAGTCTATCTTTTGGTCTCCCACTTCCCACTCTTTTTCCTTAAGTTTTTCATAAATGCCAGCAGGCATTAATACTTTTAATATTGTCATAATGTCAGGATAGGTATATTCTCCCATGAGTAACATGTCTTTAATTTCTCGGTGAAAACCCGCTGGGTCTTTGTCATGACTGGGTACTACTTTCTTCATTTCTAACAATTCTATTTTAGATATGGGCGTATATACAAATACGCGTTTAAACTGATTGTCTTCGCCTTTTATTGGGTGCACTTCTCGCAAGGGATTCTGTCTATCTATGTAATACGGCGTTCTTTCCTTGATGGGCAGTGAGACATGTTCTGGGCATACAAAGAGAATGTACTGCTTTCTTGATTCTAGTATTTCTCTAATTAACTTAGTACCTGAACCTCTCCATCTATTCGTGAGTAATTCAGTCAATATATCAGGTAAAGGACCAGGATCGGAATGTTCGTTCTTGTATAATATAAGAAGTTGTTGAATCATATAAATCCCAGCTAAACGCTGTTCATCTGGGCTGAGGTTCAAAAACGTGTGTGCTACTGTTTCATCACCATATTTTCCGGGACTGTCAATCCAGTGAACGGCTGATCTGGCTAATTCTTGTTCATCCATAGAATCGAGTAGGTGATAACCCCTTCGTTCTCGGAGTACTTTGTCAGCGGCTTGGAACGAATGTTCGGGAGACCTTATATTTATTATAGGTGTTGGATAAGTTCTGTTATTATCTGGACATATTGAACGTGTCGGATCAGTAAAACATCTAGTATTACTACAAGATCTTCCTCTACCTACATAGGCTATAGTTTCTGACTGTCTTGCGGGAATTTCTAATTCTCCCTCTTCGTTTTGTTCAAACTGGTCTACTTCCAATCTCTCTTCATGTATTCGTTCTATTTCTTTACGGATCTTTCGGCACATGGCTACTATACATGTTTGCTTATCATGTTTCCCGTCTGATATATTCTGGCTCCATCTCGTAAGAATTTGCATTACTTCCGGGTTTACCCCCGGTCGGTCTTGATTTCTGATCACACAATTTATGAGGAAACGTAACAGTTCCCCCTGTATTTCCACTTTCTGGTATTCCATAGCTCTGTTAATACATTCAGAATCTCGCCCTGTTTGGACAAAATGATATATATTATCTAGATGTTTAGTCATTCCTGGTAGCTTCCCTAGGAACATCGCAGCTCGTCTGATACGTAATGATGCCAGGACCATTTCGTCCTCTTTGCCGGGCACAGGGTCATATCTACAATCTACTAGAAGTTCCTTAAGTGTGCGGGTATTTATAAGTTTGGGCGTACGTGGATGTGCTGATTCTTGAAAAGTAAGTTTATTTATTCTGGGTGGCGTAGAATACACGCTGGTAGCACCTCCGGTAGCCCCATCTGGGGTACTGGGCGCGAAAGGATTCGTTGATCGTGATACAGCAACTATAGGTGTGGACACAGCTGTAGAAACGGCCGTGGGAACAGATGTAGAGACAGATGCGCTTGCCGGAACTTGTGTCGGAATTTGTTGTTGCAAAGGTACAGACACATGGTCTTGACGTTGAACCCCCCCAGCAGACGGTCTATGTGGTGCAGGGTTAGCATACTCGGGAGCTGCGTCATCTAAATATGAGGAAAGAAAAACATCTTCTGCGGTTCTGGGATGCCCCTTTGGATGTGCTTTTATTGGAAACAATGGGGGTGGCAAGTCTTTTGGTATCTCCGGAGTAGCCTTAGGTAATCCTTCGGCCAGAAGGGGATACATACCATTCATAAGGGCATTTCTTTGTCTATCTACTTGTTCTGATTTTACTCGTGTACCTTCTTCAATTAACAGATTTTCTCGAACTTTATTTGAATTTTCCTTACTTTTCTCTTCCTGTCTACGTGCTTTTTCTGTACGTCTATACGATTCTTTACGCCATAATTCAATGGCGTCTTTCTGTGACTGTCTAGCTCTCCTTTTCCATAACTCTTCTTCTACTTTCATGATGCACTCTGCATCCCAGGTCCCAGCTGCGGGCCACCTCTGACTTTCTGGTAATTCCTTGGTGTAGTCCACCCATAAATCAAGAAATAATATGGCGTCTAAGCCATGTTTGTGATACATAAAGTGCCCTGGAGTGTCCCTAGGAGGAATAGGAACAGCTTCTTCGAGTACCCCTTTTCTAGTTGTGATCTGTCTTAATTTCGAAAAGAGCGGCATACTGACAACTGATCTGATACTTATTCTTAAACACACTTAATACAAAAGCACAATAATGAACAGTCATTCATACCACAATATGCAGGACGTATTAACACATTTAACATTTAACGTTTTAAATGAGCAACAATGATGATGACGATCTAAGAAAACTTAATCACGAAACATAATCCTCGGCATTAACTGAATTATTCTGAATTTATATACTTGATATACTAGATATACTGCTAAACAGTACAGATACACTGCTAAAACAGTGCAGACCGGATTTGTGTACCCAAACCCGTCTTGACCGGCACAACCTCTGTGCACGTCAGAACGCCTCCCCAGCAATGGTACTCACCGGGTAGCTCGGAACGGAAGGCCTCGGAACGGAACTGAACTGAACTGGACTCGACTCGAAAACTTCGGAACTTCGGAACATCGGAAACTTCGGAACTTCGGAACTTGGTGGGCCTCTGTATACCTCGGAACTTGCTCTCTCAGCTAGGCTCTGGTTGGGATACTTCGCACTTCTCACCGCCTCGTCTGGGTGTTGATCGCAGCCTCAGTCGCCCCCGCTTGACCGGAGGGAGATACAGGAAATCCTGCTGGTACGCGTTGTTGTCCGTCCAGCTGTGGCAGGAGACCGGGCCTGCAACGCACCACCGGCGCGTGAGATGAGAAAGTGTCCCTGTTCGGGCGCCATTCATGTGGTAAATAATTTAATTACCGGGACTTAATTTGATACAGAATCTTAATAAAATAGCTCAGTAAAATAAGAGGCAGAATCCGTGGTATAAGAGGTTCAGAATGGGCTTTATTCCAATGGACGATTCGAATCGTGGCCTCCAAGTTCCATCACCACGGGGGTTCAGGAAGTGAAGTACAATACTTTATTGATAAGTAATCATTTTTATAGAACAGACATTACAATGAAACAAATGCAGGAGGCGTAACAATTGATAAGGAAGATAACATTATACATGCGTAATGAAAATGGGCGTGATTGAGCGTAACAAAGGAACGTCATTGGTTGTGATGTCACACAGGGTGGATCTATGAAATAATTTCGCAAAGTCAGCAGAAATACTTGGCAGAGATGCGCACGCAGCAGCATGACGTGTGATTGACGTGCAACTAGGGGGTGAAGGGGACTTGACATTTAGCTCTACATGTGGAGACAAGAAGTCTGGGGGGTCAAGTCAACCTAATCCCAAATCATATCTAACATCCTATGTTTAAAGAACTATGTTATCCACAAAGGAAGGACTCTTGGACAAAATCTATTCTATACTGACTGTGTGTGCGTGCACAAGCGTCCAAGTGTCTACATGAGATGCAAGGGGCAGAAACCTTCCATGGTAACGGGGCTATGAATTACTTGCATGAGGACAGAGAAGCCGGGCCCTTTGCTCAGTAGCTGAAGGAAATGTTTACTTAAACTACTAGACAGGAATGCATCGGCTGAGGAGCGAAACAGATAACTTGAAGGTGAAATACAGTTTTTGGCAGGCAGGCAGACCGGCCGAGGCAGGCACCGTTAGCCGCACAGGGAGTAGGACAAAGTTCATGGATACAGATGCGAGCTCAGACTGGAGCTGTCAGAGGCAGAAAGCAGGGAAAGGCTTGATGGCAGAATCAGGGCCTACTCGCCTGAACTGCAAAAATGGAGTAACTAAGCCATATAAAGTCGGTGGCCTTTCGTACTTAGGAATCGAATATCCAGCCCATTCATGGCGGATCTGAAAGAGGACATGTTGACGGTGGACGCACATGTATTTGCGTCTTCATAACTGGAACTGGAGGGAACATACATGTACTTGTAACATGCACATAGAACCGTTGGGGTCCAAGATAGGGGACATAACTGACCAGAAAAATCCATATTTCCACAGGAGGCAAGCAAAGAATGAAGGAGGGAATGGGTGGGGGGTAGGAGACACAGTGAGGAGAAACGGAAGTGACTGTGTCTGATGTCTGGCTGAAGATCAAGGTCCTCTACGACAACTTCAGTGTACAGACGCCGTACACCCCCCCATGCCGCCGATAAACCAACCATCATGACCTGGAATCCCTCCACCGTCGAACACATAACCGCGACCATGAAGAAAACCCACTCAGTAGCCCCAACGGACCCCTACCCACTGCACATATTCCACAGGGCCGCTGCCGCCATCTCGCCCGAACTAGGACGGACCATCAGCGCCTCCTTCATATCCGGCAACTTCCCAGATGACTGGAAGCGGGCAGAGGTCAAACCCCTCCTCAAGAAACCAACTGCCCACCCAACAGACTTGAAAAACTACCGGCCCATCTCTCTACTCCCCTTCGCGGTGAATATCACCGAGAAACTTGTAAACGTCCAACTGACCGCCTTCATCGAAGAGAACTCCATCCTGGACGCCTCCCAGTCTGGATTCCGCAGCAGTCACAGAACCGAGACTGCCTTCCTCGCCGCCACCGACGACATCCGCATGCTACTCGACTAGGGACACACTGCGGCCCTCATCCTTCTAGATATCTCCGCAGCCTTCGACACTGTTTCACATCGCACGCTCGCAGCCAGACTTCACGAAGCGGGGATACAAGGAGCCGCCCTTGACTGGATCCAATCCTTTCTCTGCGGCTAAACCCAGAGGATCAGACTCACTTCCTTCTCCTCCGAACCCACCGATATCAACTGCAGAGTACCCCAAGGATCATCGCTCAGCCCCACTCTCTTCGAGATCTACAAGGCCCCCCTCTCCGCCATCGTCAGACAGCATGGGCTCAGCATTGTATCGTACGCCGATGACACCCAGCTCATCCTCTCACCCACAAAAAAACCCCGAAGACACCAGACTCTGTTTCCAGGGGGGAATGAAGATCGTGGCAGCCTGGATGAAGACCAGCTGTTTGAAGCTCAACTCAGGGAAGACCGAAGTCCTCATCCTCTGATCCTGCACCTCCGCCTGGGATGACACCTGGTGTCCCTCCACCTTCGGAAATCCACCCACCCCCACAGACAACGCACAAAACCTCGGCATCATCCTCAACTCCTCTCTCTCCATTAACCGCCAGATCAACGCCATTGCCTCCACCAGTTTCAATTGCCTGCGAATCGTCCGCAAGACCTTCAAATAGATCTCTCCCGACTGCAGAAGGACTGTCACCCACACGCTCATGACCAGCAGACTGGACTACAGCAACACCCTATACGCCAGAATCAACAGAACCCTTCTACACAAACTCCAAACCATCCACAATGCCGCAGCCAGACTCGTCCTCGGGACACCGCGTCACAGACACATGACCCGTCACCTACGAGACCTCCACTGGCTCCCCGTCGAGAAGAGGGTCACCTTCAAACTCCTCACCCATGCCTACAAATCACTCAACATCGGACCCAAATACCTCAACGAGAGAATATCCTTCCACGTACCCAAGAGGAACCTCTGCTCCGCCGACCTTGCCCTGGCAGTGGTCCCCTGCATCCGCAGAAACAGAACAGGCGGGAGGGCCTTCTCCTACATCGCAGCCAAAACCTGGAACAAGCTCCCGGTGAACATCAGACGCTCCCTGACTCAGCATACGTTCAGGAAGGACCTCAAGACCTGGCTCTTCTATTGATCCGTAGCTGCTTCCCTCCTCCCCCAGCGCCTTGAGACCCTAACGGGTAAGTAGTGCACTTTACAAACCCCTGATTGATTGATTAATTGCTTCAGTCCGAGGTTGTCGAGGTTGTCAAGGAGGGTGGTGGAATCAGTGTCGCTACGGTTGTCGAGGTGGAAGTTCAGGTCTCTGATGAGAATATAGTCCGTGGAGGCGATGGCGTAGGGTGCGGCGAGGACAGCAATGGTGGTGGCGGAAAAAGTGCGGGGTCCGGGGGGTCTGTAGGCGAGGGTCCCGTGCAACGTGATTCTGGGGCTGGTTTGGAAGTGGAGGGGCTCTGTGTTGGAGAGAGGGTCGCTCGTGCTGGAGGTGGAGAGTCGAAGGGAGCTCTTTTGTACAATGGCGACTCCTCCTCCAGGGCAGTGGGAGCGGTCCTTTCTTTGGATCTTGTATCCGTCGGGGATGGAGGTGGCGATGTCGGGGGTGGAGGTGGCGTTGGTCCATGTTTCCGTTAAGAAGGCGACGTCTGGCGAGGGGGAATCGAGCAGGCACGAGATCTCTATGGCGTGTCTGTGTAGGGAGCACACATTGAGGAGGATGCACGCCAGGGCTTTGGTGGTACGGGCGTCCGGTGTGGGTTCGGCGGTGGTGAGGGCGCAGTCGATGGTGAAGGATTGTTGGCAGTGTAGGCAGGAGAACTGACCGTGGGTGGTGTTCTGTGTTGATTTCTGGCAGTTGTTGTTCTTTCTGGGGTTGAGTGCGAGGAAAGCCGTGGAGTTGTAGCGCAGGGGGGTCGTAGATCCAGGGGCCCTGGCCGCGGTCGGGTCGCGGACGGGCGCATACGGGCTTGCCTTTGGCGCGACAAAGGCGCGGCCGCTGCGCGGCTGCCATTAAGTAGGGGAGGGGGACGGGACGAGAGGCTGGGAGCCGGGGGCTGTTCAGGGGGAGGGACTGCAGGTGCAACAGCGTCAGGAAAAACCGGCAGTGAAATAAATAAGTTATAAATACACAGGGGTTACTGTAATGAGGAGACACCTAGAGGGGCAATGCAGGATAAAATATGGGCAAAGAAATTATAATAAGGGCACCAGACAGGCGGAGACAGGAGCAGCTCCGATGCAGGCAGGAGTCAGACTGCAGCCGTGAACCCTACCAAGGAGGAGGACTCAGTACTGCGGCGTGGCGTCGGTAGAGCGGAGCTGCCGGGGAGAGAGTAGACCCAGGCCAGAGGTCTTGGTCTTACTCGCGCTCCCCTGCAGTGGCGGCCATTAAGTAGGGGTGGAGGGCAAGATGAGAGGCTGGGAGGCGAGAGCGGGGGCTGTGCAGAGGGGAGGGGCTACAGTGGCAGCAGCGGTGGGAAAAACCGGTGGTTAAATAAATAAAGGCAAGGATAAGAAAAGAGGAAAGAAGCCTCAAATTAAGGTACGATTCCGAGAGTTATAATAGCCTCCAGAAGACAAGAAAAAATATATAAAATGCTTGTTAAGAAACAAAAAAGAACATTCTAAGCGAAATGCTGAGGAAACAAAATAATCTCCCAGCAGTTATTATAAAGACTTGGCCTGACTGGTTGGCAGAATTATTTTCTCAAATGTTCGCTGGCATACTTGACATCGGTCAGATCCCAGAAAAACGTAGAGAGGTGATCATTATACCCTTCCATAAACGGTGAGATATAAAAGCCCTGAAGAAGTATAGGTTGATTAACCTTTTGGATGCATAAGAAAACTTTTAGCAAAGATTATTATGGGAAGGCTTAAGGAATGGGCTGAAGTAAACCACATTGTGCCCCCTTAACAGGGAAGGTTTCAAGGAAGGTCATTCCACTATGATCATTTTTCTCTCTCTGGTCCATCGTGTTGAAGTCGGTGGAGCAGAGGGGCAGTTTGGTTTGCTGCTTCATTGACTTCCTGGTGACATTCGGTCTAGTGGACCGGAATCGTCTATGGAAGGCGTTGATCAGGTAGGAAATCCCCAAGGGCCTCCTGGCTACACAGCTATAACTGGGCTCAGGTTATTATGAACTGAGGGGACCTTGATGCAGAAAATATTGATTGAAAATGGATTGAGACAGGGGTGCGTCTTGTCCCCCTTACTTTTTTCCTCATTTATAGCTGATCTACCATCAACCCTGGGGGTTGCTCGGGGCATCAGCCCCAAATTAGATGGCAAATATATTGCATGTCTTCTGTATGCGGGCAATCTTGTAATTTTAGACGAGACAGAGATAGGTCTGCAAGAAAAGATGGACATGTTTATGGAATATTGTAGCCATAATAAACTAGTAGTGAATGTGGAAAAAACAAAGGTACTGAGGTTTTGTACAAAAAACTACAAAACTTAGCTGGTTCCTGGGCCCTACTAAGCTGGAAACAGTTAGGGGGATGGTTTGAGAAGTCCCTAAAATGGAATGTTCATTTGGATTTATTGAGAGTAAGGCCTCTTGCCTCAGTTAGTGGCCTGAAAATCAATAAGGACTATGGTGAGATGTCAGACAGGCCCGTCTTGAAAGCCTATGTGGCCATGATACCCCCACAGTTCCAATATGGAGCTTAACTGTTATATATAAGTGGTAAAAGTGGGCGGCATACTGAGCAGGGTAAATGTTTTTAAAAACTTACTGTCCCTACACATATCTTCTATGATCAACACGATAAGAATGGAGACTGATATGGTATCATGAAAAATAATTGCCCCAAATGGCGTCAATAAGATTCTGGCAGCGCCTGAGTACTGGGAAGGAGCAAGAGGTATCACAATGGTGTTAAAATAAAATACAGCAAAGTGAATTGAAGTGGACAAAGCGGTCAGAAAAGTTTTAGAAAAAACCTGTAGGGATATAAAAGTTAAGTTGTACCCACAGAATTTACAAATGGAGATTGCAAAGAGTGAGCTAGGGGCATTAGGCAAGGAACTGTACGAGACCATGATCGACAGTATCTTGAGGGGGAAAAAATCAGTTTATTTCATGTTTAACTCATGGCAAAATGAACAGTGGTGCCCGTAAATGGATGTATTAACCAACCGTTGGCTTAGAAGTGAATTTTCATGGTTAAGAATTAACCCCTGCTATACAATTATAAGATAAAAGTAGCCATGATTGATTCTGGGGGGAATTGCACATGTGATCTGGGCACTAAATGCAGTATTTTGCACATGTTATTGGACTGTTTAAAGGCTCTGACTGCACGGAAAATGTTTTTCCACCCAATTTGTTTTAAAATATGGTATTAGAAACCATGTAGAAGCTGTGGAACTTTTAATCAGAATGCGTTTCTTGGATGTAGCATGTGCTATTGGAAAGTTTATGATTGCAGTCAAAAAGGCATTTATGTGTATATAGATCAGGAGCTTTTAGGTAATTTATGATGATAGTTATTAGTCCCCAAATTACACGAGATGATGGTTCCTTGTACTGCAGGGGCCCAGGGGCCAGATGTATCAAAGAGTTTTACCCATTCTGTGTCTACGGTAAAATGTGTTTGTGCATATGGCCTCAAGTCCTGCATATGTACTATACATGGGTACCTCGGATATATGACTGGCACTGGGGCAACTTTTCCTCTTCTGAGCCTTCATATGCAAAGAATGTTGCCAATCTCCTTCCATCTCTGGAACTAGGACCCTGGAAGAACCTTCTACTGGGTCTCACCAAAGGTTTACACATTTGTTTTTCCCTTATGTCATCTTTTCCTTGCCTTCTTGGGCCTTGGGCTTGGTCCTAATTGTGACTTTACTGTATTGACCACAACAGGAAAGACTAGGTCGCAGTACATACCTTTTTGTCCAGCAAACATCCAAAAAGTAACATGAAGAATCCCTGTGGAAACAAAGAAAAATACCTCAGGAACCAAACACTGTATGGGCAACATTTAGAACTCAACATGAATCAATAGGAATAAAGTAGCAAGGGGGTTTCAGAAATGGTAACATCTTCATGAGACAAATAGAGCCTTTTGGTTCTCGACCCTGATAATTTTCTGTTCTTGTGTCTCAGCTAACGCAGACATGCAGAGTGACCCTGGGTGAGACTGTAGAACACAAAGGGACATATGTACAAGAAAATGGAGCAGCGTCACAGCAGAAGCATTTTGCAGTGCCGCGCCATTTCCAAAATGCAGGGATGCGCGGTATTGATAAGAATATGGTGCACCCCTGTGTTTTCCCTAGTGCGAGTTCTAAAAATAGCTGCGTAGCGCCATCACAGAAACCCTTGCGCCATAGTGCAATATATAATGGCGATTTGCCAGCACTCAAAGAAGTAGCTAATCACCACTAAAACAATCATTAATGGTGTTTTGCTCTTTTAATGTGTGCTGCAGAACGCAGCACACACGGAAAAAGCAAAAGCAAGGAGAAATAAAAGCATTTCTGCTCATCGTGCCATTCTAAAGTCTGCCACTGCATGGCGTTAGTTTTTGGTGCTGCCTCAGATTCTTGTCAATCTGGGGCAGCATCAAAAAGCAATGGGTGTGGCAGTGGAACGCCAGAAGCAGCACTCATTGCACGCCCCTTTCACAAAGATACCTCCATGAAAGGATACCATATTTACAAAGCAGCGGTAAGCCACAAAACTTTATCCATATGCCCCAAAGAGTGCAGGCGGCAGTGGGCGGAGGCTCCTACATTTCACCCGGAACCAATGCTGGAGCTCTCCTGGCAGATTTTCAGAAGCCGGCAGCCAATCGTAAGTCATGTCTTACTATTGAAGCGAGGCATAGATCTGAAACCTTAGATGGAGTCAAATAAAGTATCCAACATTCTGTATTGATTAAAAAGAATCTGAGGAAGATGCCATACATTTTAAAATGTTATCGTTATTACTATTATTGTTATTTGTATTATTATTGGTAGTAGTAGTAGCGTTCATAGTAATATTAGGAGGATTATTTAGTGTGACGTGACATGTCTGTGCTTCACATTTTATGTGAAGTGAGCACTTCAGTGTCTGAAGCTGCAGGTGTGAGTATATTAGTATGTCATATTGCCACGTGCCTAAACTACATACATCTTATAAACTGGTATAGCGCTTTTATCGAAAATATTGTGCGTAACATAAGGATATGTACAAACAAAAACATCAAATTCAAACTTGGTACACACTTCAGAAGGCAAGGTACAGCCATAGGACTTTCAACCAACCATCCTATGCTGCCCTCTTCTGTGCTACCAGGTGCAGTTCTACTGGGAGAACTGAGGGGCTGTGTACTGGTTTGTTGAGGCTGCCTGGGGTAATTACCTATGCACAAGGCTTCAGTGGGACTGCTTTGTGTGTGTGTTTGTGTGTGTGTGTATGTTTTTGTGTGCGCTGGTGTGTGTGGAGGGAGTCACGGTGGCTGTGGGGGGGTGTCAGCTGGATATCATGAGTGAGAGAGAGTGGGGGTAAGATATAATGTATGTGTGACACAAGCAGTTTGTGTGTGGGTGAAGTTATGTGGCAAAAATCTTGAGAGTGGGCGTATGTTTATGACAGAATGTGTATCTGTTTGCTACATTTGAGACCCAGCCAGGACAACCGGGGGAACAGAACCTAACTGTGCGGTATTTTGATAATATTCTAACTGAATTCGAAGACGAGATAATTCAAAGAAGAAATTAAAATGCAGAAGAAACACACCAAATTGTAGTAAAAACTAAAGTACACAATTTCAAAGAACTTCGATAGCAAAAAAATGAACAACCGTGCTGACTACCAACAGCAGCTCATCTCTCTCAGACGTGGAATCCCCATCCATTGCTTAATTTGAGCTGGTGGTTTCCGGTGCCTACACTTGATTCTCACCACATGGTGGCGCTGTCTGTCTAATTTTGAGATCTTGACAACAACCATTGTTTATTAATTCAATATACATAAAATATGTATAATAACTGCCAACCATGCTGGAAGATATTGGGTTGTTGGTTGACTGAGGTGTAAGCTCTGGTCAAGCAGCACCACAATCCTTGTCAGTAAAAGGCACAAGCAAACCTCAAATTAACCTGTGATCACCCCCTGGTAGCATGACACAGAGTAGTCAGGCAAAACTCAGAGGCAATGTGTAAAGTATTGATGCAACACTTCAAACTGTAAAACAGTGACATCACACCACAAAAGGAGCACACAACTGATTTAGAAAAACAGGGTAATTTTTAATAAATAAAACAAGACCAAATTGACAAACATCCAATCAGTAGAACTGGAGATATTGAATTTTAATGTTTGTAGTGAAAATAGCGCCACAACGCACCAATTGGGGATATCTGGTCGCGCCGGACCGGGATAAATTCACAAGTTTAGGCTGACCACGATTGGTCGCCGAATGGCTACAGGGACGTTTAGGTCAGCTGAACAGAGTATCTTGAATCTTGGTTGTGGAGTCTTGTGTGGATCCCTTTTGAAGATGTGCCACACAGCCAAAGTGATGCAGCGGGTCCGAGATACGGGGATGCTGCGGTGCTAGGTTCTGCTGTATTGTCATCAAGGATCCCATTGACGGAGCTTGCTATACGAAGTCTGTCATTGGGGATGCGTGTGCAGCTGGCAATGCATCGGTTCTGAGGAGCTGAGAGGCTGAGATGCGGAGATCAGCGTCATCGCCGAAGCTGACTTCCGTGAAAGAGGCGAGATGTGCCCCCAGGGCGATGCATCAGTTCTGAGGACTGTGGTGGGTGATGCAGGTCTTTCTGACGGGTCCAATCCACACAGGAGCGGCGATGCGTCGGTTCAGCTCAGAGATGCTCTGCTCAGCTGAGGAGATTTGTTGGTTCTGATCGGGGATGCGTCTCTCAGCAGAGAAGATGCCTCGGTTTTGCTGGCTGGCACCTTAGGCACACTTCCAAGGGTCCAGGACTGGGGTGGCACCACTTGGCAGGGCATACTCACAGATGGTAGAGTCCAGATGCAGGTGAAAGAGGGTAGGAAGCCTGTTAGGTCCTTAAGACTTCAGATCAGGAGGCCAGCCAACTAGGTCTTGGAGTCACTCTGGGTTCTGGGTTCAAGAGATACAGGTCCAGTCCATCTCACCCAGGCAAGAGGGCAGCAGGTCAGCACAGCAAAGCAAAGCAGGATTTTAGCAGAGGGGCAGTCCTTCAGCAGCACAGCAGTCATTCTTCCTGACCCTCACCACATCTGACAACGTGTACATTTTGTTCTTAACAGGTGGACTGTCTCCAGTATCTACGTCATGGACGCACAGGTGTGTGACTCCAGGGTTGAGCGAGAACAGATAAGCGACTGTCCCAGTAACTGGTGACATTCACTCTGCTGCTCTGGGGTCAGTGTAGGGGAGAGGTTGACGCCCTCCACTGACCCATCATGGTCCTAGGCAGATAGGAGGTCAGGGAGAGGCTCGCTGTCCTCTTCTACTCCTTCATCTGTCACCAGAAGCATGATCATTTCGGACCTCTCAAAGTGGGGTTTGAGGAAATTCACTTGGAGCACCCTTAAGGTGTTTCTCGGGGGTCTTCAGATCCATAAAGTAGGTGGACTCCCCCTTCCTCTCCTTTACCTCATATGGGCCTGTCCAGATATCCTGGAGCGCTCTGGGTTCCATAACCCACAATTTCTGGTCAGGCTGAAACTCTACTGAATTTCCTTCTGGTCAAAGCAGAGATTCATAACTTCATGACTGGCCTCAAGATTACTTCTCGCCTTTTTCCAGAAGCATATCCTCTGGTTGCAGAGAACCAGCATGTAAGTGACCACACCCCGAGGGGGTTGCCTGGGAGTTTGCTCTCACTCCTCTTTAACAAGGCTAATTTACACTGGTCAATTATTTTAACTCACTAAGCTGCCATTTTCTTGGCGCCTTGAGACCCTCTTGGGTGAGTAGCATGCTATACAAACCCCCTGATTAATTGACTGATTGATTGATTTCTTCTTTATCACATATGAGAGCACCTTCAAATACTTGAGTTCAGCATCTCTGCTGTACAAAAACACTTCAATTTGATTTAATAGACTAAACATTTGCACCATATATAATACAAATTCAGCCACATATAGAATACACATGATTGCTGACTTGCCTCATTGTCATCAGGGCAGGGGCAGGAAAGTTTCTCAAATCGTGTTTAAAAATGATCACTTTTACTAAATACAAACTGGGAGCATGAAGTGGTAGCACACTTATTTGCAATCAACAGACTTTTCATTGAAATGGCTACATTTCCCACTGATGTGGTTTTACTTATAAAACTATATAGTGTACAATGTTTGGAAATCGAGTTTCTGCAAATATTTGTCATTTGCCCATCACCAAGTAAAGTGTTCTGATTTGTTTTGCTCCTACTTAAATCTTTGTTTACATCTCACTTCTAAATTACAAAAAGAAGTTATTTTGTAATTTCTGATATATTTTGAAATACTTATACAATTCATTTACAAGCTGTTTAAATGTGTGTTAGAAAACAAACCTGACACCTTACAGCCTTTTGTTTTACAATTATTGTTAGATAGCTCACTTGATAAAACCCTCCAGGATAAGAAACAATTAGTAAAAAGAAAAACTGACGTTTGAGCTCCGTCCTTGAATAGACAGCAAATGTATCAAGATAAAAACAAAACTTAAAGGCCTCTTTATTGCTCATTCACTTTCTGAACGAACAGAAAATACATGTTCCTTGCAGCTTAAGTTCCATCACCAGAACAGACGAGTAGGTGCTAAAAATAGAATTTATAAAATCTGACTCGCTATAGAAAGTGGGCAAGTAGATTTTTCAAGGTCTGCTGGAGGGTCCACCCTCAACTTGCGAACCAGAAAGTTCAGGCAGGTCATGCAGAGTGACAGTGTCCTCCTCGATTGGCTCGGGGCATCCTTCTTAGGTGCTCCATAAACCTTGACCGTGGGAACTTCAGGGGCTGGTTTCCCACGCCCCATGCCCTTCCTCTTCTTGGCAGCTGTCTGTGCCATTAGCCCAGGCTTTAGACGCCCTTTACTCCCTTCGCCGGCAGCCATGGACCTTGTGGTCATAAAGACACATTCAGGCAATCCCAACATCTCCAAGTGTGACCTGAGCTTTACCTCCCTCGAGATAATGTGCTCCAGGTCATTGGCCAACAGAAAATCTACTGGCATTACAGTGCTCACAGCTACATTTAGACAACCTGAGAACACCACCCCCCCAAAGGTGGAAAGTGATACATAGGACCTGCCCTGAGTACACCAGCTGACACTTTACTGTAGTCATGCTGGCTCTTGTGTCTCTCCGAGCCTCCACCTGTTGCCCATTGATGGTGACCCACTGCCTGTACTTAGAAGTATTGGCAGGCATATGGGCTTTTGGCACCATCCTCTTATCGCCCAGGGAAACTAGGGTCACCTCTGGCTACTCCTCAAAGGTAACTGGGACTACCTCTTCCCCAAGCGCTACACTCGCCAACCCTGGTGTCTGCCCACTGGTGGGGGTCTGTGCCCTCTTGGGACATTTGGATTCGCCCTTGGAGTGCCCATACTTGTAGCACTCTGTGCATTGGGGTACAAACCTTCCTGTCCGTTTGTCAAGAACCCCTTCTTCTCAGACTCAGACTGAGAATGGATACCCCTGCTACCTTGAGAACTATTTTGGGGGCCTTTAGAGAACTTGTTTTTAAGTTTTTCTCCCCCTTCTTCCTTCTGGTGAGACCCCCGACCACCCTTGTGGGAGTCAGCCAAGATACCTTATTGGATACTCCGCTGCTAGCCCAGTGTTCTGCCTCCTCGGCAAAGTTTATAGGATCAGTCAACTTGCTGTTAACTAGGTGCTGGTGGAGCTCTGTAAAACAAACACTGAGCATGTGCTCTCTCCTAAGCAAATTACACAGCCCATTGTAGTCATTAACTTTGCTGCCCCGCACCCAACCATTTAGTGCCTTGCTGGAGTAATCAAAAAAATTTGTCCATAATTGGTTGGGGAGCTTCTGGCTGTCCCTGAACATTTGGCGGTACTTTTCAAGAGTCAGTCAAAATTTAGCAATTAAAATGGCTTTCATGGGAGTGTATCTGGTTTGGTCCATAACCTCTAAAGTAAGAAGTGTGTCCAGCCCCACCATAGGCATGTGTTTCCACAAACCACCCCTAATGCTCTTCTGGGATCTTGTACCCCCTCAGGGCTACCCTATAGGCAAAAAAAAATTGTCAATCTCATCTCCCACCACATAACTGGCCACCAAATCTTTGGGAATGCCCTCAGACACTTCAGGTATGCTGCCACCATCACTGCTGGACTATTCCTGGCCTTGGTGTCCAACTACTTAAGACTCAGTTCATGAGCCAGTAACAACTTTGTATCCTCCAAGGCCATTTCAGCCTTCGTCTCTTCCATGTTCAATTTGGCCATTGGAAAATTACCTTCTGTGCCTTCCTGTCCGCCAGTTCCTCTGGGGACGGGCCATGTGATAAAAAACTGCTTCCTGGCCAGGGGATCCAGTTCAGGGGATGATCCTCTTCCTCCCCTGAAGGCTGTTGTCCTGGTCTTCATCCTGATCCTCCTTGTCATCCTCATCCTCTTGCTCCTCTTTGGCTGCCTTCAACTGGCGGACCTCTGTCCAGGCCCTCAGAGCTTTCTGAAGCTCCAACATTTTGGTGCCCTTCTTGCTTTTTAGTCCCCTTTCCTGCCCGAACTGTTGAAGCTCAACCACTGTGTAGCATTCCAGGTTGGCCATCTCAAACTTCATTGCTGCAGGTATGGGCTGAGACAGTCCAGTGGTAGAAATGAGGGTAGATTTGGTAAAATCAAAAGCAGCCAACCAAGGAGAATTGAGAAAACAAATTGGTCTTAAATTATTTATGTAGGGTGGACCTGTAACACAAAATTACTGCAAGTCACTGCACAACAATAAGCCCAATACCCACCGCTGAACACCAGTGTGAGATATTGGGTTGTTGGTAGACTGGGGTGTAAGCCCTGTTCAAGCAGCAACCACAATCCTTGTCAGGGTAATGCACAAGCAAGCCCAAAATTAACCTCTCTTCACCCTCTTGGTAGACAGGTGTCAACCTGAGGCAATGTGTAAAGTATTTGTGCAATACTTCAAACAGTAAAATAGGAAAATTCCACTACAAATGGAGCCCACAACTGATTTACAAAAAAGGGTAATTTTTAATAAATAAAACCAAACAAATTGACAAAAATCCAACTGGAGATCTTGAATTTTAAAGTTTGTGGGGAAATAGCGCTAAAAAGCACATTGCGCCAATTGGGGATATTTGGTCGACCAGGACAAAGTTACAGGTTCTGGCTGACCGCAATGGAGTGCAGGTCAGCTACAGGCACCCAGTTAGGTCTGCTGCACAGAGTATCTTAAATCCTGGTCTCAATTGTCACACTTGTAGGAGAGTAAAGGTTAGTAGTTGCATTGATATTGTCATTGGGAGCGATGGCTGGATCAATGGTTGACACAGGCTGCAGTGGTCTCCCGAGAACTGCCCTTGCACTTATGTTTTTTACAAATTAAGCATTGCCATGGACAGAACCTCTAGGTGCAGTCACTACTAGATGACCTCCCAGTCACACATTTATATAACAGAGGCACTGGATGGCACAACAAAACAAGGAGAAAGAGGAAGAAACGAAAGAGGAAACCAGGCCGCAAACATTGGTTCATAACAAGGCCCAAAAGTAAAGAACAGAAGAGACAACACAGACAACAGAAGAGTATCTAGTGATTAATTGATCTGCCTACACCTCTACCAATGTGTAACTAAAGGTCCGGAATAAGGGTCTTTGGAAATGTCCAACCTAAAAAAGGGATGAAGTGGCAAGTGAATTTGCTGTCAAATTGAAAATCTTCTTCGTGGGCAAATAATTAGCCCCTGAACCACAAAGACCTTTAGAACCTATGTCTCTGATTGCACAAGACATTGAAGCTAGGGCAGAAATCAGTTACATACTCTTTACTACTTCTGCTTTTGTGTCTCAAGTATTTAAACCTGGACAAATATGCCTAGTATATACCCCTACTGCAGTACTCTTACTACATACTCCCAATAAAATGCTCCTAATATATTATCTCAGTATAGTGTACCTACCACATCATCTGGGCGCAGTACCTCGAGTATATACTGCTAGGGGTACAGTCCTACTGCATACATCTAGTAGACATGCTTGTGTCATTGTCATACAACATACTCCTGGTAGAAACACATCTAGTGGCATGCACCTATGTACTCCAAGACTTATGTTGCTGCTACATTCTGATAGTATCTACTTCTATTACATACTCTTGGCAAATATTCCTAATGTGATTCCTGATAAAAAATCCTAGTAAACATAGTTGTGCAAGTTTAATGCTCCTACCACGCTGTGCTAGTACATTACAGTTAGTATATTCTTCCATTGTTACTACTATACAATTACTACATTATCTGAGTACAATACTGAGGGTCTATACTCCTAGTGTAATACTGAAAGTACAACACTCCTGGTATATAATCCTGTCACTCTTCCAGCCTTTCTTGTGGAATTATATAAGAGGCCTTGTTCTCCCACTTGTTTATCTATCTATCTATCTATCTATCTATCTATCTATCTATCTATCTATCTATCTATCTATCTATCTATCTATCTATCTATCTATCTATCTATCTATCTATCTATCTATCTATCTATCTATCTATCTATCTATCTATCTATCTATCTATCTATCTATCTATCTATCTATCTATCTATCTCTATCCATCTATATCTATATATATGTCTTGATATATATATATCTATATATCGAGAGATATTACCTACTGGCGGTCGCCAGTAGGTAGTTATAGTTAGGACCTATTTTCCATAGGAAATGTGCAACATTCTATTCCCAATAAGTCTGGCGCCGGTTGACGAATCTTCGCAAAATTTTCCAAACTTTTGGCCAGCTCCAGTCCGCTCCTATCCTGAAAGTTTCGTGGTGATTCGTCAAGCGGGGGCTGAGAAAAAAGGGGGGTCCCAAAACACGTTTTCCCCATGCAATTTCCCATAGGACCTGTTGACGCAGCTACAGCCCGAACTGCTTAACGGAATTACACCAAATTTGGCAGAAAGGTAGACCTTGGTTCAGAGTCGTGCCTTTTGCTTAAATGGTGTAAATCCGTTCAGTAGTTCCTGAGAAAATCAAAAGTAAAATCACATATATATCTGGGCGGAGCCTAACCACACATCTCATCGTGAGATCTGATTGGCTGTCAGCACTTCATTCAAGCAGTGTTGGCAGCCATCTTGGGACCAATATACATGATAGCACCTCATTAAAAAGCATTACAGTTAATAGAAGGTTTTAAGACTTTAGTTACATTATAAATCATTTGCTGATGGTACCATACTCATTTTAGGAATTGTGGTATGTTCTAAGGTGATTATACCATGTGAAAAAGCCTTCTGCTGGGATATCATGAATCATGTTTGAGAGAAAACTATTTTCACATGCTTTTCCCACAGAGGTTTGGAAGGTGATCTATAAGCTAAACTGAGAGCATATTTTCTGTAAATTCACATTATCTTTCTTAGTCATGGGAGAATGAAGTCTGACATTCTCAGTAAAACATGTACATCCAACAAGGGCAGAGACTGTCAGTTGATTCCTTTGTGTTCTACTGCAGCTTCCCAGATTGTTCCAAAGACAAACTAGAGCGCTAACACTCCTACTTATGATAAACGTATGGCACACCTGAACCCATCTTAATTGGAATAAAGTGGTAACTCTTAAAACATTTAATTTAAAAAGGAACAAAATGAGGGGGTTCATTTTGCCATAGTATGTATGATTAGTGCTGCAGAAAGAAAAATTAGGGCACATTTTGAGTGACTTCTCAAATCCTCTTCTATTTCATTAAAGAATTCTGACATGCAGACTGAAACATGCACTTTCAATACCAGCAGCAGACTTCCTTGGTGAGCAGTAGCTTTACTACAGTGATCTAATGAGCAACTAGAGTGCTACCATTCAGAATTTATGGAAAATGTGTGACACATCTGAATGCCTTCTTCATTGAATCAAAGTAAAAAACTGACAGTATACCTACTGAGGAGACTGTAGTAAATGAGGAAATTAGGAAACTTCATAACAAGTCTCCCAAGATGGCCACCAGAGACAAAAGAGCCCAAATGTAGCACAAATATCACCGAGATGTAGCCCAAGTATAGCCCAATGACAGAAATCCCAGAGTGTTTTAAAGAACAACTAGAGCGCTAACAGTCTTACTTATGACAAAAGTATGGCACACCTGAAGCCATCTTGATTGGAATAAAGTGGTAACACTTAAAACATTTAATTTGCAAAGGAACTAAATGAGGGGGTTCATTTTGCCATAGAAATTATGATTAGTGCTGCAGAAAGAAAGATTAGGGCACATTTTGACTTCTCAAATCCTCTTCCATTTCATTAAAAAATCTGACATGCAGACTGAAACATGCACTTTGAATACCAGCAGCAGACTTCCCTGGTGAGCAGTAGATTTACTACAGTGATCTAATGAGCAACTAGAGTGCTACCATTCAGAATTTATGGAAAATGTGTGACACATCTGAATGCCTTTTTGATGGAATCAAAGTAAACAAGCATTGAAAATGCAATAGGTCTTGCCCTCGTTTAAGTTAAAGCAATTCTGTTTGTAATTAGGTGGCTTTTTAGCTTTGCTTGGATTAGAGTTTTTCAAACGTTCATGTACATACCATGCATATGTATGCATATATGTATATGTATATGTTTGCATGCATTTATATTATGCAGATTATATTTATATGTTTATATATGTATATATATATACACATACATATATATAAATGCATATGCATATATATGCATATATATATGTGCATATGTGTGCATGTACAGAGAGGTAGAGAAGTAGAGGTGTATAGGTAGAGGTGTAGAGGTAGAGTGGTAGAGGTAGAGAGGTAGAGAGTAGTAGAGAGAGACATAGAGAGAGGTAGAGAGTAGATCGAGTAATAGAGAGTGAGTAGTAGAGAGGAGTAGAGAAAGTGTCAGAGAGTGAGTAGTAGAGAGTAGTAGAGTGAGTAGTAGAGAGTGAGTAGTAGAGAGTGAGTATTAGAGAGTGAGTAGTAGAGAGTAGTAGAGAGTGAGTAGTAGAGTGAGTAGTAGAGAGTAGTAGAGAGTGAGTAGTAGAGAGTAGTAGAGAGTGAGTAGTAGAGAGTGAGTAGTAGAGAGTAGTAGAGAGTGAGTAGCAGAGAGAGAGTATTAGAGAGTAGTAGAGAGTGAGTAGCAGAGTGAGTAGTAGAGAGTAGTAGAGAGTAGTAGAGAGTAGTAGAGAGAGAATAGTAGAGAGTGAGTAGTAGAGAGTGAGTAGTAGAGAGTGAGTAGTAGAGAGAGAGTAGTAGAGAGTAGTAGAGTAGTAGAGAGTGAGTAGTAGAGAGTGAGTAGTAGAGAGTAGTGGAGTAGTAGAGAGTGAGTATTAGAGAGTAGTAGCGAGTGAGTAGTAGAGAGTAGTAGAGAGTGAGTAGTAGAGTGAGTACTAGAGAGTAGTAGAGAGCGAGTAGCAGAGAGCAAGTCGTAGAGAGTGTGTAGTAGAGAGTGAGTAGTAGAAAGTAGTAGAGAGAGAGTAGTAGAGAGTGAGAAGTAGAGAGAGTAGTAGAGAGTGAGTAGGAGAGTGAGTAGTAGAGAGTGGTTGAGAGCGAGTAGTAGAGAATGTGTAGTGGAGAGTGAGCAGTAGAGAGTAGTAGAGAGTGAGTAGTAGAGAGTGAGTAGTACAGAGTGAGTAGTAGAGAGTAGTAGAGAGTGAGTAGTAGAGAGTAGTAGAGTGAGTAGTAGAGAGTGAGTAGTAGAGAGAGTAGTAGAGAGTGAGTAGTAGAGTAGTAGAGAGTGAGTGGTAGAGAGTAGGAGAGAGTAGTAGAGTGAGTAGTAGAGAATAGTAGAGAGTGAGTAGTAGAGCGAGTAGTAGAGAGTAGTAGAGTAGTAGAGAGTGAGTAGTAGAGAGTGAGTAGCAGAGAGAGTAGTAGAGAGTGAATAGTAGAGAGTGAGTAGTAGAGAGTAGTAGAGAGAGAGTAGTAGAGAGTGAGTAGTAGAGAGAGAGTAGTAGATTAGTAGAGAGTGAGTGGTAGAGAGCAGCAGAGAGTAGTAGAGTGAGTAGTAGAGAGTGAATAGTAGAGAGTAGTAGTAGTAGAGAGTAGTAGAGAGAGAGAGTAGTAGAGTGTAGTAGAGAGTGAGTAGTAGCGAGTGAGTAGTAGAGAGTAGTAGAGAGTGAGTAGTAGAGCAGTAGAGACGGAGTAGTAGAGAGTGAATAGTAGAGAGTAGTAGAGAGTGAGTAGTAGAGAGAGCAGTAGTAAACAGTGAGTAGTAGAGAGTAGTAGAGCGTGAGTAGTAGAGAGTGAGTAGTAGAGAGTGAGTAGTAGAGAGTAGTAGCGAGTGAGTAGTAGAGAGTGGTTAGTAGTGTAGTAGAGAGTGAGTAGTTGAGAGTGAGTAGTAGAGAGTGAATAGTAGAGAGTAGTAGAGTAGTAGAGAGTGAGAGATTAGTAGAGTGAGTAGTAGAGAGTGAGTAGTAGAGAGTAGTAGAGAGTCAGTAGTAGAGTAGTAGAGAGTAGTCAGTCAGTGTCAGTCAGTGTCAGTCAGTGTCAGTCAGTCAGTGTCAGTCAATCAGTGTCAGTCAATCAGTGTCAGTCAGTGTCAATCAGTGTCAGTCAGTGTCAGTCAGTCAGTGTCAGTCAATCAGTGTCAGTCAGTGTCAGTGTCTGTCAATCTGTGTCAGTCAGTGTCAATCAGTCAGTGTCAGTCAGTCAGTGTCAGTCAGTCAGTGTCAGCTAGAGCAGCTCTGCTGACCTGGTTCTCTGGCTCTAAAGCAGCTCTGCTGACCTGGTTCTCTCTCTCTCTAAAGCAGCTATGCTGACCTGGTTTCTCTGGTTCTACAGTAGCTCTGCTGACCTGGTTCTCTGGCTCTAAAGCAGCTCCGCTGACCCAGTTCTATGGCTCTGAAGCAGCTCTACTGACCTGGTTTCTCTGGCTCTGCAGCAGCTCTGCAGACCTGGTTCTTAGGCTCTAGAGCAACTCTACTGACCTGGCTCTCTGGCTCTAAAGCAGCTCTGCTGACCTGGTTCTATGGCTCTAAAGCAGCTCTGCTTACCTAGTTCTTATGCTACAGAGCAGCTCTGCTAATCTAGTTCTCTGGCTCTACAACAGCTCTGCTGACCTGGTTCTCTGGCTCTAAAGCAGCTCCGCTGACCCAGTTCTATGGCTCTGAAGCAGCTCTACTGACCTGGTTTCTCCGGCTCTGCAGCAGCTCTGCAGACCTGGTTCTTAGGCTCTAGAGCAACTCTACTGACCTGGCTCTCTGGCTCTAAAGCAGCTCTGCTGACCTGGTTCTATGGCTCTAAAGCAGCTCTGCTGATTTGGTTCTCTGGCTCTAGAGTAGCTCTGCTGACCTGGTTCTCTGGCTCTAAAGCAGCTCTGCTAACCTGGTTCTCTGGCTCTAAAGCAGCTCTGCTGGCCTGGTTCTCTGGCTCTAAAGCAGCTCTGCTGACCTGGTTCTCTCCCTCTAAAGCAGCTCTGCTGACCTGGTTTCTCTGGCTCTACAGCAGCTCAGCTGACCTGGTTCTCTGGCTCTAGAGCAGCTCTGCTGACCTAGTTCTTAGGCTCTAGAGCAGCTCTGCTGACCTGGTTCTCTGGAATCTACAGCAGCTCTGCTGACCTGGTTTTCTGCACTCACGATGCACGCGCCCGACTTCGCGAAAATATATTTAAAAATAATTTAAGTTTATTATAAGTACAAATATATTATTTTGATGAATATCTTACATAATCTCTTGCCTTAATATGTATATTAAAGACACATAAATATCATTTTGGAACATACATTTTTTTTGCGGGAGTCGCGCACCCAGCGCGCCCCAACACGTATATGATGTCACGCGGGACCCGCAACCGCGCAAACATCTCGTACCGTAATGCGCATGTGTCGCGAATGCGCGGGAGCAGGAGTTGCAGACTGGTCGCATACCAATCGCGCATATCACGTGATATTAAATGTATATGATGTAACTGAAAAACACGCAGCCGTCGCACACCATACGCGGATCCTTCATGACTTTTCTAAAATGGCGGCTAGAATGCGCGCACCCACCGTGATGTGTACACTTTGAGTGCGCGACTCCGAAAAAAATTAGATTTTTTTTAAAGAAAATAATATAAATATATTAAAATAAAAAATGAAAATCAATATTTCAGTTTTTATTTAAAGAAAAAAAAATTGTGCAATTTTCAGAAAAATATATAATGTTATTTAATGAATAAAATATTTATAAATAAACAGTTAAAAAACTGTTGCAAATCAGTACAAAAAAATAAATATAACTACTATCACAATTAAAAGTTAGCATTTAAAAAACCTTTGAAATTCACTGAAAAAAACATAGGTTTCAGAGACGTTATAGTTAGAAATTAGCATTTAAAAAACCTTAGAAATTCACAGAAAAAAACCTAGGTTTCTGGGGTGTTATAGTTAGCTGCCCATTTCACTCATACAAAACCATAGAAATTCCTCTGTTATAGTTAGTTCTGCTAACTATAACTCACGCGCCCACAATGCACTGCTGATGATGTCACATATTGCATCATTCATGACATGGTCAGTGACATCACCTGAACGTTTGTGCCGCATTGTAGCCGGTGCTGTGCCTACCTGTTTACCTTTCCTGGGGGTTGTCGAGTCCTCGCTGCTGCGTAAGCCTTTCCCTCCCGCCGTCGCATTGATGTAAACGGCGACCGCTGTGTGGAGGGTCCAGCAAACTACACTCCCCAGGCTCCTTCGCCGCAGCCCACCGGAAGCGGACACCCTGCATTTCGCGCCCGAAGGCGCTTCAAAAATAACTCCACCCCCGGCAGAGCGGGGGTCGCCTGAACGTTTGTGCCGCATTGTAGCCGGTGCTGTGCCTACCTGTTTACCTTTCCTGGGGGTTGTCGAGTCCTCGCTGCTGCGTAAGCCTTTCCCTCCCGCCGTCGCATTGATGTAAACGGCGACCGCTGTGTGGAGGGTCCAGCAAACTACACTCCCCAGGCTCCTTTGCCGCAGCCCACCGGAAGCGGACACCCTGCATTTCGCGCCCGAAGGCGCTTAAAAAATAACTCCACCCCCCGCGTCGCTGGACCGCGCGCGGGCTAAGCCCGGGCAAAGGGCGGGCCCTCTGTGGCCCTCAGAGGCCCTCAGAGGCTGGGCTGGGCCCGAGACTCTGTTCCTACTAAAGTTGTTGGACTCAACGCTGCTTTGCACAGTGAGACCCTTTGTATTAGATTGTGCTGGACTTTCGTTTATTGTTTTTTTTTTTTTTTTTTTTTGTTTTTTTTAAACTTTATTTATGCTTTTTTCACATAACAGCAAAACATTGCATTTCAGTCAAATGAGGTACATTCCAGCACGTACTTAAATTCTTTGAGTATATGCACAGCACAGTTACAGCCATCAACCTCTGTGTCCTTGTCAGGAGTAGGGAACAGGCCAGACAGCATTCGCCGCGTCCCGGGGTATGTTGTGCCCCCCCCCCTCTGTGCACGAAGGCATGTCTTCAGTGCGTCTCGTGTAAGTTTCGGCTCTGCGACTCACTACCGGGGACGACTCAAATGGCATCTAGTCCTCCCCGCCTCCCATCCACGGGTCAAGGCGGCGGCAGCCCAGGGGAGAAGAGCGGGGGGCCAGCATCCCCATCGTCAATGCGAGGCTCCTCAGCATGGGCCAGCAGGTAGCACCTGAGGGGGTCCCAGATATCTAGAGGTCTCGAGGCCCTGGGCAACGTCTCTGCATATCTTGTAATTTGGTCCTGACAATATGTCATGTCTTTCAGCCATTCCTTAAACTTGGGAGCTCGCCCTCACCCCCATCTACACGCCACTCTGCGCTTAGCCAACAGCAAGGATATCGTGACATATCTGCGTCGCCCTCTGGGAATTTGCTTAGTGTAGCCTAACAGTGCAATTAGAGGGTCCCTCCCCACTGGCTGCTCCACCATCTCAGCTAGCGCCTCAAAGACCTTCGCCCAGTACTCCGTCACTGCCGGGCACTCCCAGGCCAAGTGTAGAAATCCAGCCCCCAACTCGCCGCATCTATCGCATCTGTCTGAATCCCGTAACCCAAGGCGACACAACCTAGCCGGTGTATAATACATGCGCTGTAGGTATTTATAGTGAATAATACGGAGCCGGGCGCTGCCCGATATTTCCGCAGTTTGTAGACAGCAATAATGCCATTGCTCATCCGGTATTTCTCTACCTATGTCAATTTCCCATTTAACTCTTGCGGCGCTACAGGGCTGCTCCCCACCTGTTCGAATCGCCCGATACAGGTTGGACACCAAGTGTCCAGGGCTTGTACTTTGCAGCAGTTGCTGCAGTGGCTTGAAGGGATCCGGCTCCCGCGGGAAGCTCGGAAAAATATGCCGTAGACCCTGCCTCAGTCTCGTATACAAGAACATCTCTAGCGGTGTGGGCTTTATGACCCCAAAGAACTGGTCGGGTGTGCAAAAGGTCCCCCTATAGAACAGTGCCCCCCAGGTCTGTTTGTGGACACGTGCACAGAGCTGCTGAAATCCCGGCTCCTGCAACAGCGATAGGTCAGGATGGTATGTCAGGGGCAAGTCCGCTGAGTATATGCACGGTACTCCTACGCTCTTTCTAATGTAGTGCCACGCCCTTATCGTACTTGCTATTGTAGAGAGCTCTACACTGCATGGGCGGGGCTGCTCATAGATTACCCCATTCAGGGGTATCGGGTCGGCCAGCCAGTGTTCCGCCGCAACCTGCGGCATGCAAGCCGGCTGGTTCACCCAGTAGTATATATAATGGGCCTGAGCACATGCGTGGTACAATTCAAAGTCCGGGATATCAAAACCTCCCTGCGCCACAGGCCTCACTAGTGTCTTCCACTGTATCCTCGGCTGCTTGCCGCCCCAGAACAAGCGTGTGAGCTCAGATTGCAACGTCCGAAAAAAGGCCCGGCCTGGATAGTAGGGGATGTTTAGAAACAAATATAAAAATTGCCGCAGGACCACCATCTTAATCAATGAAGCCCTGCCCGCCATTGACAACGGCAGGGCGATCCACCGTGTAATATTAGACGTGAGCCTGCACACTGCTGTTCCGTAGTTTAGGCGGATCATTTCCTCTCTATCACCAGAAATCCGGATCCCCAAATATCGCAAATCCGTGTCACACCATGCGAGTGGGTAATCAAGGGGGAATCTGTGCACCGCCGGCGTCATGGGCCACAGCTGCGACTTCTCCCAGTTTATGGAGATTCCAGATAATTTCCCAAATATTATGAATTCGCGCAGCAGCGGGTTTAGGTTATCCTGAGGGTCACGTACATACAGCGTCAGGTCATCCGCATAAAGCGAGATTAGGATTTGTCGCAGGGGGCAGCGAAGAGCCTTATCATTGTGTCGTTGTCGCAGCCGACACGCCAGGGGCTCTATCGCTAACGCGAAAAGAAGGGGGGACAAGGGGCATCCCTGTCTGGTCCCTCTAGTAATGGAGACTGCAGATGAGACCCCGCCATTAATGAGCACTCTAGCCATAGGTGTTTGATAGAGCAGCCTTATCCAGGAGATGAACCCCAAGGGGAAACCCATACGACCCAAGATGCTAAATAGGTAGTCCCATTCTACCGAGTCGAAGGCCTTCGTGGCGTCCAAAAAGACCGCGGCTATCGGCAGCTCAGGGGACACATTCTGCACTATTGATAGCAGTGTACGGAGGTTATGGGACGTCGCCCTCCCAGGGATGAATCCCGCCTGGTCTGGCAGCACCAGTTTGTCTATCAAAAGAAGTACTCGATTTGCAATTAGTTTCGCCAGTATTTTAGTGTCGCAGTTCAGGAGTGACAAGGGTCGATAAGATTCGCAAAGCGTAGGTTCTTTGCCCGGCTTCAGGATGGATATGATCAAGGCTTCTCTCATCGAGGGGGGGAGCATCCCTGCCTCCAGGGATTCCCCGTATACCTCTCGCAGCACCGGGGCCATGATATCTATGTATTCTTTATAGAACTCAGGAGGGAGTCCGTCAAGGCCCGGTGTTTTACCAGATTTCTGCTGCATGATGGCTTCCCGAATTTCATCTATCTCGAACGGGGCACACAGGAAATCCCGATGATGATCCTCCAACCATCCCAGCGCAATGTCCCCCAAGAACGGCTCAAGGTCTAACTCATCCCCGCGCTGTGTAGTGTATAATTTTGTATAGTGTTCCCTGAAATCAGCCTGTATGTCCGCTGTATTCCTGTGCACATCGCCTGTCTCGCCCCTGATCTCTAAAATAGCGGTAGTGTTCTTGGGTTTTCTTACCATGTCGGCAAGCATTCTACCCGGTCGTTCCCCCTCTCCGTATCTCCGTGCCTGCCAGTATTTTCCCATAAACAGCGCTTTCCGGTTCGCCTCAGCTATATATTCCGATAGTTGCCCCCTAAATTCAGTCGGAGCGTGTCCATCGTCTCCCTCCACCATGCGCAGCTCCAATGCCCTCAGCTCCTCTTCCAGTTTATGGAGGCGTCTTCTAATGACCCGAAGTACTCCAAAACTTTTGGATATACACACCCCTCTAATCGTGACCTTAAAGGCCTCCCATATTGTCGCTATCGACTCTACCGATCCCCTGTTTCTCTGAAAGAATCCCTGGATCTCCTCTTCCAATTCCGCTCGGAATACCGCATCCAGCAATGCCGCCGGCTGTAGCCGCCAGAGGGGGCGCTGTCTCCCACCCCCTAGTATGTCAATCAGTAGATGTACCGGTGAGTGATCTGAGTATGTGCGAGCTAAGTGGCTCACCTCCCTAATGCACGGGCCCAGTCCCCTCGACAGGAGGCAGTAGTCTATGCGAGTCCAGGTCGCCGCTCCCGCCGTAAAATGAGTACCTTCTCTGTGCTGTGGGTGTCTGTATCTCCACGTATCTATGAGCTCTCCCTCCGCCAAAATGTCCCTCAGAACTGCCTGCGAACGAGTGTAGTGTCGTGCCTGCGCCCTGGATCTGTCCATCTGGGGGTCCAGAACCACATTAAAATCTCCCCCCCAAATGACGTGTGTGGTGTCCAGCGCCATCACCTTCCCCCAGAGGACTGAGAAAAAGTCAGGCGCATCAACATTCGGTCCATAGCAACTGACCAATGTAATCGTGTCGTTTCCCAATCTCCCCCATACTATGGCGTACCGTCCCTGTGAGTCGATCACCTCTCCCCGGGGCTGGAAGGGCACATGGCGTTTAATAAGGATAGCCACTCCCCTGGCATACGAGGAATAGGAAGCGAACAGACGGTATGTCGCCCACTTGCTAGCAAATAGGGTAGGGCGCTGTGGGGCGAAGTGGGTCTCCTGCAAGAAAGCCACGCTAATATGGTGGCGGTCCAGATACGATAGTATCTGTCGTCTTTTTCTAGGGTCCCCCAGCCCTCGCACATTCCAGGACAAAACTCCCATGCCTTTATCCTGCGTCATGTCTCCCCATCCGGGTATAAGTGGTGCATAACGCCAACCGTGCAGTGCTCAACTTGTCAGCGTTGTCTGTGGACGTGTAGACTGGTCTCGCATTTCTTAATTGTGCTAAACAGTAAACCAAAGTCCCCTCAACTCTCCCCCCACCCGCCACCCACTGAAACATCCCAATCATGCCAGTACTGTAATGCCCTCCCCCCTCCCCATCCCCTCCGCACCTCCCCAACTCGGCCTGTAGGCCCTTCATGTGGAGGCTGATCCAACGAAAACAAAACAGGGGTTCTCCCGTTTGGGGGCTTCCTACCAGGCGGCTACAAGGAACACCTACCTCCCCCAGAGGCGCGATGTAACTTTCCACGCCCCTCAGAGGAAGCAAGGGTGCCCGGTGTGCTTAGTATCTGCTCCATTATGCCAATCATGTACTGTCATCTGTTGCTACATATCTCGGTGGGGTATTTGTCACAGTCTTTTCGAGGGCCGCCCCTATTCCCAGCATTATCGCTTCTCTTTTTCTCAGTCATTCAACGTCCGATGTGGTGGGCGTCCTCGAACCTTCAGTAGAGCTGGGCATTTTACTACGGCGTTTCACCTGGTTCAGGTACTCCTCCGCTTGTTGCGGCCTAGTAAAGAACATCTGTCTTCCTTGATGAGTGATTCTCAAACGTGCCGGATAGAGTAGAGCATAATCTATTTGTGCCTGTCGCAGTTTCTGCTTTACGGGAAGGAATCTCCGCCTGTCCTCCTGTACCGCTGCGGTGAAGTCCGGATAGATAGTAAAATTGACCCCCTCATAGTTCAGTTGTTTCTTCTCCCTCGCCACCTTAAGGGCTACGTCTCGGTCTCTATAGTTGAGGAGGCGGGCTATGATAGGACGGGGCACCCCCCCAACTGGGGGTCTGGGTCCCAGAGAGCGGTGCGCTCTTTCCACCACAAATTGAGGGGACAGCGACTCCGCCCCTATCACCGCCAACAGCAGCTTTTCTACATACAGTTCCATCTTACCCATATTGGTACTTTCCGGAATACCTATGAGGCGGAGGTTGTTGCGTCTGCTCCTCGCCTCCATGTCCTCGCTCTTGGCTGCTATTACTTTCAGCAGCTTGTCCATCTCGGTTACTGTTGTTTGCACCTGCGTGACGGCATCTTCCGAGTCAGAGATACGCTTTTCTGCCTCCTTGAGCCTATCTTCATGACCGTCGATTTTACGCACTATGTTGTCCATTCTCGTATTCATGTCATCCATCTTGGCTGCAATTGACGCTATACCCTGTCGCACTTCCAAGAGGATAAGTTTTATATCCGAGTCAGAGTCCGGTTGCGGCTCCCGCGTCCCTGCCGTCTCAGCTCCCTCTGCGCCGTCCGAGACCACCTTGGAGCTCTTCTTGGTCTCAAATGGGAGCCGTGATTGTCGCGTATCTGTTTTCCCCATCTTGCGCTGTCTGTAGTGAGCTCCCTCCACGTGTCTCCCCCTGTCTCTGCTCAGCTCCAGCCTGAATCGTCCTCCGCTGTTAGTTCGCGCGATGTTCCCTGCGGTCCCCGCTCCTTGGCCTCAAATCCCCTGCAGATCACGGTCAGGTGTACAGTCACTTATGCCGTGTCTCCCCTCGCAGTGCTCATCAACAAGCCTCCACCTGTCGCAGTGGCTCTCTGCTGTCAGTCACCCTCGTTGCAGTGCGGGCCCTCGGTGGGGGCAGGTAAGGAGCAAGGTCACCCTCCTCTCTCCCGGCTCCGGGCACCCATCCCCCCCAAGTCCCGCCTCGCTGAGCGCTCTCGGGTGCAGGGCCAGGCTACTACTTCACGCCAGGCTCTCCCTTTCCTTCCAATCCTTAGTGTCTCACCAGCCCCTCAGCCAGTATGCCCCAGAAGCCACGGCCACAGTTCGCAGCGGCTTTCGCCAGGTTCTTCTTACCGCTATCTCCGCGGGCGAGCCGTCGGCCTCACTCCCTCCCTGGACGCTGTCAGGGGCCTCCCGATATCCTCAGGAGCTCAGCGGAGATCGCTCCTTCCGATAGGCGTCCTCCAGTCCGCTCTCTCCTCCGAATCTCCTGCGGGCCTGTCGCGCTGCCAGGTGTTCCTCACACGCTCCGCCGTACTCTGCAGGGCTCGCGCCCAGGGCGCAGCTCGACTCTCCCGCTGTCTCCGGCACCAGACCGTCTTCAGTCTCCGCCTCTTCAGGCCACGATTGCCCGCAGTGCCCTTATCAAATTCCGTACCCTCGCAGTAGGTAATGCGAGGCCAGGGGTCGCAGCGTCTGCCCCACGGCGTGGTCCCGGCTCCAGCAGGGCCTTCTCTCCACGTGTGCGCCACGGCCTCACTTGAATCCGCTCTCCCCAGCTATAGCCTTCGGCAGGTCCCGCCTCCTCTCCGCTCCGAACACGATCACCTCTATCTGCTTGACAGTTACTTCTCCACCGCTCAGCCTTTCACCGAGTATGCAGGGGCACGTAAGCGTTCCTGCTCACTCCGTTTCAACCCCGCATAGGCAGTTAGAGAGGATAGTTTCACGGATCTACGGCACCGGGCTGCGGGAGCTTCACCCAGAGGCAGCCATTCCGCACTTGCGCCACCTAGCGCCCCGACTTTCGTTTATTGTTTACTGGTTTGTATGTGAAATGTGTTATTTCACCAGTTGATGGTGTGTAAAATTTAGTATAATTCTGTCAGCTTTATTCGGGTATTATTGTATTTTAACTATCTTTTTAGTATATCTAAGCAGAAGGCCCCTCCTGGACCGCGCAGCTTGGATAATTATCTGGTGCAGGTGGTGAGCAAAATAAATAACGAAAGGCGGCAGTCACTAGGAATAAGCACATCTCCACCGCTGGCAACCCCTACCCAGTATCAGTTAGCCCCTTCATTATTGGATGATAATAGTTGTATTAATACTAACAATTTGGATGGTTTAGCTGGGGTACTGACCGAGCAGGAGCAGATTCTCCCCATTTTGGCGGATTTAGATGATCCCATTGATAACGAAGTTCAACACTCTCCAGCTCCCGTAGTGCGGCAAGTTAGAGCATGTAGGAAAAACCAAAATAAAAGGGGGGGGAATACGCACTGTAAGGAAACGGGCAGCCTCTCCATTAAAACATTTTGACACAGATGAGGCTGCCAAGTCTAATGATGTCAAATTAGACGCTGATTTAATGAATAACCTAGCGGACACTATAGACCTAAAGATCAGAGGTATCATACACCCACTTGTGTCAAAAATTGAACAATCAACAGTAGAAGTCGCTAGACTGGGCGGACTCCTTAAAAAGGCTATTGAAGAACCAGGCAGTGTAACTACCCCTTTAATTAGCGGAAAATGCAACACCCAGGTCGTTCACTCTATGAAGACTACAGGCAGTGGGGAGAATGTTACACATAACTCCACAGCCCCCCAAGCGTCAATTTGCAGTGACAGTCAGACTGCCACTATTACTAAAGGTAGCGAGAGCTGGAAAGAAATAAGGAAAGGGCATGTTACTAACCTCCCGCCTGAATGCGCACCATATGTGGTAGTACTAACGAATGTACCGCCTTTAGAAAACGGGGGTCACCAGGAAACACACACCTCCTTAAAAAATAAAAGTATATCCTGGCTGAACAAGCAATGTGGTTTCCCGTTAAATTTTTCTGACCAAATCCTGACTACCAGGAGAGTTAAATGGATAGGGAGTTCTAGGAAAAGCTCAAGGGGGGATTGTGTGATTGTAAACTTCAAACATCCACAACATGCTGCCACTGTTCTCCTAAGAGCTGCGTCTCTCCCGACCTCTGATGCTAACGTATGTGCTCGATCGTTGGGTTTCTTTTACAGTCATCTTAATACTAATCATTGTGAGAACAGAGGCAATATCCCCTACCCGGCTAGCTATAGACCTTACCCTGGTATTCCAACTCAAAATAGATTTCATGCCTTTAGCTCCCTGGACTCTAATGATTGACTTATGCTGGGGGGAGAGCTGTACCAAGAGAAGGCTAAAAGTATTGGTAGGGATGACTGTGTAATTAAAACTGCAGTCATGGCTACACGACCTATGTCCTCACTGACCGAGGTAGAGACTGTAGTAGAGGGACACGAGGAACTGTGTAAAATGGGGCAGCCTATCGGGGGGCCCCTGTTACTGGACCTGTAATCACGAATTTTAGTAGAAGAGGTACCCGTACCACATTGGTTTGCTGGAACGTGGCCGGCTTAAAATCAAAGGGCAGTGACCCAGGCTGGAAAACTTTTATTAGCAAGTATGATATTTTATGTTTCCAAGAAACCTGGTGCAAAGGTGATGTTAATTATGAGGGATTTGTGTCCTATAACTTACCTGCATGGGGAGAGGGACCTGGTAGAGCCAAAGGGGGTCTACTTATACTTATATCGGTCCACCGCCGGATAGTGGTTAATAAGCATATACCAGTAGGTGATCTTGTACAGATGCTCTGGATTTCTGAGGGCAAAGGCCAAAATATCCTTTTGATTAACTATTACAATAATATCTTCGACAGCACCAGGAGCAAAATAGTAACAGACCTGGCCAGTACCATTGATACTCTGAGTTTGGAATCCAATGTTGTATTTGATATTATCTGGTGTGGGGACTTTAACACCACGTTGTGTGAATTGTCACCGTTAAAGGCTTGCGGGGGGTTACTAATAATGCTGGATGGGATGTACTGCACTTTGGTCATGATACCTATGGGGAAACCTTGCATAAACTAATGGGTTGCCATGACCTGGAAATATTGGAATGTTGCAAGGATGGATATGGCTTGCCCGTTCCAACTTTCAAAAATTGGCATACTGCTTCTGTGATTGATCATGTGATAGTATCTTCCAGTATTATAGATTGTTTTGCACCTCCGGAAATTGAAATATCAGCCATAAGTGACCATAATTGTATTACTATGGCCACCACTTTGTGGGAAGATAGTGCTGTAGAGGTGGGAATCACAATCGATAATGTTGAAGCTCATAGGGCTAATGGGGTAAGGCTTAGGTGGGTAGGGGAAAAAGCCTCGGAATTGACCATCTCTATAATAAAGGAGAATTTGGTAGACATTGTTTTTATTTTGGAAAACAGATTTGAACATGAGCGGGTCTTATCTCTTTTTAAAGGAATCAACACTGCCATTGACGCAAAGTTTACCGGTCGTAATAGGGGCCGTTTAAGGATTGGACCTGGTTGGTTTGACCATTGTTGCTCGGCAGCTCTAACCAGCCTCAAGCAGGCTTTAGCAAAGAAGCCAAGGGATAAAAACTTAATAATAAATTTGAGGACAGATTATAAAAACGCTCTTAAACATAGGAAGGGGGAACTGCAGCAGCAAGCTTGGGACTCACTTAATCAAGCTGCAGAATTATCTAATTGCACACTGTTCTGGGCGACGGTTAACTCACCATTTCTTAAAGAGGCCAATGTACCCGAGTTAACTGCAAATGTCTCAAGCGAAGGGTGGATTACCCACTTTTCGATTATTTTTGATTCTGGTAAAATTACCGAAGCTTGTTCCCCCAGTTGGCCTATTTTGCCACTTGATATCTCTGTTAGGGAGGTCGAAAGTGGAATTTGGGCGAGTAAGGGAGGGAAAGCCCAAGGCCCGGATGGGGTGCCGATTGACGTTTATAAAGCTGCACCTGAAGTCTGGGGACCCTTGCTGGCCGTCGTTTTCAATGCTGCTGTTTGTACTGAGCCCCCCCCAACCTGGGGGGAGTCTATTATTGTGCCAATATATAACAAGGGAAGCAGGTCTGATGCAAAGAACTACCGCCCTATTTCTCTATTGGACTCCTCTATAAAGGTTATGAGTAGAGTCATGCTTATAAGATTGGAAGAATGGGTGGAACAGGATTGTATTCTGGCAGACAGCCAGTACGGATTCAGGAAAGTCAGGGGTGCGCTTGATCAGTGTGTTAATCTAGAACTGCTGATCGGGAAGTATATTGATGCAAAACCAGGCCTTATGTACCTGTGCTTCGCAGATCTGAGCAGCGCTTTCGACATGGTGGACCACTCAATCTTGTGGCAAACCTTGTTGAAAATGGGAGCACCAGAGGGTATAATATTCTTCCTTGCCAGAATGTACGAGAAATTAAAAACTTGTGTGCGCTTTGGTAATAAGGGAGAATGTACCCCAAACTTTGGCGTCAAACGTGGTATAAGGCAGGGTTGTGTTTTAGCTCCTCTTTTATTTATTTTATTTATTAATGGAATTGATGCTATTTTAAAGGAAGTAAACGCAGATGCTCCCATGATCAATGGTGTTCCAGTGCCGGTGCTATTATACGCCGATGACGCTGTTTTGTTATCTAGAACATCTGTGGGATTGCAGCGGCTGATGGATAGCTTTTCGTCCTTTATTAAAGATAGGAAACTAGTTATTAACAAAGGGAAAACATACACCTTGATTTGTGGTTTAAAGAATTTAAAACATACTAATAAAGGTTATTTTATTGATAATGAAAAGGTGCAACAAGTGGATAAGTTCTGTTACCTAGGTATTACCTTTTCTTGTGATAAGAAGTGGATTCATGAATTTAATAATATACGTAATAAAATGGCTAGGAATGCACACGACATCTTCAGATTTGCCACCAAAATTGGGGACCGCAGGACCGGGGACATGCTTAAGATTTATCAGGCCAGATGTGTAACTATTGCACTGTACGGGGCAGGAGTTTGGGGCTATTGTTGTGCTCATAATTTACAGCTGGAAGAAAATCTTTTTCTTAAAAAACTTCTATGCTTGCCTACCTCGGCCTCTAACGCTCTGAGTCACCGTGAATTATCTGTTAATTATTTACTTGACTTTTTATCCCTTAGGCCTTTGATGACCTGGCGGTCTATATGGCTGAAGGATGAGAAGTCCTTCACTAGATCTATTATTCAGGACTGTCTGCGATTAGATAAATTTGTAGCAATACCCTGGATTAAATACATTGTTGTATGCTTCTCTGATATTTTTAACCTGAATATTGTAAAAGATCCTAAAGCAGTTTTATCGATCCCTAAAGCTGAGCTAAAAAGGGCTTTTTTGGATTTTGCAGGGAGAAAGAGGGCAGTTGCAGACTGAACTTTGTCCACTGTTATGTTTTACAATAGGTACCTATCTATGGAAGGATTTCCTGTCTATCTAATCTTGGTTACAAGGCCCTTGCATAAATTTGGGTTAACAAGACTCAGATTTGGAATGGCACACCATTTGGTGGCCCATCCGACTGCGAGGAAACATCCATTTGGGCCCTGTAAATGTGATGGGATCTCCACACAAAGTACACTGCACTTTATTTTGTTCTGTAAACTGTACACAAATTTTCGTATCGCTTTTCTTAAACCTATGTTTGTTAAATATGGAATACGTACAGTCGAGCATGCAATGAAATTAATATTTAATTTGCAATCTGCAGGTATATGTTTTTATACTGCAACTTTTTTAAACAAATGCATCAACTCCAGGAAAAGTATGTGTTTTTAACAAATTGTGTTATAACCAATTTATTGTGATTTTTGAAGTGTTGCCAATGTTCACTGTAATTCTCCTTTTGTACTTTGAATATGTGTATTTTTTTTTTTTGTGCTTTTATGGTCATTAATTTGAACCGAATAAAGCTTAATTGAATTGAATTGAATTGACATCACTGATGACATCTCAAATGACATCTCAAATGACATCACTGATGATATCATCCACTTGACAATCTGATACACCTCATCATACACTAGTATAACCTTTCATCACTCACTGTAAAATACAGAGTACCATATTTGAAACCATTGACACACCAATACCAGTTACTACATACCCACTCACTGATTCCTAAGTCTACACACACAACTAAACATTCAACAACAGAATAATCTATACATGCAGTCATTAATTAATAGAACACTATCAAATGCACTTATACACATATATAGACATTGACACATCAGCAGTCATCTTAGTCGGTTATGCAGTCATCCTACTCACTCATGAAAAAAATGTTTGGCACTTAAATTTACTCACTTACACAATTATCCAACAACACCTCATTTATTCAAACACATAGTAACTCATCGTTAAAATGTTAAAAAAGCACCATTACAATTATACACTTATTCATATAGTTACTCTCCCAATCACTGACTCTTACACATACTTATTTATATACACCAACTCTAACATACAATGTCTTTTATTTTTTTACTTTGTTGAAGATGTACAACTAACACATATATTCGCTCACCAACACACAAATAAATACACTCAGTCACCCAAACAACTGTTTCCACATGCACTCTGAAACCTATATACCTAGTCAATCAACCATTCACACATCTATGCATAGATTTACACACACCCCATCCAACCACACACAAACTCAGTGTCCCATACAAATACTCCCCCAACTAATCAATAACTAATATACACACTCATGTAGTTAGTGACCAACTGATGCAGCATGTTACACAACAACAGAGACAGTGATGCACACATTCACATAGTTTAGTTACTAATCCATGTATTAAGTGAGACACTTATAATTACTCACTTAAACAGTCAGATAGCTACTGAATCCTCCATCCAGACAGTTATATATCCACTCAATCTTCAATACAGATTGGTATATATATAATACATATTTAAATTTCAAACTAAACCACATTCACTGGATGATGTCATCAGTGATGTCATTTGAGATGCCATCAGTAATGTCATCAGTGATGTCACTGACCATGTCATGAATGATGCAATATGTGACATCATCAACAGTGCATTGCGGGCGCCCGAGTTATAGTTAGCAGAACTAACTATAACGGAGGAATTTCAATGGTTTTGTACGAGTGAAATGGCCAGCTAACTATAACACCCCTGAAACCTATGTTTTTTTGTGTGAATTTCTAAGGTTTTTTAAATGCTAATTTCTAACTATAACGTCTCTGAAACCTATGTTTTTTTCAGTGAATATATATATATAGTGAGTAATTAAAAGTGTCTCACTTAATACATGGATTAGTAAATAAACTATGTGAATGTGTGCATCACTGTCTCTGTTGTTCTATAACATGCTGCATCAGTTGGTCACTAACTACATGAGTGTATATATTAGTTGTTGATTAGTTGGGTGAGTATTTGTATGGGACACTGAGTTTGTGTGTGGTTGGATGGGGTGTGTGTAACTCTATGCATAGATGTGTGAATGGTTGATTGACTAAGTGTATAGGTTTAAGAGTGCATGTGGAAACAGTTGTGTGGGTCACTGAGTGTATTTATTTGTGTGTTGATGAGTGAATATATGTTTTATTTGTACATCTTCAACAAAGTAAAAAACATAAAAGGCATTGTATGTGAGAATTGGTGTATATAAATAAGTATGTGTAAGAGTCAGTGATTGTGAGAGTAACTATATGAATGAGTGTATAATTGTAATGGTGATTTTTCTAACATATTAACTATGAGTTACTATATGTTTGAATAAATGAGGTGTTGTTGGATAATTGTTTACGTGAGTAAATGTAAGTGTGATAAATTTTTTTCATGAGTGAGTGGGATGACTGCATAACCGACTAAGATAACTGCTGATGTGTCAATGTCTATATATGTGTATAAGTGCATTTGATAGTGTTCTATTAATTAGTGACTGCATGTATAAATGATTCTGTTGTTGAATGTGTAGTTGTGTGTGTAGACTTAGGACTCAGTGAGTGGGTATGTAGTAACTGGTATTGGTGTGTCAATGGTTTCAAATATGGTACTCTGTATTTTACAGTGAGTGATGAAAGGTTATACTAGTGTATGATGAGGTGTATCAGATTGTCAAGTGGATGATGTCATCAGTGATGTCATTTGAGATGTCATCAGTGATGTCACTGACCATGTCATGAATGATGCAATATGTGACATCATCAGCAGTGCATTGCGGGAGCGCGAGTTATAGTTAGCAGAACTAATTATAACGGAGGAATTTCAATGGTTTTGTACGAGTGAAATGGCCAGCTAACTATAACACCCCTGAAACCTACGGTTTTTTAAATGCTAATTTCTAACTATAACGTCTCTGAAACCTATGGTTTTTTCAGTGAATTTCAAAGCTTTTTTAAATGCTAATTTCTAACTATAACATCTCTGAAACCTATGGTTTTTTTCAGTGAATTTCAAAGGTTTTATAAATGCAAATTTTTAAGTGTGATAGTAGTTATACCTATTTTTTTGTACTGATTTTCTACAGTTTTTTAACTGTTTATTTATAAATAGTTTATTCATTAAATAACATTATATATTTTTCTGAATATTGCAAAAATAAATTTTTAAAAAACATTCAAACTGAAATATTGATTATTTTTTTTGTTTTCATTTTTTATTTTAATATATTTATATTATTTTCTTTTAAAGAAAAGTTTTTTCCCCAAAAAATTCGGAGTGGCGCACTCAAAGCGTACACATCACGGTGGGTGCGCAGATTCTAGCCGCCATTTTACAAAAGTTGCGAAGGATCCGCGTACCTTGTGCGACGGCTGCGTGTTTTTCAGTTACATCATATACATTTAATATTACGTAATGTGCGCGATTGGTATGCGACCAGTCCGCGACTCCTGCTATCGCGCATTCACGAGACATGCGCATTACGGTACGAGATGCTTGCACGGTGGCGGGTCTCGCATGACGTCATATACATGCTGGGGCACGCTGGGTGCGCGACTCCCGCAAAAAAATGTTATGTTCCAAAATGATATGTATGTGTCTTTAATATACATATTAGGGCAAGAGATTATCTAAGATATTCCTAAAAAAAATATATTTGTACTTATAATAAACTTATATTATTTTTAAATATATTTTCGCGAAGTCGGGTGCGTGCATCGTGAGTGCAGAGAACCAGGTCAGCAGAGCTGCTGTAGAGCCAGAGAAACCATGTCAGCAGAGCTGTTGTAGAGCCAGAGAACCAGGTCAGCAGAGCTGCTCTAGAGCCTAAGAAGCAGGTCAGCAGAGCTGCTCTAGAACCAGAGACCCAGGTCAGCAGAGCTGCTGTAGAGGCCGAGAACCAGGCCAGCAGAGCTGCTGTAGAGCCAGAGAAACCAGGTCAGCAGAGCTGCTTTAGAGGGAGAGAACCAGGTCAGCAGAACTGCTTTAGAGCCAGAGATCCAGGTAAGCAGAGCTGTTCTATAGCCAGAGAACCAGGTCAGCAGAGCTGTTCTATAGCCAGAGAACCAGGTCAGCAGAGCTGCTTTAGAGCCAAAGAACCAGGTCTGCAGAGCTGCTCTAGAGGCAGAGAACCAGGTCAGCAGAACTGCTTTAAAGCCAGCAAACCAGGTCAGCAGAGCTCTTTAGAGGGACAGAACCAGGTCAACAGAGCTGCTGTAGAGCCAGAGAACTAGGTCAGCAGAGCTGCTCTAGAGCCAGAGAACCAGGTCAGCAGAGCTGCTTTAGAGCCAGAGAACCAGGTCAGCAGAGCTGCTCTAGAGGCAGAGAACCAGGTCAGCAGAGCTGCTCTAGAGCCAGAGAACCAGGTCAGCAGAGCTGCTTTAGAGCCATAGAACCAGGTCAGCAGAGCTGATTTAGAGGGAGAGAACCTGGTCAGCAGAGCTGCTTTAGAGCCTGAGAACCTGGTAAGCAGAGCTGCTCTAGAGCCAGAGAACCAGGTCAGCAGAGCTGCTTTAGAGTCATAGAAACAGGTCAGCAGAGCTGCTTTAGAGCCAGAGAACCAGGTCAGCAGATCTGCTCTAGTGCCTAAGAACCAGGTCAGCAGAGCTGCTCTGGAGCCAGAGAACCAGGTCAGCAGAGGTGCTGTAGAGCCAGAGAAACCAGGTCGGAAGAGCTGATTTAGAGCGAGAGAACCAGGTCAGCAGAGCTGCTTTAGAGGGAAAGAACCAGGTCAGCAGAGCTGCTTTAGAGTCAAGGGACCAGGTCAGCAGAGCTGCTCTAGAGCCAGAGAACCAGGTCAGCAGAGCTGTTGTAGAGCCAGAGAACCAGGTCAGCAGAGCTGCTCTAGAGCCTAAGAACTAGGTCAGCAGAGCTGCTCTAGAGCCAGAGAACCAGGTCAGCAGAACTGCTGTAGAGCCATTGAACCAGGTCAGCAGAGCCGCTTTAGAGACAGAGAACCAGGTCAGCAGAGCTGCTTTAGAGCCAGAGAACCAGGCCAGCAGAACTGCTTTAGAGCCAGAGAACCAGGTCAGCAGAGCTGCTGTAGAGCCAGAGAAAGAGTTCAGCAGTGACACTGACACTGACTGACTGACACTGACTGTCTGACACTGACTGGCACTGACTGACTACTCTCTACTACTCTACTACTCACTCTCTACTACTCTCTACTACTCTCTCTCTACTACTCACTCTCTACTACTCACTCTTTACTACTCTACTCACTCTCTACTACTCTACTACTCACTCTCTACTACTCTCTACTATTCACTCTCTACTACTCTCTCTCTACTACTTACTCTCTACTACTCACTCGCAACTACTCTCTACTACTCACTCTCTACTACTCACTCTCTACTACTCTCTACTACTCCTCTCTACTTCTCACTCTCTACTACTCACTCTCTACTACTCTCTACTACTCACTCTAGTACTCTCTACTACTCTCTACCACTCACTCTCTACTACCCTCTCTCTACTACTCTCTACTACTCTCTCTCTACTACTCACTCTCTACTACTCACTCTACTGCTCACTCTCTACTACTCGCTCTCTACTACTCACTCTCTACTATTCACTCTCTACTACTCGCTCTCTACCACTCGCTCTCTACTACTCTCTACTACTCACTCTCCATTACTCACTCTCTACTACTCACTCTCTACTACTCACTATCTACTACTCACTCTCTACTGCTCTACTACTCTCTACTACGCTCTCTACTACTCACTCTCTACTACTCTACTACTCACTCTCTACTACTCTCTCTCTATTACTCACTCTCTACTACTCATTCTACTACTCTCTACAACTCACTCTCTACAACTCTCTCACTACTACTCTCTACTACTCACTCTCTACTACTCTCTCTACTACTCTCTCTCTACTACTCTCTACTACTCACTCTACTACTCACTCTCTACTACTCTCTACTATGCTCTACTACTCACTCTCTACTACTCACTCTCTACTACTCACTCTCTACTACTCTCAACTACTCTCTACTACTCACTCTCTACTACTCACTCTCTACTACTCACTCTACTACTCTCTACTACTCACTCTCTGCTACTCTCTCTACTACTCTCTACTACTCACTCTCTACTCTCTACCTCTCTACCTCTCTCTCTACTACTCTCTACCTCTCTACACCTGTACCTCTCTGCACCTCTACCTCTCTACCTCTACCCCTCTACCTCTACCCCTCTACCTCTACACCTCTACCTCTACACCTCTACCTCTCTACCCCTCTCTCTACACGCACACATATGCACATATATATATGCATGCTACAGAGCAGTAGTGCGGTGATTCTACTGCACTTTGGGCGGCGTGTATCTGCATAGCTGCCCCTGCTGATGAAATTCCCGAGATTTGGGGCTGAAGCGGTGCGGGGACCCAGGGGAGCGCTTCATTGACACTACAAGCAGGACATTCTGGCTGACATCTATATCGGAACCCTGCATTCCGCCCGACCACTTGGTGTAACAATCTCTCCATCCACCTGTGGTAAATTTAAATTACCTAGACTTAATTTATGCGGTAAAATTCAATAAGAATAACTCAGTAAAAATAAGAGGCAGAATCCGTGGTATTTGAGGTTATAAAAGGGAATTTATTCCTTACAAAGGAATTATGGTTCGAACCAGGCAATCGGGTTCCGTCACCACGAAGGTTCAGGAAGGGATCAGCAATACATTATTGACAGGTTATCATATTTATAGTAAATGCATTACAGTAAAGACATATGCAGAAGGCGTTACAGCTGAGAAGAGAGATAAGAATACACATACGTAATGAAAAAGGCGTTACAATAGGCGTGCATAAAGGCGTATACTAGAAACGTCATTATGATGATGACACAAGTGGGTGGATCCATAAGAGAATCCTGCAAAGGCAGCAGAAATACATGGCAGAGATGCGCGCGCAGCCGCATGACGTGTGATTGACGTGTAACTAGAGGGTGAAGGGAACTTGACATTTAGCCCTACATGAGGAGACAGAAGTCTGGGATGTCAGGACAACCTAATCCCAAATCGTATCTAATATCTTGTGTTTAAGGAACTATATTATCTGGAAGGGAAGGTCTCTCAGGCAGAGGCTATCCTATACTAACTACTAGTGCGTGTATAAGCGTCTAAGTGTCTACATGAGATGCGAGGGGGCATGGGCCTACCATGGTAACGAAAGTCATGAATTACTTGCATGGAGACAGTAAGGCCGGGCCCTTTGCTCTGCAGCTGGAGGGATGTTTACCTAAGCTACTAGACAGGAATGCATTTCTCGAGGAGCGGAGCAGATAACTTGAAGGCTGAATACAGTTTTGGCAGGCAACAGGCCGGGCTAGGCACCGTTAGCCGCGCAGGGAGTAAGAAAAAGTTCATGGATACAGATACAGGTCCAGGCTGGAGCATTCAGAGGCAGAAGCAGGAAAAGCTCGATGGCAGAATTCAGGGCCTACCTTGCCAGAGCTGGAAAACGTGAAAAACGTGAAAAGTATACCATATAAAGACGGTGGCAAGGCATACTTAGGAACGGAATATCTGACCTATTCATGGCAGATCTGAAAGAGGACATATTAACGTTGGACACAATTGTATTTGCGTCTTCATAGCTTGAAGTGGAGGGAACATACATGTACTTGTAGCATGTACATGGAGCCGTTGGGGTCTAGATAGGGGACACAATTGATCATAAAAATTCATATTTCCTCATTCCCTCCTTGTCCCCTACGGACCCTTCATGAAATATCGATCTTCAGGAATCCATCAATCTGTTCATGTAACATCATTTGCTCTTCTTTCTTCTTCCGGGATTTTGAATGAGAACTTGAACGTGGAATACACGATGTGGCACACAGGCCGCAAATCGCTGGTCCACATTGTAGACACAGGCAACAACTGAATACTATGAGAAGGCCAATACCTAGGAAGGATAGGACTTTCCATCCCCAGGCTGACAACACGCTCCAGAACCAACCGGACCATGTCCAGGTGCCTGGATTCTGATGTATCTGGTTTGCAATCTTGTGAAGACGAGTTATGGCTTTATATACGGATGGCGCGTTTTCTGGAATGAAAACACAGCAACTTGATCCGATGACCCTACAGGCTCCGCCCCTATCGGCTAGGATGACGTCAAGGACAAGACGATTTTGGAGAACAACAATCCGCATCGCAGACTGCTCCTCTGTTAAGTTGCCTAGGGCGGAAGTAGTTTCATTCACTACTGCTTCAAGGGTTCTGGTTAATCTACGTATCAGTTTACTATTTGAGACAACACCTATGTAAGGAAAGAGACCTTTATTGAAGTCTGTATATTGTTCCCATGCTGTTTCAGTGTAGTCAACAATCGGGATATCTCTCTGGGGTCTATGGTGTACTAAATTGGTATTTCTATGATAATCAGGAGGGGCTAGGAAAACAGGTGGCAGAAGGAATGCAATGTAACAGGTACCATCCCAATCTAGAGGTAAACGTATATATGCGGTATGACCACATATGAAGTAGGAATGACGGGAAGCTCTAAATGTAGACTTGCCTTGATCACTGAATTCGATCACAGTAGTACATTTACTATGACCCAAGTGAGTGTACTGAACCATTCTTTCTTACACATAATTCACCTTTGACTGGTAATACTGACGTAGCAGGCAAGACTAGTGCAGCTTCAGATTCAACATTCAGAATCATGAGGTTAAGTGTAAAATTACCTAATCCATATACTTCATTTTCTAGGTCAGTTCCTGTTCTTTTGGGAAGTCCCTCCTTGTTAGGGTAACAGGCTTTAAGCAAAACTAAGTTCAGGTTTCCCCATACCCAGTTGCTCTGGTAAACTACAGTGTTTGAATCTAAAGAGTTAATCAAACTAAACCATGCTCCACAGGAGCCATTGTGTGTGAACGGGTACGGAAAGAGAGGCAGAACTCCTTTGTATTTCTGATAGGGAGGGAGTCGGCCACATATCCAACAATTTGTAGCATTGCTGGTCTGATGGGAATGATGTAACATACTAATGAATGTGTTGTTGCGCAGCGCAAATCTGTAGGACAACTCATGTGGAGGTAGTTCACTAAAAGAATGTTCGGCAGTAACATTGTAAGCAGAATGAGCACGCTTGAAAATGGGATAGTACATGTGCAACAGTATACTTGCAGCAATAATCAAAAGACTTAGAAAAAACATAATCAACAATGTCACTATACAGTGACTATGAAGTGATTTACAATATGCACGTTTCTTGAGCTGTTTCTGTCTATCTCTCTCTCGATTTTGGTCTAGAGGATACATGTCAGAGACTAATTCAACCGATTCACCTTGGAGAGGACTTAAACAATCAAATTGTCTGACTTGTTAGACCTTAGTTTCAGTTTGTATTCCTGTGATTCGGTTTTCTCAACCAGGGGGAGTTTTGAGTCAGTCTGTGGGGGAAGGCAGGGCTGAGAGTTCAAATCAGATGGTAGTCCATGAAATTTCTTGATATGGCTCGAGTGTAGCCAACCCTTGCGACCCTCGACCTTCACTGCTGTCCTCGTGGTCAGAAGTACCAGTTTTGGCGTTTGCCAGCGAGGCTCCAACGGGCTCCTCCTGTCGAAATTTCTTATGAAAACAAAGTTTCCAGGAACCACTTCATGGAGCTTCACCTCGGTGTTGTCGGGAAAGGCTGCAACTACCTGTGAACGGCAAGATTGTAGTGCAGACATCAAGGAAGCAAGGTAATCTGTCAGCATATTACAATCAACATCAGTGATTTTACGAGGTATAGGCGTCCCCCACATATTTGGTGGCCTACCGAAGACCACCTCGTACGGGGATAGCCCTGTGCGAGAATGTGCTACCATTCTCATGTAAAAGAGTGCAACTGGTAAGGCTACTATCCAGTCGACACCTTTCTCTCTACAGATTTTTGAAAGTCGAATTTTCAGGGTCTGATTATGACGTTCCACGAGACCTGCTGCCTCGGGATGTCGGACACAGTGGAATTTCCATTGATAGCCTAACAAGAGTGAAATGTGTTTCATTAGCTCGGATGAGAACGGCTGGCCATTATCTGAGTACACGATACGGGGCAAACCATACCGTGGGAAAAATTCACGAACTAACTGTTTGGCAGTAGTCGGGGCAGTGTAATCTGAGACGGGATATTCCTCTGTCCAACGGGAAAGAGCACATACAACTACGAGGACATATTTGAATCCTCGACAACGTTCCATCTGGATATAATCCATCTGGAGGACTTCAAAAGGGTGATCAGGAGGTTGAAATCCACCCTGCTCTACAGGTACGCCTTTACCTGGATTGAACTGACAACAAATCATACAAGTTCGGACTTTCTGTTTGGCTGCAGCTCGTAAGTGTTTATTAAACCAAATGTTTTGAATACTGTCTAACATAGCTTTTTCTCCTAGATGTGCTGGACTATGTATTGTGTTAATGATAACTTGAACCATTGAGTCGGGGAGAAACCATATAGATTTTCCCTTCGTCATCCATCCCTGATCTGTTTGGATCCCTCCTAATTCAGTCCATTTCTTGATTTCCTCTGGTGTAGCATGTGTCTGTATGTCAATTACATCAAGGGCGGGATCCCTAACTGTCATGCAGTGTGTCGGGACTATTGTCTTTGTCAAGTCAGTTGCATGAGTCCTATTCTGTGCTGTCTGTTTAGCTGTTCGGTCTGCTAGGTCGTTACCCTGGGAAATGATATCGGTGACTTTTGTATGGGCCTTACACTTCATGATAGATATCGAAGTAGGCAGATGTATTGCATCTAACAGAGCTTGAATGAGGGGACCGTGTTGAATGTTGGCACCGTGAGAAGTCAAATAACCTCTCTCTCGCCAAAGGACTCCGAAGTCGTGTACAACTCCGAATGCATAACGTGAATCTGTATATATGTTAACTTTTCTATTTTTGGCTTGAATACAGGCTTGTGTCAGAGCGATGAGTTCTGCTGCTTGAGCTGATAATGTGTCAATACAATTTGTTTCAATGACTTCGGTGTCTGTCGTGACTGCATACGCGGCCACTAACTCTCCTGTACTTGTTCTCATACATGAACCATCTACATAAAATGTCAGGTCTGGGTCTGGTAATGGCATGTCTGTCAAGTCTTGTCTGGGTTTCGTCGTAATAGTAATGACTTCAATGCAATCATGTGCCAGTGGGTCTGTTCCACTTAATGGCAAAAGTGTGGCAGGATTTAATGTACTGCAGCGTCTGATTTCTATGTGTGGCTGGAACAATGTTAGTTCGTAACCTGTCAGTCGTGCTATAGTCAAGTGTTGTGTTTGTGTCCGGTTCAAGAGAACCTCTACTGCGTGTGGTACTTGTACTGTCAATTGATGTCCTAATACTATGGAATCGCTTTGTCTGATCGCTAGAGCTGTCGCTGCGACTGATTTCAGGCACGCAGGAAGAGCCTGGGCTACTGGATCTAATGTGCTAGAAAAGTAAGCACACGGCTTGTGTGATCCTGCTTGTTCCTGAGTGAGTACTGACAAGGCAGTACCTTCACGTTCTGTAACAAAAAGTGTAAAAGGCTTACTGTAACATGGTGTCGCTAAAACAGGTGCTTGGCATAAGGCTTTCTTTAAGTCTTCAAAAGCTTGTGTATGTTCTGGAGTCCAAGGGAGGACAGTCGATGTCGCTGCCTCCTGGGTTGTCAACTGAATGAGTGGTTTTGCTAGAAATGCGTACTGGGGGATCCACTGCCTACAGTACGAAGTGAGGTCTATGAAGGCCCGTACCTCCTTTTGTGTCTTGGGTGGTGGCATGTTTACAATTAACTGGACGCGGTCAGGTGTGAGCTGTCTCCCCCCCTTGGACAGCAAGTGCCCAAGGTACACAACTTGCTGAACACAGAATTGTAGCTTCGAAGGGGACACCTTGTGCCCCTTGTCGGCCAGAAAATGTAAAACCGTCAGTGATGCTTTTTCACATTCGGGTTCGCTTCGGGCGGTGATCAGCAGATCATCGACATACTGAAGCAGTGCAGTGTTAACTGGCATGTGGATACTGTCAAGTTGTCTTTTCAGTGCTTGGCTGTAGATGCTAGGACTTTCTGTAAATCCTTGAGGTGCGCGTGCGAATTTAAAGCTTCGTCCATTTAAACTAAATCCGAACAAATATTGGCTTTCCGGATCGATTGGGACGCTAAAGAAGGCGTTCTTGAGGTCAATTACAGTAAAGAACATTGCTTCTGAATCAATAGCTGTTAGTAATGAAGAGATATCTGGGACCACGGGATATTGTGGTACAATGCATTTATTCAATTCGCGCAGATCAATAACTAATCGATATACTGGGGGTGCTTTTGGATCAGTTCGTTTAAGAATCGGAATGATCGGAGAATTACATACATTGGAGTCGGTTTCCACAACCACTCCTTGTGCAATGAGCTCGTCAATGATTTGCAGTAAAGCCACTACAGCATCTGGAGGTAACTTGTATTGTCGCATTCGTGGTAATACCACTCCTGCTTTGAGTGTGACTCGATATGGTGTAATGTGCATACAACCTACATCAGTGGGGCCTTGTGCCCATAAATGTGCAGGTAGATTCTGTAACCGGTGATCCATGTCTCTTGACACGTAGTGACCTTTAAAGTCACGCAAAAATAGTCGTACTCCGTCCGGAGAACAACATATTACAGCTCCTAGAGCTTTCAATGTTTTTATACCTAACAAGTTTTCTGGGCATGATTTTGTAAGCAATAGATCTGTAGTCCGTGTCAATGGACCAACTGTAAGTGGAAGCGGTTGCGATACTTCGTTAATAGTAGGCTTTCCTGAAAAACCAAGGGAAATATTTTGTGAGCCTGAGAGGGGTGCCCCTGGGACTTCGTCGTGACTTATAGTTGTTCTGCTTGCCCCTGTATCAAGTAAAAACTTTCTGTCTTTCCCTAATACTTGACTCTGTACATAAGGACCCTCTTGATCTACAGGAACCTCAATAAGGGGTAAGCCAACTTCCCTCTCTAGGCTATTTCATGTGTAGCGCTGATAATCTGGATAGTCATTTTGTGCATACTGGTACATCTGTTGTGTCGTGTTTTGTGTTGCGGCAATAGGCTGTGGCTGTGGTACCACTACGGTCTGTTGTGGAACCGGCATAGGCTGTACATGTTGAGGTGCTTGTTGTTGGATCTGATCCTGTCTAGGCGGACGTGGTCTCTCCTTGGTTTTACCCGTAGAGATATTATGTTTCAGAACTGCACAATCGTTTATATAATGACCTGGCTGTTTACAATAGTTGCATGTCCCTTTAACGGGAACCGCTGAATACTGGACTGTGTCGCACCCTTTTTATGACCGTCAGCTGGAACTGACTGAGCGACGAGCATTTTCATTTTCGTGTCTTTCATACGTCTTTGTTCGTGTTCTTGTTCTTCTCTAATTCTATTCTGGTGATACTGTAACATTTGTAACATTTGTGAAGGAGTGTTAGCTTGCCAAGTGCTCTCAACTTTCAATACTCTGTTTTTAACCTGTGGCAGGGAATTCTCGACTAGTTTTGTTACAAAAAGATGTGGATATGAATCGCTACTTGCTTTCAGGCCGCTATGAATACCAAAGCATTTTTCAAATCGGGAATAAAAATCACTAGTGTCTTCATCGGGTTTCTGTTTGCAAACTGAGATTGCTCCCCAGTCTTCCTTTTTCGTAGTTAATAAACGTGGCAATACTTGTACTAATAATCCTGGTAATGCTTTAGTTTTGTCCCCAAGCCCTACGCCTGCAGTTCGGGCATTTTCTTCGTTTTCTAATGCGGTCCAATCAATCTTTTGGTCTCCCACTTCCCACTCTTTTTCTTTGAGTTTCTCGTAAATACCGGCAGGCAATAATACTTTCAATATTTTCATAATGTCAGGATAGGTATAATCACCCATGAGTAACATGTCCTTTAGTTCACGGTGAAAACCTGCTGGATCTTTGTCATGGCTGGGCACTAATTTTTTCATTTCCAATAGTTCTATTTTAGTTATGGGCGTGTACACGAACACGCGTCTAAACGTATTATCATCATTTCTAACTGGGTGTACTTCGCGTAAGGGATTCTGTCTGTCTATGTAATACGTTTTTCTTTCCATGGAGGGAGCTGGATCATGTTCTGGACACAAAAAGGCACTATATCTGTGTCGGTATTCTAGAATTACTTTAATTAGATCGGTACCTAGACCTCTCCATTTATTCATGAGTAGTTCTATCAGTATATCAGGTAGGGGACCAGGATCGGAGTGTTGGCCTTTATATAATATAAGGAGATGTTGTATCATGTATATACCAGCTAAACGCTGTTCATCTGGGGTGAGATTCAGAAACGTGTGTGCTAGCGCATCATCACTGTATTTTTCAGAACTGTCAGCCCATTGTACTGCTGACCTGGCTAATTCTTGTTCATCCATAGAATCGAGCACATGGTACCCCCTTCGTTCTCGAAGTAATTTATCAGTAGCCTGGAATAAATGTTCAGGGGTCCTTGGATTTGAGATAGCTGTTTGAAAAATTCTGTTACATTCTGGACGCATCGGACGCATTGTATTATTAAAAGATCTTCCTTTTCCTACATAAGCTATCGTTTCTCTAGCTGGTAATTCTAATTGTCCTGTGTTCATTTCTGACTGTTCCTCCTCCTCTCCCTCTGATTCAGTGTTATCTGCTTCTAATCTTCTTTCATGTATTCGTTCTACTTCTTTTCTGATCTTTCGGTGCATGACTTCTATACTCTTCTGTTTATCATGTTTTCCGTCTGCTATATTCTGACCCCATCTGGTAAGTACTTGCATTTCCTCCGGATCTACCTCAGGCCTATCTCTGTTTCTGATCAAGCAGTTTATGAAAAAGCGTAACAATAATTTTTGCATGTCCACCTTCTGGTATTCCATGGCCTCGCCAATACTTTCAGGACCTTGCCCTGTTTGGACAAAGCGATATATTTTGTCTAGATGTTCAACCATTCCTGGTAATGTCATTAAATAGTTTGCAACTCGTCGTAAACGTACTGATGATAGCAACATTCTGTCGTGTTTACCTGGCACTGGATCATATCTACAATCTGTAAGAGGCTCATTAAATATATTGTGATTAGCTGTTTGGGGTGTACGTTGGTGTGCTAAATCCCTATAAGTCAATCTAGATGCTGGCGGTGGCGTGGAAAAACCTCCTGTCGCACCTCCTGTCGCACCTCCTGAGGTGCCAAGTCCAAAAGGATTTGTTGGATGTAGGGTAGAGAGTGTAGATGCAGGAAGGACTGTAGAAACAGGTGGAACGTTTAGAACGTGAGGAGGAGTTTGTTGCTGCGGAGGTGGGGGCAGCTGATCTTGGGGTTGAGCGTCGTTAACAGGTGGTGTGCGTGGCTGCGCACCATTAGCATATTCGGGGGCTGCATCATCTAAATAGGAAGAAAGGAAAATGTCCTTTGCGGTCTTGGGATGTACTTTAATCGGGAGTAATGGAGGTGGCAGATCTTTTGGTACCTCCAGGGTGGCCTTAGGCAAACCCTCGGCCAGAAGAGGATACATACCATTCATAAGAGTGTTTCGTTGTCTGTCTACTTGTTCTGTTTTTACTCGGATACCTTCGTCAATTAATATGTTTTCTCGGGCTCTTTCTGAATCTTCCCTACTTTTCTCTTCTTTTCTGAGCGCTTTCTCTGTGCGTCTATGCGATTCTTTACGCCATAGTTCAATGGCATCTTTCTGTGACTGTCTGGCTTTCTTTTTCCATAATACTTCTTCTACTCTCATGATGCAATCTGCATCCCATGTCCCAGCAGCGGGCCATCTCTGACTCTCTGCTAAATCCTTGGTGTAGTCCACCCATAGATCAAGATATAATACGGCATCTAGGCCATGTTTATGGTACATAAAGTACCCTGGAGTGTCCCTAGGTGGAATGGGAACAGCTTCCTCGAGTATCCCTTTTCTAGTTTTTATCTGTCTTAATTTTGAAAATAACGGCATCTTGAACCTTGCTACTTAATTCTTACTCGGTCTTGAACACAATAATTACAATAAACACAATAATGAAGATCGAACAATCACTCATACCACGACATTTAAAACATATCAAAAACTTTTTAGAAACAAACAATAATAATTAGAATAAAACTAGTTAACTGCATAATACTAAATATACTGGATGTACTGCTAAACAGTACAGATACACTGCTGAAACAGTGCAGACCAGGTCTGTGTACCCAAACCCGTCTTGACCGGCACAAACTAATGTGCACGTCTAGATGCGTCCCCAGCAGCGGTACTCACCGGGAAGCACGGAACGGAAGGCCTCGGAAGTCTGGACTGGACTAGACCAAACTGGACTGGACTCGACTCGTGACTTAGATACTTCGGAACTTCGGAATCTGGTGGGCCTCTGTATACCTCGGATCTTGCTCTCTCAGCTAGGCTCTGGTCGGGATTCTCCGCACTCCTCACCGCCTCGTCTGGGTGTTGATCGCAGCCTCAGTCGCCCCCGTTGGCCTGAGGGAGATACAGGAAATCCTGCGGGTACGCGTAATTGTCCGTCCGGCTGTGGCAGGAGACCGGGTCTGCAACGCACCTCCGGCGCGTGGGGTGTGAGAGGTGTCCCTGTTCGGGCGCCAATTATGTGGTAAATTTAAATTACCTAGACTTAATTTATGCGGTAAAATTCAATAAGAATAACTCAGTAAAAATAAGAGGCAGAATCCGTGGTATTTGAGGTTATAAAAGGGAATTTATTCCTTACAAAGGAATTATGGTTCGAACCAGGCAATCGGGTTCCGTCACCACGAAGGTTCAGGAAGGGATCAGCAATACATTATTGACAGGTTATCATATTTATAGTAAATGCATTACAGTAAAGACATATGCAGAAGGCGTTACAGCTGAGAAGAGAGATAAGAATACACATACGTAATGAAAAAGGCGTTACAATAGGCGTGCATAAAGGCGTATACTAGAAACGTCATTATGATGATGACACAAGTGGGTGGATCCATAAGAGAATCCTGCAAAGTCAGCAGAAATACATGGCAGAGATGCGCGCGCAGCCGCATGACGTGTGATTGACGTGTAACTAGAGGGTGAAGGGAACTTGACATTTAGCCCTACATGAGGAGACAGAAGTCTGGGATGTCAGGACAACCTAATCCCAAATCGTATCTAATATCTTGTGTTTAAGGAACTATATTATCTGGAAGGGAAGGTCTCTCAGGCAGAGGCTATCCTATACTAACTACTAGTGCGTGTATAAGCGTCTAAGTGTCTACATGAGATGCGAGGGGGCATGGGCCTACCATGGTAACGAAAGTCATGAATTACTTGCACGGAGACAGTAAGGCCGGGCCCTTTGCTCTGCAGCTGGAGGGATGTTTACCTAAGCTACTAGACAGGAATGCATTTCTCGAGGAGCGGAGCAGATAACTTGAAGGCTGAATACAGTTTTGGCAGGCAACAGGCCGGGCTAGGCACCGTTAGCCGCGCAGGGAGTAAGAAAAAGTTCATGGATACAGATACAGGTCCAGGCTGGAGCATTCAGAGGCAGAAGCAGGAAAAGCTCGATGGCAGAATTCAGGGCCTACCTTGCCAGAGCTGGAAAACGTGAAAAACGTGAAAAGTATACCATATAAAGACGGTGGCAAGGCATACTTAGGAACGGAATATCTGACCCATTCATGGCAGATCTGAAAGAGGACATATTAACGTTGGACACAATTGTATTTGCGTCTTCATAGCTTGAAGTGGAGGGAACATACATGTACTTGTAGCATGTACATGGAGCCGTTGGGGTCTAGATAGGGGACACAATTGATCATAAAAATTCATATTTCCTCACACCACTTACCTGAAGCAGAGCACTGCATTCTGGATGTTGGAGTTCTCGACCACCTTGGGAACTACTAACAGGGGGAGTTTCGTTCTAGAGGGCGGAGCCTTCATGATGACCAATAAAGGCGGCAGGAACATTTACCTGATAACGACGGAAGCCACCTGTTAACTTGGGCGCTGAGGAAGGCAGTTTATGCCGAAATGCATTCGCCATGTCATTTGTGTTTCAATAAAGGCTTCCTTGAACTTCCCTGCTGGGTCACTGCTCTTTCGCAAGGATGAGATACGTTTGATTTAGACTGTGTCAGCCAGAGACACATTACTGAGACCCCCGCTTCACAAAGGACCGGACCTCACTGGCGCTGCTTCGGCTGTTCTGCTCTTTCACGGTAGTGAATTGGTTCGTGCCCGCCTCGAGGACTGGGAGCTACAGAGCAGTAGTGCGGTGATTCTACTGCACTTTGGGCGGCGTGTATCTGCATAGCTGCCCCTGCTGATGAAATTCCCGAGATTTGGGGCTGAAGCGGTGCGGGGACCCAGGGGAGCGCTTCATTGACACTACAAGCAGGACATTCTGGCTGACATCTATATCGGAACCCTGCATTCCGCCCGACCACTTGGTGTAACAATCTCTCCATCCACCACTTACCTGAAGCAGAGCACTGCATTCTGGATGTTGGAGTTCTCGACCACCTTGGGAACTACTAACAGGGGGAGTTTCGTTCTAGAGGGCGGAGCCTTCATGATGACCAATAAAGGCGGCAGGAACATTTACCTGATAACGACGGAAGCCACCTGTTAACTTAGGCGCTGAGGAAGGCAGTTTATGCCGAAATGCATTCGCCATGTCATCTGTGTTTCAATAAAGGCTTCCTTGAACTTCCCTGCTGGGTCACTGCTCTTTCGCAAGGATGAGATTCGTTTGATTTAGACTGTGTCAGCCAGAGACACATTACTGAGACCCCCGCTTCACAAAGGACCGGACCTCACTGGCGCTGCTTCGGCTGTTCTGCTCTTTCACGGTAGTGAATTGGTTCGTGCCCGCCTCGAGGACTGGGAGCTACAGAGCAGTAGTGCGGTGATTCTACTGCACTTTGGGCGACGTGTATCTGCATAGCTGCCCCTGCTGATGAAATTCCCGAGATTTGGGGCTGAAGCGGTGCGGGGACCCAGGGGAGCGCTTCATTGACACTACAAGCAGGACATTCTGGCTGACATCTATATCGGAACCCTGCATTCCGCCCGACCACTTGGTGTAACAATCTCTCCATCCACCACTTACCTGAAGCAGAGCACTGCATTCTGGATGTTGGAGTTCTCGACCACCTTGGGAACTACTAACAGGGGGAGTTTCGTTCTAGAGGGCGGAGCCTTCATGATGACCAATAAAGGCGGCAGGAACATTTACCTGATAACGACGGAAGCCACCTGTTAACTTGGGCGCTGAGGAAGGCAGTTTATGCCGAAATGCATTCGCCATGTCATCTGTGTTTCAATAAAGGCTTCCTTGAACTTCCCTGCTGGGTCACTGCTCTTTCGCAAGGATGAGATTCGTTTGATATATATATGCATATGCATTTATATATATGTATATATACATACATACATATATAAACATATATATAATCTGCATATCTATATGAATACAAATATAAATGCATGCATACATAAACATATACATATATGCATACATATGCATGTTATGTACATGAAAGTTTGAAGAACACTAATACAAGCAAAGCTAAAAAGCCACAGAATTACAAACAGAATTGCTTTTACTTAAACGAGGGCGAGATCTATTGCATTTTCAATGCTTGCTTACTTTGGTTACATCAAGAAGGCATTCAGATGTTTCACACATTTGCCATAAATTCTGAATGTTAGCACTCTAGTTGCTCATTAGATCACTGTAGTAAAGCTACTGCTCACCAGGGAAGTCTGCTGCTGGTATTCAAAGTGCATGTTTCAGTCTGCATGTCAGAATTCTTTAATGAAATAGAAGAGGATTTGAGAAGTCAAAATGTGCCCTAATTTTTCTTTCTGCAGCACTAATCATAATTTCTATGGCAAAATGATCCCCCTCATTTTGTTCCTTTGCAAATTAAATGTTTTAAGTGTTACCACTTTATTCCAATCAAGATGGCTTCAGGTGTGCCATACTTTTGTCAGAAGTAAGACTGTTAGCGCTCTAGTTGTTCTTTAGAACACTCTGGGACATTCTGTCATCGGGCTATACTTGGGCTACATCTGCGTGATATTTGTGCTACATTTGGGCTCTTTTGTCTCTGGTGGCCATCTTGGGAGACTTATTTGTTATGAAATTTCCTAATTTCCTCATTTACTACAGTCTCCTCATTAGGAAATACTTTCAGTTTTTTACTTTGATTCCATCAAGAAGGCATTCAGATATGTCACACATTTTCCATAATTTCGGAATGTTAGCACTCTAGTTGCTTATTAGATCACTGTAGTAAAGCTACTGCTCACCAGGGAAGTCTGCTGCTGGTATTCAAAGTGCATGTTTCAGTCTGCATGTCAGAATTTTTTTATGAAATAGAAGAGGATTTGAGAAGTCAAAATGTGGACCAATTTTTCTTTCTGCAGCACTGATCATATTTTCTAAGGCAAAATGAGCCCCCTCATTTTGTTCCTTTGCAAAATAAATGTTTTAAGTGTTACCACTTTATTCCAATCAAGATGGCTTCAGGTGTGTCATACGTTTGTCATAAGTAGGACTGTTAGCGCTCTAGTTGTTCTTTAGAACACTCTGGGAAGCTGCAGTAGAACACAAAGGAATCAACTGACAGTCTCTGCCCTTGTTGGATGTACATGTTTTACTGAGAATGTCAGACTTCATTCTCACATGACTGAGAAAGATAATGTGAATTTACAGAAAATATGCTCTCAGTTTAGCTTATAGATCACCTTCCAAACCTCTGTTTGAAACGCATGAGAAAATAGTTTTCTCTCAAACATGATTCATGATATCCCAGCAGAAGGATTTTTCACATGGTAAAATCACCTTAGAACACACCACAATTCCTAAAATGAGTATAGTACCTTGAACAAATGAACTAAAGTCTTAAAACCTTCTATCAACTGCAATGCTTTTTGATGAGGTGCTATCATGTATATTGGTCCCAAGATGGCTACCGACACTTCTTGGATGAAGTGCTGACAGCCAATCAGATCTCACGATGAGATGTGTGGTTAGGCTCCGCCCAGATATATCTATGATTTTACTTTTGATTTTCTCAGCAACTACTGAACGGATTTACACCATTTAACCAAAAGGCACGAGTGTGAACCAAGGGCTACCTCTTTGCCAAATTTCGTGTAATTCCGTTCAGCAGTTCGGGCTACAGCTGCGATTAACGGTTCCTATGGAAAATTGCATGGGAAAAACACGTTTTGGGACCCCACTTTTTTCTCAGCCCCCCGCTTGACGAATCACCCTGAGACTTTCAGGATAGGAGTGGACCGGAGCGCCCCACCAGTTTTGAAAATTTCGCGAACATTCGTCAACCGGCGCCAAAGTTATTCCAAATAGAATGTTGCGGATTTCCTGTGGATAATAGGTCCTAACTATAACTACCTACTGGTGACCGCCAGCAGGTAAGTAGGTAATAAGTACATACATATCTATATCTATCTATCTATCTATCTATCTATCTATCTATCTATCTATCTATCTATCTATCTATCTATCTATCTATCTATCTATCTATCTATCTATCTATCTATCTATCTATCTATCTATCTATCTATCTATCTATCTATCTATCTATCTATCTATCTATCTATCTATCTATCTATCTATCTATCTATCTATCTATCTATCTATCTATCTATTCACTGCAAAAACCATAGGTTTCAGGGGTGTTATAGTTAGCTGGACATTTCCCTCGTACAAAACCATTGAAATTCCCCCATTATAGTTAGTTCAGCTAACTATAACTCGCGCCCCCGCAATGCACTGCTGATGACGTCACATATTACATCGCTCATGACATGGTCAGTGACATCACTGATGACATCACTGATGACATCTCAAATAACATCACTGATGACATCACTGATGACGTCATCCAGTGAGTCTGTGTTTCTGTAAAGTTTTAATATGTTTAATATATATAGGGAAAGGCCTGTTGAAGAATGAGTGGGTGTGTACAAGTGTGTGAATGGATGATTTTCTAAGTGCGTAACTGACTCATTAAATGTATCTTACTGCAGACTAGTGACTAAACTGTGTGAATGTCTGTATGTGTCTGTCTGTTGGTGTATAAGTGGCTGCATGGTTTTGTGAATAGCTATATGAGTGTCTATATGGGTTATTGATTGGTTGTCGGAGTATCTGTATGGGTGCCTGAGTGTTTCTGTGGGTAGGGTGTGTGTGACTCTGTGCATAGATATGTGAGTGGGTGATTCTATGGGTGCATGGTTTTAAGAGTGCAACTGTGATGGACTGTATGGTTGGGTCAGTGTATGTATGGGTGTGTTAGTGATTGAATGTATATCTCAGTTGTACATGTGTCAGTAACTACATATGTGAAACGCAGTGCATATGTGTGTAAGAGTATATAACTGTCTATATGTGAGCGTGTGTGATTGTGAGAGTGGTTGTATGGATGAGTGTGTGCTTGTATCAGTAATTGTATAAGAGTGTCAGAATGTGGTAGTATTTTTATGAGTAAGTGACCTTGTGTGTGTATAACTGTATAGGTGTGTAAATTGGAGGGTGATTAATTATTTGCATGACTGACTAGGTATGTGAGTACTTCTATGGATGATTGGCGGTGTCTGAATGTCTATATAGGTGTATAATTGCATATGATAGTCCTGTACTGAGTGACTGTAATTATGTTTGACTGTAGAGGTGAGTGAGTGGAGCTGTGTGTAGACCTAAGAGTCAATGAGTGGGTATGTAGTTATTGGTATTGGAGTATCTATGGTTTTGAGAATGGCCGTCTGAAATTTTGACTCGGTGTATCAAAGGCTATATTAGGGTGTGAGAAGATGCACTAATTTATCACATGGATGACGTCATCAGTGATGTCATCAGTGATGTCATTTGAGATGTCATGAGTGATGTCATCAGTGATGTCACTGACCATGTCATGAGTGATGTAATATGTGACGTCATCAGCAGTGCATTGCGGGGGCGCGAGTTATAGTTAGCTGAACAAACTATAAAGGGGGAATTTCAATGGTTTTGTACGAGGGAAATGTCCAGCTAACTATAACACCCCTGAAACCTATGATTTTTTCAGTGAATTTCTAAGGTTTTTTAAATGCCAATTCCTAACTATAACGTGCATGAAACCTATGGTTTTTTCAGTGAATTTCAAAGGTTTTTTAAATGCTAATTCCTATCTATAATTTATCACTAAACATATGATGTTTAATGATTTTCATTGGATTTCTAAATTTTTCTATTTCAGTGTCAATTCCTTTAATTATGTTTTTTGAAAATTCATTTTTATCACCTTTTTTAACGTATTTTTTTCAATTAATTCTTTTAAAAATTAAAATATATTATTTGTTTTTATTGGGTTTTAAAAAAAAATTGTTAATGTTTTAAAATATATTTTTATATTTTTTTAAAATATTTTGTAAACTATAATTTCAAAATGTTTTTTTTTTTCCATTTATGGAGATCCACGCACCCTATGCGCACCCTTCACGACCCGTACGTGAAAGCATCCGCATACGGTAAGCGTTGGGTACGTGTTTAGTGCGCGATTACAATTCGACCGGTACGCGACTCCAAGCCTATACGCGACACGTACGATGCACAATACGCGGCGCTGGCGCGCTTCCGCAATGCGTCATGTGCGTGTATGACGTGGTGGGTGCGTGAATCCTGCAAAATATTTTACATTTAAAAAAACATATATATATGTATTTCATGTGAATATTAATTGAAGACAAACTCTAAACTACTCATAAAAGTAATATATTTTTACATTTGATCCTATATTCTTTTTAAATTCAATTTCGCGGATGCGCGCTGTGTGCTTGCTGCCTATGTGCACGGTGCGCGGATCCCATGTGACCTGAAAAAAAGAGATTTGATTGGTCATTACACTTCCTGTTCTAACTATTGAAAGACCCCACCCATTTCAATTATTCTTCTTAGCCCTTCTTTGGAGGAGCATCTCTTTGCAGAGAAGAAGCTTTTTTTACTAAGTTTTCACTTAGTTCAAACTTTTTTACAAAACAATGGCTTCAGGGCAGGAGGGATCTACAGCATCTCAACATTCTTCTGGAGATGAATTTCTGGCTGAAGCACCATGCCCGGAAAGATATTCATCCATCGTCTGGAAATTTTTTACTTTTCCAGAGGGGCAATCGAAGACCAATGCCACCAAAGTGATATGCAAGATATGTCAAAGAGTGCTCTCCCGTGGCGATCCAGAAAAGAAATACTCATGTGGTACAGCGAGCACGAAAAAACATCTCAAAACTATGCATCCCATAAACTTGGCACGTGAAGAGTGCCGAAGAATGAGAGTTCTTTCTGGACCTTCACAGACATCATCAGAGCCAAGTACTTTCCGCGTCCATCCATCGGACCAATACTTGGACATCCGTCCTCAGTTTGCCACACTGAAAGTACTCTGCTTGAAGTGTAATGCAGTGCTATGCTACGGAGAGCAGTCTATTGACTTAATTTGCAGGATGCAAGAAAGTCATCAGTGTTAGTTTTTTTTTTTTCCGTTTTTTTACCCTGAAGTTCATTGTTTTGTTCCTCCAGTTCTGTTTTTTCCTTTTTTTTTCCAAGAAAAACCCCCCAAATTTAAAAATTGTTCAAAAAACCCCCCAAAAAATATAAAAGAAAAAAGAAGAAAAAAAAAGTTCTTGTAAGAACTAACTTTCTTGGTTTAAAAAAAGAGCTATATTTGTTTGTAGGTGTGTGAAAGTTTAGATGAATGTATGTGTAGTATGTGATTGACTGAATGAATGTATTAATAGCGTATGGTGAATGAATAAGTGCAGAACTATGAGGAAGTGCTGCAGCTTCACACAGTAACCTATTTAACTGCAGTGTGCTGTAGCACTTCCGAAGCACAAAGATGCAACATATGTACATAAATATGTTGCAAATCTATGCTTCTCTCTGCATGGCTGCTTAAATTGCAGCCATGTGGTGACACAGGCACCCTCGCACCATAGTGCAAGGATATCTGTGTCATGTGCTGTTTGTTTTTGTGCAGAAAGACACATCTTCCTGCACAAAAACAATCAATAAACGCATTTTTCTCCTTCAATGTATGCTGAACATTTTAGCATGCATTGAAGATTTAAAAATGAGGAGAAAAGAAAACAATTCTCCTTGTTCTGCTTCCGTACACCAATTAGAGAATGGTGCAGCATTCACACACATATCGAGATTTCTGATTTCTGATAAATCTGGAGATGTGTCTTGTTCTATGAGTATTCAGTGCAATCATACACAACAACACTTATAGAACAACCTTTCAACGCAAAGTGGTGCGTATGATGAGGTTGTATTTACATGGAGTAGAAAAAGTACACAGAGCGCCTTTTCCTCTCTTTGTAAATATGAAAGAGTATCTTGCGCAATAACTATGTTACAAAAACTAACATATTTCTGTTTTAAAATTGCTTCCGAATAATTTAAGGTAAACACAGAGTTTTGTCTGCAAAGATGCTCAAAGAAGAATGATTGAAATGATTGCGGTCCTTCGATAGGTACAATGGGAAATATTATCAACCACTCAAATCTGTTTTTTTGCAGGTCACATAATATCCGGTAACAGAGAGATTTCAAAACTTTTTTACAATAAAAATTGATGTAAACTGCTTATTTTAGAATTAGGATCTGTAAAGAAAAGAAAAGATAGTTATAACATGTAATAATACATTTTTTACAACACTGCATAATTTCAACAAAGTAATTTGTTTGCCTTATTTGCTGTTCTCAGAATATATTGAATTTCACTAGAAATAGTGATTTCAATCGTACTCATCACATAACAGCGGGCAAAAAAAAAACCAATCAAAAAGATTGTTTAAAAAAACAACAACATGCTATTCTCAGTAAAATACCACAACATACAAATCACACATATAAAATGCTTATGGCTAACAAAATGTTATAAGTTTAACTTACAAAAACTGTAAATGTTGTCGCTTAAAATATTCACCGAGTCAATGAGTAGAAAAAAGTCCATAATTCAAAAATATACCTTTCCTTGAGGCCAAATGGTATTTTTACACTCCTTTTTATGTAAATTGTACAATGATAATCCTATTAAATGATAATAATAAATTTCTCAGAGAGGGAATTATCTCCCTAAAACTTTGACTTAAAAATATTAGGTAGGAATTTAGTAATTCCCTAGGCAAACGTTGTTTGAAAACCAACTGGGAATCATTACAAAGTGTCCAGCCTTTGTCACATTTTAGATAGGCAGTGTAATGTCCAGATGTGGTGGAAGGACCATCATGGAAAATTATTGCAATTGCTACAAAAGTCCTTCCTGATATTGATACTTGTGTTGCTACAAATTGTTTTATTAAAGTATCCAATTTTCTTCCATCAGCTGTACAACGTTGCATCATTAAAATTATGTATTGTCCATATTTTCTTAAAAATAATGTGAATAACATTTCTGATTTACATTGGCTACACTCCATGTTTTGATTAACACCTTTATCTAATTTATTGAAAGAAACTGATTTACAGTCTGGTAATGTTAAATACAGAAATCTTTCAGTGTCTACATTAGTGGAACATGTATACATACAATTTTCACAATGATGTTCCCATTTGTAAGAAAGGCCAAAAATATTTTCTATTTCTACACCTTCATTTTCAAAAATGGTAAGCATATACATTAAAAATTCCTGAGCATCTTGTTGGATATTTTGTGTAAATTGTGTAGAACCAGAACACACATCCAAAAGATTACGAACATCTGAAACAGATTGTATTTTACTTGTATCTGTTGTCAATTTTTCAAAAACAGAATGCAACAGAGAACAAAATCTTTGTTGCCGATTCTGCATAATTTGTTCTTGCAAACCTTCAAGATAAAAAACAACATTGACCACTATATTAGCATAGTAGTTGACACCTGAACTATTTTCAAACTGATAACAAACAACCTCTTCAACAGTGTCCAATTTCTTTTTACCTGCAATCACAACATTATCTTGTTCTATTCCCTTCTCAACACCTCCAGAACAGATAATCTCAAACCTTCTTTTTCGACCAACCGCACGCTTTTTAAATACAGGATATTGACCTAAATTTGGAGCATACACCCTTCTTAACCTATCATACTCTTTTACACAGTTTGCATCTGCAGTAACCTTTGTCTCATCAAAATCAATCAAAAACAAACCAGATAATGTTCTGACTCGTGACAAAGCAACATATGCCATACCCTCTTTAAATACAGTAGATCCAATGTTCACCAATGCACTGTCTACAATTAATCCTTGAGATTTATGAATAGTCACTGCATATGCCAGAGAAAATGGAAATTGTTTCCTACGGACATATAAATCTTTAACAAGCAAAAAATGAACTGAACAATGACCAATTTCTTTAACTTCTTCAATCTGATCAAATTTAATTTTTAAAAATTCAATTCCTTCTTTTTTCTGATAATTAACAAAATCAACCACTTTACCCATTGCGCCATTAACTAACCCTTTTTCTACATCCAAATTTCGCCTTAAAATTACCCGACAGTTTACACACGCATACAGTGTCTTTTCTAAAGCAGCTGTTTTAGATATTTTTTTTTTCTAAAGATTTCAGTTTTGTTTTCAACATTCCCATCAAAATAATAGTGATTCCTTCAAGCTCTATTTTATCGATGGCTTCCATTTTTATAATTTCTTCATTTTCCAGTTTCAATAGTTCTTCGTTGAACATTGAACACTCTCGCAGTGTTGGTATTAAACAGATCACTGATTTATTTTCAGCAATTTTAATGTACACTTTTGTAGGAACTACATTTTCATTTGGAAAGACATTGCAAAGTAATCGACTTTCCAAAGCTTGTTTGCCATGTTTTGCAAGAATTCCAATTCTTATATCTTGAAGAATACTTCCATATTCAGCATCATTTGCCTGTCGCATATTTGTTGTCAGTTCTTTGTATTCAAAATTAGTCCAAATGTTCACATTACCAACACTACCAAGAGACTTTCTGGTATCTTCATGTGCAAGTGTTTTAAATACCGGTTGTCCTTTTACCGGAGTGAGTTGCAATAGATCTCCAAAAACTATGACGTGTTTTCCTCCAAATAACACGTCATACTCTGTTTTAAGAATTTGTTGCATTCTTAAATGCACAAAGGCAAGCATCAAGTTTGAGACCATGCTCACCTCATCAATAATGTGAAGTTTCATTTTCTTCAAGACTCTTGAAACTTCACAACAGGCTTCTCCAGATAGCTTGTGGTATTCCAATTTCTTCTCATGCTCTACTGGTAGCATTAATAAACGATGTAAAGTTATTCCTTTAATGTTATGTGCTGCCAACCCAGTTGGAGCAGTGACAACACAAGACAAATGCGACTCAGTTATTTTCTGCAGATAACTTGTAATTACTTTAATTAAGAAACTTTTTCCTGTTCCAGCTTGACCACTCACATACATTCGGATAGGTTGAAATGATGTACATGAGCACCCTTTCTTTTCATGAAGTAATCCATGGTCAATCTGCTCTTTCACTTGTTGATATATTTGTTTCTGTTCAACATTTAGTTGTTCTTCCAAGTTTCCTAACTGTATTATATCTTCTTGAGCTTGATACATTGCTGTTTCCACCCCATTCATGGCAGTTGCTGCTTCATTTTCAACAATTGGTCGTCCTAGTGGATCTTGACTCAGTGCAGCAGAACTTTGACTGTCTTGAGAACTGTCTCTAGCAATCTCAGCTGCAATTGTAGCTTCTTGATCAATTTCATCATTCAACATGTTCACATAATTTGCAAAAGCACTGCATTGTATGCTATCTTTACAAGCATTAAATGAATCTTCATAGCTCTGAAAACGCCATGGTTTGAACATTTGCAAAAGGGCTAAATAGTAAAATTCCCTTTTATCAGCAGTGTCGCAACTCAGTTTCCTATGATTAATTACATTTCCTTTCCTTTCCTCTGTTTCACCAGACATCCTTCAGAACCAATAACTGCATATTTTCCATCATTGATGTTCTCTGTAGTATTCCGTTTAAAAGTGTAGTTTTGCAACACTTCATAGAGACACATGTTCTCAAGATGATGACTTCTGTTCGGGTAATATGTGTCCAACATATTTGTTTCAAAATATCTGTACTTTCTGGTTCTTTTTCTGCTAAATATTCAGGGGCAGATTTATGTTCCCTGGCGCATCCCTGCAAATCAGCAGGGATGCGCCAGGGAAGATGCATCACGCAAGTTTGCCCTTGCGCCACCGCAGATGCGCCGCATTTACAATGCGGTGCATCGTGGCGCAAGGACAAGCAGATGCGTGACGCATCTGCTGGCGTAAGGTTGGCGCAGTGCTGAAGTTGTGTCGCAAGCGCGACGCAACTCCAGCACTGTTCCAACCTACCCTATCCCTAACATGGTGCGTCACGCCTTACGCCTGCTTGAAGCAGGCGTAAGGGTTTGACGCACCAGCGTCGGGAAAGTGACTGCGTGAAATCTTGTAGATTTCACTGCGTCACTTTTCCGAGGCTTTTTCTGACGTAATGCCCACCCTGCATACATTAAACCTGATGCAGGTTTAATGTGGCACAGGGCTTTACAACGTGACGCATCTCCCTAGATGCGTCACGTTGTAAATCTGGCGCAGCATGGCACTTGCTTTGCGTCGCCGCTGCATCACAAAAGTGACGCAACGGCGGCGCAAAAGTGGCGCACGTGGCTTGTAAATCTGCCCCTAGATTTCTTGAACAGATTTCAGTACCTGATTTCGCATTCCTGCAAGACCTAGACTCACCCAAATGATTCTTCAACTTTTGGAATATAGACTTGCAGATGATAACCGATCTGAACATTCATATGCTCCAATTTCACGATGCGATAACATCTTCAAACTGAAACTGTATAATTTTTTACTTGGAGTCTTCTCGTGAGAAATCTCTTCCCACATTTCTTTCAATTCCGTCTTTTCTGATTTAGTAATGTAGGACGTTACATACCGAGCGACAGCAATGGAATTGTCCACAACATACTGAATATCAATGTTAGCATTCCACATGGATAAAATAACTGGATTGTAGTCATTTATGTATTTTGATTCTTCACTTCTTTTTAAGTTGTAGGTATTTTTCGGAGACTTTCTTGTGATGGTATGTCGCATAGCTGACATAAAACTGTTCACTCTTCCTTTTTGGATAATACAGGACGTGGAAATCCAAAACTACATTTGGTATAGAACTTATCCTTTGACTTGTACTTTCGTCAACAGTATTTTCCACATCGATGGCTTTGGAATCGTAAGACTTGTTGTTTTAAGTTTTTATGTTCTTTGCTATTGGGTACAGCACATGTGGCATAATCTTCAATGAAAGACAAAACAGTTTCATCTGAATCTGTTCCAAATTTGGGGGCGTCCTTGATCCATAACAACATATGTATATGAGGAGCACCTCTTGATTGATACTTCTTTCTCCAAAAGAAATCCACAACTTCTCCAAGAGGAGATTTCTTTTGTTGCAGATGAAAGACATAGCTTCAAATCTATGATTGAAATATCTGCATACATTAACAGGATCCAATGAGCACAATTCTCCAGGTGTCGTGTATTCAATATTTTTTATATTGCAATTTGCCTCTCGAAGAAATTCAAGTAAATCATCCCAAGCATACTCAGCACAGCTTAGTGTAACAAACCATGTAGGAGTTCCCAAGTTACGTTGCATACATTTCAGTTCTCTATGACGACGGTACCAATATTCATTAGTCCCTCGCTGACATGCCATCAGATTAATCAACTGAGATTCTAAATGATCATCTCGCTGATGCACTTTATCCATAACATCCTTTGCAGTTACATTTTGCAGATGCATTCCAGTTTTTAAAATGTGATTTACTGCATATGAAAGTCCAGACAAGTCACTTTCAAACAGAAGATGAAACATATAAGGGATATATTGTCGAAATCTTGGAGCTTCTGCATATAATCTTGTTGTCCGATATTCAGATGCAGGAATCTGCACAGGACGTTCATCATATCGTCCACCTTTTCCTGTTGGAAACAACTGCGGAAAACAACGAGCTTCCAAACTCTCTTCCCATACACTCATAGGACTTCCTGTTGCTTTTTTCATTTGGAACAACTCAATCGTATTCCCAATCACCTCGTTGGAATGAAGTGGATGTACACTGTAATGTTCATAGATTTCTTCACATCTGGACATGTCCACTTTTTCAATTTGTCCACTTAATGTTTCAGTATCTTCTGCTAAATCTATTTCTTCTTCTCCTACAAACACATTTCTATAGTACTCATTATTTTTTAACAGATACAATGATGCCTTTTGCACTTTTCTAACATCCACTTACTCTTGCCAGATTTTCTTATTCTTAGTAGGAACACCATTAACTAGAATGACTAGTGGCTCATTTTCTGCATGGTCTACACCAATAGTTTCAATATTTTTCCTTACGTCTAACGGTAAATACACAACTCTTCCTTTCAATCCTCTTTGGTTTTAGGGAAGCCTTGGTGGATATGGCCAGCACTCTGGCGGTCTATACCGCCAACTTTACCATCCTGGGAGACCTGAACCTTCACTTAGACAAAGTGGAGGACACTGATATGGCGAATTTTGTGACCGACCTAGCAGCCTGCCAACTGTTACAGCTAGTAGTGGGCCCCACTCATATCGCAGGGCATCTACTAGATCCAGTTTTCACCAACATATCTCACATTACAATGCATACACCGTTTAGGCTAGGTTGGGCAGACCACTTTCTGGTCTCTATGTCCCTTCACGATGTCACTCCTACTCGGATTGAGGGCCAGTCTTCCATTTGGAAACGGCCGTGGCACAAACTCAATTGGGACTATCTGGATGCCTGCCTCTCTGCACCTGCCCGAATTTAGTTGAGGATCCTAATGAAGCCTACAAAGCATTCTCGCAGTGGATAGAGCACCCATTAGATAGTGTAATCCCTATGAAGCGCTCAGCCAACTGCAAAACCAAATCTCGACCTTGGTGTAAGACTGAATTGGCGGATATGCGTAAGGGTTGCAAGAGATTGGAACGGATATGGAGAAGAGACTTCTGCTCTACGGCCAAAGTCCTCTATCGGGCAGCAATTAAGAGCTACCATAAGGCCATTTATCGGGCTCGTGCTGTTTTTATTTCCAATCAAATACGCGAGAGCAGTAATCCTTCCAAGAGTACTTTCTCTATCCTTGCCAGTCTGCAATCTAAACAAATCACAGCTGGGGCAATTATTAAGTCCAATAAACAGTTTGAGGATCTTGCCCTTTTCTTTGTGGAAAAGGTGGAATCCATCTACCGTTCCTTTCCTAACATCTACAGCATCCCGCTGGAGCCACGTGGCTGCCAACAGGCTAACATTCTCCATACTTTTCCACCTGTTATGGCTGATCAACTTTTCATTCTTTGCAATAAGATCAAGTCAGGTTCTCCTGCCGACCCACTTAAACCTGACCAGTTTAAGAAGGTACTGTCGACAATTTTACCGCCCCTGAATCAGTTGATAAATTGTTCCCTTAAAACAGCCATGGTGCCCCGGGCCTGGAAACAGGCCAAAGTGATTCCTTTACTGAAGAAGCCCTCCCTTGACCCAGCCAGACCAGAGAATTACCGTCCCATTTCCTTGCTTCCTTGCTTCCTTGGGCATCTAAAATCACAGAGGCCTATGTTAACTCCATTCTATCTGATCATCTGACCGCTAATAACCTTCTGGATTCTTCTCAGAATGGTTTTAGGCCAGGTCATAGCACGGAGTCAGCACTCTTAGCAGTTACAGAACACCTCTGGTCAGCTGTTGACGAGGGTCGGACGTCGGCGCTGATTTTGTTAGATCTGAGCACCACGTTCGACACGGTTTCGCATGACATAATGCTGAGACGCCTTGCAGAGGCTGGAATTACAGGTTCGGCTTTAGAGTGGCTGGACTCATTTCTTCATGAGAGGTCCTTCTCGGTCATTGACCCCCCGTTCGCCTCTGGCGAACATCAAGTCAAACAAGGGGTGCCTCAGGGCTCCTCCCTTAGTCCCTTACTGTTCAATATCTATGTTCAGCCTCTAGCAGCAGTTGCCAGCAGTAGGGGCTTGACCATGGTCTCCTACACGGACGATACTCAGTTGGTGGTGGCACTCTCTAACAACACCGAGCAGGACGCCATAAAGTTTCAGGGCGACCTTGCGGCAGTGGCCGAGTGGATGAACAACAACTGTCTCCGACTGAATTCTAACAAAACTGAGGTTTTGTTAGTGGGTAGGGACCATGGTCGGTGGAGTGATCTTTGGTGGCATACCAGTCTCGGTAATCCCCCTTCCCCTAAACAGGTGGTAAAAAATCTTGGGGTTTGGCTTGACTCTTCCTTAAATTATGAAGTCCAAACAAAAAAAAACGTCAGGGACATGTTTTGGTCTCCTTCGGGGGCTTAGACCCCTGTTGGGCCTTTTTGACGCCTCTACCCGTCAGGTCATCATTCAGGCGACGGTTCTATCTAGACTCGACTATGCCTGCTCCCTCTATTTAGGATCCAACAAAGCGGAGGTTCTGAGGCTGCAAAGAGCACAGAATGCAGCTGCTAGAGCACTGTTAGGTTTACGCAAATTCTGTTCTGTGTCCAATGCTATCCGCCGCCTGCACTGGCTACCAGTAGCCAGACGCATTGAATTCAAGGCCTTGTGTATCGCCTTTAAGGTTTTGAAACTGGCCTCACCTCCCATTGTGGCTGACCTTCTGCTACCTTATGCCCCCTCGCGATGCCTCCGCTCACAGGGCCAGCATCTGGTGGTGGTTCCCCGACCCCGTAGAGTTCGGTCGGGTGGCCGCTCCTTTCGGTATAAAGCCTCCATCCTCTGGAACTGCGCAGATCCGTGGCCTTGACAACTATGTGGCATTTAGAAAGGCCATTAAAACCCATCTTTTCCCCGCCTCCTAGTTTTTTTGGCAGGCTTGTTGTGTCTGTCTTTCCTGCATTAGCGCCGGGACGCCCCCTTGCTGGGGTAGCTGTCGCGCTCTACAAGATACGATAACATAACATAACATAACATAACTCTGATGGAGGTAATTTACCTGTTTTAGGCTCCATACGAACAATAGCCTGAAAAGGGTGAACACATTGAATGAGAATAGACTCATACGTATTTAAATCTATCAGCTCTGGAGGAATAGCAACATACTCTAGATTATTATGAATTGCTCTAGCAGGCATTTTATTCTCATCTAATTTGTTATAACAATATTTGCAAATACGCTGCTCAGTTCCCAAATCAAAACAATCCTCTACCAGCAAATAAGTTGCAAATTCCATCCACTTATCATTATCTTCTATTTCACTTTTTAAATACAGACTGACACCCCTAGTCTGATTTTTATAGTGAGTTCGCCGACAACAAATATAAGAAACATTTGGTCTTTTACCTGAAATTACCTTAAACTTTGTGATTTCATCCTCAAAAGTTTTTGTAATCACAGGTTCTACATTGTCTTCAACGTTTTCTTCTACTAATGTCACAGTTTCCCCACTCTCTTGCTGAGGACCAAAGTAACAAAACTCAATATCCTCACAAACCTTCTTCACATCTGATACTGAGCCACGTAAAAGAGCACTGTTCAACTCATTTAACTTTAGTGCTGGACTTTTCGTATAATACAATCTTCTCACTAACTTCTGCATTTGAGTATGATGTACTGCCAGCATCCTGAAATGGTGAAAAACACTTTCACAAACTTTCCTAGAAAGACAAGCCAGAGAATGACCTTGCAAACCAGTATTTTTTCTCACTCTGCAAGGGTCTAGTCCTTGCAACACCTTAATCTTTTGTTTAACACTTTTTTTAGTATATGCTCGTAAAAAACTACATCATTTATCAATAGATTCCTGTCGTACACTACAAATACTACTGCAATCCCATGTATACTCAGGGTGTTTAGGACGTCTCCCTAGAACTTCATCAGCTATCACTTCTTCTGCATTTCTTTCAACCATTTTCTCTTTCTCAATTGGACAACCATCTCTAACTTCGTAACCTCTACCACTGGTGTCAACTGCAAACAGTAATTGTTTGCTCTGTAAATAACTCTCTTCATTAAAGAAAGGCTCCAACCTGGAACTGTGTTTCCATTCTCCCAAAAAAACATCACAATTTTTTTTTCTTTTAATTAATCTTTTCCTCCTACTTTTGGCCTTCATTAAATTGATTGGTTTATCTAGTGATCGAATTCTGTTTAATACTAAAATGAATAGCTTCCTTTTTACTTCTAAAGCCTTTTCAACAATGTTTTCAATATGCTTCTTCTTTTTATAAAATAGAGCTCTCTTTTTATATTTCTTCACTCTTTCACTCAATCTTTCGGCAAATTATGTACTACTCTCTTGTAAAATATTTTTTTCCGTAATTCCTTATACTGATTTTGCCTTCTTTTAGCACACGTTGTCTCCTTTGACTGAACATTTGTTTTTTTTGCTTTTCCTCTTATTTTGAATTTTTTTTGTAGTTGAATCATTCTCAGTGGATTCAGCATTCTGTACATTCTGTTTCCTCCTACAAACATTTTTAATAAATTGCTTTGTGATCTTACCAGAAGATTTTTTCTTTTTAGTCACATTATCTTGTACATTCAATACTTGTGGTTGACTTTTCTTCAAGTAATTCTCCTGTCTCTGATCTTTTCTTTTTCTTTTTTTTCAGGCATGATTTCTCTATTTTAACGTCGAAAAACAGTATCTGTAAAAAAGAATCACAAATAAAAGTATGTTAATAACTTTCAAATTCATACTATTCTATTACTGTAAAAACACATTTTATATAAAAACTGACTAAGAAACTATAGCCATGAAGCACAAGTGTGATGATGGTTAAAACACATCAAGCATAGTGCATACTACTTTGAAGCAGTTCATGCCCTAAAGCCTACCTCACTAAAAGAGTACATGCTAACTGACTGAATGATTACAATACTATTAGGAAACAAACTGGGTGTGTGACAGGGTGTTTCCTAGAAGTGTATGAATACTGACATGGATATTGATGGTGTGAAAGACAAGTGTGTAGGTGATTAGAGACCTACATGCATACTGGACACATGTTTCAATCCATCCATATGTTAAGGCCTGTCTCACTCCAATACTATTTGGATACTAATTAAATGATTAGAGTACTGCAAGAAGAGTGCCTGGGTGAGTTTATAAGTGTTCGGGTGTTGGCCCAGTGAATGGATTACTCCATAGTGCTGAATGGGTCACTAGAGGACTCCAAGAGGAGTGACAGAGTATTTGCTAGAAGTGTATGAATACTGACTAGGGAATTGAAGGTGTAAAACACAAGTGTGTAGGTGGTTAGAGGACTGCATGCATAGTGGATAGGCATTTGAAGCAATTCATGTGCTAAGGCCTGGCTCACTGCATGAATACTTGGGTACTGACTGAATGATTAGAGTACTGCAAGGAGAGAGCCTGGGTGAATTTATAAATCGTTGACTTTTGGCGCAGTGAAAGGATTAGTACATGGTGCTGAATGGGTCACTGGAGGACTACAAAGGGAATGATAGGATGTTTGCTGCACTGTATGTATACTGAGTGGGGAATTAAAGGTGTGAAAGACAAGTGTGTAGGTGGTTAGAAGATTGCATGCATACTGGATAGACGTTTGAAGCAATTCATGTGCTAAGGGCTGGCTCACTGCATGAGTACTTGGGTACTGACTGAATGATTAAAGCACTGCAAGGAGACTACCTGAGTGAATGTATAAGTGGTTGCCTTTCGGTGCAGTGAATGGATTAGTACATGGTGCTGAATGGGTCACTGGAGAAGTATAAGGAGAGTGAGAGAGTATTTGCGGGAACTGTATGAATACTGTCTGGGATATTGAAGGTGTGAAAGACAAGTATGTAGGTGGCTAGAGACCTACATCCATAATGGATAGACGTTTGAAACAGTCCATAAAGTAACACTTGGATCACTGCAAAACTACCTGACTACTGACTGAATCATTAGAATACTACAAAAAAGAGTGACTCAGTGAATCTTTTTAAGATTTTGGATTCTAGTGCAGTGAATAGGTTAGTGTTTATTGGAGTTTATAGATACTGACAGAGAAATTGAACGTCTAAAAGGCAATTGTGTTGGTAGTTACAGGCCTCCATGCATACTGGAAACACATTTGAATCAATCCATGTGCTAAGGCCTGCCTCACTCCATTAGTACTTAGGTACTGACTGAATGATTACACTATTGCAAGAAGCGTACCTGGATGAATTTACAGGTGTTTCAGTTTTGGCGCAGTGAATGCTTTACTACATGGTGCTGAATAAGTCACTGGAACACTGCAAGGGGAGTGACAGGATGTTTGCTGAAAGTACATGGATACTCACTGGGGAATTGAAGCTATTAAAGACAAGTGTATAGTGTGTTAGAAGACTGCATGCATACTGCATAGACATTTGTAGCCCTCTATGTGGTAATGCATGGTTCACTGCATGAGTACCTGGAAACTGACTGAATCATTAGACTACTGCTAGAAGAGTGCCTGGGTAAAACTGTTAGGTTTTTCAGTATTGGCACAGTAAAAAGATTAGTACATGGTACTGGATCAGTCACTGGATGAGTGCAAGATGAGTGACAAGATGTTTATTGAAGTATATAGATACTGACTAGTTAATTAAAGAAGTGAAAGACAAGTGTGTAGGTGACTAGAGGCCTGTATGCATACTGCATACAGGTTTCAAGCAGTCCATGTTGTAAGGCCTGGCTCGCTGCATGAATACTTGGATACTGACTGCATGATAAGAGTACTACAAAGAGAGTGCCTGAGTGAATTTTTTAAGTGTTTGTGTTTTGGCAAAGTGAATGGTTTAGTATACGCTACTGAATGGGTCACTAGAGGAGTACATGGGGAGTAACGGAGTGTTTGCTTGAAGTGTATGAATACTGACTGTGAAATTAAAGGTGTGAAAGAGAACTGTGTAGATGGTTAGAGGACTGCATGCATAGTCGATAAGCATTTGAATCAATGCATGTGATAAGGCCTGCCACACTTAGTTACTACTTGAATATTAACTGAATGTTTACAGTATTGCAAGGACACTTCCTGGGTGATTACATAAGCAATGACTGCCTTCTAATTCTAACAAAACTTGAGAACAGGAAAGTTTTTAAGCAGTTATGCATATTCAAACATATGAAGTACCCAAATGCTTCTCTCACAGTGGTTCCCACATGCACACAGACTCACACTGTGATTCTAGACGAGCAACACTATCCCTAGGAGTTTACCAAAACTCATTCACTACTGTGGAAGGGGTAAGGGTACTGTACACAACCTACATATTTCAGTACTACACTTTACTGTCAATGCCTGACTCATTTTATCAATGCATAAGCAATGACTGGCTTCTAATGCTACTAAAACTTGACAACATGACAGGTTTTAAAACAGTTATCTGTCAGCAAATACATGATGTTACCAAATGCTTCTCTCACAATCCTTACCAAAATGCACACAGACTCACAGTGTGATTTTAGGCAAGCAACACTATCCTAGGAGTTTACCAAAACTCATTCACTAGTGTAGAAGGGGTAAGAGTACTATACACAATCTACATATTTAAGTACTGCACTTTAGTGTCAAAGCCTGACTCATTTTATCAATCCATAAGCAAAGACTGGCTTCTAATGCTACTAAAACTTGACAACATGACAGGTTTTAAAACAGTTATCTGTCAGCAAATACATGATGTTACCAAATGCTTCTCTCACAGTGGTTCCTAAATGCACACAGACTCACAGTGTGATTCTAGACAAGCAACACTATCCCTAGGAGTTTACCAAAACTCATTCACTACTGTGCAAGGGGTAAGGGGACTGCACACATTCTACATATTTAAGTACTGCACTTTAGTGTCAAAGCCTAACTCATGTTATCAAAGCATAAGCAAAGACTGGCTTCTGATGCTACTAAAACTTGACAACATGGCAGGTTTTAAAACAGTTATCTGTCAGCAAATACATGATGTTCCCAAATGCTTCTCTCACAGTGGTTCCCAAATGCACACAGACTCACAGTGTGATTCTAGACAAGCAACACTATCCCTAGGAGTTTACCAAAACTCATTCACTACTGTGCAAGGGGTAAGGGAACTGTACACAATCTACATATTTAAGTACTGCACTTTAGTGTCAAAGCCTAACTCATTTTATCAAAGCATAAGCAAAGACTGGCTTCTAATGCTACTAAAACTTGACAACATGGCAGGTTTTAAAACAGTCATCTGTCAGCAAATACATGATGTTCCCAAATGCTTCTCTCACAGTGGTTCCCAAATGCACACAGACTCACAGTGTGATTCTATACAAGCAACACTATCCCTAGGAGTTTGCCAAAACTCATTCACTACTATGGAAGGGGTAAGGGGACTGCACACAATCTACATATTTCAGGACTCCACTTTAGTGTCAATGCCTGACTCATTTAATCAAAGCATAAGCAAAGACTGGCTTCTAATGCTACTAAAACTTGACAACATGACAGGTTTTAAAACACTTATCTGTCAGCAAATACATAATGTTAGCAAATGCTTCTCTCACAATCCCTACCCAAATGCACACAGACTCACAGTGTGATTTTAGACAAGCAACACTATCCCCACGAGTTTACCAAAACTCATTCACTACTCTGGAAGGGATAAGGGTACTGCACACAATCTACATATTTCAGCACTGCACTTTACTGTCAATGCCTGACTCATTTTATCAATGCATAAGCAAAGACTGGCTTCTAATGCTACTAAAACATGACAACATGACAGGTTTTAAAACATGTGCTAAGGCCCGCCACACTTACGGCCATATGTAGGTAGCCTAATAACGGTCGGTAACGGCCGATTTTCGGTAATTATACCGTTACCGACCGGTATTTAGGCTTTTGCTATATAGGGGCAACATTTCAGGATTCGGTAATTTACCGAATCGGTAAAATTACCGAATCGGTAATTTTACCGATTCGGTAAATACCGAATCCTGAAATGAGATGTAGGTGACACTCAAATGAGTGATGTGTAGGGAAAATAATTAGGTATTTAGCACCAAATATATGTTGGTGCTAAATACCGAATTCATTGCAAAAAGCAATATTTTGCAGGACTAACAGTGCAATGTGGCAGACATACATGCCCTTAGGGCATGTATGTGCGCCACATGTGCACACATGCAGAAATCAGGGGTGCAACAGGGTGTCATTGTGACACCCTGCCACCCTTGAATGTGCTCCCCCCATTACCGAATCGGTATTTACCGATTCGGTAATGGGGCATACCTTCCCATTGATTCAATCAATGGGAAGGTATGCCCCATTACCGAATCGGTAAATACCGATTCGGTAATTACCGAATTTCTCCGATTCGGTAATATTTACCGAATGATTACCTACATACGAGTTACCACTTCTTAAATACCGAATCGGTAAAGTTCGGTATTTAAGAAGTGGTAACTTGTATGCTACCTACATATGTCCCCTAGTTACTACTTGAATATTAACTGAATGTTTACAGTATTGCAAGGACACTTCCTGGGTGATTACATAAGCAATGACTGCCTTCTAATTCTAACAAAACTTGAGAACAGGAAAGTTTTTAAGCAGTTATGCATATTCAAACATATGAAGTACCCAAATGCTTCTCTCACAGTGGTTCCCAAATGCACACAGACTCACACTGTGATTCTAGACGAGCAACACTATCCCTAGGAGTTTACCAAAACTCATTTACTACTGTGGAAGGGGTAAGGGTACTGCACACAACCTACATATTTCAGTACTACACTTTACTGTCAATGCCTGACTCATTTTATCAATGCATAAGCAATGACTGGCTTCTAATGCTACTAAAACTTGACAACATGACAGGTTTTAAAACAGTTATCTGTCAGCAAATACATGATGTTACCAAATGCTTCTCTCACAGTGGTTCCCAAATGCACACAGACTCACAGTGTGATTCTAGACAAGCAACACTATCCCTAGGAGTTTACCAAAACTCATTCACTAGTGTGCAAGGGGTAAGGGGACTGCACACATTCTACATATTTAAGTACTGCACTTTAGTGTCAAAGCCTAACTCATGTTATCAAAGCATAAGCAAAGACTGGCTTCTGATGCTACTAAAACTTGACAACATGGCAGGTTTTAAAACAGTTATCTGTCAGCAAATACATGATGTTCCCAAATGCTTCTCTCACAGTGGTTCCCAAATGCACACAGACTCACAGTGTGATTTTAGACAAGCAACACTATCCCTACGAGTTTACCAAAACTCATTCACTACTCTGGAAGGGATAAGGGTACTGCACACAATCTACATATTTCAGCACTACACTTTACTGTCAATGCCTGACTCATTTTATCAATGCATAAGCAAAAACTGGCTTCTAATGCTACTAAAACATGACAACATGACAGGTTTTAAAACAGTCATCTGTCAGCAAATACATGATGTTACCAAATGCTTCTCTCACAATGGTTACCCAAATGCACACAGACTCACAGTGTGATTCTAGACAAACAACACTATCCCTAGGAGTTTACCAAAACATATTTCTTAACATACAAGTACTAGATTTTAGTGTAGAAACATGACTCATTTGGCAAATTCATAAACAATGACTGATTTCTAATTGTACCAAAATATAAAAACAGCACAGTTATCTGTCTGCAAACGCATGAAAAACACAAATGCTTATCACAGAATGGTTTCTACATGCACAGACACAGTCAATAAGATTGTAGACAAACAAAAGTACTCCCTGCACTTTAGCAGGAGAAATACATTAGTCTGATTAAAATCAAAATAGTCTACATACATCCCCTCACAATTAAATAACTCACCTTTCAGGTTGTTTTGTAGATTAAGAAGTATATCAGTCACACACCAGATTTTCTTATACAGAATCTCTGCACTGTGCACCTCACAGCAAAACCAAAGAATGGCAAAGTTTCCCTCTCATTTTCCATACATATACATGTAAACATCAAATCACATTCCTTCCCACATAAATTCAAAAGCAAACACACATTTCTATTGGTTAAACATTTCAACCCTTTCCAAATAACATAAATTTGAACCCTACCCCCAATCTGCCTTCTGCCTGTTACCATAGCAACAGGTCATGGAACACTGAACTGAGCACACAGGTCACAAGTTCAGCACACAATGTTGCTAATCAAAACAGCAAGTGTGCTTGACTTTTCAACATATCAGCTTATCATATATAATGTTCCTTTCACGCACTTTTTGTTAACCAATAAGAATCATGCGTTTAAAAAACAGAAACATGCCCCCTACCTTTCAGTGTGGAAGGTTGTCAAACAACCAATGATTTCTTGTCTTTTTTCAAAACTGCATCTTAGCCACCATTTTAGAAAAATCTTACTTTTCAAACTGCCATTTCATTTACAGAGACCATCTGAGTGCATCCAGACCTCCCTTCAACATGCTTAGAGTGTGGATTGTGGGTCACGGCTATATTTTCTGGAGCCAAAGGAATGCAGAAAACAAAGGCATTCACAAAGAACTTGGTTTGCCAAATGTAGACATTAAATGGATTGGACAGAGAGGGTTAAAGTGGCACCAATTGATGCCATTGGTAAAAACCTTTATGCATATCCAACACCCTGACCTCATAATAGTGCACTGTGGTGGCAATGACCTAGGCACTTTGACTGGGGTAGCTCTGGAAATGCTTATGAAGGACACCTTTGCAGAATTGTTTTCACTTTTTCCCAAAACTGCCTTTGTGTATTCTAACATATGCCAAAGGCAGAAGTGGAATTGGTCCAATCATTTTTGCCCACAAATTGAGAAAGCTAGGAAACATGTGAATAAATCTGTTTCTGCTTTTCTCCGAGACTATAGAATGGGGTCCATTTACAATAACAATCTGCGCTTTCATATGCAAGAGATGTATAGGAGAGATGGAGTACACTTTACTGATGAAGGAAACAGAGTCTTCCTCAACAACTTTAGACTCTGTATAGGTACTTACTTATAAGTTCCAAAAACTGCCAATGAACATAACGGCTCTTTTTAGAGCCACTCAAGATAAAACACTTAAGCTAGATGTTTATCTCCAAAAAATGTCTGTTTTTTTCCCTTGGATCCACGCACCCAACGCGTTAGGAACCGCGCACCCAACGCGAGAGGAACCGTGCACCCAACGTGTTAGGATGCGCGACTCCTAATTTTACCGTAAAAAAAAAAAATAGCCCCTATCACTAATTTTTATTATCCCCGGGGACCCCATCCCCTGGGGCTTATAAAAAAACGTTGGAGACCGTGGGGGGAGTCCCAACGCCCCCACGGTCCCAGCCGGCTCCCCGCGTCCTTCGGGAGCCGGGATTTCTTTTCCACATGGGGAGCTGCTGACATGCAGCTCCCCATGTGGAAAGCAATATTGTTTTGATTTTGAAAGAGAGAGCAGGTTTCCCTGCTCTCTCTTTCAAAATCCTAACAAAGTTTGCTATGGGAGGGCGGGAGACTCCCGCCCTCTCATAGCAAAAAACAGTGCCCTGGGGTGGGCACCCAGGACACTGTAGGAGCCGGCCCTGGGGGGTGGCGGTCCCCAGGGCCCTCGAGGGCTCCAGGAGGGGGGCCACACAGCCCCCCTCCCCCTATTAATGTATAACCATTTTGCCCCCGGGATTTGGCCCACCCGGGGGCTAATTTTTAACGAAGCACCGACGCCCGCGCTTCGTTTTTTTTTTTTTCGGTCGGATCTGCGCACCCTACGCGCATTTCGCCGTTTTTTCTTTTTTTTAAAGGGGGCCCCAGGGGGTCCTTCTGGGACCCCCTAAGCAACACTAGAGGGTCAGAGTATTTCTACCCTGCCCCCTTTATATGTTTTAAACACTTATTTCCCTTACTTCTTCAGCCTCGCTTCTACCGAGGCACAAAATGGCTGTCAACAGTTCCTGGTTTCGAATGTAGACAGACACTCGACAACCAATTAGCATTCAGCGCGTGATCGGGAGGGTGCGCGCTCGGTTCGCGGAGGGTGCGCTTAGGGTGCGCGGATCCTCCGAGGCCATAGATATATCTATCTTTTTTAGTCTAATTTTCTCAGGAACTACTGAACAGATTTACACCATTTATGCAAAAGGCACGAGTCTGAACTGAGGACTACCTCTTTGCCAAATTTGGTGTAATTCCGTTCAGCAGTTCGGGCTGTAGCTGCGTCAACAGGTCCTATGGTAAATTGCATGGGGAAAACGTGTTTTGGGACCCCCCTTTTGTCTCGGCCCCCGCTTGACGAATCACTACGAAACTTTCAGGGTAGGAGCGGACTGGAGCTGGCCAAAAGTTTGGAAACTTTCGCGAAGATTTGTCAACCGGCGCCAGACTTATTGGGAATAGAATGTTGCGGATTTCCTATGGAAAATAGGTCCTAACTATAACTATATATATATATTACCTACTGGCGGTCGCCAGTAGGTAGTTATAGTTAGGACCACGTTTCCATAGGAAAACCTCAACATTCTATTTTGAATAACTTTGGCGCCGGTCGACGAATCCTCGCGAATTTCTCAAAATAGGTGGGGCGCTACGCTCCGCTCCTACCCTGAAAGTCTCGGGGGGATCCGTCAAGCGGGGGCTGAGATAAAAGGGGGGTCCCAAAACGCGTTTTTCCCATGCATTTTTCCATAGGACCTTTAGAACGAGCTACAGCCCGAACGGCTGAACAGAATTACTCAAAATTTGGCAGAGAGGTAGTCCCTAGGTCAAGGAAGTGCCTTTTGTAGGTTTGGTGTAAATCTGTTCAGTAGATTCTGAGAAAATAGCCTTTAAATCAATATATATATCTGAGCCCGCTTACGGTACGCTTACCGTACGCTTACGGTAAGCGTACGGTGGCGTGCGCGAGCGCGATTCTGATTGGCTCTTAGATCTTAGTAAACATTCGAATCGGTCGAAACCAGGAAGCGGCGGCTGCCATTTTGTGTATTTCACTCTGAAAAAAAAGAGTGAAAACAAGGAAAGGGGGCAATGAGGAGAGTTACAGACCCCCTAACATTTGTAAGGGGGTCAAAGAAGGACAGAAAAGTACAAAAAAAACATTTATTGATTTTTAAAAAAATCACGGGGTACGCGTACGGTAAGCTTACGGTAAGCGTACGGTAAAAAAAATAAAAATAAATAAATGAAAAGCAGATTTAAGAGTTTAGATATTAGGGAGCTCTAAAAAGAGCTGTTGTGTTTATGAAGTCATTTTTTTAGTGGTACCTACAAGTAAGTACCGATGCAGAGTCTAAGGTTCAAGAGGAAGACTCTGTTCCCTTCATCATTGAAGTGCACACCATCTCCTCTATAAATGTCTTGCATGTCATAACGCAAGTTGTTGTGGTAAATGGCACCCATACCATAGTCACGGAGGAAAGCAGAAACAGATTTGTTGACGTGCTTTCTTGCTTTGTCAATCTGTGGACAGAAATGATTGGACCAGTTCCATTTTTGCCTTTGGCATATGTTGGAAAACACAAAGGCAGTTTTAGGGAAAAGTGTAAACAGTTGTGCAAAGGTGTCCTTCATAAGCATTTCCAGACCTACCCCAGTCAAAGTGCCTAGGTCATTGCCACCACAGTGCACTATTATGAGGTCAGGGTGTTGGATTTGAATGAAGGATTTCACCAATGGCATCAATTGGTGCCACTTTAACCCTCTCTGACCAATCCATTTAATGTCTACATTTGGCAAAGCAAGGTCTCTCACCATACCTGTTTTCTCTGCAAACTTTTCACTCCAGAAGACATAGCTGTGCCCTACAATCCACACTGTGAACATCTTCAAAGGAGAACTGGATGCACTCAGGAGGTGTCTTTCAGTAGAATGGCAATATGAAAAGAAAGACAGTTTGGAAATGGAGGCATACATATTTTTTTCAAAACAAAAAGAACTGATTGGCTGTTTCATACCATTCTAGAATAAAAACTAGGCTGTATGTGTAAATTAATAGAAGCATGTTTTGTATTGGTAAAAAAAAATGTGTAACCAAAGAACAGTACTATGGATTTGCTGTTAGGTTTGAAAAGTCAAGCACTCTTGCTCTGTGGAATTGAAACATTGTTTGGCGAACTTCTGACCTAACTCAACACAGCAGTGTTCCATGAGCTGTTGCTATGGTAGCAGGCAGAAGTCAAGTTGGGGGAAGGGTACTAGGCAGAAGTCAAGTTGGGGGAAGGGTACTTTTGGAAAAGGGTTGGTTTTCAACCAATAGAAATGTGTGATTACATTTGAAAAAAAGGGGGAAGCACTGAGATTTGAAACTTACAAGTATATGTGTGGAAAAATAGAGGGAAAGTTTGCCATTATCTGGTTCTGCTGAGAGGAGAGAGGTGAACACAACAGAGATCCTGGCTCTGATAATCTGCTGTTTGAGTGTCACATTTCTTTCACAACTAACTAATTTTAAAGGTGAGTTTACAGTTTGAGAGGGGATGTATGTGGTAACTTAAGAAATGAATAATAGAAATGGAAATTGTTTTTGTTGTAGTTACACATGGTGGTTTCATAATGTGTCAGTCTGTAAAAGTGATTTTCACTTGCCCCGAAAAAAAAAGAGCAGTAAGTGTGCTTTCAAATTGGCAAAGAAATTTCGTTTTGGGACTAATGTGAAAACATGACTCTGTGTGCAGAGAGGAATTATAGGCAGAGATTTATTGCGTATTGCTCTGGTGATTTCACAGTTGCATTAGATGGAAAGGGGGAGCGAATTTTTGGAGGAAGAAGCAGAGTCTTAGCACACACCCATGTGCTTGCCATGTATAGTCATGCACAGTATTTACAAGCGAGTGGGGTTTTCAGGTTTCAGTCTGTAATGCAAATACATTCAGCATCACTAAGGCTGGTTGCCCTTGCTGGAGTGTGGGCAGTCACCGAGAATACACATGGTGGTGGTCTGAAAAAACAGTTTGGACATGTGCATTTAAATAAATCAAAAAAAGTGGTTTCATAATGTGTCAGTCTGTAAAAGTGATTTTCACTTGTAAAAAGTGATTTTCACTTGCCCCGAAAAAAAAAAGAGCAGTAAGTGTGCTTTCAAATTGGCAAAGAAATTTAGTTTTGGGACTAATGTGAAAACATGACTCTGTGTGCAGAGAGGAATTATAGGCAGAGATTTATTGCGTATTGCTCTGGTGATTTCACAGTTGCATTAGATGGAAAGGGGGAGCGAATTTTTGGGGGAAGAAGCAGAGTCTTAGCACACACCCATGTGCTTGCCATGTATAGTCATGCACAGTATTTACAAGCGAGTGGGGTTTTCAGGTTTCAGTCTGTAATGCAAATACATTCAGCATCACTAAGGCTGGTTGCCCTTGCTGGAGTGTAGGCAGTCACCGAGAATACACATGGTGGTGGTCTGAAAAAACAGTTTGGACATGTGCATTTAAAAAAATCTGAAAAGTGGTTTCATAATGTGACAGTTTGTAAAAGTGATTTTCACTTGCCCAAAAAAAAGAGCAGTTTGTGTGCATTCAAATTGGCAAAGAAATTTCGTTTTGTGACTAATGTGAAAACATGACTCTGTGTGCAGAGAGGAATTATAGGCAGAGATTTATTGCGTCTTGCTCTGGTGATTTCACAGTTGCATTAGATGGAAAGGGGGAGCGAATTTTTGGGGGAAGAAGCAGAGTCTTAGCACACACCCATGTGCTTGCCATGTATAGTCATGCACAGTATTTACAAGCGAGTGGGGTTTTCAGGTTTCAGTCTGTAATGCAAATACATTCAGCATCACTAAGGCTGGTTGCCCTTGCTGGAGTGTAGGCAGTCACCGAGAATACACATGGTGGTGGTCTGAAAAAACAGTTTGGACATGTGCATTTAAATAAATCAAAAAAAGTGGTTTCATAATGTGTCAGTCTGTAAAAGTGATTTTCACTTGTAAAAAGTGATTTTCACTTGCCCCGAAAAAAAAAAGAGCAGTAAGTGTGCTTTCAAATTGGCAAAGAAATTTCGTTTTGGGACTAATGTGAAAACATGACTCTGTGTGCAGAGAGGAATTATAGGCAGAGATTTATTGCGTCTTGCTCTGGTGATTTCACAGTAAGTGTGCTTTCAAATTGGCAAAGAAATTTTGTTTTGGGACTAATGTGAAAACATGACTCTGTGTGCAGAGAGGAATTATAGGCAGAGATTTATTGCGTCTTGCTCTGGTGATTTCACAGTTGCATTAGATGGAAAGGGGGAGCGAATTTTTGGGGGAAGAAGCAGAGTCTTAGCACACACCCATGTGCTTGCCATGTATAGTCATGCACAGTATTTACAAGCGAGTGGGGTTTTCAGGTTTCAGTCTGTAATGCAAATACATTCAGCATCACTAAGGCTGGTTGCCCTTGCTGGAGTGTAGCACTCTGGACATGGGCTTTTTAAAAAATCTGAAAAGTGGTTTCATAATGTGACAGTTTGTAAAAGTGATTTTCACTTGCCCAAAAAAAAGAGCAGTTTGTGTGCATTCAAATTGGCAAAGAAATTTCGTTTTGTGACTATTGTGAAAAGAAATGTAGTAATATATTTAAATACAATAAAGGATTTTTTTTTTAGTTTTTTTCAGGTATTGCTGAAGAGCAGTGAACAAAATTTAAGATGCCTACAAAATCCAGAGTTCAAAAAACGCTAAAAAAAAAACTATATTTGAAGACAACTGGAGGACCAAAGTTAGTAGAAGATGCTCATGTTGGGAAAAAGAAAAAATCTTCTGGTAAGCAGAAAAAACAATTTCTTAAAAATATATTCAAAACAAAGAAAAATGTACAAAATGTCTGTACTGGAAAGAATGTTACAAAAGGAAGAGAACAGGAAAAAATTGAGAATTTAGTTAATGCAAATATACCTTCTGCAACTGAAAAGATTTACATAAACAGAAAAACAGCGTTTAAAGAGATACGTAGAAAAATGTTTCAGAGAAGAGTTATGTCCAATTTGATAAAGGATGTGAAGAAATATAAGCAAAAGGCAAAATATTACAAGAGAAAAAAAGAAATTGAAGCCATTGCAGCAAAGGCATTAGAATTAAAAAGGAAACTATTCATATTAATTTTGAATAGGATGCGTACATTAGATAAAATGGTTAATGTACTGAAATCACAAAGCAAAAGCAAAAGCAAAAGAGTAGTGAACAGAACAAACTTTTGTAAAGTGTTTTTAGGAAAGTGGATGCATAGTTCAAGTAGTGAACCTTTTTTTAATGAAGAGAGCTATTTTCAAAGTAATAGTTTGCTGCATGCAGTTGACACCAGAGGTCGTGCTTACGAAGTGAAAAATGGTTGCATAATGGAGAAGGAGATAATGGTTCCAAGAGATGAGGTACAAGTGATGGCAGATGAGGCAATGGGGAGACGTCCTAAAGCCCCAGTGTACACTTGGAATTGTAGTAGTATTTGCACTGTGCGTCAGGATTCTATTGACAAATTTCGAGAGTTTCTTAGAGAATATAGTAAAAAAAGTGTAAAACAGAAGATTAAGGTGCTTCAAAGTCTGGATCCATGCAGAGTGAGAGAGAATACTGGTTTGCAGGGTCATTCTCTGGCTTGTCTATCTAGAAAAGTGTGCAATAGTGTTTTCCATCATTTTAGGATGCTGGCTGTTCATCATACTGAAATGAGAAAGTTTGTGAGACGGTTGTATTTTGCCAAAAGTCCAGCAATAAAGTTAAATGAATTGAATAGGGCTCTGTTCCGAGGAACGGTATCAGATGTAGAGAAGGTTGTTGATGAAATTCAGTTTTGTTACTTTGGTCCTGAACAAAACAGTGCAGAGAAGGACACAGTAAATGAGGAAGAAGTGGAAGAGAATGTAGAACCTTCTGTAAGTAAGACATTTAATGATCACATAACAAAATTTGCAATAGTCTCTAATGAAAGACCAAATGTTACTTGTATTTGTTGCCGCAGAACTCATTATAGAAAACAAACTAGGAATGTTGATCTCTACAGAAAGAGTGAAAATGAAGATAATTATAAGTGGAAGGATTTTGCCACATATATATTTCTAGAAAATTGTTTTGAATTGGGTGAAGATCAGCGTATTTGTAAATACTGTTACAACAAGTTAGAGGAAAATAGAATGCCGACCAGAGCTGTACATAATAATTTAGAATTGGATGCTATTCCTGCTGAACTTTCTGAATTAAATACATATGAGTCTATACTCATTCAATGTGTTCATCCGTTCCAGACCATAGTACGTATGGAGCCCAAAACTGGTAAATTACCTCCTTCAGATTTACTGAGAGGTTTAAAAGGTAGAGTGGTGTATTTGCCCTTGGATTTGAAAAAAAATATGGAAACTATTGATGCGGATACTTTGGAAACTGAACCATTAATTATTCTGGTTAATGGTGTACCTACAAAGAATAAGAAGATTTGGCAGGAGCTGGTAGATGTGCGGAAAGTACAAAGAGCAAATTTGTATTTGAAAAAAAATAACAAATGGTATGAATCAATTTATATAGAAGAAGAAGAAGAAGAAGAAGATTTTCAAGAAGACACAGAAACACCAACTGGACAAATTGAAAAAGTGGACAAGTCAAAGGAAGAAGAAATTTATGAACATTTTAGCATACATCCTCTTCATTCGAAAGAAGTTATGGGAGACAATATTGATCTCTTTCAGATGAAGAAAGCAAAAGGAACTCCTGTGAGTGTATGGGAGGAGAGCTTGGAAGCTCGATGTTTTCCTCAGCTGTTTCCTAAAGGAAAAGGAGGACGATACGATGAACGTCCAGAACAGATTCCAGCTTCAGAGTATCGGACTACAAGACTATATGCTGAAGATCCCAGATTTCGACAAAGTATTCCTTATTTGTTCCATCTTTTATTTGAAAGCGACTTGTCTGCACTGTCTTATGCAGTAAATCACATTTTAAAAAGTGGAGTACATTTACAAAATGTGTCTGCTAAGGATTTTATGGAGAAAGTGCAGCACCGAGATGATCATTTGGAAACACAACTGATCAATCTGATGGCTTGTCAGCGTGGGACAAATGAATATTGGTACCGACGCCATGGTGAACTAAAATGCATGTTACGGAATTTAGGAACACCAACATGGTTCCTTACCCTAAGCTGTGCCGAGTACGCTTGGGATGATTTACTGGATTTTCTACGAGAGGCCAATTCAAACATTAAAAACATCGAATACAAGACAGCAGGAGAACTGTGCTTATTGGATCCGGTTAATGTTTGCAGATATTTCAATCATAGATTTGAGGCTATGATGTCCTTCATCTGCAATAAAAAAAATCCACCCCTTGGAGAAGTAGTGGATTTCTTTTGGAGAAAAGAGTACCAGGCAAGAGGTGCTCCTCATATTCATATGCTGTTGTGGATCAAGGATGCCCCAAAGTTTGGAACAGATGCTGATGAAGCAGTGTTATCTTACATTCAAGAATATGCAACATGTGCTATACCAAAAAGCACAGAAGAGAACAAGTTAAAGGAGCAAGTTTTACGTTTCCAAAGTCATCGGTGTGGAAAATACTGTCGACGGAAATACAAGAGCAAAGAAAAATACTACACTAAATGTCGATTTGGATTTCCTAGACCTGTTCTTTCAAATGGAAGAGTAAACAGTTTTATGTCAGCTGTGAGACATACTATCACAAGAAAATCACCTAAGAATACCTACAACCTTAAAAGAAAAGAAGAATCAAAAAATATAAATGACTACAACCCAGTCATTTTATCCATGTGGAACGCTAACATGGATATACAGTATGTAGCTGACAATTCCATTGCTGTTGCACGATATGTAACGTCTTACATTACGAAATCAGAAAAAACAGAATTGAAGGAAATGTGGGAAGAGATTTCTCACGAGAAGACTGTCAGTAAGAAGCTGTACAGTTTCAGTTTGAAGATGTTATCGCATCGAGAAATTGGATCCTACGAATGTTCAGATAGGTTATCTTCTGCAAGTCTCTACTCGAAGTCAAGAAGAATAATTTGGGCAAGTTTAGGCCTTGCAGCAATGAGAAATCGGGTACTGAAATCTGTAGGAGAAATTGAATATTTGGTCGATAATGACCCAGAAAGTACAGATATATTGAAAACAAACATGTTGGACACATATTATCCCAAGAGAAGTCAACATCTGGAGAACATGTGTCTCTATGAAGTGCTGCAGAACTACATTTATTCAAGGAAAGCCACAGAAGACATCAATAATGGAAAATATAAAGTCGTTGGTGAAGAAGGATGTTTGGTGAAGCAAACAAAAGGAAGTTTGATAAATCACCGGAAGCTGAGTTGCGACACTACTGACAAGAAAGAATTTTACTACTTGGCTCTTTTACAGTTGTTTAAACCATGGCGTACAGAGGATGAACTACTGGGAGAATTTCAAAGCTATGAAGATTCATTTAATGCTTGCAAAGACAGCATACAATGCAATACATTCACAACTTATCTGCAAATGTTAAATGAAGAAATTGAACAGGAAACTACAATTGCAGCAGAAATAGCTAGAGACAGTTCTCAGGACAGCCAAAGTTCAGGAACACACAGTCAAGATCCCCTAGGACAACCAATCATTGAAAATGAAGCATCAATAGCCATGAATGAAGTGGAAACGGCTATGAATCAAGCTCAAGAAGAATTTATAGACTTAGAAAATTTGGAAAGACAACTGAATCAAGAGCAGCAACAAATTTATGAAGAGATCAAAAACAAAATTGATCACGGATTTCTACATGTAAAAAAAGAGTGCTCATGCACATCATTTCATCCAATCAGGATGTATGTAAGCGGACAAGCTGGAACTGGAAAAAGTTTCCTAATAAAAGTCATCAGAAGCTACCTACAGCAAAAAACGGATTCTACTTTGTCTTGTGTGGTTACTGCTCCAACTGGGTTAGCAGCATATAACATAAAAGGAATCACCTTACATCGTTTGCTAATGTTACCAGTGGAGCATGAGAACAAAATACAATTCAACAAGCTAACTGGAGAAGCATCCTTGGAAGTTTCAAGAGTATTGAAGAAGATGCAAGTTCTCATTATTGATGAGGTGAGCATGGTATCAAACCTAATGCTTGCCTTTGTGCATTTAAGAATGCAGCAAATTTTGAAGACAGACTATGACATGTTATTTGGTGGAAAACACGTCATAGTTTTTGGAGATCTTTTGCAACTTACTCCAGTTAAAGGACAACCAGTGTTTAATACTGTGACACATGAAGACACGAAGAAGTCATTGGGAAGCATCGGAAATACAAATATTTGGTCCTTCTTTGAGTACAAGGAACTTACTACTAATATGAGGCAAGCAAACGATGAAGAATATGGAAGTATTCTGAAAGATATCAGGATTGGACTACTGACAGAAGTTGGCAAAAAAGCATTACAGAGTCGGCTGCTACATAATTTATTTCCAAAGGAAGAAATAGTTGCAGAGAAGATATACAAGAACATTGCAGAAAACAAAAGTGTCATCTGCTTAATGCCAACTCTACGTGAATGCTCAATATTCAATGAGGAGCTTTTGAAATTGGAAAAGGAAGAGATCAGGAAATTGGAAGCAGTGGACAAAATTGAGGATGGAAGAATTACTGTCACAGTAACAGGCAAACTGAAAAATAAATTGGACTCACTAGAGAAGAACATCTCCAAAACAGCTGGATTAGAAAAAAATCTATATGTTTGTATGAACTGTAGAGTGTTTTTAAGGAGAAATTTGGATGTTGAGAAAGGTTTAGTTAATGGAGCGATGGGAAGAGTTGTGGGTTTTATTAATTACCAGAAAAAAGAAGGAGTTGAATGTTTAAAAATAAAATTTGATCAGATAGATGAAGTTAAAGATATTTGTCGTTGTACAGTTCGTTTTATGCTTGTGAAAGACTTATATGTACGTAGGAAGCAGTTTCCGTTTTCTCTAGCATATGCTGTAACTATTCACAAGTCTCAAGGATTGACTGTAGATTGTGCATTTGTGAACATTGGTTCAACTGTGTTCAAAGAAGGTATGGCATATGTTGCTTTGTCACGAGTCAAAACATTATCAGGTTTATTCATGATAGACTTTGATGAGTCAAAAGTTAGTGCTGATACAAACTGTGTAAAGGAGTATAATAGATTAAGAAGAAGCTATGCTCCTCATTTAGGTCAGTATCCTGTGTTGGAGAAACGTGTAGTTTCTCGTAAAAGAAAAAATGAGAATATCTGTAGTGAAGATGTAGAGAAGAGGAAAAAAAAGAGGAGTGATGTAATTGCAAGCAAAAAGAAAAAGGAAAATGAAGAACAGGTTGTAGGATGTCATTTTGAAAATAGCTCTGGTGTCAACTGCTACGCAAATGTAGTGCTGAATGTTGCATTTTATCTGGAAAGTTTGCAAGAGCAGATAATAGTAAATCAGGGAAAAAGATTCTGTTCAGAGCTGAGTCTCCTTTTTCAAAAGCTGAGTAAAGATAAAACTCAAATAGAAAGTGCTACTGACATTAGAAAACTTTTAGATGTATGTTCAGGACGAACACAGTTTTCTCAAAATGAACAGCAAGATGCACATGAATTTTTGATGTATTTTCTTCAGGTAGTGGAAGAAGAAGGAGTTCCCATTGACATTTTTTTTGGTCTCTCTTATAAATGGGAACATAGTTGTGATAATTGTTATAATATATGTGGCTCTATTGTTGATAATGAAAGGTTTATTTATTTGACATTGCCAGACAGTAAAACAGTCACTTTTGCAAAATTAGTTAAAGATGCTAATCATAGCATGAAATGTGGTGAGTGTAATTCTGACATGTTTTCAACATTAATTTTAAAGGAATACGGACAGTATGTAATTTTAATGATGCAACGATGTAGAGCTGATGGTTCAAAATTGGATACTTTAATAAAGAAGTTTACAGGACAGCAATTATCAATTTCAGGAAAAACTTTTGTAACTGTTGCAATAATTTTCCATGATGGACCTACTGTTACTTCTGGACATTACACAGTTTATCTTAAATGTGAAAAAGGCTGGACACTGTGTAATGATTCTCAATTGATTTTCAAACAACGTTTGCCTTTTGATTTAGCAAATTCCTATCTAATCTTCCTGAAACCTAAATTTTAGAGAGACTTGGCAAGATCTGGACAAAACAATTTTACCATTTTACTGGATTACCATTGCAATTTTGTAAAAAAAAGATTTTTTAAATTATCATTTGGCCTAATGGAAAGATAACCAATTGTAATGTGGACTTTTTTAATTTTTAATGAAACTTTGAAAAACCAATAATTTAGAGATTATCGGTAACTTCTGCACATTTTAAATTTTGGAATGTTATTGGACTGCCATTGGAAATTTTTTCAAAAATGTTTTAAAAAATTACTATTTGGCCATGTGGAAAAGTAACCAATTCTATTGTGGACTTAATAAATTATTCAAAAAATTTTCGTGAACCAAAATGTTACAGAGAATCGGTGAGATCTGGACAAATTAAACTTTAGAATTTTATTGGATTACCGTTGGAAATTTATTCCAAAAAAAAATTTAAAATTACTATTTGGTCTAAAGGAAATGAAATCAGATGTATTTTGGAGTAATTTGAGATATAATATTGTGATTATACTTCTGAAACAAACATATCAGACGGTATTTTAAAGAAATAACTATTGGTATTAGATGATATTTTTTTACAATATTATGCATTTCTATAATGTTAAGTTTAAGTAAAAAAAGAATCAGGGCATTTTTAATACAATCTTTGTGATTGGTATTTTTTTTTGCCCGCTGTAAAATGATGAATGCAATTGCTTTCACAATTTATAGTGAAATGCAATATATTCTGAAAACAGCAAAAATAAGGCAAAAATATTTTTGGGAAAAAAATGTAAATATGTGTACTGTATTATAAAATGTTTTAAAAATATTAATACTTTTTTCTTTTTTTCCAGATAGATATAGAAAATTTTCGAAAACTACAAACATTTTTAAAACTATTTTTTTAAAAAACAAATGAATAAATATTTTTTCAGTGAGTATGGTAAGTCAATAATAATAATTGTAGTCTCTCAAGGACAATGTAATGTGATAAATGATTTTTAGTGTTTTTAAAAAAAAAAAAAAAAAAGTACGCGCAGTACGCGGTAAAAAAAAAAAAAAAAAAAAGTTTTTAAAAACATATGTAAAAAAAAGATGAAAGATAAGGTTGGCTCTTAAAAGAACCGTTGTGTTCATGCAGGGACAGAGGAAAGGAAGCATGGGAAAATTATTCAAAGCGACAAATGTGCTGATCTATTTTGTTGTTCACTAGGGAAACACTGGTCTCCCTATGGCAAATTAGATCTTTACAAAATGTGCAATGAATATCAACCTTCCGAAATCGAGGGTTCATTTCCAGAGGGCCAGCAAAAGTAGATTCTCCCCCCACAGATGAAGGGCTCACCTGACCTGCAGAAGAAGGAGTCAGCCCTGCAGATGATGGTCCAGGCTGAGCTACTGTGGATGTACTGGCTCGTCTTTCTGAAGAGTTACCTCCAAAAAGATGACCATGTGTCCTTCTGTGTACATCCTGGAGGTGTCTCTTCATGGTGTGATTCCCAAAGGAATACTTCCTGTTAGGATTACCTCTAGAAAGTACACGCTTACACAGCTTACAAGTCACTAAGGGTGCATTTACCTTTTGCTGGCCTTCAGGAAAAGTAAAATAATCCCATACATAAGAGGGCTTTTGTTTCCTCGATCTCTGCCTCAAGACAGTGCTGCTAGTGCTAGCCTCACTCTCAGAAGAGCTCTGCTGTTCTGCCATCGTATCCCAAAGACAAACCAGCTCCTTCTCCCAAGGGATCACAAGCAGAAATGAGGGGAATGGGTGTGGTGTAGGAGAGTTCTAGAACTGAAAGTAGTTTCAACCAATCAAAAGTTGTGTTTCATGATCACATGACCTACCGTACGCTTACGGTACGCTTACGGTACGCTTACGGCAAAAAGTACGCATGCGCGTAAAAAAGACACGCGCTTGCGCGCATGCGCATAACAGTCACTACCCGACACTTCCGCGTAACGTGCGCGTGTAGCGTAAGCGCGCACGCGTCCCACGCGCAGTACGCGCGGCTACGCAAAGTGCGTAACTAAACGCAAGCAGCGTAGATAGATAACGGACGTTGCGTAAACCGTACGCTTACCGTGAGCTTACGGTACGCGTACTAAAAAAATATTTTTTTTAAAAAAAAAGTACTGCAAATAAATTTTACATGTTTATTTTAAAAAATATATTTAAAAAAACATATTAAAGAATTTTAAAAATTTAATCATAGTCTTTATAAAAGGTAAGATAATTAAATTAAAAATATGTTAGAAAAAAAAAAAAAAAAAAAAAATTTGCATTTAAAAAACCTTGCAAATTCACTGAAAAAACCATGGGTTTCACACACGTTATAGTTAGGAATTAGCATTTAAAAAACCTTAGAAATTCAGTGAAAAAACCATAGGTTTCACACACGTTATAGTTAGGAATTAGCATTTAAAAAACCTTAGAAATTCAGTGAAAAAACCATAGGTTTCACACATGTTATAGTTAGCTGGACATTTTACTCGTAAAAAACCAATGAAATTGCCCCGTTATAGTTAGTTCAGCTAACTATAACTCGCGCGCCCGCAATGCACTGCTGATGACGTCACATATTACATCACTCATGACATGGTCAGTGACATCACTCATGACATCACTGATGACATCTCAAATGACATCACTGATGACATCACTGATGACATCATCCTTGTGATAGAGTGGCAGACCTCCTCTCACCCTAATATAACCTTTGACACACACATTCAAAAATAGAGACTAAAATTTTCAAAACAATGGACATACCAATACCAGTTACAACAACCTCTTCAGTAATTCTAAGATCCACATACACATCCACTCATTCACCAACAGTCCAATACAGTCACTCATACATGTACTCACTCATCATATGTACTCATACACCTATACATCCTGTTACACAATGCCACTCATCCATAGAGTTACTCACACACATAGTCACTCGTACTAATAAAGAATCAAACATACATTTACTTGCATATACAGTTATACACACACCACCATACTTACTTCTACGGAAACTTACACATACTTAGTCTTTTAAACAATCACTTATAGAAACACATACTTATTCATACAGGAACTCTTCCAATCTCTCACCCTTGCATATACTCACATATATACACCAATAGTCACATATACTAGTTTTAAACATATGTAGTTACTCATAAAGACACTATTGAGACAGTCATTCACTCACTAACACACCCATACACACACTCATCCACCCATGCAGTCCTGCACACATGGTCTGTTCAACACATACAAACAGTGAGTCACTCATTCATGCACCTATGCACTACGTAATACCCCCCACCGAGCCATGCAGACACTCAGACTGATACTCAAAAAACCAACTAATAACCTATATAGACACCCATGTAGCTACTCACCAACCCATGCAGCCACTTATACACAAAGTGAGAGACTGATACAGATATATACATATTTAAACATTACTCACTAAAACATGTATTCACTATGATACACTTAATCAGTCAGTTAAACAATCAATTTTTCAAAAACAAATCATCCATTTAGACACTTATATACCCATTTATTCTTCCATCGACCTTGAGATATACATATATAAAACATATTTAATTTTCAGAAAAACCCACATTCACTGGATGATGTCATCAGTGATGTCATCAGTGATGTCATTTGAGATGTCATCAGTGATGTCATGAGTGATGTCACTGACCATGTCATGAGTGATGTAATATGTGACGTCATCAGCAGTGCATTGCGGGCGCGCGAGTTATAGTTAGCTGAACTAACTATAACGGGGCAATTTCATTGGTTTTTTACGAGTAAAATGTCCAGCTAACTATAACATGTGTGAAACCTATGGTTTTTTCACTGAATTTCTAAGGTTTTTTAAATGCTAATTCCTAACTATAACGTGTGTGAAACCTATGGTTTTTTCACTGAATTTCTAAGGTTTTTTAAATGCTAATTCCTAACTATAACGTGTGTGAAACCCATGGTTTTTTCAGTGAATATATATATATATATATATATATATATAGAGAGATATATCTCTCTCTCTCTATATATATATATATATATATATAGATATAGAGATATATATATATATATATATATATAGATATAGATGTAGATGTAGATGTAGATGTAGATGTAGATACATACATACATATTAGGTACTTATAGTTAGGGCCAAAGTTTCCATAGGAAAAGTGTTTATGCTTTGCCAATGACTTTGGCGCTGCTTGACGAATCCTCACAAAATTTTCAAAAAACGTCCCCTTTTTAGATTTCGCCTGCACAGCACTGAGCTTGTATTCCTTCCCCACTTTCCTGGCTTTCCATTGGTTCCTGTGCTTGCCACTTACTTTTTCTCCATTTCTATTGGATGTAGCATATTTTCCTGCATTTACCAAAGCTTGTTCCTCGTCTGCTTCTCTTATCAGTTACCCGTAGCCAAAATACTGTTAACATTCACTTTGGTGAAACTTTTTTTTCATAAAGTTTTGCCTCTTTCTGCTTCTTCGTCTTGCAGCAGATTTATATAGCGCAAGTTAACAAACAGAGAGATTAAGTGATTTGCCCAGAATCACAGGATGTTGGGCCACCAAGACTCAAACCAGGTTTCTCAACCCTTGAGTCAGCAGCTCTGGCCGCTATGCCACATCTTCTCCACTCCCACTGATACTTTTCGAGGAGCTCTTTCCTTCATCGATGACGGTGATTGACACAACAACTCATTTAACACATAGGCGAAACTTATGCATTACCAAAGCTTATTGGTTCAGCTGCTGTGTTGGAAGTTTTGGGGTGATCCGTCAAGCGGGGACCGAGAAAAAAGGGTGTCCCAAATGAGTTTTCCCTATGTTATGCCTATGGGAGTTTTCCATTTTTTGAATATGACTACAGCCCGAACCGCTGAACAGAATTACACAAAATTTGGCAGAAAGCTAGACGATGGTCCAGAAAGCGTGCTTTATGCGATTTGGTATAAATACATTCAGTGGTTTCAGAGATATTTAAGTTTAAAAACTATAGATATCTGGGTGTGGACTCGCGGATCCTACTTAAATTTGATAGGCTGTCAACACTTCAATCAGGAAGTGTTGGCAGCCATCTTGGGACTCAGCTAAAGTGGAGTCCAACATAAAAAATAAAGAAAGAAAAGAGGGCTGGGTATGACCCCACCTGATGTGGAGGGGGCCCCCACAGAGCCCCGCCATCCATTTGTTGCGGATTCGCAGGTGGATCCACGTATTAGCAGGAATATTGAAGAACAAAAAACTGTGCAAACTTCCATGCTCCTTTTAAAGGAAGCCTCCAGGGGGCCAACTCCAGGGGGCCAATGAAAAATAAAGGAGGGGGTCCATGGAGCCCCCCTCCTAGGGTTTAATCAAACCCCAGGGACCACCAGCTCCCTGCGTTTTTTGATTTAAATTATGCAGGGGTGCCCATACAGCACCTCCTGCACAGCGGGGCCACTACCTCCCCAGGGCTTCTTTCATTGTTAAATGGGGGCCTCTCTGATCCCCTCTCCCCCAGCCCTGGTGACTGCCGCCACCTTGGGGCTTTTTGTTTGAAGAATGGGGGGCCATGCGGATCCCACCCGCTGCCCCGGGGGCCGCTACCTACCCGGGGCTTTAAATGTAATTAATGGGAGGGCCGCATGGACCTCCACACAGCCCCGAGGACCCCACTTCCCCAGGGAAAGTTTAAAGAAAGGAGTGGCCGTGCGCACCCCTTACTAGAGCCATCCATGGCCCTGGGGACCGCCTCCTCCCAGGGCCAGGTCCTGCTATGTCTTGGGATGTCCACTCCCGGGACATAGGTGTTTGGTATGGTTTGGCTGGAGCTTTACCGCTTTCGCCAAGCAATAACAAACTGTGCTCTGCTTTGAGCAAGCGAGAGCATTTTGCTCTTGCTTGCTCAAAGTGGAGCAGACTTGCTTTTCCACACAGGGAGAAGCATGTTAGCAGCTCCCTATTTGTAAAATCAATGCCGGCTCTTGCAAAAGGCCGGAAGCCAGCAGGGACCGCGGGGGCATTCAGGTGATGTTGTGATGTCGCTGACCATGTCATGAGTGATGTAATATGTGGGGTCATAAGCAGTGCATTGTGGGGGCGCAAGGTATAGTTAGCTCAGCTAACTATAACTGCTGAATATCACTGGTTTTGTATGAGTGAAATTTGAGCCTAACTATAATGCCCCTGTAACCTTTGTTTTTTTCAGTGAATTTCTAAGGTTTTTTTTATTCCATTTCCAAACTATAACGCCCCTGTTACCTTTGTTTTTTGCAGTGAATTTGTAAGGTGTATATATATATATAGATATAGATATATATATATATATATTCACTGAAAAAACCATAGGTTTCAGGGGCGTTATAGTTAGCTGGACTTTTCACTCGTACAAAACCATAGAAATTCCCCCGTTATAGTTAGTTCATCTAACTATAACTCACGCGCCCGCAATGCACTGCTGATGACGTCACATATTACATCACTCATGACATGGTCAGTGACATCACTCATGACATCACTGATGACATCTCAAATGACATCACTGATGACATCACTGATGACATCATCCAGTGAATGTGTATTTTTCTGAAAATTACATATGTTTTATATATGTATATCTCAAGGTCGATGGAAGAATAAATGGGTATATAAGTGTCTAAATGGATGATTTGTTTTTGAAAAATTGATTGTCTAACTGACTGATTAAGTGTATCTTAGTGAATACATGGCTTAGTGAGTAATGTTTAAATATGTAAATATCTGTATCAGTCTCTCACCTTGTGTATAAGTGGCTGCATGGGTTGGTGAGTAGCTACATGAGTGTCTATATAGGTTATTAGTTGGTTTTTTGAGTATCAGTATGAGTGTCTGATGTCTGTATGGTTCGGTGGGGGGTATTACGTAGTGCATAGGTTCATGAATGAGTGACTCACTGTTTGTATGTGTTGAAGACAGCATGTGTGCAGGACTGTATGGGTGGATGAGTGTGTGCATGGGTGTGTTAGTGAGTGAATGACTGTCTCAATAGTGTCTCTATGAGTAACTACATATGTTTTAAACTAGTATATGTGACTATTGGTGTATATAAGTGAGTATATGTGAGAGTGAGAGATTGAAAGAGTTCCTGTATGAATAAGTATGTGTTTCTATAAGTGATTGTTAAAAAGACTAAGTATGTGTAAGTTTCTGTAGAAGTAAGTGTGGTGGTGTGTGTATAACTGTATATGCAGGTAAACGGATGTTTGATTCTTTATTAGCATGAGTGACTATGTGTGTGAGTAACTTTATGGATGAGTGGCATTGTGTAACAGGATGTATAGGTGTATGAGTACATATGATGAGTGAGTACATGTATGAGTGACTGTATAGGACTGTTGGTGAATGAGTGGATGTGGATGTGGTTCTTACAATTACTGAATAGGTTGTTGTAAATGGTATTGGTATGTCCATTGTTTTGAAAATTTTAATTTCTATTTTTGAATGTGTGTATTAAAGGTTATATTAGGGGGAGAGGAGGTCTGCCACTCTATCACAAGGATGATGTCATCAGTGATGTCATCAGTGATGTCATGAGTGATGTCACTGACCATGTCATGAGTGATGTAATATGTGACGTCATCAGCAGTGCATTGCGGGCGCGCGAGTTATAGTTAGCTGAACTAACTATAACGGGGGAATTTCTATGGTTTTGTACGAGTGAAAAGTCCAGCTAACTATAACGCCCCTGGAACCTATGGTTTTTTGAGTGAATTTCTAAGGTTTTTTAAATGCTAATTCCTAGCTATAACGTGCCTGAAACCTATGTTTTTTTCTGTGAATTTCAAAGGTTTTTTAAATGCTAATTTCTAGCTATGCCTACAGAGATAGGACATGTGAAGAAAGAAGGAAAAACGCACAGAAAGAAAAAAAAGAGATGCAGAAAGAAGCAACAGAAGTCCTCAAAGACGATGAAAAGTACAGGAAGAAGTATAACGTGCAGAAACAACAAACAGAAGAGCAGAAACAAGCCTTGTTGCAAAATCATCCTGTACCCTCAACTTTTTCAGACGGATACTGGTGGTAACTGAGTCTGACTAACCAGTCCTAGAGCCAGTGCTATGTTACAAGACACTCAGAATACTGTGAAAACACCTACATACACTAGGGCACACTATGTGTTGGGGTCCCCCTGTGATTAGCATGACCTCCTCTGTAAGCCCCTAGTATATAATAGGGCAGGGGATTAAAACTACCTCTTAAAACGCACCACAGGGCGTGTTTGAACACGTCACCTCATGCCCAGTCCCCTCCCTTCCCCACTGTGTAAACACGCCCTGTAGCCGTTTTAAGTTGGGAGATTAAGTCCTCTTGAATCCTGAGGGTCCCTAGGGTCCAACTACACCACTAGGTACCTCCAGTAAGCGCCACAGAGCTGCGTTGCAGAGAGGTGTAAAAAGTGGCACGGCCTGCACCACCTCTCTGCAACGCAGAGCAGTGGTGCTTACTGGAAGCACCTGGTGCGCTAGTTGGACCCCAGTGTCCCTCAGGATTGAAAGGGAATTATTTCCCCAACTTAAAAACGCGCCACAGGGCCTGTGGGCGTTCTGAGTTGAGAGATTAAGTCCCCTTGAATCCTAAGGGTCCCTAGGGTCAAACTAGCCCACCAGGTACCTCCAGTAAGCGCCACAGAGCTGCGTTGCATGGAGGTGTAAAAAGGGGCGTGGCCTCAGAACACCTGTCTGCAACGCAGCTCCCTGGCACATACTGGAGATACCTGTTGGGCTAGTTGGCCCTCAGGGACCCTCAGTATTGAAGGGGAATTAATTCCTCAACTTACAACTGGCCAGGGGGCGCGTTTGCAGAGTGCTGCAAGGAGGGGGCGTGGCCTCCGGCGCGATGCCAGTCTTTTATTTATTTATTTTTAAGAAGGAGGGCTGTGTGTCCCCATTTCTTTTTCTAATTTATTAGCCCTGGGGACCCCATCCCCCAGGGCCTGCACCCTAATTTTTTTTGTTGAAAAAAATTAATTTGGCCCTCCCAAGGCCTTAATCGGCCCCGGGGACCCCAACCCCCAGGTCATGGCCTTTTTTTTATTCTTTAGGAGGGGGGCTGTGTTGCCCCCCTCCTCAGGCCACTTATGGCCCCGGGGACCCCATCCCCCGGGGCCGGCCTTTTTTTTTTTTTTTTTTTTTTTTAAATATATATTTATAGAAACACCTAGGACATGCTGGACAAACCGTATGTACCTATCACCATGACGATTTGCGTGATATTCATTAAAAGGCGACTATGCATACAATGAATCCACATGGGTAGCTATTGACGGGCACATTTAATACACATGCACACCAAGCCATTCAAAGGGGATTCGACAAAAATTCGACCAAACTATGCAAGAAACCCCCTCACGGTTAATAAACCACACATCCACCGCCGGATGTGTAATACTTTTTATTTTACACTCTGGAAAGGAGACAAACCTCACTTGAGAGTCACAGCGTGCTCCTGGCTGAGCCCAATGCTGTGTTACACCCACCAGTGCCCGCCGAGTGCCACACACCTCTGTGTTGTATTCCACCAGCTAGTGCGTATGCTATGACACTCTCTAGCCCATGTGCACTGTAACACCACCCCGTGAATATGTCATGCCACACTTGCCTTCGCACGGGTTATATTGCCCCATCTAACGTGCCTTCCTCGATGCCTATGTTATAAAGCACAGCGCTATGCCATACATATTCCAATCTGGGATCCATATCTTTGTCACAGTGCATATGCAATGTTACACTACCCAGCACATATTTTATATTACAACTTTAGAGACTACTTAGGTTACACAACACTGCCCTGTGCATATTACACTCCAAGGCGCATATCACATAGCAAGCGCTAGTGCCTGTGCTATCTCGCGCTCTCCAATGAATCTGTCATTGCGCACAATGTATTGCATATTATATTTCATGCCCCGGTTCATCTTATATCACACTTTTTGGTGCATAGTTTTTACCATATACTATATCTAGTTTTCATTTTCAATCGTGCTCTCAGGACTATGTTCTATATAACACTGCGTCCACCTACCCTTTTCACGGGCATTACATTTTGCGATGGGGGTGGAGGGTCAGGGGATGTTTCTGCCAAGTGAGCCCGGAGTCACAGTCCCAAACGTCCTCTTCTTCCTGAATAAAAGTGAGATTATGCTGCATACTTGTTCATATTTTAAGTAGTTCGCACAGACACACATTTTAAAAACAATAAAGTTCCTAATACCCACCTTCTATGAACAGTTAGCTTGCTGCCCCATCCACCTCCTCCCTATCCTCTGTTGTCTGAATCCATGGACTAGCCTCCTCCCTCCTGCCATGCATGGTCTGATGTGCTGCCATTGCCCTGCATTTAGCATGATGTACCAGTCCACTCATCCTGCCCTCCATTGCCCAATTCTATGGCCCATCATTGACCTCCTGCTTAGCCTCTGTGCTTTGCTTTCTGCCCCTATTCTCCTTCCCCCTGCCCTCCGATGTCTTTGTGCATGCCCCTGCTCCATCCTTTTTGACCACCATGTTCCATGGACCTGCCACTCCTATCTACTCTGAGTGTTCTGTTGAGCTGCCACTCCCCTACCACCTGCCTAGCATTGTCAGATGACTGTAACCTGTCCCTGCCACCTCCACCCTGCCTGTCCACATGCCATGCCCCTATCCCCTTCCTCCTGTCCTCCATGGTCCATTTTACTGCCACACCCTTCTGCCCTCCCTGGTCTGTTGTGCTGCAACTGCTCCTCCTGCCTGCCCCGCACGGTCTGTTGTGAGGCCCCTTCCCCTGAACTCTCTTGTCTGTGCCCAGGTCCTGACCCTCCCTTCTATCCTCCATGGTCCTTTGTGCATGCCCCTGCACCCTCCTTCTTGCCCATCATAGCCATTGTGCTGCCACTAACCCTCCCGCTTGCCATGCATGGTCTTCTGTGCTGCCATGGCCCCTCCCACCTTCTCTGTGTGGTCAGCTAGCTGCTCCTGACCCCCTCCCACCTTCCCTCCATGGTCTGTGTGTATGCCATCATAGTCTCACTGTTGCTCTCCATGGTGTTTCTTGTTTCTAGTGCCCATCCTGCCTGACCTCCATGGTCATCTTGCTGCTCCTGCCCTGCCCCCTTTCCCCCAGCCCTCTGTTTCCATGTGCAGACCCCTATTCCCTCCCTCCTGGCTTGTCGGTTCCATTGTAAGGCCCCTGATCCGTCCCTCCTGCCCTTTATGGTCTGTTATGCTGCAGCTTTCTCTCCTGTCTGTCCATTATGGTCAGCCAACTACCATTGCCTCTTTCCCCTCTGTTGTCTGTTGTCCATGTGCATGGTCCTGTCCCCTCCCTATTGCTTTCTATGGATTGTTGTGCTGCACTCCTGTCCCGCATGCCCTGTGTGGTGTATTGTGCTGCTGCAAACCCTGATGCCTGCCCTGTAGGGTCAGTTTGGTGCACCTCTCAATGTCCCTCCTGTCCTCTGTTATCCAAGTCCATGTCCCTACCCCAATTCCTCCTGCCTACCATGATCCAATGTACCATACTTGCGAACATTTTGAACTTGGTAAGAGGGAGATTTTGAAATAAAACTGGGGTATTGATTTTCCCCTTTGAGTTACATTGAAAAAGAGAAGATTGTAGACAGGAAACAGATCAAGTAAAGCCCATTTGAGCTTAAAAACATTGGACGTTTCCTTGCTGAAACGGGTTTGTTGGCATGTATGGTTGTATGACCACTGCCTCTTCCTTCTGCCCACAATGGTCTATTATATTGCCACAGCCTCTCTTGCCAGTCCTGTATTGTTGGTTTGTTGCCCCTGCCCCCCTTTCCACTGCCCTCCATAGTCTGTTGTGCTGCCACTGCCCTTCCTGCCTACCTAGTGTGGTCAAATTGTTGCCTCTGCACTCTCCTACCTGCCTTCAATTTTCAGAGTCCGTGACCCTGGCCTCTGCCTCTCAACAGTATCCCAATGAACAACTAGATTGCTAACATTCTATATTTATTACAAAAGTGTGGAATGCCTGACGTCATCTTGATGTAATCAAAACTGTAATGCCTAGAGCATTTCCTTTAGAAATTACATATATGAGAGGGTCTTATTTGCATCAAAATTATGGTTAGTGCTCTAAAAAACTAAAATGAGGACATATTTTCTGAGTTTTCAAATAGCGACAAAGAACTTTTAAATTAGTTGTAATCTTAGTTTTTTTATCCAGTTGACCACTTGATTAAATGTTGCATCCAAGGGGAGAGGGTGTGGTGTTACATCCAGAGCTGCAGACTTTGCAACTGGGGAACCAGGTTGGAGTTTCTGCTTCAGCTCAACATTCTGTGATTCTGGTCAAATCACTTAATCTCCCCATGTCTACAACCAAAATGAATTTGATCTTGTGTGATGTAACCAATGTTCATGTAAAGCACTCCAATACCTGACAAGTCTGCACTATATAAAACTGCAAATACACAACAAAATAAGTGTTTTGCACACTTCTGTCATTGGGCTACATTTGGGTGATATTTGGGCCACATTAGGGCTCTTTTGTCTTTTGCCATTTTAGGAGATTTATTTGTTATGAAGTTTCCTAATTTCCTCATTTACTGCAGTCTCCTCAGTAGGAAATGCTTTCAGTTTTTTACTTTGATTCCATCATGAAGGTATTCAGATATGTCACACATTTGCCATAAATTCTGAATGTTAGCACTCTAGTTGCTCATTAGATCACTGTAGTAAAGCTACTGCTCACCACGGAAGTCTGCTGCTAGTATTAGAAGTGCATGTTTCAGTCTGCATATCAGAATTTTTTAATGAAATAGAAGAGGATTTGAGAAGTCACTCAAAATGTGCCCTAATTTTTCTTTCTTCAGCACTAATCATAATTTCTATGGCAAAATGAACCCCCTCATTGTGTTCCTTTTTAAATTAAATGTTTTAAGTGTTACCAGTTTATTCTAATCAAGATGGCTTCAGGTGTGCCATACTTTTGTCATAAGTAAGACAGTTAGCGCTCTAGTTGTTCTTTAGAGCACTCTGGGAAGCTGCAGTAGAACACAAAGGAATCAACTGACAATCTCTGCCCTTGTTGGATGTACATGTTTTACTGAGAATGTCAGACTTCATTCTTACATGACTGAGAAAGATAATGTGAATGTACAGAAAATATGCTCTCAGTTTAGCTTATAGATCACCTTCCAAACCTCTGTGGGAAAAGTATGAGAAAATAGTTTTCTCTCAAGCAGAAGTCTTTTTCAAATGTTAAAATCACCTTAGAACACACCACAATTCCTAAAATGAGTATGGTACCATCAACAAATAATTTATAATGTAACTAAAGTCTTAAAACCTTCTATTAACTGCAATGCTTTTTAATGAGGTGCTATCATGTATATTGGTCCCATGATGGCTGCCAACACTTCTTGGATGAAGTACTGACAGCCAATCAGATCTCACGATGAGATGTGTGGTTAGGCTCCGCCCAGATATGTATGTGATTTTACTTTTGATTTTCTCAGGAACTACTGAACAGATTGACACCATATATGCAAAAGGCACATGCCTGACCTGAGGACTACCTCTTTGCCAGATTTCAAGTAGTTCTGTTCAGCCGTTCGGGCTGTACCTTGGACTAAAGGTCCCTATGGAAAATTGCATGGGGAAAACGCGTTTTGGGACCCCCCTTTTTTCTCAGCCCCCGCTTGACTAATCCCCCCGAGACTTTCAGGGTAGGAGCGGAGCGCCCCACCTATTTTGAAAATTTCGCGAGGATTCGTCAACCGGTGCCAAAGTTATTCCAAATAGAATGTTGCGGATTTCCTATGGAAACACGGTCCTAACTATAACTAACTACTGGCGACCGCCAGTAGATAATATATATATATATATATATATATATATATATATATATATATATATATATATATATATATATATATATATATATATATATATATATATATATATATTCCAAATGAAATTTCGCATTCCTCCTGTTATGCGAAAAACAAGCCACTCCAAACCAGATTGATAGGAACAGGATTTATTCACCAGTCAGTCCATTACAAAAGCATGACGCGTTTCAACCCCATCGGGCCGTAATCATATGCAGTAATGACACACACAGTGACTGACGATTTTAAATGTTTTGGCAGTATGAACAGTGAGGAAGGACTCTTGTGCATCATATTTAAAGGTATAGTAACCCTCAGTTTTTTCACGGACTTCAATGTCCATAATCCTTTACGACTGTAAAGATCGAATCAATGCATTCCACCTCTTAGTACTGATTTCATCAATGCTTAGTTTGCAAAATATCACAGAAAAATGTGTCCGCTTATTGCCTCATAAGGAATAATTCCGTTTAGGGCCAAGTGGTCATTTTAACAGCAGTTTTCATTCAAAGCAGTACTCGTGTTTATCAGTTCGTCATGCCAGTCTGTGCGCTGTTAAAAGTTCAACATTCTCAATTCTCGAAGTGCAAGGAAAATACCTCAGCAGACTCTGGCTGTTTCACCAAGATATTCCAAAGATTCTCCAGCAGGCAGGCCTCCCGCTCCCACAGTGGCAAGCCTGCCGTCGGCGGTGGCCCCAATCTGCTTAATCTCTCTGTCGTAAATGAAAGACAGCCGGCGGGCATCCCTTGACAATAATCCAAACGAAAAACTGACGTCAGTTTTTCTTTTGCGCCGGTTGACGAATCCTCGCGAAATTTTCAAAACTAATGGGGCGCTCCGTTCAGCTCCAACCCTGAAAGTCTCGGGGTGATTCGTCAAGCGGGGGCCGAGAAAAAGGGGTGGTCCCAAAACGCGTTTTCCCCATGCATTTTTCCATAGGACCTTTAGTCGCAGCTACAGCCCGAACGGCTGAACAGAATTATGTGAAATTTGGCAGAGAGGTAGCCATAAGGTCAAGGAAGTGCCTTTTGCAGGTCTGGTGTAAATCTGTTCAGTATTTCCTGAGAAAATAGCATTTAAAAGCATATCAATATCTATACACGCGCACCGTGCGCGCACTGCGCGCCCACCCTGCCGTGCGCGAGCGCAATTCTGATTGGTTGTTAGATGTCGGTAAACATTCGAATCGGTCGAAACCAGGAAGTGTCGCCCGGCATTTTGTCTCTCGCAGTCTGAGGGGGTGAAAAAAAAAGGTGGAGAACGTGCAGTTCCTGACCCCCTAGCCTTGGTCAGGGGGTCACAGAAGGGTGCGTGCACCACGCGCGCACGGCACGCACTGCGAACCGTGGGTGCTCGGTGCGCGAAGCGCACCGAGTGCCCAATGCGCGCGCACGGTGTGCGAAGCGCACCGTGCGTGCACGCTGCGTGCACGGTGAAAAACCTGAAAAAAAAAAATTAATAAATACATAACTTACCATTTAAAAAACCGTACAAATTCACTGAAAAAATCATAGGTTTCACACACGTTATAGTTACGAATTAGCATTTAAAAAACCTTGCAAATTCACTTAAAAAAAACATAGGTTTCACACATGTTATAGTTAGCTGGACATTTCACTCGTAAAAAAACAATGAAATTCCCCCGTTATAGTTAGTGCAGGCAACTATAACTCACGCGACCGCAATCCTCTGCTGATGACGTCAGATATTACATCACTGATCACATATTTGTAATATATGTATAGCTAAAGATTAATGGAAGAAGACATGGGTAAATAAGTGTCTAAATACAGTGATGTAATATCTGACGTCATCAGCAGAGGATTGCGGTCGCGTGAGTTATAGTTGCCTGCACTAACTATAACGGGGGAATTTCATTGGTTTTTTACGAGTGAAATGTCCAGCTAACTATAACATGTGTGAAACCTATGGTTTTTTAAGTGAATATATATATATATATATATATATATATTCCTTTAAAGATGGTATTGGACTGAATGTTTGACCGGTTAGCAGGCACCGGTATCCGGCACACCCTCCCGTTCTGGAGCTCCGCGCTTTGCTTGCAGCTTTGCTGTTGTATGTAACTACATTGTGGCGCCCCCCCCCAAGTGGAGAAGATACTCACCTGAGTTTGGATGCCATTCGGGGAGAGAGGATGCAGCATTCTGCTGCATTAAGGTGTTGACAATGTATGGGTTCTCCATTACTCACTCCCTTACATATTGCTGGGAAAGTGCAAACCGCAGCCAGCAGGACTGGGAAGCCACTTGGTGCAGAGTGAACAATCATTGTATTTTTATTCGCTGCGGAGAGCATGAAAACCTGGCAAGGAATGGGAGCAGCACGACAGTGACTGCAGAGGCTGGACTAGTAACATCCACCAATCAGGAGCGAACTATGATCTTTTAAACCGGCCCCCAGGTGGAAGCACATCGTTGATGGAACAGGCACTGAGGAAAGCCGACAGGCTGAAACGCGTCAGCCTTGCATTTCATTTTTTCATCTTTTTGCTTTGCGCTATGATTATGGTATAAATCCTGTTGCCAGCACTGAGCATGTGTCGGACCTGTTTTTCTTTAAAAATGGGATTGGACTGAATATATACATTTTTACGCCATATTTATATTTCATTTGGTTTAAAATAATTTAATACCCTTTTTCAGACAAAATACTGTGTAAAAGCGCAAGTGCTCCCACTGTGAGTTGTGTCATAGTTGGGGTTTCCACGATTGGCCTATTTGATATACTACTAAGTCCCAAGTACAGTGCAATGTGTGTGCCCAGGGCCTGTAAATCTAATGCTGCTAGTGGGCCTGCAGCACTGATTGTGCCACCCACACAAGCAGCCTTTCAAAGGGTTCTCAGGCCTGCCACTGCAGTGCCTGTGTACAGTTTTTACCGCCACATGGACGTGGCAAGGGCACCCACTTGCCAGGCTCTAACCTGGCCTTTTCTCTCAGGTAGGCCCAAGGTACCTCTGAAGGCAAGGTGCAGTGTATGTGTATGTGAAAGTTGGGACATGTACTGGTGTGTTGTACATGTCCCACTGTGCATTTCATTTTCACTGTTGAAAGGCTATCTCTCCCATAGGTTGACCTGGGAGCTGCTTTGTAACACTTTTACAAATTTAGCTGGCCAAGGGGAGCTGATAGAAAAGTGGAGTGTAGAATGCCTGAACTCAGGATTTAAAAATACATCTTTTAGTAAAGATGACTTTAATACTGTGTGTTTGGAATTACCACTTTTGGAAAGTGGGCATTTCCTTGTCTGACCATCCATGTATCTCTCCCTGTTTTGTGTATTAGCTGTCTGGGCTTTAGCCTGACAGAAGCTGGTTTGTGCATTCACACTAGACAGACCAAGGGGCGTTGAGGTGTGTCCTTGCCTTTCCTGGGTGACTCATAGCCATGCTGAATAGACCTGGCTGCATTTGGAGTAGTGGGTAGGGGGAGGAGTTGTTGCTTGCACCTGAATGGACTGTGGAGGCCTCTCACAAAGCTGTCTCCACTTCCTAGAGTGGATGGAAATGTGGCATAATATTGGGGCCTTGAGCCCAGAACTTTAGAACTCTTGGATCAAGAAACCTGCCAGGAAGAAGAGCTGGAGAAGCTGTGAGGAGAGGCTACCACTTTTGCTGTGTTATCTTGCAGTGGCTGCTCCTGTCTTGGGTGGTGAAAGGACTAGACTTGACCTTTCGCATTTGTTTTCCCTGAGTTTTTCCAAGGGCTTGAGGTAGAGCTTGCTCTCTGTTCCAGAAAATTCAGGAACAACAAAGACTTCAAGTTCATCTTTTCATCTGCTATCAGCACTGAGAACTTTGTGTTTTGTGCTGCAACAGAAGAAAAATGTGACGCTGTCAACGACACCGCTGCTGGCTCTGTGACCCAAAGGCACCACAGAGGACACCGCCGCGCTTCCCAACGCAACCCTGGTCTCACCGACAATGCCATTCAAAGCTGCCCCCGAGCCACTGCTTGCACCATGACATGTGGACACCAATGTCTGCATTGTCTCGCTTCACATCACCACCCTGGCATCCCCGGTGCTGCCTCAAAGCTGTCACCAATGCTGTTGCCTGCACCGTGTCCCGTGAGAACACGGAACACTACCCTGCTTCGCATTGCAGCCCTGGTTTCACCACTGCCGCCGCTCCAAGCTGACATTGGCGTTGCTGCCTGCACCGTCGTTGGGGGCACCCGACACACCGCCCTGTCCCACACCACAGCCTTGGACCATTGACATCGGTGCCCATGACTTCCCTTCGTCAGCTGACGACAGCACTTCAGCAACGACGATGCCACTGCCTGTACCGTGACCTGACAGCACCACGAAGAGCACCGTACCACTTCACACCGCAGACTCTGCTGGACACCGTCACCGACCCACTGCCAGCACCAGCACTTCATACCGCAGCCTCGACGACCGCCGACGACAGCAATCCTGACTTCAACCACACAGAGTTTGATCTGCAACACGTGTGAGTTCAAAGGCCTGACAACTCCTGCACCGACCTCCGGAACAGACGCCTGCAGACTCCGGCTCTTCGAAGCTCTTCGTGAGGTCATCGATGCCCTGCATCTCTAAAGGTACTGTTTGCTTGTCTTCCTGACACCGTAGCTGGCCCGCAACACACATACAGCCAGAACAGGTGGATTTGTTTGTTCACAATTCAGTGATAGCTCCGGACAGAGCTATTGCCTTCAAGGAATTATTTTTAACATCTATTTATGCTTTAGGAGTATTTTAAGTAACTGTATGTTGGATTTTTATCGTTTCAGTCTTGTTTTACACAGAAAAATATTGGCTATTTTTCTAAAACTGGTGTGGTGTCCTTTTGTAGTGTTTTCAATGTATTACTGCTGGTTATGTGCACATGCTTTACATACTGCCTCTGAGATAAGCCTGACAGCTTGTGCCAAGCTACCAAGGATGTGAGCAGGGGTTATTTCAGAAGTGTAACTCCCTTATCCTGACTAGGAATATGGGTCCCTACTTGGACAGGGTAACAACCTGCCAGCTAGAGATCCCCCATTTCGAACAGTTACCATGTTTTAGGGAGTGAGCACATGCACTTTAGCACTGGTTAGCAGCGGTAAAGTGCACAGAGTTCTAAGGCCAACAAAAATTAATTCAGCAAAAATAGGAGGAAGGAGGTAAAATGTTTGGGGGTGACCGTGATGGGGGAGCGCCAGGTCCAACACAATTGCTCTGAGGTAACCTAAGGGTGACAAATCAATGCATTACAAAAATAAATAATATCATTATTTGACTCGCCTTTGATGGTATGTGCGGGTATATCAAGCAATCGGTCAAAAAAACATTAATTCTATCATAAACCAATGAGCTCTACCAATCAAGTCAATGACTCAGGCAATCAATCAATGGGTGATTAAAGTTGGTGTGCATGCAATTAAATACCTGAAGAGGGTTTAGTAGCACAAATAAGTAGTTCAACACTAGAGAGCTTCCATCAATGAGCAATGGAATTCCAATTGCCCACGTCAATCCGAACTGTGGTGTGCAAAAGACAACAGCTCTGACCAGCTTCTTCACCATCTCCTCATCCTCCAATGGACCGTCTGAAACTGATGGCCTCATAAGTGTTCGAATCACAACTACAAGTCCAAGAAAGTTACCTAAGAGAATTAATATTGTTGGGACTGTAAAGGCATAAGCGGCACCAAAGGAACTTTCCAACCAACACACGTCCTTCTTCCGGTAACGGTTCTGAGGGTAGAAATGGAAAAAGGTGATGCATGCAATGATGATAGGGCAAGCGTAGCCCAGTATCACTGCAAGAGCAATAAACTCTCGCTTTGTGACATGATGAAATACAAAAACCAGGCGGCTCACCAAGAAGAAGGTTTGGACCAGAGTCCAGAAAAGGAAGGCAAGGAGAAAAACATGGTTGCAGAAGGTTAGCACGAAGCAGACTTCCTCATGGTCTCTGATCTGGATATTGCCACCTGCAAGGAAGGAGATGTTACTCAGGAGCAGGCAAAGAGAAATGTTCAGGATAATCACGTGTCTGTAGCAAGCCATGACTTGAGTAACATCGTGAATGAGAGCTGTCTGCAGCATAATGCACAGCGATAGGGAAGCCATGGAGATTCCAAGACCAACATTAGTTATATAACTCAGAATGGCATCATTCTTACTGTCGATCTGTGACTTTGATCCTGACATTAGAACCGCGTAAGAGGTGAGGTGGCTGCAAATGCAGGTTGTGACCCCATTGGTCACCTCTGTCCAGCATCCTTCTGAAGACCACTTCTCCAGGGTAGAGTTCCAGAAGACGCAACGGGCACTTTCATCACACGATCTGTTCTTGCAGTTAAATGTCATATTAACATTAGCTACGTGGTTCCTTCTGTCATTCACAAGCATTATATTAGTCATAATCTCGCTGGAAATGTCATAGTCATTCACTAGTGCGCTAGCGTCCTCCATATTATTTGGAAAACCAGTTCCCAAAGTTTTGAAAATCACTGATGTGAAACGAATTGTGCAGTTGAAAGAGGAAAGATTCCCTTCCCCTTGACTTGGATAGGATACATTGACCCATGACGTGAACTTCACAACGCTGCTGTTAGTGTATTGGCTGCAGGGGCTGGGAAAGCTGTAAAGTTCAATGTTTCCATATGTTTTGTTGATGGTCTCATCGCTGCCTCCCAATCCCGTCAACAGATATTCCATGGAAGTCAGAAGCTGACTGCCCAACTGGTTTTGTCCTGCCGTTGCTGCTACCCATGTGTTTTGATTCAGAAGTTTGTCCGCAATCGCGATGACATCCTGCAAGTGAAAGAAAGCAGATATCAGCCGCACTTCCTAGAAGTTTTTAAGATTTTATGCACCCAACATTTTAACTTGTCAATATAATTTGTTTCTTTGCTTTATTCTTGAGAATTGGTGTAAACCTGATGATCAAAGGCTCTGCTCTGAAACTGTATTAGTCCTTCATAATCTTGAATACTTAAGTGCGTTGAGTGAGACATATTGGCCATTGCCCTTACAGAATCGACCTTCTGGATCTTATGATTGTGGCAGTGATGCAAGTATTGGTCTTAAACCTCACTTAGTCAAAGACAATAAAGGATGGTCCTAGAACTGGATGATATTGAAAAATCATATGATTCTAGAAGAAGTGCAAACCCGAAGTAAAATCCACCAGTGGAATTTACTCCTCTACATTATCTTAACAGTGAAGGAAAATTCCTACCTTCTGGCTACTGCCTCATTTCTCTGCTAAGCCCCTTCTAAGGGGCTCTTTTGTCACCAGGTTATGGCTTGACTTTTTTTCCTTTTCAATAGTACAACATCTTTCTCTCCCTCTCATCATGAATAGGTACTTTGCTAAATAGAAACACAAGTCCAGAACCTGACATGTGGCAACCAAGCAAAGAGCCAGATTAGTCAATATTAGGTACCCTCAAAACCCAACAAAGTTGCTGTGCTTATGGCACAATGCCACATCTGCAACGACACCAATAAGAATACATAGCCAAACAATACACACATTCATATAGCATCATAAAAGCACAATTGCACAACACCATGAGCATCTTTATGCAGTTAGATGAGTATTGTTCATGACCTTGTGTTCAAAAGTTACGCGAGATACCAGCAGGAACCGGTTTATGGAGAATAAGTCTCCTGCAAGACAGTTTCTGCTCAAACCAGTTGACCGCGAGGGAATAATTATGGAAAATTGAACACCCACAAAATCTTGCAAAATTCCAGTAATGCAAAATTTGTTTTGTGAGTGCCACAAATTCTGCAGAAGTTAAAAAACATCTCACCTATGCCTATCCTTAACACTGTGGGCAGACCAGAGTGCCTGCTATAACCACCAGCCTCCCCTGTAATTCACTGCAGTAGCTTTACCTGGAGGTCAGAACAGATCTTTGACCACTGAGTCTAGTGCTGGCCTACCTTCCATGCATACACAGGGCTGCGGTAATCATTGTCATTACCTACTGTTAGTATAGTTATAAAGCATGCCATATCTTAAAAGGGGCATCTTAGTTCTAAAAACCATCATAAATACCTACATCAAAACAATCCACAGAAAGTAAAACAAAAGTAAACCAAAGCAACCAAGCAATACAAGCTTTCTTAAGTCAATGTAAATGGGACGGGCAGATTAAAGCACACCTACAATAACCAAGGAAACGTATAACAAGAGTAAACTAAAACAATCAATTTTTAGGGTTTTTTAATACACCAAATGGATATAATTAAGATGTAGTTCAACTGGCAATAAATTCCAAAACTTGGTGACCAAGTGAGGAAAAGAACATTCACCAGACCGAAGATTTTAAATTTAAGCCAACACTAAGTGACACAAAGAGGCAGAGGGAACATGTGAATGAAACTGGAACTTTCAGAGTCCATTGCATTTTGACAGGTGCTCAAACTCTTACATGGAACCTCCTGTTTTTGTATATTTCTACACTGAATCCCTATTTTACTGATCTGTAAATATTAGATTTACTATTCCTAACTCTGCATCGTAATACCTTGAAGATATGTGCACCGCGGTGGTACATATATGTGGAGTTAAGTATGGAAAATCTAGACTTACTTACCAGTCGATATATATTAAAAAAATATATGTTGTCCCACCGATATTGTGTGTTTGATATTCAAGATGCACACCATCCCAGTGGTCATGGAGACGAAAATAATCTAAATTGGGTTGTGAGGGCTTTGTTTATTCTCTGTAGTTTCTCCCCTCAAGCTCCCATCTATCCCCTCAGAGGCAAGCAGGAGACTGTTGAGAGACTAACCGTGGGAGAAGGAGTGAGCCAGTAATGTCATGGGTGTCAAGAGGTACTTGTTGTCACTTCTGCAAATCTTGGCTTTAACACACACACACTGAATAGCAGGGGTGCAACTAGACCCAAACTTCGGGGGGTGGGGAGGTGGCTAACACTTTGAACTATGCGGGCAGAGCCATCTTCATAGCCGGAGTGAACATTGCTTATGGGGACCCCTTTCACTCTTGTGGTGCACTTCATAATAAGGGAGGTCCTTTTCTGGGTAATATTTGGTCAGCGATGCACCAAGGGCAACTGGGGTGAGCTATACATTCTTTACAGAGGTTGGGGGTTTTCCTGAATGAATTGTAAAATAATAAATGGAAAATGCTGCATTTTATACAAATTGGACCAGCTGACCTTTCACCAGGAGAGTATGTATGAGGCATGGGGTGGACACGTGTTAGGGACTATCATAGATTAGGGCAACACCCATTATAAGGTTTGAAAGTGTCTCAAATACATTTACAGACTGTCAAAACCTCTGCAGTTCAACTCATTTTTGCACTGAAGGAGGGGCACATTTTGATAGATTTAAACACAGGCGATCTATCGGTAAACTAGATGGTACACAGTCAAGGTGCTAAAGACAACCATGGGCCGAAGGCAATAGGGCTCAGAGTGAGCAACGAGACAGGAGCTGAAACATCCAGGTGACCAGTCAGCACAAGGAGTGGAGCTAGATGCCAGAGGATGTACAAGACTGGGAGGGCACTGCAGTACTTTACATATAATAAAGCAGCCGTGGGTCCAAACTCCAGCAGCAAGCAGCCACACAGGGCCACTGCACCATGGTGAACTCCACCAATCTCCCAGTGATCAATACAGATGCACCAGCAACCAACTGCATCAGGAAGACAATGAAATGAAGATGCCTTCCCACAAAAGATGGTGGCAGTCTGCTAGAGTCCGCCAAGGAGTAGGAGCATCTACGAGGAGCTCCTGGTTTGGGGATCTCCCAAAGATTACTATCCCTGTTTAAACCTCCGCTCCACCCCGTTCCTCGCTGGAACTAAGCTCGCTACTAAACGACCTACCTGGAGAGATACAATCATCGAGTCTTCCCTCGCCGACTCTTGCGTCCTCGCATCTGGGTTCCCGTCGGACTGCGGACCGGCTCCTTCGCTGCTGCTGATCTGCGCCGGTCGCCGCTGGGGGCTGCCTGCACCGGGGGTATCTGTACCACCGAGACCATCGACTGCGACCTCCACCAGTGGTGCCGACTTTGACCATGGTGCACCGCTCAGCCACCGAGAGCCCTGCACGGATCCCACTGACTCCGCGACCCCAGCTGCCGATCCTGGGGAGAGATCGCCGCCCTTTGAGATGTCCCGCGATTTCACCGGCCCCAGCGCTACAGGTATGACGACCTGAACGGTTTAGGTGCCCTCGCCTCGCCTGCTCCGGCCGCTGGAATCCTTCGCTGCGATCTGTGAAGCGGCTCGGGTGCCCTCACCTCGCCTACCGTTGGAGTCCCTCGCTGCCTGTGCCCCGGAACGCGCTTCCCACGTCCCACCTTCATTTCCCCAGTGCTGTGGTTCTGCAGCTGACCAGCGCTCCTGCTCTACCCTTGCCTCCACCGTCTGGATGGCCTGGGGGCCTCCTGCACAGCTCGAACAGGGCCCTGAACCTTCCTGCCCGATTCCAAAATGGCGCCCGTCCAGGACATCCTCATTAGTCCCTTACTGCCTGACCCTAAGATGGCGCTACCCTTGAAATATGCAGTTCTACCTCTATAGTACTTCACTGCTACCTAGGACATACCGCTGCAGCCAACATTTACGCAGTTCCTATTCCGGGTCTGAACATTCCAACCCTCTACCGGCTAGATGCCCCCGACCCGAGCCTAATGCTGCCTCTAACGTCCGCTATCCCTACACCCTGCTCCAGTGCTATACCCGCAGACTCTGCTCCCTATGAACCTGCGCGCAACAGTCTCATATCGCTGCCAACCACACCTGCGCCAGCCCTTCACTACTGTCTCACACGCTAGTGTCCTTCCTCATGCACGCTTGCGACACGAGAATCCCTCCTGCGAGCCCGGCTGCTCCCACACCAGCCCACCTAGAGATCCAGCCCTACCGCTACCCCACTAGTCTCCTCCCTCCTCAGGGCCCCTCCTCAGCCAACATGTCCCGCCCGGCCATTGCAAAGGCGGGTGACAATGCCTTCACTCTGGTCTACCCCCCCAACCTTTCCAAAACCGCTGCTAAATCTTTCAAACACACCACCCTAAAAAACCACCCCGAGACATTGATATCAGACCTCCGCGTCAACTCGGGCAGTGGCACCTGCATAAATGACCTTATCTTCTATTCGAAAAAAACCGCCGCCTGGCGAAAAACCCTAACACACCTTCTGAATGTTCACTCATCTAAAAACATTCCCTATGGCACCAAACTTACTATTATTCCCTCTCCTACCCTCAGAGCAGACCTCACTATCACCCTCTACAAAAGCGGCATAGTCCTGGTCCAAGCCACAACTAATAACCTTAACAAATTCGCTGACCGGTTCACCCTCCTCAGAAACCACGTTCACGATACGGACAGGAGAACTGACTCCATCACCAGCAGCCCTCCGTCCTACCCGCCCACTATGCCTAGCAACCTGCATACCCCCACTACAGCCCCCACCATAGTTCCTCCTTCCCCTCCCAGCATACTCTGTGATCCTTACCATGGACCCCCCCCTACCCTAACATCGGCTCCTGAACCCTCGCCCCCCTCCCTGCCAACACCCCCAGCCCTCATCGACCTAGAAGCTTTGCACTCTAGAGCATCCACCCTAACTCAGAGCATCCACTGCTCCATTCTGGACCTTATGAACCTCTTGCACCTCGCTGAACTCGCCCTCGCGAACCTAAAACCTCATCCACCCCCCCCCCCACAGTCAAATGCGCCCCCCATGCTCCCTCTCCCGCTTCCCTTAAGACACCTTCGCCCGTGCAAGCACCCCTGCCGCATCTCTGAAGCGGAATCCCGAGCTCTGGCACTCTCCTACAATTCCCCACCCACCTCCCTTACCCCAGCTGACCTCTCTGAAGACGAAATCCTTGCTATCCTCCAAGATTACAATACTGCCCTTGCCAACCCTTGCCCTCCTGTCACAGGTCATGCACACCCCATCAGCACGGTCACCATCAACCCCAACAGGCCAACCACACGACGTAACAGAAATGTGGTTAAAAGCAATCTTGCGCCAATTCTTCCATCCTCCCAGACACTTGACACTTCCCCAGACCCCCCACTATCAGGTCTCCTAATCAACTGTCGTTCAGCAGTTAAACATGCAGCCGATATCGCTGACCTCATCCTGCACAAAAACCTGGACTTAGCTATTCTTACTGAAACCTAGCTAAATGAATACTCCTCCCCTTGTCTGGACTTATTAGTCCCTCCTAATTACAACATTGCTAGGCTAGACAGGCAGTCGAACAGAAAGGGCGGAGGCCTCGCCTGCATCTACAGATCCTCCCTCCTGGTCAAGGAACTCGGAACGCTCACTACCGACTCCTGCGAGTATCTCTCACTCTCCCTCACCAACAACGCCCTTCACCTTTGTAACTTGCACATTTTTTACCACCCCCCTGGCTCTAATGACTCTTTCACCGATCACCTACTGGAAGTAATCACCTCAAAAATTTCCTCTAATTCCAAAGAGATCTTCCTTGGTGATTTCAATCTCCACTGGAATGACCCCAATGACCCTCATGTCAATACCATCAAAGACCTCCTAAATGACCAAGCCCTGACTCAATCCTGCTCCCTACCAACTCACTCAAAAGGAGCCACCCTGGACTGGATCATATCCAAGGACTCCGTAGTCAAACTCATCTCTATCGACCCTTGTGACTGGTCCGACCACCACACCATCTCCTTCATCCTACCCGGATCAATCAAGACTAAGCCCCCACAACCGATGATTCCCAAACGCTGGATCAGGGACACCAAAAATCTGGACCTTACGAAGCTGGAGGCTCGCTGCAAACTTGAGCTCTACCCGACCTCGAACACTACCTCAATCAATGACATCTATGACCATTATTCGGCTTCTATGTCGAACATTCTAGACGACCTTGCCCCCCTGAAACTAAAGAGAACACAAATCAAAGACAGAAACCCCTGGTTCTCCGCCTCCCTCAACTCAGAGAGGAGATCCCTACGTCAAGCCGAAAGAACATGGAGGCAGTACCCATCTACCGAGCACCTCAAACTTCTCCGGCAGGCAAGAAACTCCTACAACAGACACATCCTCAACTCAAAAAAAGATTACTTCAGATCCGAACTGGGGAATGCCACGAATAGGCCCCGCAAGCTTTTTGAACTGGTTAAACTTCAATCAAACAAGCTGGCCAAAACCCCTAAAGAATCCCCGAAATCTCTTATATCTTCGGATGAATTCTCCTCCTTCTTCGCCGAAAAAACTGCCTCCCTAGGAATCGAACTTAGTACCGCCTCTTGCGCTCAACCCCCTCATGACCAACTGCCTCCCCATGCACCCTCATCTTCGACCTTACCCAAAAACGAAGCTTGCTGGACTGACTTCAAAATCTACGACGAAGACTCCATTGCTAAAATCCTCTCTACATTAAAACCAAACAACCACTTCAATGACCCGCTACCATCCAACTGCCTCGCTGCGGCCTCCCGTGCCATTGTTCCTTGCTGGACCGCGATGATCAACGCCTCTCTCCAGCAGGGATCGATTCCGGACCCCCTGAAAGCCGGCCAAGTCCTTCCTATTCTAAAAAAACCAACGCTTGATCCCGCCGCACCAGACAATTTCAGACCCATCTCTAATATACCCCTACTAGCCAAAGTGTTAGAGAAATGCGTACAATACCAGCTTAGTCAACACATCGACAACTTCCACCTGCTGGACGACTTCCAATCGGGATTCAGACCAGGGCACAGCACTGAAACAACCATGCTCCACATTGTGGACGACGCCCTCCAAGCCCTGGACCAAGGCAAAACATGCCTCCTAATCCTTTTAGATCTATCTTCCGCCTTCGACACGGTCAATCATGATAAACTACTTGAACGCCTTAAACATAGGATGGGTCTGGATGGCGCTGTCCTTGAATGGTTCAGGTCCTTCCTCCATAACCGATCTGAAAGATTCCTCATTGACGGCAAACTATCCGCTCCCACCCCGGTCACGGTTGGAGTCCCTCAAGGCTCAACCCTGTCTCCTACCCTCTTTAATCTTTACTTGGAGCCTCTCACTGAAATTCTACGCTCCGCCAATATCTCCTACCACATGTACGCGGATGACACCCAAATCTACATCAATATCTCCTCACTCAAGGAGGTCCTCGCCCTGAACGAAACCCTGAAACTAACCGTTCAGTGGCTTGCCACTAACCAACTAAAACTCAACGCCAAGAAAACTGAATTTCTCCTGATCTCCCCATCCAAAGCCAACCCGGAGCTACAGGTGTGGTTCAAGGCCATCACAGCCCTAAATTGTCCCCCGACCATCGTGGACTCCGCCAAATCACTGGGCATATTTCTTGACTGCAACCTGAACATGCGTGACCACATTAATTCAATGGCCAAGGCAGCCAGATTCCACCTGAGCTACCTCTGGAAACTAAAACCCTTCATCGATGCTCCTGATTTGAAAATGGCAGTCCAAGCTCTAGTCATATCCAGACTGGAATTTGGATGCTCCACCCTCACAGGCCTACCCAAGCGCTCCTTGGCACAGCTAAAAGCCTGTCTCAACGCGGCTGCCAGACTACTCACCGGCACCAGGAAATTCGACCACATCTCTCCACATCTGAAAGCCCTAAACTGGCTCCCTCTAGAGGCCAGAATACAGTTGAAACTGGCGTGCATTACACACAAGGCTTAATACGCAAACTCCCCGGCATACCTCTCACAGAAGCTTGTGCTATCGGGAGGAAACAGGAAATCTCGCTCCACTAACAGTCTCCTGCTCCGACCCGCCCACTTTCGTAAAAAAAGAACCTACAATAGGGCATTCACCGGGGCAGCACCAAGAATTTGGAACTCCTTCCCGCCCGTTATCAGAAGAATCCCCACTCTTGCTCGCTTCAAGAAGGAAGCCAAAACCTTCCTCATGGGTAAATTCCTGTACTAAGTCCTCCTCTCAGCAGATATGACTTGCTGCTTGATTCCATGACTATTGCGTCTTCCGCAACCCTATAACCGGACTCCATCGAGACCCAAGGGGGCCACGGTCTCTGCCAACCCTAGCTTGAATTTTAGCTCTCATGTGTGCTCCCTTTGCCCCCATGCTCCCTCATCCCCCCCCCACCTATATGTTATATTTCTTTGCTTTTGATACTTTACTGTTTGCACTGTTTCTCTATGATGTTTTTTCCCGTTAACCATGTAAAGCGCTCTGATACCCTCATGGGTCATGTTCGCGCTCTATAAAACACTAAAATAAATAAATAAATAAATAAATAGCTGCAACATGTGGAACAGCAGGTGCCACCAGTATAGATGCATGGCCCCCACAATTCGGCTGGGATTTGGCCGATGTTTGTTGAGGCGTCACCTGTGGATCGCATGAACCCTCTACCAAGCACTGATTCTGGGCAACAACATGCCTCTGGCAAGAGTTCTGCAACCTTATAGTGGGATAGTCTAGAATGGAGGTCTCCAGCCTTTTCTATAGTCAAAACGACTTCTGATAAATGAAAAGCATTCTGACCTACACCCTAATATGGATTAGATAAGAGTACTTGATGGACAATCAACTTAACCTCTTCCTTTTTAGGGCTCTCAGTCCTGATGCGGTGGACACAGAGCACCAATGCAACAAGAGCTGTATCCCAAAAGTTGACCTGTGAAGTCCCCAAAAACAGTTTCTTCCCTTTGTTCTTCTTTGTGAGCCACCTCTGAGTGGTGAGGGTTTCACTGGGGTTTGTGGTCTTTCTCATGCAATACACTGGATGACACTCTTCTGATTATGTAAGCTAGGACCTAAAATACACCACTCATCTAGCATAATTGTGCTGAAGTTTTTGTTTGTTGACCAGAATCAGGCCGCAACTTAATGAGTCAAGATCAAGAATTACTGATGGCATGAACCGTAGAGGTTCTATAGGCGAGGGTTTCTGATGCACTAGAGTAAAATGCCCAAGTGCGCCTCTGGACACTCACAATGAAAAGACAACGTTTTTTTTAACCTATACATTACATTTTTAACTAGGACCTTGAACTAAGTAAACATCTACATATCTATGTCTGCATGCTCATGGAAATACCTAAGGAAAGACAAATTAATGAATCAGAAGCTTAACTTAGGAAGTTTAGTACTTTGAAAGGCAGAGGATGAGAAAAAGAAAGAAAGAGGAAGAAGAGAAAGGATAAAGAAAGGAGACGAGAAGGAAAGAAAGAAACAGGGAATGTTATAAAGGAGAAAAGTACAAAAACAAAACACCAGGAATGGAACATAGAAGAAGAACAGACGTGAGGACGGAAGGGAAGGAGGGAGAAAAGAAAGATTAATCATGAGAATGGAAATAGGAAAGGAGTTACAGAAAGAATGGATGGAGAGAAAGGGTGTAGTGAGAGGAAAGAATGAGAGGAAGAAAGGAAAGATTAAGGGGTAAAAAGAAATAAAAAACGAAAGAAGCAAAGATGTAAAGTGAAAGAACAAAATAAGGTACAAAGGTGAGAAGCAAAGGAAAGAAGGGATGAAATAAAGAAGCAATGAAATAGAGAAAGTGAGAATGAAGCAAAAAAGGAATAAAAGAGAGAAAGAAAAGAGAAGAGATGGGGCGAAGGAGAGAGAGAAAAAAGAAAGAGATACAAATAAGAAAAGGATTGGAAGAGACAAAAGGAGACCCAGAAAGGAGGAGGGAGAGAGAAACAAACAAAGGAAAAGAATGAGAATGAAAACAGAAACAAAGAATAAAGAAAAACAGAAAGGATGGAAGGGAGAATGGCAAAAATGAAGAGAGAATTAAATAAAGAAGCCAAAGAAATAATAGAAAAACAGATCAAAGAATTTTCATGGAGCCATTTATTTGTAGTCTGGCTTCTTACCAGGCAGCAGCTCCACATTGTTTACTTAACAGGAGGGTGGACTGCATGCTACTCATGCACTGTACCTTTTGGAAGCCTCTCATGACCAGGTGCAAGTGTTTTAATGTGCATCATTAGAAGAAAGGCTGCCGCATACTCATGAACTCCCCTGACAAGCAAGCTTCTCCAGGATAGCCTGCAAGCTACTGGTAACCTGTGATCAACCTGTTGGAGACCCCTGGTCTAGAGGTAGCAAAAACTAGTCCCATTCTTTCTTTGTGTGCCCGAATAGAAAAAATCATTCAAAACACTGATACTCTGCAGGTTAAAAGCACAGAGGAGCAGCAAGGATAATGACTGCAGCCAGCAAACTCCTCTTCCTGTTCGTCTGCCAACATTCCTCCTTTATGCACAGGGCTACATACCGCAAATTGTATGGTAACATCACCTCATTTATTTTAGGAAACATGTTACATGCATTCAAGACTTACCTATGTTGTGGGTGTAAATTGAAAAACTTATTTTTGGTCATTATCCCAAAAACATGAATCGCGCAATTCTTCCGAACGCCATTACCACTGCAAAGTCCTTGAAGTTAGGTTAAAGTAATGTATGCACATGCAGTACCCACTCAACAACACATTTAAAGAAGACAGCTAAACATGTACAGACCACACATCCCACAAAAAAGCTATTTATTTAGACAAACACAGTGGATCCTATTTAAAAAGATAAATATGGTTGTAAATGTAAGTTTACAACCAAATTCATCTTACTTATGACTGTCTGGATTCACAAAGGGATTTCTGGCAGTCGTAAACCCTTTTACAGGTGTAGAGATCGAGGCCACGAGTGTGTGGATCTGCGCGTCCATAAATCAAGGCATGGTTAGCTTTGTTTGTGAGCATTCACAACAGTGGCGGTGCGTCCATTGGGGGTGTTGGGGCGTTGCCACCCCGCCCACGCCCACAGCTCCCTCGGCGTCTCTGAACTTAGTTTACTTAAGTTCAGATCGCCGAGGGAGAACTGACAATCATGTCAGTCAGCATGACGTCGGACTGCCCACCCCCTTCAGAGTCTGAAGGGGGTGGGCGGTCTGGCGTCATGTTGACTGACATGCATTTTCAGACCAGCAGCCAGGGACAGGCAGCAGCACAAGTGTGCATGAGTGGGGAAGGTGAGTGAATTTTTCACCTGTGCCCAGTCATGCGCACTTGCGCTTCCACTGGCTTGCGCATGCCCATTAGGAGCCCCTCGGTCTCCTAATGGGCAGGCGGCGGGCAAAGAGCAACCGTGCCCTAAGCCAATCCTGGCGCTGCAGCAGCGCCAGGATTGGCTGAGGGGTTGTGTGTCACTCCAGTCCTGTTCCAAGAGGCGCCATTGCCAACGCGGACCAGGAGCAGAGAGAGGCGGTCAGGTAAGTTTTCATTTTTTAAATTTTCTCCCTCGGCCCCCCACCCCCGCGAGTACTCACTGCGAGCCGCGACTGAAAAACAGATTTAAAGCCATCTGAGTGGACGCGTTGAAAAGTAAACACTCACAATGTCCTGCCTCTTCTGTAATATTGTGTGTCATTCAGGGTATTTATTCATTTGTGCATTTTATAACGCGCTACGAGGTACCTGTAGGATTACTTTAGAGCGCTAAACAGTTAATATCCAGCCGCTTGCTTTCCAAACTACTGTTGCTATATAATTTGTGCATACAGGCTGTAAACGGTATTTGGTGTTTGTCTCCGACAGTTCCCTGCATCCCACCAGCACGCCCAGTGCTTGCATAGTTTTCCCCCGATAACGCGAGGCCCGCCTTTGGAAGGGCAGCGGTGTGCAATGGCCCGAGGAGCCTTATCTCGGGGAGGGTCACACAGGGACATGCCTGGTAACTGGTGACCTCGGGTCGCCATCTCATCAGAGGTCATCCCTCATTCCCCGAGCGTGCTGTGGGCCTGCTAACCTTCCAGAGGCGGCCTGCTGCTGACAGACGCGGCAGCAATCACGTGCGACCAGAATGTCTTTCTCTAGACTTAAATCTCCCAAACACTTAGGTGGTGTTAATTTCCCTGATTTTTCGTCGTATCATACTTCCTTTTTTCTTGCTCATTCTGCTTCTTTCATTTCTGATCATACTCCTGACCCCTCTTCTTGTCCTCTATGGGTAGAGGTTGAGACTTCCTTTTTTCAGCCTTTTACGTTTGAAGAATTTGTTTCATTGTCACAACCTCCAAAGAAATTTTCTCTTCCTATTCTCCAACATGTTTGCAAGACCTTTCAACCTATTCTTTTCCATAACCTGGATGACCGTGCTCGTTTTTTACAATCCCCTATTTGGTATAACTCTCTTATCAAGATTAAAAATAGATCTATCTTTTGGAATGATTGGCTTTCCCTAGGTCTTAAATGGACTCATCAACTCTTTCATGATGGTTCTTTTATTCCCTTTTCTATTCTTCAAGATCGTTTCTCTCTCCCTCCTTCTTCTCACCCTAAATATACTCTATTAAAATCGGCGGCTCAAGCTACTTTTGATGCCCTTACGGATACTTCAATTCAACACAGTTCTTCTCTCATTTCCTTACCATCTTTGCATTCCTCTCCATCTGCTTCTCAAATTTATAAAAAATTGAGAGATACGTCTGCTAATCGACTGAAATCCCCTGTGGAGTGTGCCTGGGAATCAGATTTAGAGGATTGTTTTCCTCTTACTACCTGGGATAACATTTGGAACAAAATAAGGAAGTCATCTAGAGCGGCAAATACAACCCAAACCCTATTTTTTATATACAATCGACTCTTAATTACCCCATCCAAATTACACCACATTGACCCCTCTATCCCATCCAGCTGTTGGTCTTGTTCGGCTTTAGTGGCTGATCTTAAACACATGTTGTTTATTTGCCCTGCTGTTCATCTTTTTTGGGGCAAAGTTTGGCAACAAATTAACTCCATTTTTTCTACCAATTTCCCCTTCTCTTTTTCCCATATTTTTCTTGGGAGTCTCTCACAATTGTGGTCCTCCTCCAACGCTGATATTTCCATAGTTGACCTCCTTTTTGCTGTGGCATTTCAACAAATCACGAAAGCTTGGAAAGATACTTCCCTTATTTCCTATCAAGCATGGTGGTATGGGGTTTGTTATAACCATAGGCTAGATAGAGCATATGTCCATCCTATCTCCCTTGCGATTAAAAGAGACTTATTATGGCTACCCATTACCTCTTTTCTAAATGTGTCTGCCCAATCCATCCCCTTACACAACCCTTGCAGGGAGGAAGTATCTAAACCTCCTTAATGTTTTTGTTCTTATTAAATAACTCTGATAGTATTAATATAGGTAATTTTGCCAATTCGCTATATCTCTTGTTACATACTAATCCCTGTATTATGAAATCATATTTGTTCCTTATACTGCCACTTATTTAATATATTGTTGTAATATGTTTTGGATGATATCCCTTTTTCTCTCCCTCTTTTCTTCTTTCTCTCTCTCTCTCTACTTCTTTCATTGATCTGAACTGATTTATAATGTATTTTTTTATCATAAATGTATATTATTATTGTATTGCAACTTTTTTCATTCTTCAATAAAATCCTCTTTAAACTAAAAAAAAGCAATCACGTGCGAGTGCGCGCAGACCACTTGAAGCTCTCCACAGCCAATTTTCTACATTTGGCTGTCAGGACCTCCACCAGGGTAAATGAGTAAATTAATCCGTTGTCCTGGTGGGACAACGGCCCAACTGCTAACATATAAATCTAGCGCTGAGTTTTAGACGTTTAAAAGGAATTATTGAGGTGAATGAGTGAAGAATGAATTCCAAATGTTTTCGTTGAGTACATTGGAAGACTTGAGAGTTTTGACTTAAAGTTTGATGGCTGCGCGCAGTCATTTTTGTCTTTGCAAAGTGAAATTGCCGATAAGTTTCTCAAATGTCCAAAGGCAAATATTATTGAACAAATACAATTGTCCTTGTCATGACCCACATGTCAAATGATAGGCTGCATCCAAACATGAGAGATTTGACCATACAATTTGGATTGATAAAAGCACCTCTCTCGACAGTAGAAAAATATTGGCAGTATGCAGGTGGGGGCAATGTCTTGGACTGGGAGGGAGGGAGAAACGGGGTCTAGGTTAGTTGAGTCTATTATGAACTAGGCATAAATATTCCAGGCACTGTATTCATTGTACAGAACAGATTTTTATATAGCATAGTGGTTTCTATTTGGCCTGTGGGGATAGCGACAGTCTAGCACTTGCTGCATAATATCTTCCTCGGTTCTCCCTTTGTAAAATGCTTTCAATTTCCTTATGTGTTGATATATTGTTGATGAGCATAGCTCTACATTCAATGTGTGCTGGCTAATAAACTACAAGACATCATGGCCAGATGTACTAAATGTGTGGCGGTCGCTAACTGTCTAGTTTGTAAAATCAGAGGTTTTGCAACTGCTAATAAGTTATTTGCTATGTGCTAAACCCATTTTTGGAGTCACTAAAGTTGTATGAATACTATGTTCCTGTAAATAAATTGCGCTGCTGTAAAATAAAAAGTTTCCAATATTAAAAAGCAGTCAAAGGGACGATGTTCTACTGGCCCTTGACTAGCGACTAGTGAGTCCAGTGCTTTGAACCCTCATTACGGTTGTTTCTGAGCACTCCCGATGTTGGCAGGTGTGGGAACTGAGGCACCAAAAGATCTGCTCTAGATTGCAAAGTGTGATAAAGTGGTTAAGCCAGGGGCAGAACCCTGAGTCCTACATCAACAGCCAGTGCCACAAAACCATTAAACCAGTGGCCACGGCAATTATGTGATTCTGCATTGGAATACAATTGGCATATAATCTACCTGCCTCCTCTCATTCTCCCGAGGTACTTGCAAAAGGCAGAAATCTTATATAAATAGAAGGAACATAATGAACACACCCCCCACTTTGGGGTATCAGTGTTATAGCCAGGGCCACAGGATGTATTCGATGCTGCTGCGTTTTAGGCATGATTATGGATTTGATACTTTAGCTATATAATCCATCATCTACAGCCTAAATTGAAGATTTTAACAAAAACCATCAGAAAAAGGATCAAATGTTACTAAAAATGCAGTAATATGTTGCTGCACAGTGGATGGCCTTCACATAGTGTTAACATGTGCAGAAAATGACATAATAATGAAATACTACCCTGCATTACACTGTAAAATGTAGTCAAGCCTGCTGCATAATTTGGTACTTCCTGTTGCATAATTCCAGAGGACCTGATTAAAGTGCTGCTGCTCTTCCGGTCCTTGAGAGAGGTGGAGAGAAGCAAAGGAGAGAGATGGGAGGGTAATAGGGGCCATAAGGAGGAGGCTGGGGCATTGCTGGGTGTATTGCATTAATAACCTTCCTGCTTCCCCATATTTGCTTGAAAATGCTCCATTTATCCTCTATTTTTTCAAGATTTTCTCGCCTCAGTGCAGAACTGTCATAATTTAGGGCCTCACCACTTTCAAATGTCACCAGCCGCCACTGATTCACAATCTTCACACATTTTCTTGTACAGCCTGGAAAGGGTCATATTTTTACCTCAGCCAAAGGCTGAAGTAATCTCGTTCTAGGGTGGAAAGAGAAATGGATCACCTCCAAATTTGGTGGTGGTGTAAAGGAAGCTGCCCATAGAGAAATTATATTCCCAGTGGAGAAATCACAAATGCATTTACATAGGGGATTCTATTCCCCTTGTTCGAGTCCTCCACCACGGAATTTGTGAATTTCAAAAAGTAATATATCTACACTTGAATGTAGATGTATGGCTCTATATGTATATTTTCTTCTGTTGGATATGTCCCTTCTTAGGGGATTTCCCTAAAACGTGTTACTTTTTTCCTTCTGGTTTTTGCTGATTCCCTTTTTGTTGCCTGGAATGGAAGTGTGCACCTGCCCTTTCTACACGTGTTAGGAAGTGGTGCTTACCTGATTGATTTAAGTGCTGTACCTGTGAGCACCTAGTAAAGAGCTATACCACATACCCAGGGCTGGTACTGCACTGGCTACTTGTGGGCCGCATTACAAGAATAGCCTTTCAAACATGTCTCAAGCCCGCCATTGCAGGCCTTTGTGCGCGCAGTTGCACGTATGCTCAGATTGGCATTTCTAAACCATTAGCCAATGCTGACTAGCCGTTCCCTTCCACTAGGACAGCCCTAGGGTAAGCCTTTAGGGGTAAGGCAAGGGGTAGGGGAAAGGCAGGGCTCCCCGTCCTGGTAGTGAATAATCCCCATGAGGGTTTTCCCTTCTTAGGAGGTCTGCCTGTCCCATGGGTCAACATGGGAGAATTGCTGAATGACTTTAAAACTACAGTTTTATCTTACAGCTTCACTAACACTAGAGCACTCAGAGGGTAAGCCCTGTGGGGTGGAGCAAGTGATGGGTGAAAGGCAGGGCAGGTACACATGTGTTCCCTACCCAGGTAGTGAAGAACCGCTATGTGTGTTTTCACTACCTATGAGGTCTGCTCTCCCTATTGGTTAAATTGGTGGAATGGCTAAGATTACTTTAAGTTGCAGTGGTGGCTTACAGTGGAGCAGCCTCATATTGTTGGATTCACAATGACAAATCCCCCTTTGTGGTAAAGGTGGATTTGTCATTAATTGTTTAAATGCTACTTCTAGAAAGTGGGTATTTCTCTGCGCTAAACTTTTTTGTGTGTCTTTTATTTTGACCCCAGTCCACACTGGAGGCTGGCGTACCACATTCCCCAGAGACAGCCATAAACATTGGGCATGCAACTGGAATGACATACCTCTGCCATTTGAGGACTTGGCTAGATTGATTGTGGGGAGTGGTTTTGACATTTGGCCTCAGGGAAGCCAGAACATGGTCCCACTAAATATTAGGATCTGCATTCCAAGGCCTCGTGGTAGACAGTACTGGAATTTAGAGGAGACAACTGTGGTTCAGAGGGGAACCCTCCCCAACTCCAAAGTCACACTACATTATAACTACTGGTACCATATTACAGCAGGGCAGAGGTACACTTGTGGGGGTGTGGGACCAGACAGCCTGGACTGCGTGGTGCACACTGACAGAGGAATATGTTGTGCACAAGGAGGAGACTGCAATTGGAAGTGACCGTGCACCCTGCCTGAATTGTGGCTGGCCTGGGCTGACTATCCTGCTGCTGAGTGACGCCCTGAAGTGTGCTCTCCAAGGGCTTGTTGACTTGACCCCTGTCCTTTGTGGAGGTCTCAGGGACATCAAAGACCTCCCGTGAGGGACCTACACCTTCTATGTGTTTCACCTGGAGAGCGGTGCCTTATCAAGCACCTACTTCATCTGCTGGATCCTGACAGCTGCAGTGTGTGAGCGTTGAACTAAGTACTGTGCTAGAGACTGGATGGCCTTGTTCAGAGACCCCAAACCATGCCCGCACCTGAGGAGTGTGGCACCTTCATCGTGGGGCCTCAGCACGCATAAGTGTCTTGTTGGTGGTGAGCAGATTCGCCGGTTGTAGGACCCAGCATGGCCAACTTCGTCGTCCGTGATGCATCTCTCTCGTATGACACGCCAACTGCATGCTCATTGCCTGCGGTTTCTGAATCATAGGTTGCCACCCTCGGAGGGAGGGTGCATCCGTAGTAGTGCCTCATTCTACCTTGTGTGGTAGTACTGAACTTGCGACTGTGTGTGTGGGACTGGATTGTTTGGTATGACTCGTATCATCGCTCACCAGATGTTGTGCCTCATTCCAGGGAGGTACGGCGAACCCAACTGTGGATTGATTGTAACCAGATTGTCTGGTGCGACTCAATTCAGTGCGAAGCAGATGTTTTGCCTCATTCCAGGGAGGTACGGTGAACCTGACCCATGGTTCATTGTTACATTATTGTCTGGTGTGAGTCAGATCAACGTACAACAGACGTTGTGCCTCATTTCCAGGGAGGTATGATGAACCTGACTCTGAATTGATTGGGACTGGATTGCCTGGTCAGATCATTATGCACCAGGAGTTGTGCCTCATTTCTAGGGGGATACAGTGAACCTAACTTTTGGTCCATTTTGACCGGGTTGTCTGGTGTGACTTGTATGATCGCATACCAGATGTTTTGCCTCATTTCCAGGGAGGTACGGAGAACCAGACTTGTGGTTCATTATGACATTAATGTCTGATGTGACTCACATTAACGCACAACAGACATTGTGCATCACTTCCTGTGGGGCGCGGGGACAGCTGCACCCCCCATTCACTGAGTGTTCTTTCTTGCCCTCAGTGTGGCGAATCAACCGCCCTCCTCACCCAGCTCAACAACTTTGTGTTGCCAGGTAGTAGTGGCTGGATTGGGCCTGGGTGGTGAGAGTAAGTGAATGGGCTGATGAACACTTCCGAGAGCGATCGGAAGCGGGTCGAGACTGCGTGACCACCCACACCCCGTGCTTCGCACAACTGGGCTGGTGCTGGAAGGTGAATTGAGGGACCTCTTATTTGAACTGGGCAAGTCTGTAGCCCGTTTCTGCTCCGCATAAAGTGAGTGATGGCCTACCCCCATATTTGTCGACTGTTGCCTGGTTACCCGGATAGTTACTCCAGCCTTCTCCACTGGGCCCCTGACTAAGTGTGACTCTGGCCCTAACACAGTATATTAAGGGGTGTTTTTTTTATTTACTTTAACCTGTGGGTAGAGTAGTGGGGGAGTAACAGAGAGGTGTGGGGGTATTGTGCCACGGGGTCCATATTCATATTATGAACTGACCTCCCGGATATCATTTGCACTGCGTTATGGTGCAGAGTACATGTGTGTGCGAGTGTGCTTCATACGGACTTGCCGAGATCCTTTGCACTGCGTTATGGTGCTGTGTGAGTGGAAGAGAGTATGCTGCATGAGAACAACCTGTTAATAGTTTAACCGCTCCCCGTGCTTCGCTCAACTGGGCTGGTGCTGGAAGGTGAATTGAGGGACCTCTTATTTGAACTGGGCCAGTCTGTAGCCCGTTTCTGCTCCGCATAAAGTGAGTGATGGCTTACCCCCATATTTGTCGACTGTTGCCTGGTTACCCGGATAGTTACTCCAGCCTTCTCCACTGGGCCCCTGACTAAGTGTGACTCCGGCTCTAACACAGTATATTAAGGGGTGTTTTTTTATTTACTTTAACCTGTGGGTAGAGTAGTGGGGGAGTAACAGAGAGGTGTGGGGGGATTGTGCCACGGGGTCCATATTCATATTATGAACTGACCTGCCGGATATCATTTGCACTGCTTTACGGTGCAGAGTACATGTGTGTGCGAGTGTGCTCCATACGGAATTGCCGAGATCCTTTGCACCACGTTATGGTGCTGTGTGTGTGGGAGAGAGTATCCTGCATGAGAACAACCTGTTAATAGTTTCACCACTCAGCAGTGTTGTTTTACTTGTATGGTTCAATAACTAGTGAATACTCCGTTTTGACATTGGTATTACTCGTGCGCCCTTGGCCCACGGTGCTGCTGAAAAGTGTTATAAATTCCTTTGTGTACACATTTCTGATATCATTGTTATCTGGGGTGCTTCCTAGCAATGTGGGGATTTCAATTGTGTTATTTGCCTGGGTGGGCCCAGTTTTGACAACGTATCACACTGCATAAGGGTGCTGAGGTAAAAGAGGATTTTTCCCAAGTGTGCATATTACTGATGACATTTTAACACTGTTGGGCCTAGTACTGGTAATAATATTTCCAAGTGTGATTTATGCCCAGAAATACATGATGTTCATGTTGTATTAATCAATGTGTGTGTTGAATACAAACTTTATTTACAAACACCACATGTGAAGTCTCTTTTGTGATGCTCAGTCTATTTATTGTGTGAGAGTGCATCTCTAATGCTTTACACATTGCCTTTGTGATAAGCCTGACTGCTCGGTGCCAAGCTACCCAAGGGTGAGCACAGGTTATTCAGTGAGTACAATCAATGACGGGAGTGGTAGGTTCTGCCTGGCTAGGGCATCGTCTCAACCAACCAGAAAGTACCAGTTCCAACAACTACTATCGTTGTGAATCGCCCCCAATATTTCATGCACATCTGCTTTACTAAACAAACATAGAAAGGATACATATTCAGACATGACAGAACTGACTGTACTGCCATTATATAGTTGTACTTGGTCACTGTCATTCATGTAACAAAAAGTTTTCAAGCGGTGCCAAACGACACAATGGGTATGGACTTTAACACTTTAAAAATATTTTGCAAGTGTACTGCAATAAATCAGTACTCTTTAATGAAAAAAACACAGCTACATAAAACGTTAGTAGATTCTGAATTCCCGCCATTACCCCACAACACAACTGTAAATCATTCTTGTCTAGTCCTTTGAATTTATTTTTGTCAATAAAAGCACCTTATCTAATGCGTTTTGGTATTTGAAAGACATTTATAGGTGTTTTGTCTATACCTGTTGGAGCCTTACTTTTCATGAAACCTTTCTCTTTTCTTTAATGACTATGTAATTTTGATCCCAGGACTGCTTGCGAAAGCAGATTATGCTGATTCTTAAGCACTGTGAATTTTGTGATAGCCCTTCGGAGACTGATAAAATGGATCAGATAACCCTGCTGGAATAAAAAAATGCTGCAGCTACACATTAATGTCTGCAGGGTGCTCAATACTGACATCTATGGCCACCTACATAAAGCTGCAAATCACTGCATGAAATATAATTATTTTCTTTTATAACTTTTACCAGATATTAGAATGCAATCTTTCTTTTGTTCAGTTATTGTTTTAATAGGGACACACTTTCTGTTTGGTCGTACAGGTCAAAAAAATAAAACCACTATTCAAATGTATGTTCAAGGGCCTCTGCCAAAAAGTATATAGTTATCCAGTGGGAGGCACCATCTTTCTGTCAGGTCCCTGAGGCCATTTTAATCACCATTTAATGGACGGAAAGGAAAAGAAAAGAATCTTCGGATGTACTATCTAGGATATAGGGGTCTAAGTGCAATACACTTAACTCTTTGAATCATTGGAAATCTGCAAGAGACACAAAGTGGACATAAAGCAACATTGTCTTTTTTGAGGAGTTCTGCTAACTTATTAGCGCAGATTACAGAAATTGTGTAGTACTTTGGACACTGCCACTACGTACATGTTTCTTGCCCTGATGAAGTTCCCGATAAGGGAATGAAACGCGTTGGCTGGACGGTTTCATAACAGATGATCATATTAAAATTGGAATAAAGAAGTCACTTTTCTACTAATATCTGCTTATGGGACTCTTTGAGCTGCACACCTCCACTTCATAAAACACCATTTAATGGAAACTTATTCTCTCTTTTGGTTTTGTAGGTTTTTGCTGTGTACCCCTATTGTTTACATGTCAATGTGATAGCAGCAGATTAATCTCTGCTGTGACTTCTCACCTCTCGCCCAGTCACATTATATAACGCACTTCCCTATTAGTTCAATTTGAGCTGAAAAGATTAGGTTTACAGACGTGAGAAAGGGTGTTCACAGCCTAAACACAAGCATTTGCAATGCAATAGATCTCGCATTTGCGAGGGTTAGAGCTATTGGGGTTGTAAGTTACAATGTCTTTTACGAATGTATTTTGGTTTGGAGTGGAGTGGAAGCATAAAAACCAAGAAACATGAAGCGCTGCGCCGGTGTAGATAAAAAGTTATGCATGCTGCAGCCCGTGAAGAGGGCACTGTGATGATTAAATAAGAGGTGCACAGTACTAGGACAGGCACCCACAGTGAAACATGAGCAGGAAATAAAAGAAGTAGTTCTGAAAGCAACGTATGAACACCTACAGCCTAAGGAAACTGTAGTTGTAGGTGAGCGAAAAACAGAAGTGATATATGGGGAGTGCCAACCAATGAGGAGCCAGCAAAGAAGAGCGATGCAGGCAGGAGTGACCCAATGGGAAACTGCAGGCAGGATTACACTCCGTATAGTGATTACAGCTTGTCTTGCATACAGCGCATGCGTGAGGCCTAGGCTCGACCTAACAAACAGAGGTTTGTGGAGTTTATAAGCGTCCTTACGGAGGCTAGAGCAGTAGCTTTGGTTGTTGCTGGCATCGAGACCCTCAGCTTCAGCCCTGCCAGCCCAGCCCACGAACCCTAATGGGGGGGAAGGAGGGTGGGTGTTGCGCCCCTGCTTAATAGTATATTATGTACTTCTATGCCTGTTCCTAGAAATGAAGTATATTAGAGAAAAGGAGAGAAAGGAAGGATGACTCTGAATCAACATGAATTCCTTGTACTTCCATGATCTGTGCCATTATCTTACCAGTGATGCGTTGACACTGAGGGGTTGGTTATACTGGACCACACCAAGAGAAATGGTCTTAAGGATATTCAGTATCGCCTGGACTTTGTTCGGAGAGATATTGCCTGAACTGTTTGTTGTGTATCCTGCCATATTCTGCAGCACTCCCGGCACTCTGTCAGGGGAGATAGGCTTCGCCACAGAAGAAAAACAAACATTAAAGCATGTTATGCAAGTGCACCACACTCCTAATGAGTCTCAGGCCTTTAACAGGGAAACAGTGTAGTAAACTTAATGTTGCACATTTCTTTCCATTTCACAAGAGCAGTAAAACACCAGTTAATACAGTTTTACTAAAAACCCAGATATTTTGTCTTGAGAAATGAAACAACGCTGAATTCGGGCTGGAGTTGCTTATGGTTTTGTTTGCACAGCAATGTGCCTTCATTCCCTGTTTGAACAAAAAGTTCTATAGCAAGTCTGTTCATATATATAGTAGGCTGGACTTATTGAGTCCCAAATATCAATGGGACAGAAGATCATTGCAACAATATCGAGTGACAAAATATTGAAAGGAGTGGTTCTGTACATTTTCTTTACCCAATTACAGGTACACTCACTCTGGTGATGCATATATATATCTTCAAGGTACGTATATGTGGAGTTAAGAACAGTAAATGCTTATCCACCTCTGTCCACTTATTTTTTTTTTTTTTTTTTTTTGATTTCAAAAGAATTTATTATTTTAAAGGAACAGATAAAAACGTAAAATACAAGTACAAGTGATACAAATGATATCAGCTGGAGCATACAATATGGAATAATCTGTATATAACAGAAAATCAATTAAATTATAGAAAACATCAAATAAGAACTGGAGGAAGTAATTATCAAAAGTATCACCATCAGATATTAATTTAGGGAAGGAAGGAAAGAAAAGAAGAAAGCAAAGAGAGAAAAGAAAAATAGAATAAAGCTGAGGAAAGACAAGAAGAAGAAAAAAGGAGAGAGAAGGATTTCCAAAGGATTCACCCAACAACCAAGAGCGTATTAGCCAGACCAATCAAAAGGGGTATTGTTCCACCGAACCCTCCGAAGCCCTTTCCATATACGTATCTAGAGCCTTCCATACACCATTAGAGATAGAAGGAGAGATATGGGCATTATCAACTGAAATATGAGCACTCCTTAAAAAGGAAACCCACGCCCACCAAGTATGATAAGAGACTGAGGAGAAAGATTTCCAATCCATGAGGATTACTTTGACAGCAATAGTTAGTAAAAGATCCAATAATTGTACCTCCATGGAATCTAAAGGCAAAGGGACCGAGGCCGCCAACGGGCCTAACAGAATTAATGGGAAAGAGAGTTGAAACTTGATATTAAAGATAATCATTAGATGTTTATGAATTAAACCCCAAAAGGGTTGAAGAAGAGAGCAGTCAAAAAACATATGTTGAAAATCGCCTGGTGCAAGATCACAGCTCCAGCAGCGATTGTCTTCTTTTAAACCTAGCGAGAATAAACGAGTGGGGGTCCAGTGCAGAAGATTAATAGAAAAGAACTTAGATTGCATTAATGAAGGGGCAATTTTATTACGAAGAGAAAATTTCCCAATATCTTGCCAAGTGTCTGAAGAAATATGGTCAGTAACCCCATGATCAAAGTGATGCAGCCATTTTTGCTGTGTAACAGTCTGTGAAGGAAGTGTAGGAGACGACAAAAATGTATAAATCCTAGAAGCCACATGACCAGACCTAATCCATAATTGAAAGAGCGTAATCAAAGAGGAGGAAGGATGCAGGTGTACCTTAGCAAGTGCTACCTTGATCTTAAGAAAGGTATAAAAATCTAGATTAGATAAAGAAAATTGTTGAGCCAGATTAGAAAAAGGGAGAGGATGATTGTTAGAATCATAAAGATGTTTGACAAGAGAGATACCTTTCCCAGCCCAGTAAGACACCAAGTCTGAATCAATGTTGATTTTAAATTTGGAATTCCGCCAAATAGATGACCAAGTGGTTTTTTGCAGTGGGACCGCCAATCTCTTATCAACCTTGCGTATCGCCGCAATAGTGTCTAGAATAATGGATCTAGAAAATGGAATAGAAAGGGTATTCGTGGTTAAAAAAGCGACGGTCGGAAAAGGGGAGGCCAGTTCCTGTTCAATTAACAACCAAGCTGGAACATGAGTAGAGGGAGAGGAAAGCCACAGTGCACCCTGAGAGGCCAGAAAGGCAGATTGATATTTCTCCCAATCAGGAAGATTGCATCCTCCCATAACATACGACCTCCTCAAGAATTTATATGCAATTCTAGCCCTTTTGTTACTCCATAAGAATTTGGAAGTTAGTAGATCCAAATCATGAAAAAAGGTATCAGATAGCTTTACCGGCAGCATAGAAGAAACAAAATTAACAATGGGTGTTATCATCATTTTAAGAGTTTGAAGTCGGCCCCACCACGAAATATGCTTCGGAGACCAATTGTCTAAAAGACTTCGTACCTTAAGAATAGTTTGAGATTCGTTATAAGAAACCGTAGCATAAAGGGTGGAACAAAAATAAATACCCAAATATTTTAATTGCTTGGATTGCCACTTAAAACCCGCCGAGCCCATGTGAGAGGAGAAGCAATAAGCATTTAGAGGGAACATTTCTGTCTTATCTTTGTTGAGGGTATAACCTGAAACTTTTGAGAAAACAGAGATCGTATCAGAAATGGCAGGGATGGCCAGAGCAATATCATTCGAGAAGATGAGGACATCATCAGCGTACGCAGCTGTTTTTAGCTGATGAGAACCAAAAGAGAACCCCTTAATGTCAGGATGTACATCAATCATTCTGAGAAGAGGATCAATGGACAACAAGAATAAGAGAGGAGACAAGGGGCACCCTTGTCTAGTCCCCTGGCGAAGATTTAAAAAGGACGACGTAGCTCCATTCACTCTTATGTTAGCTCTAGGTCGGGAGTTGAGAGACATAACCATTCGAATAAAGGGTTCACCAAGGTTGTGTGCACATAGAACAGCTCGTAAAAAAGGCCAAGAAACCTTATCAAAGGCCTTTTCAGCATCCAAGGCCAAGGCCGCCGCCGGAAGATTGGATCGCTTAGCAGCACCTAGAATATGACAGAAAGTACGGATATTATCCCGTGCAAGACGCCCCTTAACAAACCCTGTTTGCGAAGGGTGAACTAATTGCGGAATAAAGGACTCTAAACGCTTAGCCAAGATTTTAGCAAAAATCTTAGCCTCCATGTTGAGAAGGGAAATAGGACGAAAATGTTTGGGGTCTGAATGATCTTTCCTCTCTTTGGGGATTACAACAATAGTAGCATCAGCAGCAGAGCCAGCGACAGAGCCTTCTTTAATAAAGGCGTCAAAAAGGGATTGAAGTTTCGGCACAAGCACAGATATGAAGGTTTTATAAAACAAAATAGGATAACCATCAGGGCCTGGGGCTTTACCAGAACGAGTAGTTTTAATTGCAGCAATGATTTCGTCAGATGTAATCGGACCATTCAGCAAGTTATTATCTTCCTCCGGTATCACTTTCAGAGGGACCGACTTCAAAAACTCCTGGCATTGTTCAAAGGAAGCTTGAGTAGAAGGGGTATATAACTTATTATAGAAATCGCGGAAAACCTTAAGAATTTCCTCAGTTTGAAATTTTTTCTTACCAGACTGGTCAGTAATAGAAGAAATTTGGGAGGACTTACAAGAGGATTCCTGGAACTTTAATGTGGCAGCAAGAATTTTACCCGCACGATTTTTTAAGAGCAACTTCTTAGATTTCTGAGCCTGGAGACCAATATGAGCTCTCTTGGTGACTATAGTATTGTACTTATACTTTAAATTCTTAATAGACTGGAGACAGGCCTTATCCTGAGAATGACGAAAAAGGGACTCTTGACGTTTAATATCATCTGCTAAATCTGTGAGCTCCTTTTTAATCGCTGCATTCCTTCTTGACATACACTTAATGACCTGACCACGGAAAGTGCATTTAAAAGAATCCCAGAGAACCACAGGAGAGCTAACTGAACCAACATTTTCAAGAAAAAACGTCTCAATGTCATTGGAAAACTCTCGAACCTGGGAATCGTCATATAGCACTTCTGTATTTAGTCTCCACGTACGAGATCTTGCCCTAGGGGCAAAAGACATAAGAGTGAAAGTCACCGCGGCATGATCTGAAACCAAGATAGGATGAATAAGCGGAGAAGAGGAGGATTGAACAAGAGAAGAGTGAACCAAAAGATAATCAATGCGTGAAAAGGACGAGTGAGGGGAAGAAAAAAAGGAAAAATCACTGCCCGTAGGATTATGAAGACGCCAGACATCCTGAAGATGGATCAGAGAACACATATTAATCAGATGTTTATGTGCTTGAGGTAGTCGAAAATGAAAGGCAGAGTTCCTATCCAGAATAGGATCCATTGGTAAATTAAAGTCTCCACCTACAATAAGATTTCCAGAATGAGGTGTATCATTAAGCTTTTTAGTTATTGCCTTCCAAAAAGACGGGTCATCCTTGTTAGGGGCGTAGATATTCATGACAAAGAGATCGGCATTACCATCGGACATCTTAGAGAGCAACCACCGACCCTCTGTATCCTGCTCAGAAGAGACAATAGACAACCCAGAGTGTTTAGAAACTAAGGTAATTACCCCATTCCTTTTACCATGAGCATCTGAACAGGCAACATCAGAAACCCATTCTTTCTTCAGAAATAACGCCTCCTTTGCAGAGACCTTTGTCTCTTGAAAAAGGACTAGATCCGAAGAAAGAGATTTGCAATAGTCTAAAATCTTCGACCTTTTAACTGGGTGATTTAACCCTTTAACATTAAGGGAAAGAATGTTCAAACCAGCCATAGAGTCAAAAATAGAAGGAAAAGATATTTCATGTATGATATATGAACTACACCATCGATGAAAGCCCGCCACCACACATTAACAACCCCCCGGGAATGAAGGGAATCCAAAGAGGAAATCCAAAGAGAAAAGAAGAAAGAAAAGGAAGAAGAAAGTAAGAAAATAAGCAGAGAGAGAAAAACAAGGGCCCAAAAGGCAGGTCTGAAAAAGACCAAATTCATACAAGGGGGAACATGGAAAAATGAGCAAGGGGACCAACCAGAGGAATAAAAAACATCAGCATAAATAGCCCCAACACAATACATAGCTGAATATATGTATATAAAAGTAAGAACTGTCTAAACAATATGAACTATAGTTAATTATAGTATACTGGCATCAGTAAGCAATAAAATCCATAGCGGCATCACATTGAACCAAATTGATAAATACATAACAGCTAAGACGTATCATAAAAATTGAAAAAGCAGAAAAGAGGAGAGAAAACAAGAACGAAACCAAGAGCTGGTGAAAAGTGAGCGAAGATCTAATAATAATATCAGGTAGAGCAAAAAACGAAGCAGGCATCATGAGGAAGAAAAGAGCAAGAAAAAGAAATTAGAAAATACATTCCAATGCATATTATATGGTACATTATGAGAAACAGTAATTGAGACATAGTAGAGAATAGTATGTAATAAACATCTCAATGCATCAAACAATGAAGCCCCAGGGCAGAAAAATAAGAGAATAATACTATACATAGATATATAGAGAATCTATAAATAAGCTACAAATGATTATCAACAAAAATATAGAACCGGATACCTTCAAATAGCTAACAGAGAGGAGAATCACATAATTATATGAATATAAAAATAGAAAAATACAAGTCTACCAATTACAAGACAACTATAGAAATCCGACATAGTCGAAAAATATAATCAATAATTAAATGAGCTAGTCAAACAGTGAACTAGCTGTGAAAAAAAAAAAGTAAACCACAAATTATATAGAGGAGGCATATTAAGACTAATTGTAGCAGAACATAAACATCTAGCACGCACCTGCAACTCAGATTGAACGCAAACTAGACATCAATACTATCAAAGAACAGTAATATGTTCCATATAACCAAGACGACAAAAGACTACCATAGACAAAAAAAAAAGACAAAAAACAAGTAGAGAAAAAACCACGTCTCACCTGAAATTTGACGACAAGAGAGAAGTCATACAACGGACTAAGAAACAGGTCAGGACCTACTACGGCGAGGGACAAACTGGGAAGGAGAGGGATGCGGAGGACGACACGCAAGCAGGAAAGAAAACAAAACATCAAGAGATGTTATCACCAAATATTGGAAGAATCACACAATGAAACTAACGACCAGAAAGACCACTAAGTCATAACGAATAGGAAGGAAACACCAAAAGACGACAACGACACAACGAAACCCATGGACATGAAAACCACCACACAGATCTAAAAGCACCTAAGCTTAAGAGATCTGGCAAAGAGAAGAAGACATATCAGAATATAATCCTCATCAGGTGCCAGAAGAACCAGGCACGAGCGAGGCCTCCGTTTGAAGATCCATCTGTAGCTCCATCTGATTATCCAAAAACGAGGCCAAGTCAGCAGGTTCATCGAAGATTCTGGAACGGCCTTTGAAAGTAATTCGGAATTTTGAAGGGCCCGCAAAAGAAAAGGGGATATTCATCTCAGATAAGCGTTTCCGAAGATTAAGAAAGCCCTTCCTCCGAATTACTGTGTCTCTGGCAAAGTCTTGAGAGATGGAAATGCGATGACCATTCCACGAGACAACTCTAACCTTCCGCATATGGGCCAAAATTTGCTCTGTGTGCTGATGTCGCAGAGGTTTAAAAATTATTGCTCTAGGTTGAGTAGCGGACTTAGGGCGAAAGGTAGGGACACGATGTGCAAGTTCCAGCTCAAAATCCCTTTGAAAAGAAATTTGCAGCGTAGAGGGAATCCATTGATAAAGGAAATCAATCAAGGAAGATGCATCCTTCTCCACCTCTTCAGGAAGACCAAAAATACGCAGATTAGATCTGCGATTACGATCTTCTTGCTCAGTGAGATCTTTCCGCAGTGCCGCCATTGAGCGCTCTAACTGACAGAGAGATCTAGATTGCTTTTGCACGGCATCTTCAGCGCCACTAATACGTGCTTCTGTGCCTGAAACACGAAGGGAAAGGGCCTTAAAATCATTCCTAATGGCTAACACCTCCACTTGCAGTAAATCTGTGTTAGTCTTAGTAGACTGCGCAATCTCATGTACTTCATTAAGGCGCGATAGGATAGTCTCAAGAGTGGAATTAGGGTCCTTCAAGACAGACTCAGGTGTAGGGGAAACCTGCTTGGACCTCTTGAGGGACGCTTTAGAGTCTTTTGCATCTTTAGCATTTGTTGACGGGCCCATATTAGCAGCCATAGAGCACACCCCCACAACAGGCGCCAAAATATACCCTTCCGGCAACAACACGGAAAGGAAGGTTGTATAAAAACACACTAGGGAAAAAGGAAAAGAGCAAAGTACTAAATGCGGCTTTTAACGACAGGACAAGGAACCACCTATGAAAGTAGTAAGCCCTGCAGGCTCCAAAGGATTCCTACCGACCTCAAAAATAGCTTCGAAGGCATAAAAGACCAAAGCCAAGAAACCCCTTGCAAAGGCCTTGTCGGCGTTCTGAGGAAAAGAAATCCCCCCAAAAAAATGCTCAAAAACGGCAGCAATGCAGCAGGAAGATTGAAAAAAAACAAAATAGACTTAGAAACGTCACGAGCTCATGGTTATTTTCAGTTCCGACCAGTCCGCTGAGGTGAGGAAATATCTGCGTCAGTGAGGAGACAAAATGGCGGCCGCTCGCAGAATCACCGAGCGCCACCACCAGACGTCCAAGACACGGTCACCGGCATCACAAAAGAACAGGAAACCTCCTCAAAGTCTGCACGACATCATCGTAGGCAAGATACCACCTTCTGGCGTAAAGGGGGCCATCCGCAGCGGCAACAAAACCTCCGTCGGCCGTTGCTCAGCGCAGAGCTCAAGCGCAGACCGCCATCTCGCAGCGGCGCGCAAGCCACGCCCCCCCCTGTCCACTTACTTTTGATATGCTGTCCCTCCATATTGCTGTAATGGTAATCTGTCCCATCGATATTTGGCGTTCAATAGTCCATCTGTGTATATGATGCAAAGGGTCTAGATACAGAACTACAGCAATCTTCACCCTCATGTGGCTTTCTGACCAACCCTCAACCTCCCACAGAAGTACCTGGGTGGAGTTCTGCAGCAAAGCATCCAGCACTGTGCCATTGACTGAGGAGTTGGATCCAGTTCTAGCAGATACTGTAAGAACAAACACACATACATAATGTATCACATAAAACTATAGATACGTATCGGCAATTCATATTGCGTCTAATGGCATCGAAGGCAAATATGATAGCGTTCAAAGTTTGTAAAACTCAACTCGTGGATTTTATGACTCCAGAGAGCTCTGGATTGCAATACTTTGAGATGACTTATTGTAGCCATTCTTATATCCATGTTCTGGATAACACACCACCATTCTCTATAGATGCACTAATATTGCTATTCCCTTTGCATTTATTTGATATACATTCATATACATGCATATACTTAACTCTCCATCAGTTTTGTTTCCCTCACAAACAGTATTTAGACAAACCTAAATCCGACTTTCCTGTTTTTTGCACTCCTAAAAGTTCCCAAAACAACATAAGAGATACAAAACATCGCCCTCTAGAGAGATTATCAATGAGGCAATGTGCAATATTATTGCAATTATTAACACTATATTGCAGGTATAGTTGTCCATCATTCGTCTTTTATTATTTTATAGTAACTGATAATAGTAGTGCAGAAAAAGTAGCAATTGTTTGGAACTATATTGCTACGTCGGCCACTGCCTTTATGTGAACCACACCCAGATCTATCTAGAAACTGGAGCGGTGGAGCTGGAACCATCTTCAGAGTGAGTATGCTGCCATCAATTTTACATGACTGAAGTCACAGATATTGTGAAAAATCTGAGCACCATACAAACAATAGGTATAGCAAAAGAGCCACGACCATTCAGCAGGCGAGTGGTAAGGGTGTGGTACGTAGCCAGTGGTACGTTGTGGATCACTCTGTTGCAAATATATTACTAAAGCATGGTGTGGTAGTGCACTGTCATTTACAGACAGAACATTTTCCATTGAAAATTGCCACACAATTTGCACTGACATACAGTCTTACTGAAAAATCTCTATAGCACGGAAACAGTAATATGTGAAAATTGGGTTTCTGCAAATATTTCTCATTTGCACATCACCAAGTAAAGTGTTGATTTGTTGTCATCCAATTGAAACCTTTGTTTCCATCACACTTCAGAATTACATAAAATGTGTTTCATTTGAGCTTTCCTAACTGCTAATATATTTTGAACTATTTGCACAGTTCATTTACAGGTATTTAAATGTTGAGTGTTAGAAAAACAAAACAACATCCTGCTGCCTTCCTTTCACACCCCCTGTACCGAACAAGATTATCAGATAGTTTACTTTACAATATACTCCAAGTTTCCAGTCACAGAAAGTGTTCATGATAAAATAATAAGCAGTAATTTGTCAGAAGAAATAGTCTCACTTTTGACCTCTGTCTTTGAAAGCACAGCAAATGTAAAAAGATAAAGATTTAAAGGCATGTTTTTTGTTCATGCACCTTCTGAACTCCAGCATGGTTAATTTGAGTGTGCTGCAGCAACCCCCTCAACCCTACTTCTAGCCCTATGAAGTGGAAGGCATTTATGTGGAAAATCGCCAAGAGTCAAACTGCCCACAGGAAGTCCAGCATTGAAGGGAAAGATGTAGCTCAATCTCAGCATTGAGAAGCCATAATTTCTACTCCTAGATTCAAGTGACACGTTACTTCTTTTTTACATCTGATCAGAACAATAAGGACCGTCTCCCACATCTGTTCAAAACACATGCAGCCAAAACATATGCTTCACAGTGTCCTCTCCTTCCCTCACCAAATCAGTTCACCCCCCAAACATCTTCAAGAAGACCCTCAAGACCTGGCTCTTTGACTGAACGGAGCTCCCCCCACCCCCCGGAGCATCTTGAGACCATTACGGGTGAGTAGTGCGCTTACAATTCCCCTGATTAATTGATTGAGTTCAGCTCTCAAGAACGTGTTCTTCCTCCTGCAGCGGATGCAACGGGCATTACCCCGACTGCTGCTGTCTCACGGAAACTGACAGTGGTGATCTGCAGGCACCAGAGAAGACTATTGCAACACCATCAACCTAGGGCTATTGAAAAAGAATTGCACTACCTGGCCTCGCTGGTTCATTCATATAAACCGAGGGGCCGTGTAACAAAGCCATTTTATGGTGCATAAAGCAGTACTGCTGCAGTATTCTTGTAATACTCTATAATGTGCTCTTAAATGCCTTTGTTAATTAGCGCCAAACCTTCTAAAATGAGAATAAAGTTGGAATATTCAAGGAAGATTGATATACTTTTGCCCTCTTTTGCACTTTTACTAATAGGGAGTTGGACATTTCTGGGTCAATTTACAAAGGCATGAATAAGTATTTCTGTAGTACTACTTTCCATATTCATAAATGCTTTTGTGCATTGGCTCCTAACTTGGGCCCAGGTAGTCAAGCACAACCAGGCGACCGAGGTTGGCACTTGATGCTTTTTGCCGTTATTTCTATTTTTAAACTTTAAATATAAATTACCCCAATTTCTCTTTTTGGATTTTGGTTGTTTTGGCGTCATATTATTTATTAAAATGTACTTTAATTTTCAAAATTGGTATGGGATTTTTCTTGTCTTTATTACTGTTTTAGTGCTGCAACAATACTTTACACATTGCCTCTTAATCCGGCCTGTCAGCTCCGGGCCAGAGCTACCAGAGGGTTTATGTTGTGGCTTCACCCTGATAAGTTGTGCTTATTACTTAAGGTGGGAACTCACGCCCCCAATTAATACTCCAATTTTTAACAACAGAAAAACAATCTCTGTCGATTACGCACATCAATGGTTTATAGTCAAACCGAACAGGCCAATCATCGCGCACCACTAACACTGGAAATAAAGGCCTGTAAAAATTGAGTATCCAGCCCACTACTGCTAAATTATGCTCATTGCCAGAGCAAGGTCAAAAGACCCCGAGTCTCTTCACGGGGTCGCTAGTGGCACCAGCATGAACCATAGTTTAAAAATAGACAAACCGTAGCAAATCAGATAAAAGCTAACCTTGAAAGCACATACCGTCATGCTTTGCAAGAGGTCTTAACTTCAAAACATTTTTGTTTAGCCTGACCTTTTCCATCTCTAAGCCTGGATCAGTGGGCCTGAGACCGACCCCCTTCCTACACAGGTATTTTCTCTGAACCACATTTGTCTGTTTTAACTAAAATTCTAGCTGAATCCAATGGTTTCTGCATTAGGGACAAGGGGAACAAGGGGACCCCGTTTAAGAAGTCACAGGCCCCAAACTAAATGAATCAAAATGGGTTTGTGAAGCTTACACGATATGAAATGTTGAGTTGTATTTCCTGGTCTTTTATCGGTGATTGTTGTTGTAGCTTTTGTTGTTGCTGCTGTTCGTGTTGATGTTGGCCCCGCAGCTGGAAAAAGACAAAAAGCATGCACATGTAAATGGGAAGTATGATGCCTGAACATTGATACTTTTTGAGTAAAAGGTTTTGCAACAGTTACATATTTCTATTTTAGTGTTTGAAAAGGTTGTTTGCAGTCATGAGATGCAAGAAAAACAAATATATAATGTGGTGTAGTAGTCCTCACAGTTGGTATTTACGATCTCTCTTTGCTCTTTAACAATATGTTTCATCATCAGCATTCAGCGGTGGCTCCTCCGCAATACTAGAGGGGCGTCGCCCCACTGGCTCAGAGCCATAAAGTTATTATATTTTATTATTGTGTTATTTTTCAGCTGCTGGCTGAGTCAGCACGTGTGTGAAGGTTGCGGGCCGGGCCATGGTAGCAAGCAGGAGTAGAGTGGTATGTGCACTTCTAGGTGTGCCTATCTGTTAGGCCGACCGCCTTACGCTGGCCAAACAGACATGTGCAGTTAGGGTTCTCCAACCAGGCTGCACTGTCAGCATCAATGCTTAATAGCATCTTCTATCGACTGAATATGCACTTTATTTGTGCGCTGTTTTCATACCCATTTGGGATTTCCATTGTTTGGTTGGCCAGGGTTGTTTAGCTGTGTATGTTAAGGTTGTACAGGTGAAATTTCTAGACTTTTCTAATGACTACTTTACCAATGTTGGTGGTAGTTAATGCTGAAGCAAAATGAGTCTGATCAAGACAAAGAGTTTTGTAGTGTGATATGCGCAAGGATGAGCGCCATTTTCTTTGAACCTGGTGGTGAGTTGTCTATTGCCCAACTTGTGCAGATTGATTTCTAAGCCGGCATAACCAACCAGATATATGATGTGATATTGTGAGCTAGATATGGTTAAATTAGCTCTATCTGTATGGATCTAAGATGTATGTTGGTGAGGTGTGATTGAGGACTGTGAGTTGGTAGACCTTTGCCATCCATGTGGAATTGGTGCTGTGTTGTGCACATGAAGGTGTCAGGTTGCTGTCTAGTGTGCTTTATTTGAGAAAGGCAAGCTCTGGTAAATGCAGAGGCTATCATTGGCATCATAAATTACATAACAGATTTAATTTCAATCTTTGAATAATTCCTTTCTCTTGACAGTGTGGTTATGTGGCTTAAGAGTCAGGGCTACCCTGGTTATCGAATGAACATGCTTGGAAGAACAAGAAAAAGAGTTACAGGACTAAATTGGCTCCCTCCAATTGAATGGATAACCAAAAGGGACAAAAAATACAAAAAGACAACCTCGATCACTAGAAAAAACACACCATTTTTCCTGGTATAAGACTGGTGTGCGCACTTGCCCCCATGGTGTTAGTAACTACGTGCCTGGCCTACTAATGCAGGCCTTTGTGAGCACCCTTGCCCCTGTAGTGGGTAAACCTGTGTCCTGTCTGCCTTGGAGACATGTGCGTGCGCACCGGCACCTATGTTGGTCGGGGCTATGTGTCCCGCCTCACCTTGCAGGCTTGGGTGTGCGCACTTGCACTAATGGCAATAGGTACTATGTGTTCCTCCTGCCCTTGCAGGCTTATGTGTGAGCACTTACACCTATGGTGCTCTGGACTATGTGTCCTGCATGCTCTCGCTGGCCTTCATTAGGTAAAAAGACTATAGCAAGTTAAATTGACATGTGACAAAAAATATACTAGGTATAATACATAAACGTAACCCCTTATTGCAATCGATGAAGAGGTCAATAATACACGGATATTATTATAGAAATAAAAAAAATTGTTTATTTTATAAATCTCATTTTTTCTTTTAATTCATATAAATTGGTATATAGTGACATTAACAAATCAGTGTACAAAAATAGAGTTTAAATAAAATAATTCATCATATTTAGCAGCACGTTTCCAGACTCAGAACAAAATAACATTAGCTATACGGTAGATGTAAAGTTGATGGAGGCAATGCTGTAGATGTAAGCTACGCGTGTTTCGGCATTACTGCCTTCATCAGGAGACCGTCTATTGCACTGAAGGTATATAAACCTATTATCGCTTTCAATACTGAGCAAGTTGCCATATACTAAAGTAAGTGTGAAGCTAATACTTCTGGTTTTTAACATGGCCCATTCGCTGACATTAATACACAGTTCTTTATGTTTTTTTGAGGTGAACCAAGTGTGGTTCAGTCAATAAATTGACCTACACTTAAAGCATAAGAAGATCATGCAATCTATCTAACTTGTTCAAATTTTAGAGTTTAGAGCTATCTATATCTAACGTGTTTCTTTATTGTTATATTTTTTTCTATTCTTTTCTCCTATATTTCACTTTATTATTTATATAACCACACTAATTTGTTTTTTCTTACTATTGTTATAATTTTCTTTTTATATTTGTCTGTAAATAATTTTGTCTTGTAGTATAATAAAGCCATGTATATATTTATATAAATGTGTGTCTTTTGGTTGAGAATATGTCTACTCTCTTGAAGGTGCTATTTTAAAGTTTGGTAATAATATACTAGCTACATAGAAAGAAAGCTCATCTAAATGTGAATGTATGATAAGTAGCGATGTATGCCTTCTATTTAAGGAGAATTAGCCGTTTAGCTATACATCGGGCCCAGTTCACAGAACTAACTTAGACAAAATCCTAAACTTACAACCATTTTCGTATTCACAGAAGGCACTTACTCATTTTGGTATTCACAGAAGACACTTACTCATTTCGGTATTCACAGAAGTTAGTAGTCCTAACTTTAGGACTCCTAAATGCCTTCTGTGAATACCGAAAGTCTTAAAATTAGGATTTTTCTCAGTTTAGGAGTCCTAAAGTTAGGACTCCTAACTTTACTACTACTAAACTGAGAAAAATCCTAATTTTAAGGCTTTCGGTAGTCACAGAAGGCATTTAGGAGCCCTAAAGTTAGGAGTCCTAACTTTACTACTACTAAATTGAGAAAAATCCTAATTTTAAGACTTTCGGTACTCACAGAAGGCATTTAGGAGTCCTAAAGTTAGGAGTCCTAACTATACTACTACTAAACTGAGAAAAATCCTAACTTTAAGACTTTCGGTATTCACAGAAGGCATTTAGGAGTCCTAAAGTTAGGACTCCTAACTTCTGTGAATACCGAAATGAGTAAGTGCCTTCTGTGAATACCGAAATGAGTCAGTGCCTTCTGTGAATACCAAAATGGTAGTAAGTTTAGGATTTTGTCTTAAGTTAGTTCTGTGAATCGGGCCCATCATGTTTAAGTTGAAATTCAGTATCAATATTCTAGGTGCATATGTATATAATATAAATTGTAACCACAATATTATGTTATTTTGTGTTTTATATAGCTTCAGTGCAATAGACAGTCTCCTGGTGAAGGCAGTAATGCCGAAACGCGCGAAGCTTACATCTACCGCATTGCCTCCATCAACTTTACATCTACCGTATAGCTAATGTTATTTTGTTCTGAGTCTGGAAATGTGCTGCTAAATATGATTAATTATTTTATTTAAACTCAATTTTTGTACACTGATTTGTTAATGTCACTATATACCAATTTATACGAATTAAAACAAAAAAAGATAAAATAAGATTTACAAAATAAACAAAAATATATATTTCTTTAATAATATCTGTGTATTATTGACCTGCTCATAGATTGTAATAAATGGTTATGTTTATGTATTATACCTAGAATATTTTTGTCACATGTCAATTTAACTTGCTATAGTCTTTTTACCTAATGTGGATCTTTCCCTACGTATAGCAAGTTCATTAGGTATGTAGGGATCCCCTTCTTTCCAAAGAGTGCTCTCGCTGGCCTTTGCATGCACATTTGCATCTATGTTACTTGTGACTCTGTTTCCGGCCTGCCATTGCAGGCTTGTGAGTGTGCAATTGCACCCAGAATGGTTAAACTCCGACCCAGTCTGCTATTGCAAGGTTCTGTGAGTGCACTGGCACCAATGGTGCCAGGGTCTATATGTCCAGCCTGCTATGGCAGGCCTGTGTGCACAGTAGCACACGTGCACTCAGGTAGTGCGGAATACGCAAGTGTGTTTTCACTACCTATGAGGCTTGCACTTCCCATAGGCTAACGAGGGGAAGAATTTGACATTACTTTGGGCTGCAACAATGGATTGCAGTGGAGCAACCTCATAATGTTTCCTATCAATAGATTTGCAGTGCCAAATCCTTTCCAGTGGTAAAGGTGATTTAGGCATATCTCACTTAGAAATTCCACTTATAGAATATGGGTATTTCTATGTTCAAAAACTCTTTGTGTGCCTAGGGGCCTGGCCTAAGTCAATAGTGGAGGCCAGGAGAGCACCTCTGCACATTCCCAAAGGCAGCCATAAACCATGTGCATGCACTGAAACAACAGGCGTCTGCAATTTGAGGGCTGAGTGGAATAGATTGGTAGGGGAGGTTGTGACACTTAGCCTCTCGGGCCTGATCATGGCCCCACTAAAGATTAAGATCTGCATGCCATGGCCCTATGGCAGACAGGCCTAAAATTTAGGGGCAATATGTGTGGTTCAAAAGGAGACCCCCTGAACCACCTCCAACGTCAAAGGCACACTTCAGTATAACTACTGGTGCCATGCCTCAGCAAAGTAGAGATTCGCTTGTAGGAACGAGAGACCGGAGAACCTGGACTGCGTGGTGCACACTGTCAGAGGAATCTGTTGTGCACATGGAGGATAACTGTCTGAATAGAGGCAGCCTGGGCTGAAGACCTGCTGAATTGTGGCGCCCAGAAGTGTGCTTTCCAGGGGACAGTCGGCGGGCCTCTTGCTCTCCCTCAGATCTCAAGGGTATCAAACATCTCCTACAAGGGGCCTACACAATCTACATCTGTCCTCTGGACAGCAGTGCCCTCGCAAGGGCCTACTTCATCTGCTGAATCCCAACGGGCAGCGAGGTGTGAGCCCTGTATTAAGAACCTTGTCTGGAGACCTGTAGACCAGATTGCCTAGTGCAGAGCCCCAGAAACCATGCCCGCATCTAAGGTGCGAGGTTCCGGTACTTCAAGGACCCCAACATTCATAAGCGTATTGTTGGTGGTGAGTGGATACACTGGTTGCAGGACCCTGCATGGCCTTTCTCGTCATTCGTGCCGCATCTCTCTCATGCTTCTCCTTAACTGCATGCTCATTGCGCGTGGTGACCAATTCACAGGGTGCAACCCTTGGAGGTGGGAATATACCCGTAGTAGTGCATCATTCTACCTCATGTGGCTTTGCTGAACTTGTGCCCGTGTGTGTGACCAGATGGGTCTGGTGTAACCCAAATCAATGTGCACTGGACATTGTGCCCTGCCATTTTCAGGGAGATACGGAATTGGTGACTCTTCCTTTTATGTGACCAGAATTTCCTGGTGCAATCCATATCAAAGTGCACCGGTCATTGTGCCTCATTTACAAGGAAGTATGAAATTTGCAACCCTTCCTGTGTGTGACCTGAAGTGTCTGGTGCGACTCATACCAACGCGCACCAGACCTTGTGCCTAGACTTCCTGGGTACAACCCTGATCAATGTGTACCTGACGGGGTGCCTTCTGCATCCGAGAGGCTCCCCTGGGTTATTCCCCATTTATCGTTGCTCCCTTCTTGACCCTTATCTCAGTGGACCAACTGGCGTCTCCTCACCTGGGCACTCCCAAAGACATTGTGGCGCTAGGTAGTAGCGAGAGAGATTGACTGGGCTGAAGGAACGCTTCAGAGACTACTTGGAAGTGGGTCAAGAGACTGCATGACTCATGGAGTTTTTGAGACCCATGGGTGACTTGCTGATTGGAGGCCAAACCTCCGCTGTTGCATCGAACTCCTAATTAAACTTGTTACTTTCTTCACCTGTTTCTGAGAACTCAGACTAAGTGGGACCTGGGGATCTTCCATCTGGGGTCATAGGACAGGGTGAACTGGGGGTGGAGGTAGGTTTTGGCCGCGGGCCTGCAGAGTGTTATCAATTTTTGACCTGCTGAGGATCAGTGCACCGCATTAAAGTGCTGAGTGCATGTGAGTGTAAGAACATTCCATACGGACTGGTTGGTATCAGTGTGTGTACTGCTGATGTTTCACAATATTGGCCTGCGGTGTAGTTTTATGCGTTGAATTCATACCAAAAGAATTTACATTTGACAATGGTTTTAACCGCATAGCTCCTGCCTCTGGTGCTGCTAAAAAAGTGATCTAATTTCCTGCATGTACATGTTTCCGATTTCGTTGTGACCTAGAGTGCCCCCTGTAATTGTGTGAGATTGAATGATATGGATTGTGGGATGAGCCTGTTACACTGCATAAGGGTGCTGTATATTGTGTGGAGGGGTTAGGTTAGGAATTGTCCCCAGTGTGCATATTCTTCATATTATCACAACACGAATGGGCCTAGTACTACTAGTTATGCCCAAAGGTACATGATGTTTATATTGCATTGATTATATACATGTGTTGAATATAAACTATTTTTACATACGTCTTGTGTGAAGTCTCTTTTGTACCACACGGGGTATTTATCGTGAGTGAGTGCAGTGCCAATGTTTTACACATTGCCTCTGTTCTGAGCCTGACTGCTCTGTGCCAAGATACCCAAGGGGGAGCACAGGTTAGACAGCGAGTGGAATCACCTGCCCTTGACGGGGTGGTAGATTCTTCTTGGCTAGGGCATCGCCTTAGCCAACCAGAAAACACCGCTTCCAACAATGGGTGTGCTAAAAGTATTCTTGGACCAGAACCATATGTGGGTTGAACCAGATGTGAGCGTGTCTGAAGAAGAAGGAAGCCTCTAGGGAGTCTGGGTGTGCTGCACACTCCAGGGTGTGCTCCTGGAGCTCTGAAGGACTGTGACTGGGAAGTGTCCCTTAACGGCAGAGACTGGATGCAGTGTGAAGCCGAATAGTAAAAGACATGGACATCAAACCCATCCTGAACCGCAAGTGAATATTCCTCTGGGGTGGCCTGGCCTGACACGATTCTGAATGCCAAGTTGTTCAACTCCATCGACAACTTGGTGGCTCCTTGAGTTCTGGATAAACAGCAAGTGGGCATGCACGAACAATCACCACCATTGGACCTCCAAACTTGCAGGCGAGTCTGAGCATCGGGCATTAGACAATCAAGTCTATGGTTCCTTGAAGGGCTTAGGAACTGAGCGCATGCCACTTGTAGGAAACTACTGAACCTTGTGTTGTGCCTGGTCTTAATCAAGGAGTCAATATGAGAACAGCGCCCTTGCTCCCTCCAGCTTTTCAGTACATGAAGGTAAAGCCAGGCACAAAAAGTAAGCAATGCTTAGAGAGCCATGTTTACTTTCCATAGTGTATGCTCTTTGCCCCCTTTGTAGCTTTTCAGCATAAACTAAGATGATGTTAATGGGTTATGGACAAGTGGTTAGTGCTGTGACGTCATCAAGGGTAAAATAATGTGTGATGTCACTTCTGCAGGTTGTTGCATGTATTGATGTTTATAGTGTTGGTCTATTGGAGGCAGGTGATCCAAGACTAGCTTGTTTAAGATATCCCAGCATCCACCCCGCTGTGCCGCAAAAGAACTGTGAACCTTACAAGATGGTGGCGGTTTGATTTTGTTACCTGATGTGTCAAGAGGAGTTCTTGTTTCTGTTGTTTCTGCTGTTGTTGTCACTGTCGCTTCTGCTGGTCCTGTTGTTTTTGGTTCAATAACTGGAACAAAGGCACTCAGTTACTCATTCGTGTGTAATGGAATTTTTTAAAGGATGACTCTTGATACATTTCACAGCAGGTGTTTTTCTGCATTCACTGTGAACATTACAAGATGGCGGAGGTAAGATTTTAATACCTGATGTATCAGGAGTTCTTGTTTCTGTTGCTGCTGCTGTTGTTGCCACTGTCGCTTCTTTTGCTCCTGTTGTTGTTGGTCCTATATCTGAAACAAAGATACTCGGGTACTCATTCATGTGCAATGGAATTTATAATGCGGAAAGGTCTTCATTTAGAGATCTCATTTATTTCAGTTATTTTAAGAACTATTAAAATCAAAAGACACAATTTGATTATCATACTGTTTATTCATTACAAATCTGGAGTAAAAAAAGGTACCAGATTGTAAAGCTTCAGTTTACCAGGACCCTACCTAAATAGCAGCAGACTAGAAGCCAAGGCTAATTGATGAGTGCCCAGCACCCATCACTTACACGCATTACCTCCATAGGATCATTACGAAGGAGGAAATTCACCCTGTAGAGTCTACTCCAGAAACCATAGAATTTTGATTTTCCCATTGTAAGAAATGTGGTTACTGGTTGAGGGAGGTGAAACCCTACCCAAGCAGCAACCACAATCCTTGTCAGGGTGAGGCGCAAGGAAACCCTAAATTAAATTGTGCTCTACAGACGGAGGACTCTAGAAATATCTCCCACTTCACAGTGGACACCAGATATAACTAGTGGATCCTCCAACCCATCTCTTCAATGCACATCCAGACCTGTGCAAGACACAGAAGAAGGACTGCTGTGCTGCTCTGCTGCAAAAAGAACTGCTACTCTCCTGCCCTGCGGTCTAATTCAGAAGGACTGGACCTGCATCTTGTCCCCAGGACCACCAGAGTGGGCCCAAGGGCTAGTTTGTTGGTCTCTTGATCAGGGCCTCAGGGACACAAAAGGATACAACCACCCCGAATATCACACCTGGACTCTGCCTGCTGTGATTCATAACCGCCATGTGAGGCCACCCTAGTCCTGGACACTTGGAAATGGACGTGAAGGTACTTTGCCAGCCCATATGTGGTCCTAGTAGAGCCGACGCAGTGCGATACATCGCCTCACAACTCTGCATTGGAACTGTTATTGCATGACACATCCTCGATACAGGATGCTATAGCTCCTCGGAACCACCACTGCATGACGCATCCTTGTTGCAGAACGTCGCATCACAGCCAAACTGCTCATCGGAACCGCCACTGCAAGATGCTTCCTCGACACAAGACCTCATATCGCGGCTCCTCGGAACTGCACTTGGGCAATGCATGCTTGACGCAGGACGTCACATCACAGCACCGTAGCTCTTAGGAATCGCAGTTGCGCAAAAAAGCCTCTGTGCAGTACCTCACAATGCTCTGCAACTAGGATTTAAGGTACTTTGTTCAGAGGGCCTAACTTGTTCCCTGTATCCTGCCCACGCTCCTTTGCAGTCAGGCTGAATTTGTGTCTTTGACCCTTTCCGTTGCAACCAGATATCCACAGTTGGCACGTTGTGCTTTTAAGCACTATCTTTATCTAAACCTTTGAAATTGCAGGTCTCAGGTTCTATTAATTGAATTGTTTTCGTTTTTGTGTCAAATAATTTATTACATTTTACTTTGTTATAAATTCTTGTGGCATTTTTTTTCTGTGGTGTTTTCTTGTTATTACTCTTTGAAGTGTTGTATAAATACTAAACACATTGCCTCAAAGGTAAGTCTGACTGCTTTTGTGCCAAGCTGCCAGAGGGTTAAGCACAGGTTAATTTAGGGTTTGCTCATGTTTCTCCCTGACAAGGGTTGTGGTTGCTGCTTGAGTAGCGTTTCACCCCCTCAACCAGTAACTCAATTACTTACCGACTCACTCTGTAAACACTGAGGACATGGGTGGTTTTCCTACTGCAAGACAACTCACCCTCTTGCCCTTTCGGTGTCACAAAATGCCTGCCTGCCGCAGTCACTGCAGAAGTTATTGGTGGCGCGTTGCCTCGACCGCATGAGCTAAATTGGGTGGGGATGCAGTGGCAAGTGCACAACAAGAATTGTTCAAAAGATCTCTTGTGTTTTTCTCTAAGACAGATAATAACCCAGGTCAACATTGTATTTTTACAGGGTGGTTAGTACAACACGATTTTTCAATTTAATGATCCACAAATAATCTTTTAATTCTGTGACCCTTAGATGGGCGCGAACCTGTGACTTGCAGATTCCAGAGACCACTCCTTTCACTTTGTGAAACCGTTACCACAATAATGAAGCAGCAATGTGCAAGTCCCTTATGATTCTGTTTTCTCTCATTCACCTTCAGAGTGAATTTGGGCATTTTTGTAGCAGAGTTTCATCGCACGGGTAAGCTAAAAAAGGCAGAATGATGCACCTCCCCACCCTGACTGTGAGGAATGGGGAATAAACCATTACAGATTTTAAGTAAATAAAAGTACCAGATTGTAAAGCTTCAGTTTGCCAGAACCCTACCTAAAGAGCAGCAGATTAGAAGCAAAGACTGATTGATGAGTACCCAGCACCCATCGCTTACATGCATTACCTCCATAGGATCTTTCGGGAAGGAGGATTCTACTCCAGAAATCATAGAATTTTCACTTTCCTACTGTAAGAAATGTGGTTACTGGTTGAGGGACGTGAAACCCTACTCAAGCAACAATTATAATCCTTGTCAGGGTGTGGCACAAGGAAACCCCAAATTAACCTGTGCTTAACACTCTGGTAGCTTGGCACAGAGCAGTCAGGCTTAACATAGAGGCAATGTGTAAAGTATTTGTGCAGCACTTCAAACAGTAATAAATTGAAAACACAACACAAGAAAATAACAACACCAACTTAGAAACATAGAGCAAAATTTAATGAAGAAATCAAGATGAAAGCTAGAAAAATTCAATCAGTAGTACTGGAGATATGCAATCTTAAATATTTAATAAATAAATCAAGATGAAAGCTACAAAAATACAATCAGTAGTACTGGAGACATGCAGTTTTATAGATTGAAGTGAAAATAGTGCCAAAAAGTCCAAAGCCACACTCATGGCTATCTGTTCGGCAAGACCAGGATTACCTCCCAAGTTCAGGTCGACTGCGATGGAGCGCGGGTGGGATACAGGGATCAAGTTAATCCTACTGAAAAGTTCCCTTCTCAGTCCAGTGCAAAGAGTCCCTTTCACAGTGGATGCTGCCATGAGGAGCAGAGAAGCGTAGCGGATGGATGTCTATGTTGCGTGATGAATAGGCTTGGCTTAGCTAATGGTCATCGCAGTAGCTCGAAAAATCCTCTTATTGACGCAAGGAAGCTGAAAATGCCACTTTTAGAAAGTTGTAAGAACAACGTCCACAAGGAACTTATTCACAAACAAATGTTCTAAATTTTGGAGCAAAAGTTAAACTCCTAACTGATTCAATCTATAAGCCAAACAAAAGTATCTTGTTACTTTGGAGTATCTATTTATTCAGACTAATAACAATTAATCGCATAATTCACAGAAATATGAACATTTTTTATATATGTTTCAGTTTTTAGGCACAAAGAAATAAGTGAAGAAAGTGAAGCTAGAACCCAGTGTGAATAGAAATAGCCTATAAAGTGAGATAGATATAAAAAGGTCTTTCTTTTAAAAACACAATGAGGAGCAAGTTAGCATGTAACGAGTCTTTTTTGCTCTCCCTTTGTTGAGGTCGACGACGTTTCAACCCTCTCGGGGTACGGGGTCTCATCAGGACATAATCTGGGGACTACAAATGAACAAGGTATAAGTGCCCAAAAAACCTAGTTATTTTAAGTGTATTATAGGACTCCATTGAATCGTTGGCTTACCTAATTATTTCCAATTGTAATTTGAGGGATGATAGATAAATTTCTGATGAATCTAGAAGTGAAAAATAAAAATAGTGTATAAGGAATTACACCAGTAAATCCTTAAAAAATATATAAATTTTTCAGGACCGGGCGGTGTGTCATTTAGACGGCACGAACTTAATCGGAACAACTTTCCCCATGGGACTATCAAAAATCAATCATTGATTGGGCACACAGCGCTTATAAATTGGGAAGCCTTGGTTACACAAGAGAACGCGGAGATATTAATTACTCCAAGTAAGTGTTATACATACAGAGTGTAAATAGTGAAAAGATCGGTCCAATATGACCAAATATTCTGATTTTTGATAGTCCCATGGGGAAAGTTGTTCCGATTAAGTTCGTGCCGTCTAAATGACACACCGCCCGGTCCTGAAAAATTTATATATTTTTTAAGGATTTACTGGTGTAATTCCTTATACACTATTTTTATTTTTCACTTCTAGATTCATCAGAAATTTATCTATCATCCCTCAAATTACAATTGGAAATAATTAGGTAAGCCAACGATTCAATGGAGTCCTATAATACACTTAAAATAACTAGGTTTTTTGGGCACTTATACCTTGTTCATTTGTAGTCCCCAGATTATGTCCTGATGAGACCCCGTACCCCGAGAGGGTTGAAACGTCGTCGACCTCAACAAAGGGAGAGCAAAAAAGACTCGTTACATGCTAACTTGCTCCTCATTGTGTTTTTAAAAGAAAGACCTTTTTATATCTATCTCACTTTATAGGCTATTTCTATTCACACTGGGTTCTAGCTTCACTTTCTTCACTTATTTCTTTGTGCCTAAAAACTGAAACATATATAAAAAAATTTCATATTTCTGTGAATTATGCGATTAATTGTTATTAGTCTGAATAAATAGATACTCCAAAGTAACAAGATACTTTTGTTTGGCTTATAGATTGAATCAGTTAGGAGTTTAACTTTTGCTCCAAAATTTAGAACATTTGTTTGTGAATAAGTTCCTTGTGGACGTTGTTCTTACTTCATAGTAATACCCAGTTCACAGGGACATATGGGTTGCTCTTGTTTGTTGTGAATATACTTTTAGAAAGTTGGCATCTCGTTATCCCATCCACATGGTGCCTGTATCCTGGGTCACATGACTAGGTGTAGCTGGCAGTTGGTCTTTGTGTATTGATCCCAGACAGTGAAACAAAGGCGGAATTGGTGTTGGTAGGATGAGACATCTCTGACTTGATGGGGGAGGCGCTGTCACCTACCACACTAGCACATCACCAAGAATTCCTTAGCCCACTCACGAAGGGTTTCACACTAGTGTTTGTTGCCCCCAGACAAGCCGGGGCCAGGGAAGGGAGGCAGGAAATTCCAGACACCTCTACAGGTGGAAGACTCTAGAAACATCTCCCACTTCAAAGTGGGCACCAGATATAACTAGTGGATCCTCCAACCCATCTCTTCAATGCACATCCAGACCTGTGCAAGACTCAGAAGAAGGACTGCTGTGCTGCTCTGCTGCAAAAAGGTCTGCTACTCTGCTGCCCTGCGGTCTAATTCAAGAGGGAATGGACCTGCATCTTGAACCCAGGGCCAGTTGGTTGGTCTCCTGATCAGAGCCTCAGGGACATAAAAGGATTCAACCACTCTGAATTCTACACCTGGACTCTGCCTGCTGTGAGTCCTAACCCCCACGTGAGGCCACCCTAGTCCTGGACCCTTGGAAACGGACCTGAACGGGCTCTGCCAGCCCAACTGTGGTCCTAGCAGAGCTGACGCAGTGCAATACATCGCCTCACAACCCTGCATCGGAACTGGCGTTGTGTGACACATCCCCGATAGAGGATCCTACAGCTCCTTGGAGGCACCGCTGCATGACGCATCCTTGTTGCAGAACGTCACATCAAAACGGCTCCTCGGAACCGCCACTTCGAGATGCTTCCTCGACACAAGACCTCATATCTCAGCACGCAGCTCCTCGGAATTGCACTTGCGCAATGCATGCTTGACGCAGGACCTTGCATCACAGCACCGCAGCTCTTAGGAATCGCAGTTGTGCAACAAAGCCTCAGTGCAGTACCTCACAATGCTCTGAAACTAGGACTTAAGGTACTTGGTTCAGACGGACTAGCTTATTCCCTGTATCCGCCCCATGCTCCTTAGCAGTCAGGCTGAATTTGTGTCTTTGACCCTGTACGGCGCAACCAGATATCCACAGTTGCTGCTTTGCACTTTTAAGCACTATTTTTACCTAAACTTTTGAATTTGCACATCTCTGATTCTATTGAATGAATTGTTTTCGTATTTGTTTTAAATACTTTATTACATTTTACTCTATTATAAATTCTTGTGGGAGTGGTTTTCTGTGGTGTTTTCTCGTTATTAGTCTTTAAAACACATTGCCTCAAATATAAATCTGACTGCTTTTGTGCCAAGCTGCCAGAGCGTTAAGCATGAGTTAATTTGGGGTTTGCTGCTGTTTCTTCTTGACAAGGATTTTGGTTGCTACTTGAGTATCATTTCACCCCCCTCAACCAGTAACCCAATTTCTTACCGACTTACTCTGTAACCACTGAGGAGGTGGGTGGGTTTCCTACTGCCAGACAACTCCTCCTCCAACCCTTCTTTGTCACAAAATACCTGCCTGCCGCAGTCACTGCACAAGATACAGGTGGCGCGTTGCCTCAATTGCATGAGCTAAATTGGGTGGGGATGCAGTGGCAAGTAGACAACAAGAAATGTTCAAAAGAGCTCCTGTGTTTTTCTCTAAGACAGATAATAACACTGGTCAACATTATATTTTTTACAGGGTGGTTAGTACAACACGATTTTTCAATTTAATGATCCACAAATAATCTTTTAATTCTGTGACCCTTAGATGGGCGCGAACCTGTGACTTGCAGATTCCAGAGACCATTACTTTCTCTTTGTGAAACGGCTACCACAATAATAAAGCAGCAATGTGCAAGTCACTTATGACTCTTTTCTCTCATTCGCCTTCAGAGTGAATTTGGGCATTTTTATAGCCGAAATTCACCGCAAGGGTGAGCCAAAAAAGGCAGAATGATGCTCTGATTACTTACCGATACTCCTCATTACTCTTAGTCTTACTCGGCCTCGATCCCGTCAACACTAATGAGGTATATTCCACTGACAGGTTAAAAAAACAGGAAATGCTTTATAGGCCCCACCCACCCTCCTGCCAGGGGCTATAATTACACAGCCAACAGAAAGCACTTCCTGACTTACCAAGAAACACAGGCCTGAACAGAGAGGGGGGGTGGGAAGTATGACTGAGTCGAGGACGAGTAGGACTAAGAGTAAGGAGGATTACCGGTAAGTAATCAGAGCATTACCTCTACGTCCCTCGTACTCGACCCAGTCATCACTAATGAGGCACACCAAAGCAACAACACAGGAAGACCTTTGGCACACCACACACAGAACACAGACCGAATGCAAAAGTAGAGTGCAGCAAGTGAACATGTTCAATAAATACACAGAATCAGGTGGGGGACACAAGCCCCACAGCACGCAACACACCACAACCAAAATTCGTACGGTCAGACAGAGCACAATTCAAACGATAATGCTTCACAAAAGTAGAATCAGTAGCCCAAGTCCCAGCCCGACAGATCTCATCAAGGGAAACCCCATGAAAAGCAGCCCAGGAACCAGAGACACCCCTAGTGAACTGGGCCTGAACCCCAGAAGGGCAAGGCATTCCAGAGCCTGGATAAGCCAGAGAAATAACAGATTTGATCCAGCGACCCAGCGTAAGGTGGGATGCAGCCTTCCCCCATTCAGCTAGACCAAATGTCACAAAGAGAGAGTCAGAAGAACGAAACACCGCAGATCGGTCAACATAGATAGATAATGCATGCTTCACATCAAGAGTGTGCAACAGCTCTGCAGGAGAGGAAGGAGAAGGGCAGAAGGAAGGGAGGATCAGTTCCTGAGAAGAATGAAACTTAGAACAAATCTTTGGAACAAACCCAGGAACCAAACAGAGAACTACCACATCATCCATGAAACGTAAGAAAGGAGAACAACGCAAAACAGTGAGCTCACCCAACCTCCGAGCAGAAGTAATGACACCAGAAAAGCCACCTTAAAGGAGAGGAATTTGAGGTCAACAGACTCCAAAGGCTCGAATGGAGAGGACTGGATAGCACCCAGGACCAAAGAAAGATCCCAAGGAGAAAAAGGAGAATGGGCAGAAGGAGAGGAGAGAGAGAAACTCCCGAACAACAGAGAAACCAACAACCCATCTGAAGACGGGAGCTAAACCGAATCCTGGAAAGCACGAATAGCAGCCCATTGGCCCTTCAGGGTAGACAAAGCATAGTTCTTCTGAAACCCGTCCAGAAAAAACTGAAGGATATTAGCAACAGGGCAAGTGGTAGAAGACAGACCAAGCCCAGAACACCAGGAGGAGAAGGAAGCCCAATGTTTAGTGTAGGAGGACAAAGTAGATTTCCTACGGGAAGCCTGCATCACCGTAATAATGTGGTCCGGAAAACCTCTGACCCCAAGAGACAGCCGTTCAACCTCCAGACCGCCAAGGTGAAAGGGACCAGGAGGGAGGGAGAGGTCGACCTCAGGGTAGACGGGCAGTCAGGCAGAATCCAAAGAGGAACCACCGCCAGACTCAGCAACAACGGTAACCAAGACCTCCGGGGCCAGTAAGGTAAGACAGCCACCACCTGCGCCCCCACCCTCTGCATCTTCAGCAGAAATGCCGGAATCAGAGGAAAGGGAGGAAAGGCATACAGTAACCAAGGAGGCCACAGGAGAGACAAGGCCTCCAGCCCCCAAGCATCCATCTCCAGGGTCTGGGAACAAAAAAGGGGAAGCAGAGCATCCGTCCTGGAAGCAAATAAGTCCAGCCTGGGAGTCCCGAACCTCCAGCAGATCAACCGGAAAATCCTGGGAGAGAGACACAAGGGTAGAGAAGACGGAAACCTGCGACACAAGGCATCCGCCACCACATTGTCCAGACCCTGGATATGTTGAGCAGAGATGGCCAGAATATGAAGCTCTGCCCAACCTGCAATCGCAAAGGCCACCATATTCAAGGAAGGACTGCGAGTACTGCCCTGGTGATTGATGTAAGCCACAGTGACCGTGTTGTCAGTCCGCACTAGAACATTGCACCCCAGCAGCCGATCCTGGAAGAAACAAAGAGCACGCTCCACAGCAGACAGCTCCTTCCAGTTGGAGGACCGGCGGGACTCTGATCTCAGCCAACGAGCCTGGACAGACCACTGATCCAGAGAAGCACCCCAACCGGACGCACTGGCATCCGTTGTCAACACCACCGGAAGGGGCGGTTGAAGCCACATCACTTTGGAGAGATTCGAAGAAACCAGCTACCACTGGAGAGCAAACACAATCTCCAGAGACACTGGCACCGACACAACGTAGTCCCGAACTGGAAAAGGCACCCAGTGATGAAGATGCCACAGCAAAGGCCGAAGATGGAACCTGGCCCACAGAACCGTGAAGACTGTTGAGACCATATGACCCTGCACTTTGAGCCACCGAAACAGGGGAGCCGACGCCTGAGACAACAACAACCTCAACAGGGACTGAAGGCGCAGAAGCCTGGAAGAAGGAAGGAACACCTTGCCCTGAACAGAATCAAAGTCTGCCCCAATAAAGGATCTCCTGGTGGCAGGAAGCAGGTGACACTTTGGGAAGTTCAGTTGAAACCCATGGCGCTCTAGCATATGAATGGTCAAAGACAGGTGCTGTGACATGACCATGGTCGAAGGAGCCTGGAGAAGCCAATCATCCAGATAAGGAAACACAGACACTCCCAGGAGGTGAAGATGGGCCACCAGGGGAGCCACCACTTTAGTGGAGACCCTAGAAGCGGACCGGAGACCAAACGGATGGACACAGAACTGCCAATGACGACCTCCCAGGTAAAACCACAGAAATTGCTGATCCTCCAGAGCCACTGGTACATGAAGAGGTGCATCATGGAGATCCAGCGTAGATATCACCCAACCCTCTGGAATCAAAGGGATCACACGTTGCAGAGTTTCCATCTTCAACTGAATTTTCTGGACAAACTGGTTCAAAGGCCGGACATTGATCACAATCCGAAACCCCCCCGTGACTTTCAGAACAAGAAAAATGTCGAATAAGTCCCCAGACCCCAATCCGACCAGGAAATAGGCACAATCGCCTTCTTCAGGATTAGGGACTGAACGCCGTCCAACAATGACTGACGACGAGCCATGCCCAAGGGGATCGGAGTCCACACCCTGTCTGGGTATGGCAGAGGGGAAAGAAACTCAATCCTATACCCACGGCAGAGGACATCCAGAACCCATTGGTCGGTTGTTGTCAGACGCCAAGCAGGAACAACTGCAGACGCCCTCCAACCACTGATCGACCACCAGCGGGACTTTCCCAGTGAGCGGCATAGTCAGGAACGCTGAGGATCCTGTCCCACATCCTGAGGGGGTTTCTTCTGAAACCCACCCTGGAATCCTTTTCCAGTACCTTTTTGGCCCCGAAAGGAAGATTTCTGAAACCTCGAAGGCTGACGGAAGGACTTGGCATTGGAGAAGAATGACTCCTTACGGTGAGGTTGATACCGGAAGGACAAAGAATGCTTCTGTTCCTTGAACAGCTTGTGCAGTTTTTCTTCAAGTGCCTCCTCAAAAAGTCGACGGCCAGTAAATGGCAACCGCAATGCCATGGACCTTTGAGCTCCATCCATATTCCACCCCTTTAGCAACAAATTTCGCCAAGCAGCAACAGACGCACCACAGGACAAGGCAGAAGCTCGCACAGCATCAAAGGCAATATCCACGAGGAATTCGGCCTGACGTTCCATGGATTCCAGCAGGTCCAGACAAATGCCACCCTTCTGCATTGTGGAAAACAAAGTCTTAAAGTCGGCCAATAAGGACTGAGCGACATAAGCCCCATATACTCCTGAACAGGTAGCCAGATGGGACCCCGCATACGATTTCTTCAAAGCAGAGTCAATTTTCTTATTCACCCAATCACAAAGGATATTATCATCAGCCATAGAAGGACGACCCACCAAACTAGCCACAATGGAATCGACATGCACAGACTCAGGAATTGTAACCTCCATGTATTGTAAAGGGTAGAGCTTTGACATAAAGCGAGGCAACATGATGTGATTAGGGTCCTTCCACTCTTTAAAAAGGAAGTCCATCACAAAGGGATGTATAGGTAGAGACTTAGTAGCCTGCTTCCGAAATTGCGGCAACACCGCATCATGTGATGTGCTGGCCACAATCTCATCTGGAAAACCCATGTTCCCACTGACATGAGAGAGGATGTCAGGTAACAAGTCCTTGGAGATATATTTGCCCTTCAGGTCCACTGCACCCAAGGAGGAACCATCGCAAGAGCCAGAACTGGAAATGTCCAAATAGAGGTCAAGACCCCCACCAGAACGACTTCTTGGAGGATTTCAGATTGGACAACGTCTCCAAAATCAGGCACTTCAAACGACTGTCATCCAACCTGGTCTGTTTCACAGGAGGGGCAGAATCTACACTGTCCGCCGGGGAAGAGGAGACAGGAGACACATGTCTTCGCTTACGCTGATGCTTCCCTATAACGGCAGCACAACCACCAGGAATAAACAGCACAGCATACACTGCTGCAGGCAGAACAGAAATGAAGTGGGACCCCCCCCAAAATGTAAACCCAGAAACCGGAAACAGCATACATCAAAAGGAACCGGTATGCCGGAACAGTTGATCCAAATGCAGACACTGATGCGGGGGGCGTGGTCAGCTGGAGGCACAAACATTGTCAATTCCCGGCCGCTGTAGGCCAAACACACGAGGAGGAGCCGAGGCCCCACCCGAGCGGTCGAAGAAGACACAAGGAGCTCCCAGAGCCCATTCCAGGCACCTACTGCCACAGAGGCCCCCGAAGGCAAACACACGAAGAGGAGTCGAGGCCCCACCCTTCGAGCGAGCGATGGAGCCGCAAGGATAACTCAGAACACAACCCTGGGGTGTTGCAGGGATTCTGCTGATACACAGAACTATGCGAAGAACCCCAGGACCTCAGTGAATTGTGGTGTACCAGAAACTCACCTCAGAACCCAGAACCCAGTATCCGGCTAGCATAAGTGTCCCATTCGTTATCCGAGATTTAGCTCGGCGGTCCCAATGTGTAGACAACCCAGAACAAGCGACTCAGTACATACTCAGGAATGGTGGGAATCGGAAATACCTGTTCGTATATTATTCTCACATCAGTCCACAACAATAATCAACAGAGACACGTTGTAAATAAAAGGGGTTTATTTTTATAGACCACGTGTCCTAAGATGCAGTACTTTGGCTAATACAAGCAGACAAATGATTAATATCAAAACCAGCAACATAGTTACAATACCATAGAATATAAAAGGGGTGATCATATTATAATGACAGTGGATACTACCACCTTCCCTTTACTAAGAAGCTAATATTATTATTATGCTAATAGAAGGTCTCTTAGGCTTGAATAGGGGACCCCATACCTCAAAGATCAGCTTAGTGAAATCACATCACAGGAGCATCAGGAGACTTCTCGCAGGAAGGCTCGTCTTCGGTCTGAATAATAAACATGATGTCTGTGATACTAAAAGCACTAATTTTCAGGCATTTGCAGCTGCGCGTGTGTTATGGCTAAAAAGTGGGCCGATCAACCTAGAGTGAAAAACATGCATTGTGTAATACCCCAGACTGTTTGTCACACCATGTACAGACCAAGGTCGCTGCGCAGAGCTTGGGATAGTAACAACAGATCGCGCGTGTGTGAAGCAAGTCTCGAGTCAACAGTCTGTTTTAAGAAATAACATGTAAACGTAGTGCCGTGTGCAAAAGCAAAATGATGGCTTTCTAACATCTAACGTGGTTATGCTAACTTAACAATGCCTGTACGTAGTCAGAGAGAACTCACTACAGGGGCCTATCACCAACAGAGGCCGCCGGGGAGGACTCCTCGTATTGCAGGAAGTGGGACCCCGGGAAGCCGGTCCCAAGTCAGGTAACAGGTCCAGAAGCAAGAGCCTGTGAGTCCAAGATGAACACCAGTGGAGCAGGTACAACCCCCATCCACTATCCCGGGATGTCTGACACAGACGTCGGGAAGCAGTGACGGCTGCAACAATCAGGCTTTTTAGGAGGGAACACACCCGCGGAGCGGAAGACTCACTTGCAATGAAGAGACCTGCTGCAACAACACGGACCAAAGAGACCTGTTCAGCCCAGCAGTACAGGAAACAAAGGCATGGTCGGAATCCAGGAAGCCAGGTGTCCCGACTCCAGCAGCTCCCACGTGGGTCCAGAAGCATCCCCAGAGCGCAGCAAAGGAGGGAACATCAGGACAAGTTCATGTAGAAGGTAAGTTCCCGGCACCTACCATAGGGTTCCCCGTCATGTCCAAAGACAGGAAAAGTCCAGGAAGTGCTTTCTGTTGGCTATGTAATTTTAGCCCCTGGCAGGAAGGTGGGTGGAGCCTAAAAAGCATTTCCTGTTTTGTTTCCTGTCAGTGGAATATACCAAATTAGTGATGACTGGGTCGAGGACGAGGGACATAGAAGTAATGCCTGTTTAGCTTTTCAGCAGTTGTCTCCTCCCCACCCTGATTGTAAGGAATGGGGAGTATATAGGGAGCGCTGTGACTGTGTCAGAGGTGTGGGTGCCATTATTGATAGGGTGAAAGACCTGTGTACATGATCCTTTGGGCTGCCGGCAGGGGGCAGGGTAAGTGCAAGCTTCTGCAGAGGCAGCATCGAGGCTTCAGAGCAGAAGTTGGCAAGCTCTATTGTTAAGTGTGTACATTGCAATGTGGATAGATGATTGTGTCAAAAGTGTCCCTGGACCATAATCATCCGTGGTTTGAACCAGATGTGATAGTGTCTGCGGAAGAAGGAAGCATATAGGGGGTCTGGGTGTGCTGCACACTCCAGTTTGTGCTCCTGGAGTTCTGGAGGACCGTGAGTGGGAAGTGTCCCTTGAGGGTGGAGCCTGGATTTAGTGGGAAGCCGATTAGTAGAAGGCATAGACATCAAACCCTTCCTGAATCACATGTGAATATTCCCCTGGGTTGCATGCCTGATACAATTCTGAATACCAAGTTGTCCACATCCACCGACAACATGGCACCTTGAGTTCTGAATAAACAGCAACTGTGCATGCACGATCACCACCATAGGACATCCAAATTTGTGGGGGAGTCTGAGCATCGGGCACTCAACTATCAAGCCCAAAATGGCTGAAGGCCTTAGGTACTGAGCGCATGACACTTGTAGGAACCAACTGAACCTTGTGTTGTGCTTGGCTTTAATCAAGGAGTCAATAGGAGAACAGTGCCCTTGCTCCCTTCTGCCTCTGAGTACATGAAGGTAAACCCAGGCTCAAAAAGTAAGCACAGGTTAGAGAGCCATGTTTACTTTCTGTAGCTTCTGCTCCTTGGCCTCCCACTAACTGCTCAGCATAAACTAAGATACTGTTAATGGGTTATGGACAGGGGGTTAATGCTGTGACATCATCAAGGGTAAAAGAATGTTTGACCTCACTTCCGCAACCCGCGCATGTTTCGATGCCATAGTGTTGATCCATTGGAGGCAGGTGATCCATGACTAGCTTGTTCAAGATATCCCAGCATCCACCGCTGTGCTGCAAAAGCACTGGAAACCTTACAAGATGGCGGAGGTCAGATTTTAATACCTGATGTATCAGGAGGAGTTCTTGATTCTGTTGCTGCTGCTGTTGTTGTCCCCGTCGCTTCTTTTGCTCCTGTTGTTGTTGGTCCTATATCTGAAACAAAGATACTCGGTTACTCATTCATGTGTAATGGAATTTATAAAGCATTAATATTTACACATTTTGCAGAAAGGATATTTTTCATTCGCCAATATATTTTCTAACAAAGAGATCTCGTTTATTTCAGTTTTTGATTATCATACAGTTTATTCATTACAAATATGAAGTAAATAAAGGTACCAAAATGTAAAGCTTCAGTTTACCAGGACCCTACCTAAATAGCAGCAGACTAGAAGAAAAGTCTAATTGATGAGTGCCCAGCACCCATCACTTACATGCATTACTTCCATAGGATCCTTGGGAGGGAGGAAATTCCTCCTGTAGATTCTACTCCCGATACCATATAATTTCAGTTTCCCATTGTAAGATATTTGTTTACTGCTTGACGGAGGTCAAACCCTACCCAAGCATCAACCACAATCCTTGTCAGGGTGAGGCATAAGAAAACCCCAAATTTACTTGTACACAGCCCTCTGGTAGCTTGGCACTGATCAGTTAGGGTTAACTTAGAGGCAATGTGCAAAGTATTTATTCAGCACTT